>NC_079193.1:115209475-115926975 GCF_029499605.1 Hyla sarda | reverse complement strand
TGAGTCCTCCTAAAAGTCTCCTAAGGGACTAATAATAAAGTGTAAAAAATAAATAAAATAAATAATGTTTATTAAAAGTTTAAAAGACACATAAAAGTTCAAATCACCCCCTTTGCCTATATAAAAACAACATAATAAAAAGAACCATATTTTGTATTGCCGCTTTCTTAAAATATAACACATATCCTGTACAGTAAAAAAATATAAAAAAAATCCCCAAATTGCAATTTTTATAATATCCCAGTAAAAGTTAAACGCAATTAACCCCTTAACAATGAAGGACTTATATTTACGTCCTCCGCCAGCTCCCGCGATATGCCACGGGGTCACGCGGTGTCCCCGCGGCATATCGGGTCGGTCCCGGCGGCCATCAACGGCCAGGACCCGCGGCTAATACAGGACATCACCGATCGCGGTGATGCCCTGTATTAACCCTTCAGACGCGGCGATCAAAGCTGACCGCCGCGTCTGAAGTGAAAGTGACCAGGCTGCCCAGTCGGGCTGTTCGGGTCCGCCGCAGTGAAATTGCTGCGTCACGAACAGCTTAAAGGACACCGGGAGGGCCCTTACCTGCCTCCTCGGTGACGAATGACTGCTCCGTGCCTGAGATCCAGGCAGGAGCAGTCAAGCCCCGATAACACTGATCACAGGCGTGTTAATACACGCCAGTGATCAGCATGAGAGATCAGTGTGTGCAGTGTTATAGGTCCCTATGGGATCTATAACACTGCAAAAAAAAAGTTTAAAAAAAGTGTTAATAAAGGTCATTTAACCCCTTCCCTAATAAAAGTTTGAATCACCCCCCTTTTCCCATAAAAAAAAATAAAAAACAGTGTAAATAAAAATAAACATATGTGGTATCACCACGTGTGTAAATGTTCAAACTATAAAAATATATCGTTAATTAAACCGCACGGTTAATGGCGTACACGTAAAAAAAATTCCAAAGTCCAAAAAAGCGTATTTTGGTCACTTTTTATACCATTAAAAAATGAATAAAAGATCAAAACAAAAATGGTACAGATAAAAACTTCAGATCACGGCGCAAAAATAGAGCCCTCATACCGCCCTGTACATGGGAAAACTAAAAAAGTTATAGGGGTCAGAAGGGGATATTTTTAAACGTATAAATTTTCCTGCATGTAGTTATGATTTTTTCCAGACGTACGACAAAATGAAACCTATATAAGTAGTGTATCCTTTTAACCGTATGGACCAACAGAATAATAAGGTGTAATTTTTACAGACATATGCACTGCGTAGAAACGGAAGCCCCCAAAAGTTACAAAATGGCGTTTTTTCTTAGACTTTGTCGCACAATGATTTTTCTTTCCGTTTTGCCGTGAATTTTTGGGTAAAATGACTAATGTCCCTGCAAAGTAGAGTTGGTGACGCAAAAAATAAGCCATAATATGGATTTTTATGTGGAAAATTTAAAGGGTTATGATTTTTAAAAGGTAAGGAGGAAAAAACGAAAGTGCAAAAACTGAAAAACCCTGCATCCTCAAGGGGTTAAAAAGTCAGATCAATACAAAAATGGTACTAATTTAAATTGTTGGGGACGGAGGGCATATGGATACGCCCTCGTGTCCCGGACAGAGGGCGTACCTGTATGCCCTCTGCATTTCCGATCACCGAAGCTTGCTGGGTGGTGATCGGAACGGGATGCCTGCTGAAATCATTCAGCAGGCATCCCGTTACATAGTTAGTACGGTTGAAAAAATACATACGTCCATCAAGTTCAACCAGGGAATGGATGGGATTTTATATTTCTTCATAAGCATGAATGTTATTTTGTTCCAGGAATGTATCTAATCCTGTTTTAAAGCTGTTAATTTTTCCTGCTGTGACCAGTTCCTGAGGTAGACTGTTCCATAAGTTCACAGTTCTCATGGTAAAGAAGGCCTGTCGCCCCTTGAGACTAAAATTTTTCTTCTCCAGATGGAGGGAGTGCCTCTCGTCTTTTTTTTTGGGGGGGGGGGGGGGGCGTTAACCTGGAACAGTTTTTCTCCATATTTTTTGTATGGGCCATTAATATACTTATATACATTTATCATATCCCCCCTTAAACGTCTCTTCTCAAGACTAAACAATTGTAACTCCTTTAATCACTCCTCATAGCTAAGATGTTCCATGCCCCATATTAGTTTAGTCGCGCATCTCTGCGCCCTTTCCAGCTCCACAGTGTCCCTTTTATGGACTGGTGCCCAAAACTGAACAGCATATTCCAGGTGAGGCCGTACCAATGCTTTATAAATAGGGAGTATTACGTCCCTGTCCCTCGAGTCCATACCTCTTTTTATACATGACAATATCCTGCCAGCCTTGGAAGCAGCAGCCTGACATTGCATGCTATTCTGTAGTCTGTGATCTACAAGTACACCCAGATCCTTCTCTACCAGTGACTCTGCCAGTTTAATCCCCCCTAAGACATACGACGCATGCATGTTATTAGTACCCAGATGCATAACTTTACATTTATCCACATTGAACCTCATTTGCCAAGTGGATGCCCAGACACTTAGTCTATCCAAGTCATCTTGTAACCTATGCACATCCTCTATAGACTGTACTGTGCTACAAAGCTTGGTGTCATCTGCAAAGATAGACACAGAGCTGTTAATACCATCCTCTAAATGATGTTAAAAGAGCAATAAACAACAACAAAAATAGCCTTCAAAAAATTCAAATCTGATGGGTAAACTATAACATTTAAACAGCACAAAGCTTAATAAAAATCTGTAAAAATTTTATAAAAAACAGCAAAAATTCAAAATGAGAGACAAGTGGCCAAAGAAAGCAAAACTAATCCTAAATATTTTTTTAGATATATAAATGCAAAAAAACCAAGGACAGATCATGTAGGACACCTTAATAATGATAATGGGGAGGTTGTCACAGGCGATAAAGAGAAAGCGGAGCTACTGAATGGGTTCTTTAGTTCTGTATATACTAAGAAAGAAGGAGCTGACATTGGACAGGTCAGTGCTGGTAACACATCAGGTAATGTACTGAACTGGCTTAATGTAGAGATGGTACAAGGTAAGTTAAGTAATATAAATGTAAGCAAATCTCCAGTGCCAGATTGATTGCACCCAAGAGTTCTTAGAGAGGTAAGTTCAGTAATATCTGTACCCCTGTTCATGATATTTAGAGATTCACTGGTGTCTGGTATTGTGCCAAGGGACTGGCGCAAGACGAATGTGGTACCAATCTTCAAAAAGGGCTCTAGGTCTTCCCCAGGAAACTATAGACCGGTAAGTTTAACATGCATTGTGGGTAAATTGTTTGAAGGATTTATAAGGGATTACATACAGGAATACATAGGGGATAATTGTATTATAAGTGATAACCAGCATGGGTTTACTAAGGATAGAAGTTGTCAAACCAATCTAATTTGCTTTTATGAAGACGTGAGTAGAAGCCTTGACCGAGGAATGGCTGTGGATATAGTGTTTCTGGATTTTGCTTAAGCGTTTGATACTGTCCCTCATAGACGTCTGACAGGTAAGTTAAGGTATTTGGGTCTGGAAATTTTAGTTTGTAACTGGATTGAACACTGGCTCATGGATCGTACCCAGAGTGTGGTGGTCAAGGATTCATACTCTGATTGGTCCCCGGTTATTAGTGGTGTACCCCAAGGTTCTGTACTGGGCCCGCTGTTTAATTTATTTATCAATGATATAGAGGATGGCATTAACACCTCTGTTTCTATCTTTGCAGAGGACACCAAGCTTTGTAGCACGGTACAGTCTATAGAGGAGGTGTATAGGTTACAAGATGACTTGGATAGACAGTGTCTGGGCATCCACTTGGCAAATGAGGTTCAATGTGGATAAATGTAAAATTATGCATCTGGGTACTAATAACCTGCATGCATCGTATGTCTTAGGGGGGATTAAACTGGCAGAGTCACTGGTAGAGAAGGATCTGGGTGTACTTGTAGATCACAGACTACAGAATAGCATGCAATGTCAGGCTGCTGCTTCCAAGGCCAGCAGGATATTGTCATGTATCAAAAGAGGCATGGACTCGAGGGACAGGGACATAATACTCCCTCTTTATAAAGCATTGGTACGGCCTCACCTGGAATATGCTGTTCAGTTTTGGGCACCAGTCCATAAAAGGGACACTGTGGAGCTGGAGAGGGTGCAGAGACGCGCGACTATACTAATATGGGGCATGGAACATCTTCGCTATGAGGAGCGATTAAAGGAGTTACAATTGTTTAGTCTTGAGAAGAGACGTCTAAGTATATTAATGGCCCATACAAAAAATATGGAGAAAAACTGTTCCAGGTTAAACCCCCCCAAAGGATGGGGGGGCACTCCCTCCGTCTGGAGAAGAAAAAGTTTAGTCTCAAGGGGCCACACGCCTTCTTTACCTTGAGAACTTTGAACTTATGGAACAGTCTACCTCAGGAACTGGTCACAGCAGGAAAAATTAACAGCATTAAAACAGGATTAGATACATTCCTGAAACAAAATAACATTAATGCTTATTAAGAAATATAAAATCCCATCCCTTCAATTCCCTGGTTGAACTTGATGGACGTATGTCTTTTTTTAACCGTACTAACTATGTAACCGGGGACCAATCAGAGTACGAATCATTGACCACCACTCTCTGGGTACGATCCATGAGCCAGTGTTCAATCCAGTTACAAACTAAAATTTACAAACCTAGAGACCTTAACTTACCTGTCAGTCAGACGTCTATGAGGGACAGAATCAAACGCTTTAGCAAAATCCAGAAACACTATATCCACAGCCATTCCTCTGTCAAGGCTTCTACTCACATCTTCATAAAAGCAAATTAGATTGGTTTGACAACTTCTATCCTTAGTAAACCCATGCTGGCTATCACTTATAATACTATTATCCCCTATGTATTCCTGTATGTAATCCCTTATAAGTACGTCAAACAATTTACCCACAATGCACGTTAAACTTACCGGTCTATGGTTTCCTGGGGAAGACCTAGAGCCCTTTTTGAAGATTGGCACCACATTCGCCTTGCGTCAGTCCCTTGGCACAATACCAAACACCAGTGAATCTCTAAATATCATGAACAGGGGTACAGATATTACTGAACTTGCCTCTCTAAGAACTCTTGGGTGCAATCCATCTGGCCCTGGAGATTTGCTTACATTTATATTACTTAACTTACCTTGTACCATTTCTACATTAAGCCAGTTCAGTACATTACATGATGTGTTACCAGCACTGACCTGTCCAATGTCAGCTCCTTCTTTCTTAGTATATACAGAACTAAAGAACCCATTCAGTAGCTCTGCTTTCTCTTTATCGCCTGTGATAACCTCCCCATTATCATTATTAAGGGGTCCTACATGCTCTGTCCTTAGTTTTTTTGTATTTATATACCGTATATACTCGAGTATAAGCCGACCCGAGTATAAGCCGAGATCCCTAATTTCAACCCAAAATCCCAGGAAAAGTTATTGACTCGAGTATAAGCCTAGGGTGGGAAATACATCATCCCCCCCTGTCATCATCCAGACCCGTCATTAACATCCTCATCATCATCACCGCCTGTCATCATCCAGACCCTCATCATCATCACCTGTCATCATCCCCTTGTCATCATCCCACACATACCCCTTCATCATCCCACACATACCCCTTCATCATCCCCTTGTCATCATCCCCACCCCCCTTCATCATCCCCTTGTAATCATCCCACCCCCCCCTTCATCATCCCCTTGTCATCATCCCCACCCCCCTTCATCATCATCCCACACTCCCCTTCATCATCCTCTTGTCATCATCCCACACCCCCCTTTCATCATCCTCTTGTCATCATCCGCCCTCAGTGGTCTTCAACCTGCGGACCTCCAGAGGTTTCAAAACAACTCCCAGCAAGCCCGGGCAGCCATCGGCTGTCCGGGCTTGCTGGGAGTTGTAGTTTTGAAACCTCCGGAGGTCCGCAGGTTGAAGACCACTGCGGCCTTCGACATCTTCCAGCCCCCTCTCACCCCCCTTTAGTTCTGTACAGTACTCACCTCCGCTCGGCGCTGGTCCGGTGCTGCAGGACTGTCCGGAGAGGAGGTGGTCCGGTGGGATAGTGGTTCCGGGCTGCTATCTTCACCGGGGGCGCCTCTTCTCCGCGCTTCAGGCCCAGAATAGAGGCGTTGCCTTGACAATGACGCAGAAGTACGTTGGCAATGAACGTACCTCTGCGTCGTTGTCAAGGCAACGTGACTATTCTGGGGCCGGGCCCGAAGCGCTTAGAAGAGGCCTCCCCGGTGAAGATAGCAGCCCGGAACCACTATCCCACCGGACCACCTCCTCTCCGGACAGTCCTGCAGCACCGGACCAGCGCCGAGCGGAGGGGAGTACTGTACAGAACTAAAGGGGGGTGAGAGGGGGCTGGATGATGTCGAAGGCCGCAGTGGTCTTCAACCTGCGGACCTTCGGAGGTTTCAAAACTACAACTCCCAGCAAGCCCGGACAGCCGATGGCTGCCCGGGGTTGCTGGGAGTTGTAGTTTTGAAACCTCTGGAGGTCCGCAGGTTGAAGACCACTGCGGGTGGAGAGTTCACTCGAGTATAAGCCGAGGGGGGTGTTTTCAGCACGAAAAATCGTGCTGAAAAACTCGGCTTATACTCGAGTATATACGGTATCTAAAAATATTTAGGATTAGTTTTGCTTTCTTTGGCCACCTGTCTCTCATTTTGCTTTCTTTGGCCACCTGTCTCATTTTGCCAATGCCCAGGGGGGGTCCTGAGACTGAATTCACACCGGCGATTTTCAGCAATTCCGGTCATACGGGTCTCCGGTGATCCGAAAAATAAAGGGGATCAGGGTTGTCCAAGACGTCCGATCCCACTGAAGGGATAGGAGTGAGGTGGCAGGGGTGCCACCCCTCCTATTCCCGATATTGGTCTTTCAGAAGTGACGACCAATAGCAGATCAGGGGCGGGGGGTGGGGGGTTAACGTTCGGTTCCCCCCATTCTGCCCACCCACAGTAGGCTGGGCAGAACCGGGAAACACACAGGGACCGGCGCCGAAGGTCCACTTACCGACCGGTGGCGGAGGCAGCGGGTGACGATGGGCGGCAGCAGAGGACGGCGATGCGACTCCCTGAATCCTACAGAAGGCTGTGAGTTGCCTAGCAACATCTGGAGGGCTACAGTCTGAGACCACCGTACAGTGGACTCTAAACTGTAGCCTTCCAGATGTTGCAAAACTACAACTCCCAGGATGCCCAGACAGCTGTTTGGGCATGCTAGGATTTGTAGTTTTGCAACAGATGGAGGGCTACAGATTAGAGACCACTGTGCAGTGGTCTCTAAACTGTGACCCTCCAGATCTTGCAAAACTACAACTCCCAGCATGCCCAAACAGTTGTCTTTGCGTACCTCCAGCTGTTGCATAACTACATCTCTCAGCATACCCTTCGGCGATCAGAACATGCTGGGAGTTGTAGTTTTGCAACAGCTGGAGGCACACTGGTTGGAAAATACTGAGTTAGGTAACAGAACCAAACTAAAGGTTTTCCAACCAGTGTGCCTGCAGCTGTTGCAAAAGTACAACTCCCAGCATGTACGGTCTGTCAGTGCATGCTGGGAGTTGTAATTTTGCAACCGCTGGTGGTTTGCCAACCCCCCCCATGTGAATGTACAGGGTACAATCACACAGGCAGGTTTACAGTGAGTTTCCTGCTTCAAGTTTGAGCTGTGGCAAAATTTCCGCCGCAGTGCAAACTCCTAGCGGGAAACTCACCGTAAACCCCCGCCAGTGCGAATGTACCCTAAAAACACTACACTACCACAAAATAAAGGGTAAACACTATATATACATCCTTTACACTGTCCCCCCCCCCCAATAAAAAACTCCCACTAGATAAGCTAGGCGGCCACCTAAGGCCTCGTAGCTGCCTAACTCGCTGATCGACCCCCCCCCCCCATTGTACGCCAGCGTACAATGCACATCACCACTCTACAGTGCCACATCCTGGAAGCATTTTACTAAAGCGGGTCTTACAGATGCGCCTATAGCTAAATGCGACGCTCTGCTGTGTGCCAAAGCAAAGAGCCATTGGCTCCCCACCCCGTCAATCTCTCGTAGCTGCCTGCAATATGCAGACAGCGCAATAGAGTCCTGAGCGTTCTCTGTGCATGAGTGATGTCATCATGCGCCGGATTACAGACAGGAGAAGAGCGGAAAAGAGGCCGCTCTGCAGACTACGGGACCAGGTGACTATTTTTTAATTTTTTTCCTTTAACCCCTTCCTGCCCCAGTCCTTTTTTAAATCTGACGTGTCTCTTTGAGTGGTAATAACTTTGGACTGCTTTTACCTGGCAAAGTGATACAGAGACTGTTTTTCCCCCCGAGACATATTGTTCTTTATATTAGTGGTAAATTTTTGTTGATACATGAAGCAATTTTGGTGAAAAATTGGAAAAATGTTCATTTCTCTATGTTTGAAACTCTCTACTTAAATACATTTAGTTATTAATTCTAGGGATCGACCGATATTGATTTTTTTTTAGGGCCGATGCCGATAATCAGTGAATGTAGGACCCCTTAATAATGATAATGGGGAGGTTGTCACAGGCGATAAAGAGAAGGCGGAGCTACTGAATGGGTTCTTTAGTTCTGTATACACTATGGAAAAAGGAGCTGACGTTGGCCAGGTCAGTGCTGGTAACACATCATGTAATGTACTTAACTGGCTTAATGTAGAGATGGTACAAGGTAAGTTAAGTAAAGTAAATGTAAGCAAATCTCCAGGGCCGGATGGACTACACAAGAGTTCTTAGAGAGGTAAGTTCAGTAATATCTGTACCCTTGTTCATGATATTTAGAGATTCTCTGGTGTCTGGTATTGTGCCAAGGGACTGGCGCGAGGCTAATGTGGTACCAATCTTCAAGAAGGGCTCTAGGTCTTCGCCAGGCAATTATAGACCGGTAAGTCTAACGTGCATTGTGGGTAAATTGTTTGAAGGACTTATAATACTATTATCCCCCATGTATTCCTGTATGTAATCCCTTATAAGCGATAGCCAGCATGGGTTTACTAAGGATAGAAGTTGTCAAACCAATCTAATTTGCTTTTATGAAGAGGTGAGTAGAAGCCTTGACAGAGGAATGGCTGTGGATATAGTGTTTCTGGATTTTGCTAAAGCGTTTGATACTGTCCCTCACAGACGTCTGACAGGTAAGTTAAGGTCTTTGGGCTTGGAAACTTTAGTTTGTAACTGGATTGAACACTGGCTCATGGATCGTACCCAGAGAGTGGTGGTCAATGATTCGTACTCTGATTGGTCCCCGGTAATTAGTGGTGTACCCC
The DNA here is from genome assembly GCF_029499605.1 of Hyla sarda. Classification (NCBI taxonomy): domain Eukaryota; kingdom Metazoa; phylum Chordata; class Amphibia; order Anura; family Hylidae; genus Hyla; species Hyla sarda. The sequence goes on along the minus strand of NC_079193.1, from coordinate 115,917,659 downwards.
AAGGTTCAGTACTGGGCCCGCTGTTTAATTTATTTATCAATGATATAGAGGATGGCATTAACAGCTCTGTTTCTATCTTTGCAGATGACACCAAGCTTTGTAGCACATTACAGTCTATAGAGGATGTGCATAAGTTACAAGATGACTTGGATAGACTAAGTGTCTGGGCATCCACTTGGCAAATGAGGTTCAATGTGGATAAATGTAAAGTTATGCATCTGGGTACTAATAACCTGCATGCATCGTATGTCTTAGGGGGGATTAAACTGTCAGAGTCACTGGTAGAGAAGGATCTGGGTGTACTTGTAGATCGCAGACTACAGAATAGCATGCAATGTCAGGCTGCTGCTTCCAAAGCCGGCAGGATATTGTCATGTATAAAAAGAGGCATGGACTCAAGGGACAGGGACATAATACTCCCCCTTTATAAAGCATTGGTACGGTATCACCTGGAATATGCTGTTCAGTTTTGGTCGCCTGTTCATAAAAGGGACACTGCGGAGTTGGAAAGGGTGCAGAGGCGCGCAACTAAACCAATATGGGGTATGGAACATCTTAGCTATGAGGAGCGATTAAAGGAGTTACAATTGTTTAGTCTTGAGAAGAGACGTTTAAGGGGGGATATGATAAACGTATATAAGTATATAAATGGCCCATACAAAAAATATGGAGAAAAACTGTTCCAGGTTAAACCCCCCCCGGGGGGCCCCAAAGGACGAGGGGGCACTCACTCCGTCTGGAGAAGAAAAGGTTTAGTCTAAAGGGGCGACACACCTTCTTTACCGTGAGGACTGTGAATTTATGGAACGTCTACCTCAGGAACTGGTCACAGCAGGAACAATTAACAGATTTAAAACAGGGTTAGATACATTCCTGGAACAAAATAACATTAATGCTTATGCAGAATTATAAAACTACATCCCTTATCCCCTTACACTTCAATTCCCTGGTTGGACTTGATGGACGTATGTCTTTTTTCAACCATACTTACTATGTAACTTTGAGGCCGATAGCCGATACCAAGAGATGAGCGAATTTACAGTAAATTCGATTCGTCACAAACGTCTCGGCTCGGCAGTTGATGACTTATCCTGCATAAATGAGTTCAGCTTTCAGGTGCTACGGTGGGCTGGAAAAGGTGGATACAGTCCTAGGAAAGAGTCTCCTAGGACTGTATCCACCTTTTCCAGCCCACGGGAGCACCTGAAAGCTGAACTCATTTATGCAGGATAAGTCATCAACTGCCGAGCCGAGAAGTTCGTGACGAATCAAGTTTACTGTAAATTCGCTCATCTCTACCAATAACTTCTACCGATATTCCGGTATAAGTTATCGGCCATTTCAACCCCCCCTGCCCCCCGCAGAAGCCGCAGCAGAACAATGATTCAAAGCGGGCGCTTTAAATCCATGAACTACAGCGGCTTTTGCGGGGCCAGAGACCGCCACCCGCTTCTCTCCCCCTGCCTGTTCTGGAGTCCTCCCTAGTCCGACCACTACCGCCGCTGCCCCCCCCTATCCTCTGGCCAGAGACCACCGCTGCCACTCGCTTCTCTCCCCCTGCCGATCCTGAGTCCAACCACCGCCGCTGCCCCATTGCCTCCCCATCCCCGGTTATATAATTACCTGTTCCCAGGGTCCACGCTACTTCTGGCTCCGGCGGCGTCCTGAGCTGTCACTGTGAGCACTGACTGTGACGATGCGTTGAGGAAGTCACTCATCATTGCGCATGCGCACAGCAACAGCGCAGGATGCCGCAGGAGCCAGAAGTTCAGTCTTTTATTTGCACCATTGAAAAAGGGGACAAGGCTCCCCGAAACGCGTCTGGTTTAAAGACTTTACCTGCACAAGTATTGGGACAACTTTGAATCCGCCACTGCCCCAGCAGAGCCATTGAAAAGCAGCTAAAACCTATTGCCGGCAAGTGATCAACAGCACCGGACCTCCACTGCTCTCTCACATCCTTCCCCATGCCATCGGGGTAGAGACACACAGGGCCGGATGATCTGCAATGCCGCCACGCTCTTTTTATCGCAAAACTTACCAACTGATCCGGTAAGAGGCACATTGTGCAGCCACATCCTCCTCTTGTACAGTGTCCCCGGAGTATAGAGGTCTATGCCTAAGCACTGATACGCGCGCTCTTTCATCTACCCTGCGCAGACAGGGCTCATAACAGTGAGTCTCCAGGGCTGCAAAAACCCCTCTTAACTTGGATTCATAAACCAATACAGGATTAACTAACATCATAGTCTACACCACTTGAACTTGCGACATTACTTACCTCTTTATAACCCTGGTTAAGCAATTGTCAGACTGTACCTTTGTGCGCACAAGAGCGCAGTATCTACTTGTCCCATATACTAAGTACATTATTTAGTTCACTAAATGTAACCCCCTTGTGATTTAGTGTAATTTATATATGAAATCTCTGAGTATATCTGTTTATGAATTATATTTCTATACTGTGAGTTGTCTGAAGCAAGGGCCCTGCCGAAGACCTAACTTCAGAGTTTTTAAATAAATGTAATTTTATCACCAATATGCTAGACACAATCTCTTTCCTTTTTTTTTTTATCTTCTGAACTTCCTTTTGTCTTTTTAGTAGGACTGCTCCGTTGTCTGTTTACTTTTTATAGTCAGAAGTAGAAGTAGTTAATGTGGGCCAATGAGTGATACAGTACACTGCATGATTAAATTGACATTTCAGTTTATAGCACTTACCATGGTGCATAAAATTCGACTAGTATGATGTCTGCAGCTTCTACTGTATCATCAAAATTAGCTTCAGTTAAAACTATTGTTGCTTCAGGTGGGATTGTCCAGTTAGGATCCGAAACCTCTTTAACTTTAGCTACAATTGCTGTTAAAAAAAAAAAAGAAAAACCTGTTACCCAACTGTAGAACTGAAATTCAATGAACTGAAAAACAAATACAAAACAAAAAGACCAAAAAAACCCCCCCCAAAAAAACATTTTTGCACTTTCGTTTATTCCTCCTCCCCTTGTAAAAATATTTGCAGCACCAATAGAGTTCCCATGAGCCTCTTTGTTACATTTCTGATTGTCTCATGGACTGGCTTGTCAGTTTGGGTAGACAGTCTTTTCTTGGTAGGCTTGCGGATGTTCCCTATCCTTTCTATTTTCTGATTATGGATTATACAGTGCTCCTTGAGGTGTTAAAATCTTTTTTTGTTTTTTTTGTTTAGATAAATAACCTAACCCTGCTTTGTACTTCTCCGCAACTCCACCCTGACCTGTTTGGTGAGCTCCCTGGTGGTTATGCTGCTATTTTTTCAGTAATGCTCTTGACCAAACTCTGAGGGCTTCACAGAACAGGAGTATTTATACTGGAATTAAACTGCAGACAGGTGGACCCTATTAACTAATTATGTGACTTTTTAAGGCAATAGGTTGCATCAGATCTTTGTTAGGGATTTTAAAGTAAAGAGGGTGAAAACATACATTTAACACTTTCAGATTTATATTTGCTAATTATTTTGAACCCCAGAACCCTTCCAAATAATGGACTATTTTGTGTTGGTCCATTCAATAAAATTGTAGTGAAATAAATTAGAATATGTGGTTATACAGTGAAAAAGTGTACAAAAGTCTAAGGGTGTGAATATGTATGCAAAGCTATACTATTTATTTTGGGGGAATAGTTCTATTTAAATACAATTTTCTGATACTAGAATACCCTTTTAAACACCCCTTACCTTATGTACCTGTATTAGGCTGGGTTCACACCACATTTTTGCGATACAGTTCCCGTATCAGGTTTTTCATTAAAAACGGATTCCTCAAAACTTGACTAAACTGTAGCAAAACATGTGTACAAATTTAATTTGTATACGGTTTGAAAAATGATGTCCAGTTGCATCCGTTTAAGAAAAAAAAACGCAAACTTTTCATTCCATTATGAACAAAGTTTCACTTGTTTGATTGAAATTCCAAGAAAAAAAAAACTGTGCAAAGTCAAAAACTGTATGGTGAAAACCGGATGGAACCGTACGCACATACGGTTCTGTATGGTTCCCATAGACTCCCATGTAACAAAAATAAATAAAAAAACTTATACGTTTCAGTACAGTTTTTCACCCGGACCAAAAACATGGTAGGCTACGGTTTTGGGTACGGGAAAAAAAAAATGGACAAAACCGTACAGGATGCAAAACAGACACAACCTGATGCATCTTTTGAAATACGGTTTTCAATGGAGAGTCACTGCATACGGTTCCGTACGTTTTTCAAATTGAAACCGTATACGGGAATTGTACTGCAATAACGTGGTGTGAACCCAGCCTTACCATCATCTCCCCTGTAAGCTCGTGTGTCATGGTATTCACTTAACTTTCCTAATCTTAAAGTTTAAAAATGGCTTTGCTTTTTAAGACTGTAGCATTCCATTTAGGCAAATTCACCAGATGAATGTAATTCGGTTACTTGGTGTACTTGTTTACATTATATTTTGTTAGGTAATCTGTACTTTAAAAAGGGGTACTCTGGTGAAAAACTTTTTTTTTAAATGAACTGGTGCCAGAAAGATAAACAGATTTGTAAATTACTTCTATTAAAAAAATCTTTATCCTTCCAGTACTTATTAGCAGCTGTATGCTTCAGAGGTAATTTTTTGCTTTTTGAATTTATTTTTTGTCTTGTCCACGGTGCTCTCTGCAGCTACCTCTGTTCGTGTCAGGAACTGTCCAGAGTAGCATAGGTTTGCGATGAGGATTTTCTCCTACTCTGTACAGTTCCTTATATTGGCATCAGGTGTCAGCAGAGAGCACTGTGGACTACACAAAAAAGAAATTCAGAAAGCAAAGAATTTCCTCTGTAGCATACAGCTGCTAAAAAGTACTGGAAGGATAAAGATTTTTTTAATAGAATTTACAAATCTGTTTAAGTTTCTGGCACCAGTTGATTAAAAAAATAATAATAATAATAATATAAAATGTTTTCCACCGGCATACCCCTTTAATACTCATTACCAGTAAATTTTCTTTTATTTAAAATAACATTTTAAAACAGAAATGTCTAACTAAACAAATGCATTTGTATGAGGTGTTGGCCTCAATTACTGGGCAATCTAAGGCGCTAATTGCTTGCTGTCAGCCACTGGTGCTCACAATGCCCTGATAAAAAGCATCTGCAACTTTGACTTGACCCTTAACGTGGCATCTCCAGGTACTAGCTGATGTACAGAGACATGTGGCAGCTGAGTAGCCACCTACCCAACCTCAATTCTTTGGAAAAATCTATCTTTATTAAAGAATTAGAGATCTTTAGTTTTTAGTTATTAATTAATCCCTAGCCTGGAGGAGGAGCTCAACAACCGCATAAACAAAAAAATGGGGACGCTGTATCAGACAATACAGGGGTCTCAGCACAGAAAGAAGCTGGAACAATGAGGGAGATAAACAAGTGTCTAGTTTTTTGGATAGTGGCTAGATAGCTGGACTAGATAGCTAAAAAAAAAGTGTGCCAGTTTTCTGAAAGTTGCTCAGACTGTTTTAAAACCTAGGTTATCATTAGATTATCTAGTCTAATTTTAAACCCTTTTTAAGTTAGATTGCTTTAAAGCCCAAAAACTTTCACTAAGCCCACATCCCCTTGTTCAGTGTAGGACAAAAATTTCCAATCTTCTTGTCTAACTTTCCATACATTAAATATATCACCTCCAATGTAATGGTTATAGTGTTGTGCTATATAGGTTCCTTTTAAACATGCTATAAAAATACATTTGCACAGTTAGGCCCCTTTCACACTACTGTTATGTTCCTGCATTCTGAAAAAATTCATGAAAAAAATGGATAAAATAACTGAATACAACAGAGGATAACTGATGACCAATTTTAACGGACATTCTGTCAAAATAACGGACATGTACCATCCGTTATCATCCGTTATTTTATTTCTGTACTGAGCATGATCAGTACAAAAAACGGATCATAAAAAGACGGACAATAACGGATGATAACGGATTTTTTTTGTGAACATCCATTTCCCATAGACTTCAATGGTAAATTTTAACGGACAGTACTTCACCTTTTTTGGCCGGAACAAAAATTTGTGCATGCACAGTCTTTTGTGCCGGCAAAAATAACAGATTAGTAAAAACGGACATACCTGATGGAAAAAGATTGTCAAAAAAATCCCAGTGACGGCCGTTTTCAGAACTATTTGACAGGAGAAATGACTGACGTTTTTACAGGATGATACATGTAGTGTGAAAGGGGCCTTAAAAGGGTACTCCAGCCTTAATACATCTTATCCCCTATCCAAATGAAAGGGGATAACAAGTCTGATCGCGGGGGTCCTGCCGCTGGGAACCCCTGCAATCTGTCATTGCGCACCCACCTTTGTGAGTTCTCCGCAGCACTGTAGGCTCCAAATGTGTAGCATGATGACCACGGGGTCGGGAGTATCGTGAAGTCACGATTCCGGCCTTCATGGAGGGGTACTCCAGTGGAAACTTTTTTATTTTTTTATTTTTTTTTATTAACTGGTGCCAGAAAGTTAAGCATATTTGTAAATTACTTCTATTTAAAAATCTTAATCCTTCCAGTACTCATCAGCTTCTGTATGTTCCACAGGAAGTGGTTTTCTTTTTGAATTTCTTTCCAGTCTGACCACTGTGCTCTTTGATGACACCTTTGTCCATATCAGGAACTGTCCAGAGAGAGTTTTGCTATGGGGATTTGCTGCTGCTCTGGACAGTTGTGTCAGAGAGCACTGGGGGTCAGACAAAATAAAATTCTAAAAGAAAAGAACTTCTTGTGGAGCACCTGATAAGTACTGGAAGGATTAAGATCTTTAAATAGAAGTAATTTACAAATCTGTAAACTTTCTGGCACCAGTTGACTTAAAAAAAAAATAATAATAATAATAATAATTTCCACTGGAATACCCCTTTAATGTATACAAAGCAAACCTAGTACTTATCTTACCCTTCTCTGTCCGTGAACCATCATAATCAACAGGCTGGCTTTTCTTGAATATCTTTATTGTAGGATATCCACTAATGTCATATTTGTCAGCAATCTTTGTTGCTTCTGTAGCATCTACTTTAGCAACAGGTATAGGTGGATCATTTTTCTTTAATGTTTCTGCAATGCTTTCATACTCTGGAGCAAACTGCTTGCAATGACCACACCTAATACACAAATACAAAGTATAAGTGCCCCAAAGAAAAAAAAACAATTCATGCACTTCCTAAAAGACTAATACATTATATGAAAGAAACAGAAAGTGGTTATAGCTGTAGTCTGCAATCATCAGCCCTCCTATAGATATAGAATAGAGCAGCAGTGCAAAAAATCAACTGTGCTCCATTTAGTAGCACCATGCTCAAGATTGCAGGGGGTCCTAGCAGCTGGACCCCCCCCCCCCCCCCCATTCCCAACCAATTACTTTTCTATTCACAGGATAAGGGATGTGTTCATGGTGGCAAAACTACTTTTATTCCAGGGGATGGTTTATTACACGCTAAAAACACACAAAATTATTTGGATGATTTTTTTTAGAAAGTGAAAAGAGTTTATTGAAAGAGCTTGGGTGAACAGTCATTACAAATCATACGATAAATTACAATAAGACATAGCATGATAGCATACTATACAGCACAGGTTCCCTAAGCTTTACACTGTATCACATGCTGCACTAACATTCCACTCCACCACTCATTTTTGAAAAAAGTAAAACAACAAAGCATTACAATCTGATCAGGGAGGGGTGTGGGGTCTATGGGGATATGGAGGGGCAGATCACAGGGCCAAACTACTCAGCTAACGTATGGGGAGGTGGGGGAAGTAGAGGGGCTTTAGTCCTCATTGACGTCCGGACTGTCCAAGATGGAATAGTCTCCAAGCTGGCTGTGGATCAGCCTGCGGCAGTCACGGACGGACATGTCCTCCCTGTTGAAGAGGCGGCGGCTCCTGGCCAGCCATATAGTGTCCTTAAAACAGGCGCCAGGCCCCCATGTCGTGAACCCCAGGAAAAAGTCCATAAAGCACCAAATGGTACTTTAGGGACTGTACCCAAGAACAATTTAAGTTCCAAGACGTTCAACAGACTCTGCGCAAAGGGACATTGCCAAAAGATATGCATGGATGTTTCCTCCACATAGAGGCACCTTGGACAGTACCTGGTTCTGCTCAGGCCATGGGCATGCATGAATGACCTCAGAGACCATCCTCGCTGAATAGCCATCTACAACAAGTCCTTGTGTCCACTGGTTAGCCTTGCAGAGGCTACATTGTCCCAAACAGTCTCTGCAGTGGCCTTAGGGAGCCATGGAACGAGCTCCAGCAAGTCCTTAGCTCTGATGAGCTTGTAAACAGTCTTAGGCTTCCACAGGTAGAAATTGAAAAGGCGAAAAATCCAAGGCGAAACAGATAAAAAATTATAATTTGTACGACAACATTTTAAAAAAAAAATGCCATTTTCTAAATTGTGGGGGATTCCGTTTCTACGCAGTCCATTTTTCGGTAAAAATGACTCTTTATTCTGTAGGTCCATATGATTAAATCGATACCTTACTTATATAGGTTTGATTTTGTCGTACTTCTGGAAAAAAATAACTACATGCAGGAACATTTAAAACCGTCATCTTCTGACCGCTATAACTTATTTTTTCACATACAAGGCTGTATGAGGGCTCATATTTTGCGCCGTGATCTGAAGTTTTTATCGGTACCATTTTTGTTTTGATAGCTTTTTATTCACTTTATAGTTTATATAAAAAACTGACCAAAAATACACTATTTTTGACTTTGGATTTTTTTTTACGCGTACGCCATTGACCGTGCGGTTTAACTAACAATATCTTTTATAGTTCGGACATTTACACACGCGGCAATACCACATATTTTTATTATGTTTATATATTTTTAATATGGAATTTGGGAAAAGGGGGGTGATTTAAACTTAAGGAAGGGGTTAATGTGTGTTTTAAAACTTATTTTTGAAACTTATTTTTATTTAAATTATTAAATTTTTATTTATTTATTTTTTTTACACTTTTAAGAGGAATCATGATTCCTCATACAGATCAATGCGGTTCCATAAAACCGCATTGATCTGCGTTCTCTGCGCTCGATTGATAAAGCCTGGTCCTGCAAGGATTCATCATCCACAGCGCAGGAGCTGGCATGGAAGTAGAAGTAAGCCCTCAGGCTACCTCAGCAGTGGCTCGCCCCCCCGCGATTGAGCTGTGGGGAGGGGGGGGGGGGGTAATCCATGCTATTGTTCTGCACAATCCAGCACAGATTGGCAGAGTTCCACTCTCCCAAAAGGCAACCACAGATGTGGAGATTGTAATTGGTGTGGTTCCCTTAAAAAAAAGAGGAAAAGAAACTTTTCCTTAGGTGAGATTTTTATTTGAAGTCCAGGACTTCATATGCTGACGTACTAAAATTTGTTGTGTACGGAATATCGTGTGAATGTGGTCATTTTTACATCGGCAACCTGTTCACACTAGATTCCGGGAACAAATTTATTCCATCAGTCGTGGGGAACCTTTTAAACAGCATATACATGTGGAACACGAAGGGAATGCAGCAGAGTTAAAATTCTTAGGCATAGAAAGAATCAAAACTAGAAGCCGGAGGTGACAGAACAAGGTTCCTCCATCAACAAGAGGCCAGATGGATCCTGCGTACTGGTGCACAGGCACCCGCAGATTTAAACGACAAGATTGATTTTAGTGAGTTCGGTTAACTTCTGAGCTTTAACTGAGTGTTTTCTATATGCTTTTACCTGTTTTGAATCCACTTGGCACTTTATAGGTTAAAACATACACCTGATGTCATTGCATAGGTATTTGGAGAAGGGAGTGGTCTGAAAAAGCATGTGATACATGTGAAATAGCCATCACCATCTCTTTAGGCATCCCTCTCCCTTGATGCTGTATTTTTGTTTGCCTGCTTTTGCACAATAAATATTACTGTTCCAGCAGCCGGAGGGGCGAGTGCCATTCTTACATTACTCTCTCAAGAATATAATTTACAAATCTGTTTGACTTTTTAAATCGGGCATACTGAGAGTTTTAGTTTTGCAATATCTGTAGGGTCCACACATTTGAGACCACTAACCTAGTAGGTATGGCCTACTCTATATTGTTGTAAATCGTATTTGTTTCACCCAAATAATACCGTTTATAAGTTATCAGCACAGGTATTATGATGGGATCAGCACGGGCATGCTGGGAGTTTTAGTTTTGCAACATCTGAAGGATTGAAAGTTTGGAGACCACTGATCTAGTAGGTATGGCCCATTTGAGATTGTTGGAAATGTTATCTGTTTCACCTAAAATAAAAGAAGCACATAACCTATGGTATCAGCACGGGTATGAGGGTTGTGCCAACGTATCAGCGCGGGTATGGCGGCTATCTGGGCATACTGGGAGTTGTAGTTTTGCATCATATGGAGAATTCACAGTTTGTAGACCTACTTAAACATTTCCAACAATACATAGTAGGCCATATTATCCGTTTTACCCAAATCTAGTGTATAACCTACAGCACAGCTTTGACTGGCACCAGTTGATTTACAGTCATGGCCGTAAATGTTGGCACCCCTGAAATTTTTCTAGAAAATGAAGTATTTCTCACAGAAAAGGATTGCAGTAACACATGTTTTGCTATACACATGTTTATTCCCTTTGTGTGTATTGGAACTAATCCAAAAAGGGAGGGGGAAAAAAAGCAAATTGGACATAATGTCCCACCATACTCCAAAAATAGGCTGGACAAAATTATTGGCACTCTTAACTTAACATTTGGTTACACACCCTTTGGAAAAAAGAACTGAAATCAGTCTCTTCCCATAATCAATAAGCTTCTTACACCTCTCAGCTGGAATGTTGGACCGCTCTTCCTGTGCAAACTGCTCCAGGTCTCTCTTATTGGAAGGGCGCCTTTTCCCAACAGCAATTTTAAAGGGGTTATCCACCATAAGGTGATTTTAGTACGTACCTGGCAGACAGTAACGGACATGCATAAGGAGGATCTGCGCTTGTTTTGGGGCTAAATGGCTTTGTCATGAGATTACCTTAACACTGGGGCTAGCTTTTTCTGAACTTGTATTTCCTGTTTGACTTGTTTTTTTGACTACAAATCCCACAATGCCATTTTCCTCCCTCTCACACATCAGCCACCCCACCCATTGAAACAAGAGACCTGCGTTTTTCCAATCAGGGTGCCTACAGCGGTTGCATTAGTTGCATATTGATCCCTCCACCCATTGAGGCAGACAGGCTCCCGGTCATCAGCTGACTAGTGAGGTCAGGTCTCGGCTGCATTGCAAGCTGGGAAAAATCCGAGACAACAGTCATTTTTTGTATGCTGGTAAAAATAAATAGTGGGGTGAAAAATCACATAAGAATTGTGAGAAAACCGTCACACACAGGTACAGACACTATATTATGAACTACACTAACTTTACAGCCCTTGTAGCATAGTCAAATAAAAAAAAAAATTCCTGGAAAACCCCTTTAAGATCTCTCCACAAGTTTTCAATGGGATTTAGATCTGGACTCATTGCTGGCCACTTCAGAACTCTCCAGTGCTTTGTTGCCATCCATTTCTGGGTGTTTTTGATGTATGTTTGGGGTCACTGTCCTGCTGGAAGACCCAAGATCTTTGATGCAAACCCAGCTTTCTGACACTGGGCTGTACAGTGTAACCCAAAATCCGTTGGTAATCCTCAGATTTCATGATGCCTTTCAAGGCACACATTCAAGGCACACAGCACCAGAGGCAGCAAAACAACCCAAAAACATCATTGAACCTCCACCATATTTCACTGTAGGTACTTACCAAAAAGCTCTATCTTGGTCTCATCTGTTTACAAGAAGTTATCCCAGAAGGATTTTTGCTTACTCAAGTTCATTTTGGCAAAATGTAGACTTGCTTTTTTATGTCTGTGTTAGCAGTGGGGTCCTCCTGGGTCTCCTGCCATAGCGTTTCATTTAATTTAAATGTCGACGGATAGCTCACACTGACACTGATGCTCCCTGAGCCAGCAGGACAGCTTGAATATCTTTGGAACTTGTTTGTGGCTGCTTATCCACCATCCAGACTATCCTGCGATGACACCTTTCATCATCCTTAGTGTGGCACACACACACAGACACACAATGCAAAGACTAAGTTAACTTCTCTCCTTTTTATCTGCTTTCAGGTGTGATTTTTATATTTCCCACACCCGTTACTTGCCCCAGGTGAGTTTAAAGGAACATCACATGCTTGAAACAATCTTATTTTACCACAATTTTGAAAGGGTGCAAATAATTGTGTCTAGCCCATTTTTGGAGTTTGGTGTGACATTATGTCCAATTAGCTTTTTTCCTCCCTTTCTTGGTTTAGTTCTAATACACACAAAGGGAATAAACACGTGTATAGCAAAACGTGTTTCTGCAATCCTTTTCTGTGAGAAATACTTCATTTTCTAAAAAAAATTTCAGGGGTGCTAACATTTACGGCCATGAGTGTAAAAAAAGTGTTTTCCAGAGGAGTACCCCTTTAAGACAGGCCTAGACATGCCCTGGCTTGAGCAGGGGGACCTTGTGTGCGCTACAGGCAATCCATGATGGCGCTGTGTGTTACTAATGGGTTTCTTGGAGACTGTGGTCCCAGTCCTCTTCAGGTCATTGACCAGGTCCTGCCATGTAGCTCTGGGCTGATCCCTCACCTTCCTCATGATCATTGATGCCTCATGAAATGAGATCTTGCATGGAGCTCCAGACCGAGGGAGATTACTGTCATCTTGAACTTCTTCCATTTTTTTTATAATTGTGCCAACAGTTGTTGCCTTCTACCAAGCTTCTTGCTTGTTGACCTGTAGCCCATCCCAGCCTTGTGCAGGGCTACAATTTTATCCCTGATGTCCTTACACAGCTCTCTGGTCTTGGCCATTGTGGAGAGGTTGAAGTCTGTGTGAGGACAGGTGTCTTTTATATAAGTAACGAGTTCAAACAGGTGCAGTTAATACAGGTAATGAGTGGAGAACAGGAGGACTTCTTAAAGAGGTTCTCCAGTGCTTAGACATCTTATCCTCTATCCAAAGGATAGGGGATAAGATGCCTGATCAGGGGAGTCCTGCCGCTGGGGACCCCCGGGATCTTGCACGTGGCACCCCGTTTATAATCAGTCCCTGGAGCGTGTTCGCTCCGGGTCCGATTACCGGCGACCAAAGGGCCGATAGCGTGACGTCACGTCTCCGCCCCCCGTGTGACGTCATGCTCCAACCTCAATGCAAGCCTATGGGAGGGGGCGTGATAGCTGTCACGCCCCCTCCCATAGGCTTGCATTGAGGGACAGAGCGTGACGTCACACGCTGTCGGCATTGTGGTCGCCGGTAATCAGACCCGGAGCGAACACGCTCCGGGGACCGATTATAAACGGGGTGCCGCATGCAAGATCACGGGCGTCCCCAGCGGCAGGACTCCCGCGATCAGGCATCTTATCCCCTATCCTTTTGATAGGGGATAAGATGTCTAAGCACCTGAGTACCCTTTAAAGAAAAAAATAACAGGTCTGTGAGTTGGAATTCTTATTGGTTGGTAGGTGATCAAATACTTATGTCATGAAATTATTAGGGGGACACACAGGGCAATCTGTCACAAAGACCGGGATCGCCGAACAGTGTGTTGTCTGCCTGGCGCACGAGTTCGGCCTATCGCGGATCGGGTTGACAGGTTGCTGGGCGGGGCTGGAGAGGACCCAGCAGTCATGGTACATATTGGCACCAATGACAAAGTAAGAGGTAGGTGGAGTGTCCTTAAAAATGATTTCAGGGACTTAGGCCGCAAGCTTAAGGCAAGGACCTCCAAGGTAGTATTTTCTGAAATACTACCAGTACCACGAGCCACACCAGAGATGCAGCGGGAGATGAGGGAGGTAAACAAGTGGCTCAGAAGCTGGTGTAGGAAGGAAGGGTTTGGGTTCATGGAGAACTGGGCTGACTTCGCTGTCGGTTACCGGCTCTACCGTAGGGACGGGCTGCACCTCAATGGGGAGGGTGCAGCCTTGCTTGGGGAGAAGATGGCTAGAAGGGTGGAGGAGTGTTTAAACTAGGGACTTGGGGGGAGGGAACCTACAGCAAAGAGGGGGAAGATAGTGTAGATAGAGAGGTGGGAATTATAAATGTACCTGGGGGTGGAGCGGAGGGAGGGGTTAGAATAGTTAATAGGAATAGGTTTCATAGGAAAATAAAACTTACACCCTTTAATCCCATTAACCCCAATAACAAAGGATGGAAATGTAAAGTGTATGTTCACAAACGCCAGAAGCCTAGCAAATAAAATGGGGGAGCTTGAGGCCTTGATACTGGAGGAACATATTGATATAGTTGGGGTCACTGAGACATGGCTGGACTCCTCGCATGACTGGGCTGTCAATCTGCAGGGGTTTACATTGTTTCGCAAGGATAGAATGAACAGAAAAGGTGGTGGTGTCTGTCTGTATGTAAGAAGTGGTATGAAAGTCAGTGTGAACGATGCCATAGTGTGTGATGATTTTGAGGAGGTGGAATCACTGTGGGTAGAATTTCAAAAGGAGGGAAATACTGAAAAAATAATAATATTTGGGGTAATCTACAGACCCCCTAATATCACTGAAGAGATAGAAGTTCGGCTTCATAAACAAATAGAGAGGGCCGCCCGGGCAGGTACAGTAGTAATAATGGGAGATTTTAACTATCCAGATATAGATTGGGGTCCGGGGTTGGCTAAAACTACAAAGGGGCGACAATTCCTAAATTTATTGCAGGATAATTTTATGGGCCAGTTTGTGGAGGACCCAACAAGAAGTGATGCCTTGTTGGATCTGATCATTTCCAACAACGCAGAGCTGGTTGGTAATGTAACTGTGCGGGAAAACCTTGGTAATAGCGACCACAATATAGTTACTTTTGACTTAAAATGTAGAAAACAAAGACAGGCGGGGAAGGCAAAAACATATAACTTTAAAAAGGCAAATTTCCCTGGGCCGAGAGCTGCACTACAGGACATAGACTGGGGGGAGGTGTTGTCAAATACTGATACAGAAGGTAAATGGGACATCTTTAAATCAACTCTAAATAACTATACAGCTAAATATATACCAAAGGGGAACAAATATAAAACGATTAAAACTAAATCCTACATGGCTGACAAATGATGTTAAAAGAGCAATAAACAACAAAAAAAATAGCCTTCAAAAAATACAAATCTGATGGGTCAGCGATAACATTTAAACAGTACAGAGAGCTTAATAAAATCTGTAAAAATGTAATAAAAAACAGCAAAAATTCAAAACGAGAGACAGGTGGCCAAAGAAAGCAAAACTAATCCTAAATATTTTTTTAGATATATAAATGCAAAAAAAACAAGGACAGAGCATGTAGGACCCCTTAATAATGATAATGGGGAGGTTGTCACAGGCGATCAAGAGAAAGCGGAGCTACTGAATGGGTTCTTTAGTTCTGTATACACTATGGAAAAAGGAGCTGACATTGGCCAGGTCAGTGCTGGTAACACATCATGTAATGTACTGAACTGGCTTAATGTAGAGATGGTACAAGGTAAGTTAAGTGATATAAATGTAAGCAAATCCCCAGGGCCGGATGGACTACACCCAAGAGTTCTTAGAGAGGTAAGTAATATCTGTACCCCTGTTCATGATATTTAGAGATTCTCTGGTGTCTGGTATTGTGCCAAGGGACTGGCGCAAGGCGAATGTGGTGCCAATCTTCAAAAAGGGCTCTAGGTCTTCCCCAGGAAACTATAGACCGGTAAGTTTAACGTGCATTGTGGGTACATTGTTTGAAGGACTTATAAGGGATTACATACAGGAATACATAGGGGATAATTGTATTATAAGTGATAGCCAGCATGGGTTTACTAAGGATAGAAGTTGTCAAACCAATCTAATTTGCTTTTATGAAGAGGTGAGTAGAAGCCTTGACAGAGGAATGGCTGTGGATATAGTGTTTCTGGATTTTGCTAAAGCGTTTGATACTGTCCCTCATAGACGTCTGACAGGTAAGTTAAGGTCTTTGGGTTTGGAAATTTTTGTTTGTAACTGGATTGAACACTGGCTCATGGATCGTACCCAGAGTGTGGTGGTCAAGGATTCATACTCTGATTGGTCCCCGGTTATTAGTGGTGTACCCCAAGGTTCTGTACTGGGCCCGCTGTTTAATTTATTTATCAATGATATAGAGGATGGCATTAACACCTCTGTTTCTATCTTTGCAGAGGACACCAAGCTTTGTAGCACGGTACAGTCTATAGAGGAGGTGTATAGGTTACAAGATGACTTGGATAGACAGTGTCTGGGCATCCACTTGGCAAATGAGGTTCAATGTGGATAAATGTAAAATTATGCATCTGGGTACTAATAACCTGCATGCATCGTATGTCTTAGGGGGGATTAAACTGGCAGAGTCACTGGTAGAGAAGGATCTGGGTGTACTTGTAGATCACAGACTACAGAATAGCATGCAATGTCAGGCTGCTGCTTCCAACGCCGGCAGGATATTGTCATGTATCAAAAGAGGCATGGATTCAAGGGACAGGGACATAATACTCCCCCTTTATAAAGCATTGGTACGGCCTCACCTGGAATATGCTGTTCAGTTTTGGGCACCTGTCCATAAAAGGGACACTGCGGAGTTGGAAAGGGTGCAGAGACGCGCGACCAAACTAATATGGGGCATGGAACATCTTAGCTATAAGGAGCGATTAAAGGAGTTACAATTGTTTAGTCTTGAGAAGAGACGTTTAAGGGGGGATATGATAAACGTGTATAAGTATATTAATGGCCCATACAAAAAATATGGAGAAAAACTGTTCCAGGTTAAACCCCCCCAAAGGACGAGGGGGCACTCCCTCCGTCTGGAGAAGAAAAAGTTTAGTCTCAAGGGGCGACACGCCTTCTTTACCGTGAGGACTGTGAATTTATGGAACGGTCTACCTCAGGAACTGGTCACAGCAGGAACAATTAACAGCTTTAAAACAGGATTAGATACATTCATGGAACAAATTAACATTAATGCTTATGAAGAAATATAAAATCCCATCCCTTCCCCAATATCGCGCCACACCCCTACCCCTTAATTCCCTGGTTGAACTTGATGGACATATGTCTTTTTTCGACCGTACTAACTATGTAACTATGAAATGTTTTTTTTTTTTTTTTAATCATACAATGTAATTTTCTGGATTTCGAAATTCCGGCTCACAGTTGAAGAGTACCTATGATAAAAACCACAGACCTCTACATACTTTGTAAGGGTGTGTTCACACCACGATTTTGCTATATGGTTTTGGCATACAGATTATATATATATATATATATATATATATATATATATATATATTATACAACCGTATACATTATGGTGCATACGGTTTTGAATTGGAAGTCTATGGGCACGGTTTTTTGTACGGTTGCATAATTATATGCAACCGTACAGAAAACCGTGCCAATAGACTTCCAATTCAAAACTGTATGCACCATAATGTATACGGCTGTTTCCGTTTTTCAAACCATACGGTTTTTACTTTTATTTAATTTATTTTTAACATGGGAGTCAATGGGAACCGTTCAGAACCATATGTGCGTACGGTTCCATCCAGTTTTCACCATACGGTTTTTAACTTTAGTTTTTTTTTCTTGGAATTTCAATCAAACAAGTGAAACTTTATTCATAATGGAGTGAAAAGTTCAAAACGTATACGTTTTTTCTTTAAAAAATTGATGCAGCCGGACATCATTTTTCAAACCGTATACGGTTTTCAAACGTATACAGATAAAAATTTGTACACACGTTTTGATACAGTTTAGCCAGGTTTTGAGGAATCCGTTTTTATTTTTTTTTTATTTTATTTTTTTTATCCAAAACCTGATACGGGAACTGTATTGCAAAAACGTGGTGTGAACGCAGCCGAAGTAGGAAAACCTGCAAGATCAGCAGTGTATAAAATACTTTGTATGTATTCAATTAGCAGCCATACTTGCACTTAGCCCTACACATTTGACTAATAAAAGTCCAATTGCAAATGTTCTAATGGAACAGGAAACAAATGCACACCCAGTAAAATGCTGTAAAATAAAGGTCACTTTTTAATGCAAGTTTCGGTGCTATTCCCCTTCTCCGGTGGTCAAACAAAAATAAGTAAATAAACATGAACTAAAAAAAGAGAGACAGACTGGTACAGAGGGAGAGAAGAAGTTGTCCAGGAAGGATTACAATCAACCAGGTAAAGGGGAATGGAATAGCACCATTCAGGTAAATAAAAGCATAATTATAGCAGAGTGACCCTAAAGTATGAGACTACCTTCTCAGGTTTTATACAGAGCATTCATAATGCTAACATATGGAAAGATTAGATTAAATATGGATAAACGTAAAGTTATGCATCTGGGTGCTAATGACCTGCATGAGGGAGTAAAATGTGAATAACTGGTAGAGGAGAATCTGGGTGTACTTGTAGATCATATACTACAGAACAGTATGCAATGTCAGGCTGCTGCTCCTAAGGATAGCAAAAAAAATGTAATTTACTAAAACAGGCATATATATATATATATATATATATATATATATATATATATATATAGTTGTGGGACAGGGACATAATATTACCGCTATATATAGCATTAACCTGGATGTAATATGCTGTTCAGTTTTTGACACCAGTTTACAGAAAGGATGTTTTGGAGCTGGAAAAGGGTACAAAAGCTGTGCAACTAATCTAATAAGTGGCATCTTAGTAAAAAGATGAAAAGAATCACGTGTTTCAATTTGAGGAGAGACATGATTATATAACTTACCGTATTTATCGGGGTATACCACGCACCGGCCTATAACACGCACCCCCATTTTACCAAGGATATTTGGGTAAAAAAAGTTTTTTACCCAAATATCCATGGTAAAATGAGGGTGCGTGTGTGCGCGTGTATACCCCGATATACCCCCAGGAAAGGCAGGGGGAGAGAGGCCGTCGTTGCCCGCTTCTCTCCCCCTGCCTTTCCTGTGGTCTAGAGTGCTGCTGTCGGCCCTTCTCTCCCTCTGGTTATCGGCGCCGCTGCCCGTTCTGTCCCCCTGACTATCGGTGCCGGCGCCCCATTGCGCCGATAGCCAGGGGGAGAGAAGCGGCGCCGACAGCCAGGGGGAGAGAAGGGACAGCGGCACCCATTGCCGGCGCTGCTGCCCCGTTGCCTCCCCCCATCCCCGGTGGCATAATTACCTGAGTCGGGTCCGCGCTGCTGCAAGCCTCCGGCGTGCGTCCCCTGCGTCGTTGCTATGCACGGCGCGGCGCACTGATAGTCAGGGGGACAGAACGGGCAGCGGCGCCGATAGCCAGGGGCAGAGAAGGGCCGGCAGCAGGGCTCTAGACCCCAGGAAAGGCAGGGGGAGAGAAGCGGGCAGCGACGGCCTCTCTCCCCCTGCCTTTCCTGGGGGTGTATCGGCGTATAACACGCACACAGACTTTAGGCTAAAAATTTTAGCCTAAAAAGTGCGTGTTATACGCCGATAAATACGGTAATTTAACCCCTTCCCCGGCATACCTTGTTGGCCTTAACCACTTAACGACCATGGACACATCCAGGCAGGATGCACGTTCCCGTACCAGGACGAGTATACACGTCCATGGTTCTCATGGTTGCAGCCCAGTGCACCCTAGAGATCGCGACAGACTCGGCTGTAACACAGTAAACTTTGGTTCCGGCAGTTTAACCCTTACAGCCACGGTCAGAAGTGAACGCGGGCTGTAAGTGTTTTCACAGAGGGAGTTCCCTCTGTCTTCCATGCAGCACCCCGCAGCAGGATCACGGAGTGCTGTGTGTGATCCCCGACGGGACCCTGCTGCACTGCCGGGACTGAAGAAAACTTTGGGTCCCGGCAGTTTAACCCTTACAGCGGTTGGAAACGACCGCGAGTTACAAGTGTAAACAAATGTAAAAATAAAAAAAAAAGTGTAAACAAAAATACATTAAATATAACGAAAAATAAAAATGCATAAATGTGTTTGATCACACGACGCACATTAGCAGCATATTACATGCTGCAGATGCCCGCCAGCAGTACAACAATGAGCTCCCTGCTGCGGCTGGGTAGCTTTGTGTGTCCACTCATAGAAACAGATTTCCCGCTGGCAGTCATGAACGGACACACTGAGCTACCCAGCCACAGCAGTAATCTTGCCCTTGCGACTGCTAGGGGGCAATCGCGGTGCGAAATATGCTGCGGATGCGCTCTGTGTGACCCTACACTGCGTCCCATTCAAACTGCATTTCTGCAGTCAGCATCACGTCAGAAAAAAAAAAAAAAGTGATGCTGACATATACTGTAGCAGCTCCATTCATTTCTGAATGAGACTGCTACAATATACATTGGCTTCCCTTTTTTGACATGACAACGGACACCGATACTGCAGAAATGCAGTAAGAATGGGTACTGCCCAACCAGGGACGAACAGGGTGATAAAATATGGGAGCATTTCCTCCATTTCAAAAGCGACGTACCAAAATGATGTCCTAATTGCTATTGTTTTCACTGACTTTGAAATAATTCTAAACCGGCGCTGCAGTCTAGTACTTCGTGCACAGCACGTTCCCGCTTCATTGCGTGTAAGTACCGGCTGATGCCCGCCATTAACCCTTTAGATGTTGTGTATATGTTCAGTATTTATAGGAAACATGACAGATGGCAAGAGCTCTTCAGACCAGGGGGTCAGAGGAGTTCAATTGGAGCCTAAAGGCTGACATTTATGATCATCTTTAGACTGTTTCTTGTGTCTACAAAAATGTGCAAAAAAGGTGCAAGCAGGGTTTATTTGCACCTTTTGGTTTATATATTTCTGCTGATTTTGAGTTGCAATCCACTGATTTTGGCAATACACATGATATGACAGGATTTTTTGAACGGCGCCTTTTTGTGAAAAGGCACAAAAAAGGCGCAAAGCCACTGAAAAGTCTCTAAAACTACACCAGCCCAGACGTTTTGGTGTATGTGAAGAGAGAAATTTCAGAAAATTATTAATTATGGTCAAATAATAAAACTTTATAACATTTATGAATGGCTAAAAATATACAGTATGCCATTCACATTATCTGGGCCCAACTATTTACCCAGATAGGAGTTATTTGAATTCAGTAGTGCTAGGAAGTAACTTTTGCAATAGAATATAATGCAGATATTATAAAAATATGCAGGTTTATTGCTTGTAATTAATATGAAAATATATAAATACACACCACGATATTTATGAATATAAAAAAAATATACAAAATATATATATATATATCCTAAATAAAAAATATATAAGTGAAAAATGTCTATCACATCAATAAATTTATATTGTAACTACATTTCAGTATACCAACATCAAACCAAGTCACATAAGTTGGTTAGTTCAGATATAATATGGATATTACTCTGAAAGTAAATAGAATGAGATATGTAAAATGGAAAAGATGTGTAAATAATCTGCCCAGTTCTAACACCACAAATCTCTCGTAAGGGTTTTCTCAGTAAAATGGAGAGTTGGTCAGGTATTTTTTCAATTCTAGTGCAGACAGAATTTCTGGTGCACAACCAGACAAAACAGGGCGGGTTTACAATAGCAAATCAGGGCCACTGGCCCTAATTCACTATTGTAAACCCGCCCTGTTTTGTCGGGTCGTGCGCCAGAAATTCTGTCTGCGCTGAAATTTGCATCAGAATTAGAAAAAAACTAAACCAACTTTCCATTTTACTGTGAAAAACAGAAAAAGTGGTGTGGCTGTCGGGAAAAGAGGTCATGGTCACCGACAAGGAGTCTTGTCGCTGACATTTTTGAAAAATCCCAACATATTTACTAAGGTTTCCAGAGAATGTAGGGGATTTCAGGTAAGGAAAACCCCACAGCTCAGAGCATGTGCAAGGAAAAGCAAAAGTAGGGAAAAGTGCAAAACGTAGGGAAACCTTAGTAAATACCGTGAAATAATATCTATTGGGGGAAAAAAAAAAAAAAAAAAACAAAGAAAACTACACTCCACTCTTAGTAAATCAGGCCCACTAAGTAGCTATGTAAAAGGACAAGCTTTGGCTTGGTGGCTAAAAAGTGATGTGCATGACCAGATACGTTCTTACAAATAAAGTCTCCTGAAGGTCCCTCTAGATGTTTGGTCCAGTGATTATTTTCTTCAATCCTAATACAATTTTGATACACCTTAGGACAGGAACAACAGGTGGGCAGAAAATTAGGGCCAAAACAGAATTTTACATTTTTATGCTTGGCAAAGAAAGGTTTGTATCCAGTAAAAGGAAATGAGCAAAAACCTCACCCAAAGAAAATGTTTTCCCCTACCTCCACTTGAGATCAGTCTTGTTTATAGCAAAGCAGTCGCTAGAACCTTATATAGCATTTTCTAGTAGACACAATCAGCAATTGCTTACCATGGTGCATAAAATTCTACAAGTACAGTGTCTTTATCGGCAATAAAAGTATTAAAGTTTGCATCGTTTAGCACCAAGACTCCATTTTCTTCTTTAATCTCTGTTTCATTGAGTGACGTTTCTGAAATAGAATAAATAAGTTTACTAACCAGCAGTTATAGTATAACTTTTTTTTATATTTATTTTATGTGTAACCATGATTTCTTTAGGTCACCTAGACTAGAGCAGTTGTCCCCAACCGAGTCCTCAAGGCCCACCAACATTTTGGGTTATTTCTGTTACTTCGTTGGAATAGAACAGGAAAAAATGTAAATCCTAGACTGTTGGTGGGCCTTGACGGCTTGGTTGGGGTTCTCTAACTTAGAGTATTTGGCTTCCTTTTATATATAGACAACAAATTCTATATAGCAGATGTTTGGTGCCTGAATAGAGGATGATGGCATATAGATTAGGGTAGAGTCACACTTGGCAGATTTGTTGCAGAAACATCTGTGTCTGATAATCAGTTTCTGGATAGTAGCGAGAAAAATGACCTTGGATTCAGGCATTCAGGAACTCTGAAGTTAAACAGACAAAGGCATGAAATTCAAGCGAAGTATTAGCACATTACTAATAAATGCAAGTACAAAAATAAATCCGCATAAAACATGTTATGAAGTGAATCAAGAGGAAAATCACGTCTGGTGTAACTCAGAAAGAAGCTTGGAATCCATGCACAAAGGTAATGCAAGTCAGGGAGGAAAAGCTGAGTGACAGTAGTCAGGGACCGCCTACTACAGTGGAGATCACGTGTTCCGAGATGGCCCAAAAAATAATTAGGGGCGTATCTATAACCTGTAATGTCAATACTCTACAAAAACGTGTCCAGGTCACTTTTAAAGTCTTTTATTGAGTTCACCATGATCACTTCCTCTGGCAATCTCTTATTTTGGAGGTTGGTCATAGGTCCACTATAACCCCTTAAGGACGCAGCCCATTTTGGCCTTAACCCCTCAAGTACATGTGCTGTAAATGTACGGCACTGTCAATCACATGTTCGCGCACAGCGCCGTATCTAACAGCAGCCATCCCGGCATATTGCACAGGGGTATCCCGAGTCCCCTCCCCAACCCCCCCCCCCCCCCCCCATAATTGGCGGCGATCACCGATCTCCTGGCCAATTGGGTCTCTGGAGACCCGGTGACCCGGAAGATAAGGGTGACTGACGCGGTCTGAGACAGCGTCCATCACCCTTGAGCTCTACGAGGGAGGTGGCATGGGTGCACAGTGCCTGGAATATTCTTGAAGACCCAGTTTTTGCATTTTTACAAAAAAGGATAAAAGGAGAGAAATCCCCCCCAAAATGTGTAATGAGTAAGCAAAAACCTCATATGTGGATGTAAAGTGTTCGGCGGGCGCAGTAGAGGGCTCAGAAGGGAAGGAGCGACAAAGGGATTTTAGAGTGAGTTTTTATGAAATGGTTTTGGGGGGCATGTCGCATTTAGGAAGCTCCTATGGTGTCACAGGCGTTTGACGACTTTTCGTTAAAGTTGGATGTGTAAATGAATTTTTTTTTCCCACTAAAATGCTGGTTTTCCCCTAAATGTAAAATTTTTACAAGGGGTAATAGGGTTACAACATTTGGGGGCCATTTTCTCCTATCTCTTCTTAGTATGGAAATACCCCATGGGTGAACGTCAAGTGCACTGCGGGCGCACTTCAATGCTCAGAAGAGGAGTCACATTTGACTTTTTGAAAGCAAATTTTGCTGAAATGGTTTTTGGGGGGCATGTCGCATTTAGGAAGCCCCTATGGTGCCAGAACAACAAAAAAGCCCCCAGGTGGCATACTATTTGGGAAACTACACCCCTCAAGGAATGTAAAAAGGGGTACAGTGAACATTAACAAGTCAGATGTGTAAATGAAAAAAAAATTCTCAATAAAATGCTTTTTTCCCCAAAAAGTTACCATTTTTACAAGAGGTAATAGGAGAAAATGACCCCCAAAATTTGAAACCCTGGTTCTTCTGAGTATGGAAATACCCCATATGTGGACGTCAAGTGCTCTGCTGGCAAACTACAATGCTCAGAAGAGAAGGGGGCCATCGGGCTTTTGGAGAGAGAATGTGTTTGGAATGGAAGTCAGGGGCCATGTGCGTTTACAAAGCCCCCCAGGGTGCCAGAACCTGGACCCCCCCCCCCCCCCCACATGTGACCCTATTTCGGAAACTACACCCCTCATGGAATGTAATAATGGGTGCAGTGAGCATTTACACCCCACTGTCCTTTGACAGATCTTTGGAACAGTGGGCTGTGCAAATGAAAAATTAAATTTTTCATTTTTACGGATGACTGTTCAAAAAACGTCAAACACCTGTGGGACGTAAATGCTCACTGTACCCCATATTACATTCCTTGAGGAGTGTAGTTTCCAAAATTGGGTCACTTGTGGGGGGGGGGGCTCCACTGTTCTGGCACCATGGCGGCTTTGTAAACGCACATTGCCTTCAATTCCAGACACATTCTCTCTCCATAAGCCCAATGGTGCTCCTCTTCTGAGCCCTGTAGTTCGCCCGCAGAGCATTTTATGTCCACATATGGGGTATTTCTGTACCCAGAAGAAATTGTGTTTCAAATTTTTGGGACTTTTTTTTTTTCCTTTCACCTCTTGTGAAAATGAAAAGTATGGGGCAACACAGCATGTTAGTGGAAAACATTGAATTTTTTTTTTTTTTTTTTTTTTTAACAACGTGCTGGAGTAGACCCCATCTTTACCTTTTCATAAGGGGTAAAAGGAGAAAAAGCCCCCCATCTGTGACCCTAAACTGTTGCCTTGAAATACGACAGGGCTCCAAAGGGAGAGTAAGCCATGTGCATTTGAGGCCTAAATAAGGGATTTGCATAGGGACGGACCCGGATGCAAGAATTAGACTTGCCTCAGATACCAAAAATACCCTACGGCAGTGTTTCCCAAACAGGGTGCCTCCAGAAAATTTGCTGCATCTCAAACTTGCAGCGAGAAACTCACTGTAAACCCCCGCCTGTGTGCATGTACCCTGTACCTCCAACTGTTGCAAAACTACCACTACCATCATGCCCTTTGGCTGTCCGTGCATGCTGGGGGTTGTAGTTATGCAACAGCTGGAGGTACACTGGTTGCAAAACACTGAGTTAGGTAACAAACTGTTTTGCCACCATGGTGCCTTCGGCTGTTGCAAAAACTACAACTCTCAGCATGCAGTGAAAGCAGAAGGGCATGCTGGGGGTTGTAGTTCTGCAACAGCTGGAGGCACACTGGTTGCAAAACACAGAGTTTGTTACTTAACTCAGTGTTTCCCAACCAGGGTGAATCCATTTGTTGCAAAACAACAACAAATCCCAGCATGCCCAGACAGCTGAAGGACATGTTGGGAGTTGTAGTTATGCAACAACTGGAGGAGAACAGTTTGGTGACTACTGTGTAGTAGTCTCCAAACTGTAGCCCTCAAGATGTTGCAAAACCAACTCCAAGCATGCCCAGACTGTACAGGCATGCTGGGAGTTGTAGTTCTGCAACATCTGAATGGCTACAGTTTGGACACCACTGCACAGTGGTCTCCAAACTATGGCCCTCAAGATGTTGCAAAACTACAACACCCAGCATGCCCAGACATGGCTTTCTGGGCATGCTGGGAGTTGTAGTTTGGCAACTCCTGGAAGACAGCAGTGAAGATCACTTACCACTGATCTTCCCTGCTGCCTCCGCCGCCACCTCCTTACTGCCGCCGATCCCTCCGCCGGACCCGCCGCCGCCTCCTGCACTTGCCGCCATCTTCCCTGGATGTCGGGCAGAGCAGGGATTTCAACTTTTCAACTTAAGTCCCAACCGACCAATGGCAAGTGATAGGAGGAGGTGGCACCCCTGCCACCTCGCTCCTATCCCTCAGGATGATCGGGGCTGTCTCAGGTCTATCAGGTCGCCAGAGACCCGATCAGCCTGGAATCTCCGCAAGTCGCATGTCATTGGTCAGTCACTTACTGACTGGCCAATGACAACGATTAGCAGCTGGGGACCATTCTGATTGGTCCCCAGCCACAGTTACATCGGTCAGCTGTTCAGAACAGCTGCAATGACGTTTCTAAGGGACATGGTGATAGAAAATGTATTGGACGTTTATGAACGTCCATTTGCGTTACAGGGGTACTCCGGTGGAAACTTTTTTTTTTTAATTTTTTTTAAATGAACTGGTGCCAGAAAGTTAAACAGATTTGTAAATCAAGTTAAAAAAAATCTTTACCCTTCCAGTACTTTTAAGCAGCTGTATGCTATAGAGGAAATGCTTTTCTTTTTGAATTTCTTTTTTTGTCTTGTCCACAGTGCTCTCTGCTGACACCTGATGCCCGTATCAGGAACTGTCCAGAGCAGCACAGGTTTGCTATGGGGATTTTCTCCTACTCTGGACAGTTCCTGATACAGGCATCAGGTGTCAGCAGAGAGCACTGTGGAAATTCAAAAAGAAAATAATTTCCTCTGTAGCATACAGCTGCTTAAAAGTACTGGAAGGGTAAACTTTTTTTTATAGAAGTAATTTACAAATCTGTTTAACTTTCTGGCACCAGTTAATTAAAAAAAATAATAATTATTATAATAATACTAACTGAGTACCCGGCGTTGCCCGGTTTTTCCTTCCTAATCCTTGTTGGGGAGGAAAATAAAACAAGGAGGAAGCTTTTGACTTCATATCCAGTCCTCATATATTGTTGTCATATGCCGACCTCCTGTCCAGACCCGTAATATGTGTACCAGGTATTGAAATGCCTCCAGAACATACATTTCCCATTGATTTGCATGGGACTTTAAACAAAAACCCCGACCCTGACAAATGGGGGTAGTTAAGGGTTAAATTAACTATCCTATATTTTAAGTGGACATATAAGTAACATGTGACCAAGTATTATCGAAATATCTCAAGCCGTTTGGAAGTTATGCAGTAACATATTTCCCATTGACTTGTATGGGACTTTAAACAAACGCCGCCCCTGGCAAATAGGGGTGAGTAAGGGTTAAATCACCTATCCTATGTTTGTTGTTGACATATAAGTAACATATGTGCCAAGTTTCA
This sequence comes from Hyla sarda, assembly GCF_029499605.1. Taxonomy (NCBI): domain Eukaryota; kingdom Metazoa; phylum Chordata; class Amphibia; order Anura; family Hylidae; genus Hyla; species Hyla sarda. The sequence goes on along the minus strand of NC_079193.1, from coordinate 115,890,152 downwards.
TGTTAATATCTTTAGCCGTTTGGACGTGATGCTGGAACACACACACAGATCAGATCAGATTCTCTCTCTCTCTCTCTCTCTCTCTCTCTCTAGTTTTTATCAGTACCACATTTGTGTATGTGACTTTTTGATCACTTTTTATTAAATTTTTCTTGGATGAGGTGACCAAAAAGCAGCAATTTCAGACTTTTTTTCACCGTATGGGATCATTAACATATTTTAATAGTTTGGACATTCAAGCACACGGCAATACCAAATGTTTGATTAATTTTTTCTACACTTTTTTGTACAATCGGACAGGGAGGGGTATTAAATTTTTTATTGGGAGAGGGGCTTATTTACATTTTATTAAAGATTTTTTTCTTTATTTGCTTATATGTCCCCATGGGGGACTATACATAGCAATCCTTAGATTGCTATTACTGTACTGCATATGCATAGCACTGATCAGTAATATCCTGCTAGAAGGCAAACCAGATAAGCAGATCGCCAGAACCGCCGGGAGGCAGTTAAGGGGACCTCTGGCAGTTCTGACTGGTTCGAACCTCTGCGATTTTGCCGGACCACCTGCAACACCACTAATGTCGCAGATGCCGTGATCAGTAGTATTCACGGCATCTGAGGGGTTAATGGCAGACAACAGCAAGATCGCTGATGCCCACCATTACTGGAGGGTTCCTGGTTGCTGATACCAGCCAGGACGTTCCAAGCATGAATCCTGTGCTCGCTTCATGTATAACCCCTTGGGGACCACGGGTTTTCTCATTTTTGCTTTCGTTTTTTCCTCCTCACCTTTTAAAAATCATAACCCTTTCAATTTTGCACCTAAAAATCCATATGATGGCTTTTTTTTGCACCACCAATTCTACTTTGTAATGACATCAGTTATTTTACCCCAAAATCTACAGCGAAGCAGAAAAAAAAAATATATAATTGTGCAACAAAATTGAAGAAAATTTTGTAACTTTTGGGGGCTTCTAGTTCTATGTAGTAAATTTTTGGGTAAAAAGGACACCTTATCTTTATTCTGTAGGTCCATATGATTAAAAGGATACCCTACTCATATAGGTTTGATTTTGTCGTACTTCTGGAAAAAATCATAACTACATGCACGAAAATTAAAATGTTTAAAATTGTCTTTTTCTGATCCCTATAACTTTATTTTTCCACGTATGGGTCGGTATGAGGGCTCATTTTTCGTGCCGTGATCTGAAGTTTTTCGCTGTGCCATTTTTGTATTGATCGGACTTTTTGATCGCTTTTTATTCATTTTTTCATGATATAAAAAGTGACCAAAAATACGCAATTTTGGACTTTGACGTCGCGTACGTCATTGACCGTGGGGTTTAATGATATATTTTTTATAAATCGGACATTTTTGCATGCGGCAATACCACATGTTTATTTTTATTTACACTTTTTTTTTAAATGGGAAAAGGGGTGTGATTCTAACTTTTATTAGGGAAGGGGTTAAATGATCTTTATTCACTTTTTTTCCACACTTTTTTTTTTCAGTGTTATAGTTCGCATAGGGGGCTATAACACTGCACACACTGATCTTTTACACAGATCACTGCAAAGCCATAGCTTTGCATTGATCAGTGTTATTGGTGCCTGGATCTCCGGCACGGAGCAGTCATTCGCGATCGGACACGCCGGAGGCAGGTAAGGCACCCTCCTGTTGCGTCCTAGCTGATCAGGACTTCGCGATTTTATCGTGATGGTCCCGATCAGCACAACTGAGCTGCCGGGAGCATTTTAGTTTAGCTTTAGCCGCGGCGATCAGCTTTGAACGCCGCGGCTAAAGGGTTAATAGCACACGGCAACGCGATCAGTGCCGCGCGCTATTAGCCACGGGTCCCGGCCGGGCCCGACCCCCTATAGAAAGGGAGGGGGCTAAGGGCGTACAGGTACGCCCTTGGTCCCCAAGAGGATAAGATGTAAATGTATGTCCTGGTGCATTAAGTACCAATGCATCAGGACGTACATTTATGTCCATTGTCCCAACGACACAGGACATAAATGTACATCCTGGTACTTAACGCACCAGGATGTCCATTTACGTCCTGTACATGACGCAAGCAACAGTCATCTAAAAATGGCAGACAGAGGTTCCCATACCTGCCTCCGTCCGTCTCCCGGGGTCTTCTGCTCTGGTCTGAGATCTAGCAGATCAGAGCAGAAGATCGCCAATAACACTGATCAGTGCTATGCATATGCAATAAATCGTCCCCTATGGTGACATATAAAATAAAAATAAAAACAAGTCAAATCCCCTCCCCCAAGAAAAATGAAAATCACCCCCTTTTTCCTATTTTACCCCCAAAAAGCATTAAAAAAAATTATATATGAAAATACACCCTACCCCGAAAATAAGCCCTAGCTGGATTATCGGGGTGGGCTCAACTGGGCCAGGGGTACTCAACTGGCGGACCGCGGCCGCCAGTAATGTGATGCGGACCCCCCGCCCCCACCTTTGGCTGGTCCCTTGGCAAGTTAAATGAGCCGGGGCAGGGACACTGTCGCTTTAAAACGTCTGCGCGTATGCACGCCCGAAGTCACGGACTTGTCCCTTCCACGGCTGCTACCGATAAGCAGCAGAAGGAGATCCCGCCGCCGAGAGCTGCAGCTTCAGTTGCGGACGCTATGAAGGTGGGAAAGTGCTGGTTTATTATGGCAGAGGGGTGGGGGGCACTGTAGGAGTGTGGAGGACGACGGGGGAAGGGGAGCTGCAGGAGTGTGGAGGATGGAGGGTTGCAGGAGTGTGGAGGATGGGGGTGTGTGGCATCCTCCACACTGCTACAGCCCCCCATCCTCCACACTGCTACAGCCCTCCATCTTCCACACTCCTGCAGCCCCCCCCCCCATAAATAAATAAGCCCTACCCTGAAAATAAGCCCTAGTGTGTTTTTTGTGACATTAATATAAGACCCGGTCTTATTTTCGGAGAAACACTGTAGCAAAATCATCGGTAGTTGCAGTATCTTGTAATACCTTTTTTATTGGACTAAGAAGATTATGTAGAGACAAGCTTTCGGGATTCCTCCCTTTATCAAGTCCTAAGCATTTCTGAGCTCACAAGGAGAAAACACAGGTTCTATCTCACAAAATATGCAGGGGTTAAAACAACATATGTGGAGAACGGACATTAAGTTGGGCCATAAATTGTATAGCAATAGGACGATAGACTACAGATGAGGATGAGGAGGGGGGGGGGGCTGGAGAGCAGAGGTGAGAATGGTGGTTACGCTGGACGGACAATTTTACTACAGAGCCATAGACTGAAGACTTAGACAGGGGAGGGGGAGCAGGGGTGTAATGGTGTTAGAGCAGGGAGAGGGAAGACAGTTTAGCAAAGGTTATAGGAAATTTTGATAATGGGATAAGAAGCTTAAATCCACATTAAGTCCTCTGTTCTTGGAGTCATAAAGAACTATCATTTTGGCTTCAAATGTGTCTCTTTCCTGGGTGTTCTTGAAGTTTCCTATCAGGATCTTGATTTTGAGGTCCTGTAGGGAGTGACCTGTTTGGGTGAAATGGTGTCCAACTGGGGTGCAATAGTCCTTTTCTCTATGGTTGTTGATAGACTATCTGTGGAGGTTCAACCTTTTACATAATCTTGTTAGTCCAATAAAAAAGGTATTACAAGATACTGCAACTACCGATGATTTTGCATCACTGGACTAATAAGGCTACTCCTAACTAATCTATATACATACATACAGACAAACATAAATTGGTATTGCCGCGTGCAAAAATGTCTGAACTATCAAAATATAACATTAACGATCCTATACGGTGACCGGCGTGAACATGAAAGAAAAAAAAACATCACATTACAAATTTTTTTTTATAAAAAGCAGCGTTATAGGTCGTCCAAATAGAGGGATTTTAAATGTACTAATTCGGTTAAAAAGTTTGAGATTTTATTCTAAGCGGTACAGTAATATAAAAGTATAATCATGGGTATCATTTTAATGGTATTGACCTACAGAATAAAGAAAACATGTAATTTTACCATAAATCATATAGCCTGAAAACAAAACCTTCCAAAAATTTGCTAAATTGCGGTTTTATTTTCAATTTCCTCACACAAATAATATATATTTTTGGTTGCACCATACATTTTATGGCAAAATTTGTGAATGTCATTACAAAAAGGACAACTGGTCGCACAAAAAACAAGCCCTCATATTGATCTGTGGATTAAAATATAAAATAGGTGTCCTTAAAAAGGAACCAGATTTTACCCTATATAAAAGGTTGGCAAAGCGTTATATAGGGTAAATCTTTATCCTCACCATCCCCGGCGGACGCTCCTGCCCCCAAGGATGGTGAGGATATGAACTTATAAGACGCTCCCCGCCGGCCCCGCAAGTAGTCCCCTTGGGCAGGGAGCTCCTCTGACCTAGTCCTGTGTCTCCGGTCGGCAGCGACACCGCCTCCGCTTGATTGAAGAGCCGTGTCATCACGCTCCTCCGTCTGTTCAGTGAGCAGGGCGATGACTTGGCCAAGAGCGATGACTCGTCAATCAAGCGGAGGAGGCGTCGCTGCCGACCGAAGACACTGGACTAGGTCAGAGGAGCTCCCTGCCCAGGGGGACTACTTACGGGGCCGGCGGGGAGTATCTTATAAGTTCATAGCCTCACCATCCATGGGGCAGGAGCGTCCCCCAAAGATGGTGAGGATAAAGATTATACACTATATAATGCTTTGCCAAGCATTCTGTAAGGTAAAATCTGATGATTGGTTCCCTTTAACCCCTTAAGGACACAGGGTTTTTCTGTTTTTTGCATTTTCGTTTTTTCCTCCTTACCTTTAAAAAATCATAACTCTTTCAATTTTGCACCTAAAAATCCATATGATTGCTTATTTTTTGCGCCACCAATTCTACTTTGTAAGGACGTCAGTCATTTTAAGCAAAAATCTACGGTGAAACAGGGAAAAAAAATTAATCATTGCGAGACAAAATTGAAAAAAAAAAAACTCTGTTTTGTAACTTTTGGGGGCTTCCGTTTCTATGCAGTACATTTTTCGATAAAAATTACACCTTCTCTTTATTCTGTAGGTCCATACGAATAAAATGATACACTACTTATATTGGTTTGATTTTGTCGTACTTCTGGAAAAAATCATAACTACATGCAGGAAAATGTATACCGTATATACTCGAGTATAAGCCGACCCGAGTATAAGCAGAGACCCCTAATTTCAACCCAAAATCCCAGGAAACGTTATTGACTCGAGTATAAGCCTAGGGTGGGAAATACATCATCCCCCCCTGTCATCATCCAGACCCGTCATTAACATCCTCATCATCATCCCCTTTTCATCATCCCACACATCCCCCCTTCATCATCATCCCACACATCCCCCCTTCATCATCCCCTTGTCATCATCCCACACATACCCCCTTCATCATCCCCTTGTCATCATCCCACACATCCCCCCCCCCTTCATCATCCTCTTCTCATCATTCGCCCTCAGTGGTCTTCAACCTGCGGACCTCCAGAGGTTTGAAAACTACAACTCCCAGCAAGCCCGGGCAGCCATCGGCTGTCCGGGCTTGCTGGGAGTTGTAGTTTTGAAACCTCCGGAGGTCCGCAAGTTGAAGATCACTGCGGCCTTCGACATCATCCAGCCCCCTCTCACCCCCTTTAGTTCTGAGTACTCACCTCCGCTCGGCGCTGGTCCGGTCCTGCAGGGCTGTCCGGAGAGGAGGTGGTCCAGTGGGATAGTGGTTCCGGGCTGCTATCTTCACCGGGGGCGCCTCTTCTCCGCGCTTCCGGCCCGGAATAGAGGCGTTGCCTTGACAATGACGCAGAAGTACGTTGGCAATGAACGCACCTCTGCGTCGTTGTCAAGGCAACGTGACTATTCTGGGGCCGGGCCCAAAGCGCTTAGAAGAGGCCTCCCCGGTGAAGATAGCAGCCCGGAACCACTATCCCACCGGACCACCTCCTCTCCGGACAGCCCTGCAGGACCGGACCAGCGCCGAGCGGAGGTGAGTACTCAACACTAAAGGGGGGGTGAGAGGGGGCTGGATGATGTCGAAGGCCGCAGTGGTCTTCAACCTGCGGACCTCCGGAGGTTTCAAAACTACAACTCCCAGCAAGCCCGGACAGCCGATGGCTGCCCGGGCTTGCTGGGAGTTGTTTTGAAACCTCTGGAGGTCCGCAGGTTGAAGACCACTGCGGGTGGGGGAGTTCACTCGAGTATAAGCCGAGGGGGGTGTTTTCAGCACGAAAAATCGTGCTGAAAAACTCGGCTTATACTCGAGTATATACGGTACGTTTAAAATTGTCATCTTCTGATCCCTATAACTTTTTAACTTTTCCACGTATGGGGCGGTATGAGGGCTCATTTTTTACACCGTGATCTGAAGCTTTCAGCGGTACCATTTTTGTATTGATCTGACCATTTGATCGCTTTTTATTCATTTTTTCATTATATAAAAAAAGTGACCAAAAATACACTATTTTGGACTTTGGAATATTTTTTGGGCACGTACGCCATTGACCGTGCGGTTTATTTAATTATATATTTTTATAATTCGGACAGTTACGCACGCGGCGATACCACATGTTTATTTTTATTTGCAGTTTTTTTTTTTTTTTTTTTTTTTTAGGGAAAGTGTTAAATTATCTTAACTTTTTTTTTTTTGCAATGTTATAGCTCCCATAGGGGGCTATAACACTGCACACACTGATCTTTTACATCGTTCAATGGTTTCTCATAGGAAACCATTGATCGATGATTCTGCCGCTTGACTGCGGATCAAATTGTCCCATGTACCCCAAAATTGTACCACTAAAAACTAACTCCTCCTGGAAAAAAAAATTTGACATCACACATTGCTGGTATTTAACCCCTTAACGACGCCGGACATAAATGTATGTCCTGGTGAGGTGGTACTTAACGCACCAGGACGTACATTCACGTCCTATACATAACCGCAGGCATCGGAGCGATGCCCGGATCATGCGGTAATGGCAGATGTCCGCCATTAACCCCTCAGATGCCGTGATCAATACAGATCACGGCATCTGCAGCATTGCGGACACTAAAATGGATCATCGGATCGCCCACAGCACTGCCGCGGTGTTCCGATCATCCAGAACGGCAGACTGAGGTCCTCTCACCTGCATCCGCTGCCTTCCATGGGTCTTCTGCTCTGGTCTGCGATCGAGTAGAAGATCACCGATAATACTGATCGGTGCTATGTCCTATGCATAGCACTGAACAGCATTAGCAATCCAATGAATGCTATAAATAGTCCCCTATGGGGACTATTAAAGTGAAAAAAAAAAAAAAAAGAAAAAGAAAAAATTTTGACCAATCCCCTCCCCCAATAAAAACGCAAATTGTCCCATTTTCCCTATTTCACCCCCAAAAAGTGTCAAAAAAATATTTTATATACATATTTGGTATCGCCGTGTGCGTAAATATCCGAACTATTAAGATAAAATATTAATGATACCGTACGGTGAACGGCGTGAACGAAAAAAAAAAAAAGGAAAAAGTACAGCTTTTTTTTTTATAACATTTTGTTCCCCCCAAAAAATTTATAAAAAGTATTAAAAGTTTTATATAAGCAAGTATGGTATCAATAAAAAGTACAGATGACGGCGCAAAAAAATGAGCCTGCATACCGCTGCTTATGCAGAAAAATGAAAAAGTTATAGGTCTTCAAAATAGGGGGATTTTAAACATACTAATTTGGTTAAAAAGTCAGATTTTTTTTAAGCGCAACAGTAATAGAAAAGTATGTTATCATGGGTATCATTTTAATCGTATTGACCCAAAGAATAAATAACACGTCATTTTTACCGTAAATTGTATGGCGTGAAAACGAAACCTTCCAAAATTGCACTTTTCTTTTTAATTTCCCCACACAAATAGTATTTTTTTGGTTGCGCAATACATTTTATGGTAAAGTGAGTGATGGCATTAAAACGGACAACTGGTCACGCATAAAACAAGCCCTGATACTAGTCTGTGGATGAAAATATAAAAGTTATGATTTTCTGAAGGTGAGGAGGAAAAAATGAAAAACGAAAAATAAAATTGTCTGAGTCCTTAAAGGGGTACTCCGCCCCTAGACATTTTATCCCCTATCCAAAAGGATAGGGGATAAGATGTCAGACCGCCAGGGTCCCGCTGCTGGGGAATCCCTGGGATCGCCGATGCTGCACCCCGCTATCATTACTGCACAGAGAGAGTTCGCTCTGCACGTAATGACGGGCAATACAGGGGCCGGAGCATAGTTACATCACAGCCCGTCCCCTCAATACAAGTCTATCGGAGGGGGCGTGGCAGATGTGATGTCACCAGGGGCAGAGCTGATGTCGTGAGCTGATGTCACGAGGGGATAATCTGCAAAATTATCTTCACCTATTTTTTGGTTCAGAGAATATGTTATTGAAAAATTAAAAGGTATCATTATAGTAGGTAGTTATGGCTATTATAGGGCGAGGAGGAAAAAATTAGAGCGTAAAAGCGAAAATTGGCCCGGACAAGTGGATCGTCATTAGGGACAAGTAGATTTTGCTCCATTTTAGTCCCGTGGACAAGTAGTTTTTTTTAAATAAAATTTCCACACCCCTGTGTAAACCAAGCCTTAGGCTTCTTTCACACTACAAAATTCTCTGTTTTTTAACCTCTTAAGGCGTACCTGTACACCCTGAGCCCGGTCTCTGTGTGAAAAACGGGGTCACGCCGTGACCCTGCATCACACCGGGTCGGTCCCGGCTGCTAACGATAGCAGGGACCCTGGGCTGACAGCGTGCGGCATCGATCGTTGTGCCACGTGCTGTTAACCCTTCAGAGGCGGTGATCAAAGTTGACCGGCGCGTCTGAGAATGAAAGTAAACGCTTCCCGACAGCTCAGTCGGGCTGATCAGGACATCGCGATAAAATCGCGATGTTCCGATCAGCTGGGACGTAGGTGGAGGTCTCCTTACCCGACTCTGTGGTGTCCGATCGTCGATTGATTGCTCCAAACCTGAGCTACAGGCTTGACCAATCAAGCCCCCTATCTGACTGATCCATGCAAAGCTATGGCTTTGCAGGGATCAGCATAGGAGATCAGTGTGTGTAGTGCTATAGGTCCCTATGGGAGCTATAACCCCGCAAAAAAAAAAAAAAAAAAAAAAAAAAACAAAAAAAAAAAAAAAAAAAAAAAAGGTTAAAGTTGGAATCACCCCCCTTTTCTCATAAAAAAAATTTTTGGTCACTTTTTATATAATAAAAAAAAAAAATAAATTAATAAGAAGCGCTCAAAATGTCCAATCAACACAAAAATGGTACCGATAAAAACTTCAGAACACAGCGCAAAAAATGAGCCCTCATACCAGCCCAAACACGGAAAAATAAAAAAAGTTACAGTGGTCAGAATATGACAATTTTAAACGTATAAATTTTCCTGCATGTAGTTATGATTTTTTTCAGAAGTACGACAAAATCAAACCTATATAAGTAGGGTATCATTTTAATTGTATGGATCTACAGAATAAAGAGAAGGTGTCATTTTGACCAAAAAATGCACTGTGTAGAAACGAAAGCCACCAAAAGTTACCAATTGACATTTTTTCTTCAATTTTGTCACACAATGAATTTTTTTTTCCGTTTCCCCGTGGATTTTTTGGTAAAATGACTAATGTCACTGCAAAGTAGAATTGGTGGTGCAAATAATAAGCAATCATATGGATTTTTAGGTGCAGAATTGAAAGAGTTATAATTTTTAGAGGGTGATGAAAAAAATGAAAATGCAAAAACGGAAAAAACGCCGAGTCCTTAAGGGGTTAAACATCCGTATGAAGTTCCGACTGAAAACCAGCTGAAAACAGCAGTAACAAAATCCTATACATCCATTAGAAAATCCCATTATGGTCTATGGGATTTTCTAATAGCCGTTTGAATCCGTTATAGTCCATTATTGATAACGGACGTTATTTTGTGACGGAAGATAGTACGAAAGAAAATAGTTCATGAACTGGGGGGGGGGGGGAAGCTTTATCTAAACCTGGAGAGAGGAAATCGGATTTCTTCTTTCATTTAAAAAAAAAATGCTGCAAATATGAAAGAAGCAATGAGATTAATCTCGCTCTAGGTTTGTTAGGGTTATTTTCCGCGAGATTACAATCCAACCTTCTGAGCAGCAGAGCGGACATACAGGTAGGAGCATCTCCAGGCAGATGGATCATCAGGATGTATGTCCGCTCTGCTCCTCAGAATGTTGCATGTTAATCGTTTGGGAATATGAAATAAAGCTACGTTCTTTTAATCCGGAGGGTGAGTGCACCGATCTTATCTCTCTGTAGTTACCACATGGACTGTGCATATCGAGTCTCAGCACTAGGAATTGTTTGATTCCTCACACCAGTATCTGTCTGAAGTTGAACTGTGCCCAGTTATTTCTATCTAGCAGTCATTTTCCGTGGGCTTCAAACTTTTTGCTCAGATGGACAATCGTGACAGAACAAAAGCACAAATACATGGGCAGACGATTTTAAAGCAGAACAATCATGCAGGAACACGTATCCCCTATGTAAAGATTAGGGGGCAAGTATCTGATAGAGAGGGGGCCGACTACTGGAACCCCACAAGCTCCTGCAGGGCACTATGGGCGAGACAGAGATACCCGAAAACTGTACCTCCGCCTCTTAGGATACATGGAGGTGCACACTTCTGCATTGGAGTCACAAATCATCATGTGAACACAGTGGTCCCTCAAGTTACAATATTAACCCCTTCAGGACCAAGCCCATTTTGGCCTTAAGGACCAGAGCGTTTTTTTGCAATTCTGACCACTGTCACTTTAAACATTAATAACTCTGGAATGCTTTTAGTTATCATTCTGATTCCGAGATTGTTTTTTCGTGACATATTCTACTTTAACATGGTAGTACATTTTTGTGGTAACTTGCATCCTTTCCTTGTGAAAAATCCTAAAATTGGATGAAAAATTTGAAAATTTTGCATTTTTCTAACTTTGAAGCTCTCTGCTTGTAAGGGAAATGTATATTACAAATTTTAAAAAAATTTATTCACATATACAATATGTCTACTTTATGTTTGCATCATAAAAGTGACAAGTTTTTACTTTTGGAAGACACCAGAGGGCTTCAAAGTTCAGCAGCAATTTTCCGATTTTTCACAAAATTTTCAAACTCTGTATTTTCCAGGGACCAGTTCAGGTTTGAAGTGGATTTGAAGGGTCTTCATATTAGAAATACCCCATAAATGACCCCATTATAAAAACTACACCCCCCAAAGTATTCAAAATGACATTCAGTCATCATTTTAACCCTTTAGGTGTTTCACAGGAATAGAAGCAAAGTGAAGGAGAAAATTCACAATCTTCATTTTTTACACTCGCATGTTCTTGTAGACCCAATTTTTGAATTTTTACAAGGGGTAAAAAGGAGAAAATGTATACTTATATTTGTAGCCCGATTTCTCTCGAGTAAGCACATACCTCATATGTCTATGTAAAGTGTTCGGCAGGCGCAGTAGAGGGCTCAGAAGGGAAAGAGCGACAAGGGGATTTTGGAGAGTACGTTTTTCGGAAATGGTTTTTGGGGGGCATGTTGCATTTAAGAAGCCCCTATGGTGCCAGAACAGCAAAAAACCCTCACATGCCATACCATTTTAGAAACTAGACCCCTTGAGGAACGTAACAAGGAATAAAGTGATCCTTAATACCCCACAGGTGTTTCACAACTTTTGCATATGTAAAAAAAAATAAAAAAATTTTCACTAAAATGTGCGTTCCCCCCCAAATTTCAAATTTTTCCAAGGGTTAATAGCAGGAAATACCCCCCAATATTTGTAACCCCTTCTCTTCTGAGTATGGAGGTACCCCATAAGTTGACCTGAAGTGCACTATGGGCGCACTACAATGCTCAGAAGAGGAGTCATATTTGGCTTTTTGAGAGCAAATTTTGCTCGGGGGGCATGTCGCATTTAGGAAGCCCCTATGGTGCCAGAAAAGCAAAAAAATACCCCCATGCCATACCATTTTGGAAACTAGACCCCTTGAGGAACGTAACAAGGGGTACAGTGAGCATTTGCCCCCCACTGGTGTCTGACAGATCTTTGGAACAGTGGGCTGTACAAGTTTTCATTTTCACGGACCACTGTTACAAAGATCCGTCAGACACCTGTGGGGGGTAAATTCTCACTGCACCCCTCATTACATTCCGTGAGGGGTGTCGTTTCCGAAATGGGGTCACGTGTTTTTTTTTTTTTTTTTTTTTTTGCGTTTGTCAAAACCGCTGTAACAATCAGCCACCCCTGTGCAAATCACCTCAAATGTACATGGTGCGCTCTCCCTTCTGGGCCTTGTTGTGCGCCCCCAGAGCACTTTGCGCCCACATATGGGGTATCTCCGTAGTCGGGAGAAATTGCGTTACAAATTTTGGGGGGCTTTTTTCCTTTTTACCTCTTGTGAAAATGTAAAGTATAGGGCACATACTTACCTGTCGGTCCAGTCGCTGCTCGTCCACGTGGCCGGTCCCGCCGCTGGTTCGGGTAAGGCCGCCGGTCCCTGCGTGTTCCCCCACCTATGCCGCAGGTCCCCGCGAGCCCCCGCAGCCATCATCCCCCGTTCTGCCCGACTTCCAGGGGCGGGGGATCTGAACTTTCACCCCAGGTCACTGTGATTGGTCCACAGGGACCAATCACAGTGATCGCTGACCAGGACCATCAATGGATGGTCCTGGGGGTGAAGCAGAAGTTGTCCCCAGCTGGAAACAGCGGGACTTCTGTAAGTTGACCCATGCGATGCTGCGCATCGCCGGGTTAACTGAATGTCATTTATAAACGTCGGGATGCGCGAACGCACTGCACAACCCGGCGTTTATATATGACATTCTGCGGGAAGGGGTTAATTGGTTCCAGGACGACCATTGTATGTTGAGACCATAACTATGGAAACCTGATAATTGGTACTAAAGGCACCAAAATGTCATCCAAAAATAGGAAAAAGTGAGAAAGAAAAATAAGTAGAAAACTAATACAGTGATCCCTCAACTTACAATAGTTTCAACATACAATGGTATTTTCTGGACCATTGTAACTTGAAACCAGACTCAACATACAATGCTACAGACAGTCCAGATCTGTGAAATGTGTCAATGGCTGGAAGATCTGACCAATCAGAATGGGCATTCACTGGTAAAACCCCTGTATTACTGAAGAGCATGCACTGACTGGCTGTCTGGTAGCGCCTCCTACAGTACAGGGAGGTATTACATGTTCTATACTCTTTACCTGTGCCAGGGTTAGCTGCTCCTTTGGACACCAGGTGAGGGCGGCTCCATGTTACTTTTTTTTAGGACATTGTGTATTCTGTACAGAACCCTGAAGAAGCTCCTGTCCTCTACATAGACCAGCATTTCCCAACCAAAGTACCTCCAGCTGTTGCAAAACTACAACTCTCAGCATGCCCGGACAGCCTTTGGCTGTCCGGGCATGCTGGGAGTTGTAGTTTTGCAACAGCTGGAGGCACCCTGGTTGGGAAACACTGACAGTGATTTACAGCTCCCAGCAGCTCTTTCTTACTTTTATATGTACGATTTTGCTTTATCTGTATTAGTTATCCATTTATTTTTGTTTCATTCTCACTTTTTCCTATTTTTGGACGACATTTTGGTGGCTTCAGAACCAATTACCAGGTTTCCATAGAGTTATGGTCTCAACATACAATGGTTTCAACATACAATGGTCATCCTGGAACCAATTAATATTGTAACTTGAGGGACCACTGTATAGATAAAGAAAGTCCTTACATAAAAAAGTAAGAAAGATCTGCTGGGAGCTGTAAATCACAGTCTATATCAGTGTTTCCCAAGCAGGGAGCCTCCAGCTGTTGCAAAACTACAGCTCCTGTCCGCTACATAGACCAGTGTTTCCCGAGCAGGGTGCCCCCAGCTGTTGCAAAACTACAACTCACAGCATACTGGGAGTGGTAGTTTTGCAACAGCTGGGGGCACCCTGCATGGGAAACACTGGTCTATGTAGAGGACAGGAGCTTCTTCGGGGTCCTGTACAGTACATGCAATGTCCTAAAAAGTGTACATGGAGCCACCTCACCTGGTGTCCAAAGGAGCAGGTAACCCTGGCACAAGAGTACAGAACATGTAATACCTCCCTGTACTGTAGGGGGCGCTACCAGACATCAGTCAGTGCATACGCTTCAGTAATACAGGGGTTTTACCAGTGAAATGCCCATTCTGATTGGGCAGTTCTTCCAGCCATTGACACGTTTCACAGATCTGGACTGTCTGTACATTGTATGTTGAGTCTGGTTTCAACTTACAATGGTCCAGAATGAGGCCATTGTAAGTTGAGGGATCACTGTACAGCCTTAGAAAATCTTTACAACTCAGACCCAAGAAGCTGATGGTATAAAGTTGTAGTTAGTTATGCCTTTGGTCAATATAAAGTCAGAACAGTCACTGCTTACGTTACAGCAGCCAGTACATGGTATTGTATAGTAAAATCTTTACCTTGGTTATCGTCCTCACAAGAAACTAGAAGCAAAAGTGTCAGCGCAAAGAACAGCCTGCTCCAAAATGTTTTAGTTTCCATGTCAGTTTCCAGGGAGAGCGCAGAACTCCCAGCTATGGCGCTCTCAGATGTCACTATATTCCCGCCCTGTAGACACTCTTCCTGTGCGCCGTGAGGTAACCCAAAGCAACGGCTGAGGAATGGAGCTCTTGATTGCGGGCTCCAACAATAATAACACCTCACAGAGGACGTTCACCAGTGCAAACTACCTGCATACTTCATTCACTTCCACGCGAAAGCAGCGTGCGCTCCAGCCATTGGTCGTTCTCACACGCACCAATAGTACTTCGCCACTTCTACAGAAAAAGCCGGAAAACCGCTGAGGGGTGGTGTCTGCATATAGACTAGGCACCTACACATTGGCTGTTAATGTGAGATGGGAGGGACAAAGGCAAAAAACTCCACCATGAGTGGAACCTGGAGGAGATTGAGCTGTGGTAACTGACTGTGGTCACCGTGGTGCTGTGAGAGGACAAACCTAGAAAGCGCCAATAAGAGTGTGTTATAGCAAACAGGGCTGGACTGGGGTTAGAACCTAACCCAGGCATACATACTCCATTCTCAATCAGCGGGGTTCTCAGCAGTCGGAACCCATCAACCTGCTTATTATCTCCTAACCTGTAGATAAGGAGTTAAAATATATAACATATTAGAAGTTTAGCTATATCACCTCAGCAATGCACTTTCCCATGATATGCCATATAATCAATATCAGGGCTGTAGGGCCTACCAAGGGTGACTATTTGATTGCATGTTATTTAAAAAACATTTTTTTAATGTGATGTGACCAAAACACAGCAATTTTGGACTTTCTTTTTTACGTTTATGCAGTTCACCGTTCTTTATATATATCATAAAAAAATATATTTAAAAAGCTATCAAAAATTCCCATCAAAACAAAAATGGTGCCACAACAATTACAGATCACAGTGCAAAAAAATAGCCCTTATACATCCTTGTATACCAAAAAATACACAGTTATAGAGGTCAGAAGAGGATAATTTTAAAGGAAATCTGTCATCAGAATCACCTGCACTAAACCTGTTACACGGGCTTGTAGTGTGGATGATCCTGATTAAAACGCTTCTTAGGCTGGGTTCACACCACGTTTTTCAAATACGGTTACCGTATACGGTTTTCCGCTAAAAAACATATGGCAATAACCGTATGCAACCTTATACAACCGTATGACTCCAAATTAAAACCTATACGGTTTTTCCCCGTACGGTTCTATCCGTTTGCATCAGTTTTTGCGCGCGGTTTTGCTATTTTGTTGGAATCAGTTTTCCAGCAATTTAATAAAGTTACTATTGTTCTATTGAAATTCCAATCTGCGCATGTGTCAACTCCAAAAACGGATTAGAAAAACCGTATACAACCGTATTCTGAAATTCTGTGTACGGTTCTCATAGACAGCAATGTTAAAAGAACCGCATACGGTTCGCATACGGTTTTCCAACCGGAGGCAAAAACGTGGTCGACAGCGTTTTTGCCTACGGTTGAAAAATCTGCAAAACCGTATCCGAGGCAAAACGGATGCAACCGTACACAACATTTGGAATACGGTTTACAATGCATTCTCTATGCATACTGTTTTGGATACGGTCATATACGTTTTTTTGCGGAAAACCGTATACGGTTACCATATTTGAAAAACGTGGTGTGAACCCAGCCTTACCTGGTTAAAAATGGTTCAGCGGTTCTTCAGATATCTATTGGGGAGATTTATCAAAACCTGTGCAGAGGAAGAGTGGTCCAGTTGCCCATAGCAACCAATCAGATTGCTTCTTTCATTTTACACAGGCCTCTTTAGAGGCCTGTGGAAAATGAAAGAAGCAATCTGATTGGTTGCTATGGGCAACTGCACCACTCTTCCTCTGCACAGGTTTTGATAAATCTCCCCCTATATCTTTAGTTTTCTGTTATTCCCTGGCTTGGGACTCAGTGGGAGGTCTTATCATCTCAGACTCGGCTATACGTCATTCTAGCTGGGCGGAGCGGCCGCCCGGCTCATGAATATTCATGAACTTATCCTCGTAGTCTAACTCCTTTTTCTAGGTCTGGTAGGGAGGGCCACGCATGCGCCGCGTTCCGTACACCCGGAAGCGGCGTTCTCCCCCCGGCTTCACTCGAGCTGCGGCCCAATACAAGTAAGAAGACAGGCTGCATGAGTGAAAAGCTGGGGGGGAGAACGCTGCTTCCGGGTGTACGGAACGCGGCGCATGCGCGGCCCTCCCTACCAGACCTAGAAAAAGGAGTTAGACTACAAGGATAAGTTCATGAATATTCATGAGCCGGGCGGCCACTCCGCCCAGCTAGAATGACGTGTAGCCGAGTCCGAGATGATAACACCTCCCACTGAGTCCCAAGCCAGGGAATAACAGAAAACTAAAGATATAGATATCTGAAGAACAGCTGAACCATTTTTAACCAGGTAAGAAGCGTTTTAATCAGGATCACCCGCACTACAAGCCTGTGTAACAGGTTTAGTGCGGGTGATTCTAATGACAGATTTCCTTTAAAGGGTACCTTTCCTCAAAAAAAAAAAAAAAACTTTTGATATATTACAGATTCATGTATGCACAATTACTTTCCAATTGCAGGTTATTAAAAAAATATGCTTCTTTCTATTTAATTTTCCAAAAATGACCACTAGAGGTCTCCTACCAGTCCTGGTCGCAATCCCTTTTTATAGATTTCAGACTCATGCTGTAGTCCTAAATCTCTGACTGCATCTGGGACACAGACAAGCTCAGCACTGTTCCCTACCTGTCAATCAGACAGGCAGGAGCCAGCACTGTGCTCATAGCACAGCAGGGCATACTCCTGACTCCGCCTTACTGCATGCCCTCATTCATTTTACTATCTGAGCTCCGATCTTTATTCTCTCTGCACAAGCAGTTGTAAACAGAGAGGAGAAGATTCAGAGCCGCCAGCTGAGCTTGTGAAGAGCAGAGGAAAACGGAAGCTTGGGATCGCGCTGTCGCAGAAATCAATGGATTCGATGCGTATCTTTAAGTTATATTTATTGTCACACAACATGTTTCTGGATATAAACTGATCCTTTCTTCAGGCGTGATACATACAACTAGATACCGTCAGTTTAAATAGACAAACAGAAGTGATGTCACAAAAGGAAGTGACGTATCGCAACAAATAAAACATCAATTAAAATGTACAACAATAATGGTCATTCACCATTATCACATAAAAAATAAAACAATACCAATACACAGCCACTTAGTGCAAGGAGAAACATCACATGTGCAAAAAATTGCAGAATTTAAAATTCAGTTTTTTCAATGCATTCATTTAAACCCTCCGGCCACATCGTGTTAAAACGGAAAATCCAATAGGATTCCCGGTTAATAAGTTGTTGAAATCGATTTGGAACTTTTTCTGATATTTTTTCAATTATAAAAACGGATAGACAATCAATATTTTCAGCATGGTTTAAAGTAATGTGTCTAGACACAGAATGTTGCATACATTTTTTGGCAATATTTGCACGATGTTTGTTCATCCTCGCACGTAGGCTCTGTACCGTTCGTTCAATATATTGGATACCATATTTACATAACAATAAATAGATCACAAAGGATGATGCACAATTTGTACTGTCCCTACATCTTATTATTTAATTCGTGGAGTTTGATATTAATCGGGAAGTGTCAGACAAAGGAATCCATTTACAACAAAGATACCTTGAAGTGCCGCATTGAAAAGTGCCAGACTTCTCAACTTTTACAGTTTTTATACTGTTACTCACTGTTTTTAACCTGGTTTCTCAAAGTCTTAGCCCGAGGAAAAGTCAGGACCGTTTTTTTAGGTAAAAATTGCTTTAGAATAGGATCAGCATGAATAATCCCCCAGTGTTTAGTGCAGTGTTTCCGAACCTTTTTCGGGTCGGGGCACACCTCGAAAACAAAAAAATTCCGCCGGGCACCGCTACAGAGGTTGACGAGCAAAAATAAATAAAAATCAAAAAAGGGGGAAAATGGTAAAAAAAAGCAATGCACTATATCTATTTTTCAGTGGTTATGTAGTTTAAAGTGCTGCTTTATACAGCAACTCACCAATGACATCTTCTCTAATTTGCAATGTTGCCTTCTCTTCTCCATCTGGTCCGGGCCATCATCACAATTTCTTCCACACATTATTCTTCGCCGTTAAACCTGCAAAACAAATCTATTAGGCGCCGAACTTTTTTTTAAATGGGTGACAGAGGGGTGTAGAAGAGTGTACATGGGTGACAGAGGGATGTAGAGGGGTGGACATGGGTGACAAAGGGGTTTAGAGGGGTGTAGAGGAGTGTAGAGGAACGTACATGGGTGACAGGGGTGTAGAGGAGTGGACAGAGGGGTGTAGAGGGGCGTACATGGGTGACAGGGGTGTAGAGGAGTGTACATGGGTGACAGGGGTGTAGAGGAGTGGGCAGGGGTGTAGAGGAGTGTACATGGGTGACAGGGGTGTAGAGGAATGTACAGAGGGGTGTAGAGGAGTGGACAGAGAGGTGTAGAGGAGCAGACAGAGGGGTGCAGAGGAGCGTACATGGGTGACAGGGGTGTAGAGGAGTGTACAGATGGGTGTAGAGGAGTGGAGAGAGGGGTGTAGAGAAGCAGACATGGGTGACAGGGGTGTAGAGGAGTGGACAGGGGTGTAGAGGAGTGTACATGGGTGACAGGGGTGTAGAGGAGTGTACAGAGGGTTGTAGAGGAGTGGACAGAGAGGTGTAGAGGAGCAGACAGGGGTGCAGAGGAGCGTACATGGGTGACGGGTGTAGAGGAGCGTACATGGGTGACAGGGGTGTAGAGGAGTGGACAGAGAGGTGTAGATGAGCAGACAGAGGGGTGCAGAGGAGCGTACATGGGTGACGGGTGTAGAGGAGTGTACAGGAGCGTACATGGGTGACAGGGGTGTAGAGGAGTGGAGAGAGGGGTGTAGAGGAGTGTACATGGGTGACGGGTGTAGAGGAGTGGACAGAGAGGTGTAGAGGAGCGGACAGAGGGGTGCAGAGGAGCGTACATGGGTGACAGGGGTGTAGAGGAGTGTACAGAGGGGTGTAGAGGAGCGTACATGGGTGACAGGGGTGTAGAGGAGTGGACAGAGGGGTGTAGAGGAGTGTACATGGGTGACAGGGGTGTAGAGGAGTGTACAGAGGAGTGTACAGGAGCGTACATGGGTGACAGGGGTGTAGAGGAGTGGACAGAGGGGTGTAGAGGAGTGGACAGAGGGGTGTAGAGGAGCGTACATGGGTGAAAGGGGTGTAGAGGAGTGGACAGAGGTGACAGGGGTGTAGAGGAGCGGACAGAGGGGTGTAGAGGAGCGTACATGGATGACAGGGGTGTAGAGGAGCGGACAGAGGGGTGTAGAGGAGCGTACATGGATGACAGGGGTGTAGAGGAGCAGACAGAGGGGTGTAGAGGAGCGTACATGGGTGACATGGGTGTAGAGAAGCAGACAGAGGGGTGTAGAGGAGCGTTCATGGGTGACAGGGGTGTAGAGGAGCAGACAGAGGGGTGTAGAGGAGCGTACATGGGTGACAGAGGTGTAGAGGAGCGTACATGGGTGACAGGGGTGTAGAGTAGTGGACAGAGAGGTGTAGAGGAGCAGACAGGGGTGCAGAGGAGCGTACATGGGTGACAGGGGTGTAGAGGAGTGTACAGAGGGGTGTAGAGGAGCGTACATGGGTGACAGGGGTGTAGAGGAGTGGAGAGAGGGGTGTAGAGGAGTGGACAGAGGGGTGCAGAGGAGCGTACATGGGTGACAGGGGTGTAGAGGAGTGTACAGAGGGGTGTAGAGGAGTGGAGAGAGGGGTGTAGAGGAGCGTACATGGGTGACAGGGGTGTAGAGGAGTGGACAGAGGGGTGTAGAGGAGTGTACATGGGTGACAGGGGTGTAGGGGAGTGTACAGAGGAGTGTACAGGAGCGTACATGGGTGACGGGTGTAGAGAAGTGGACAGAGGGGTGTAGAGGAGTGGACAGAGGGGTGTAGAGGAGTGGACAGAGGGGTGTAGAGGAGCGTACATGGGTGAAAGGGGTGTAGAGGAGTGGACAGAGGTGACAGGGGTGTAGAGGAGCGGACAGAGGGGTGTAGAGGAGCGTACATGGATGACAGGGGTGTAGAGGAGCAGACAGAGGGGTGTAGAGGAGCGTACATGGGTGACATGGGTGTAGAGAAGCAGACAGAGGGGTGTAGAGGAGCGTACATGGGTGACAGGGGTGTAGAGGAGCAGACAGAGGGGTGTAGAGGAGCGTACATGGGTGACAGGGGTGTAGAGGAGTGTACAGAGGGGTGTAGAGGAGCGTACATGGGTGACAGGGGTGTAGAGAAGCAGACATGGGTGACAGGGGTGTAGAGGAGTGGCCAGAGGGGTGTAGAGGAGCGTACATGGGTGACAGGGGTGTAGAGGAGTGGACAGAGAGGTGTAGAGGAGCGTACATGGGTGACAGGGGTGTAGAGGAGCAGACAGAGGGGTGTAGAGGAGCGTACATGGGTGACAGGGGTGTAGAGGAGTGTACAGAGGGGTGTAGAGGAGCGTACATGGGTGACAGGGGTGTAGAGGAGTGGACAGAGGGGTGTAGAGGAGCGTACATGGGTGACAGGGGTGTAGAAGTGTGGACAGAGAGGTGTAGAGGAGTGGACAGGGGTGCAGAGGAGTGGACAGAGAGGTGTAGAGGAGTAGACAGGGGTGCAGAGGATTGGACATGGGTCGACAGGAGGGTGAACATGGGTGACAGAGGGATGACAGAAGGGTGGACGGGGGTGACAGGGATGACAGGAGGGTGGACGGGGGTGGACATGGGTGATGGGGGTGAACGGGAGTGAAAGGGATGACAGGAGGGTGGACAGGGGTGACAGGAGGGTGGACAGGGGTGACAGGAGGGTAGTGAACATGGGTGACAGGAGGGTGGATGAGGGTGAACATGGGTGACAGGAGGGTGGACAGGGGGGGAGGATGGGAGTGAAAGGGATGACAGGAGGGGGTGAACATGGGTGACAGGAGGGGGTGGACGGGAGTGAAACGGATGACAGGAGGGTGGTGAACATGGGTGACAGGAGGGGGTGAACATGGGTGTGAACAGGGGTGACAGGAGGGTGGTGAACATGGGTGACAGGAGGGTAGATGAGGGTGAACATGGGTGACATGGGTGACAAGAGGGTGGATGGGAGTGAAAGGGATGACAGGAGGGGTGAACATGGGTGACAGGAGGGTGGATGGGAGTGAAAGGGATGACAGAAGGGGGTGAACATGGGTGACAGGAGGGTGGATGGGAGTGAAAGGGATGACAGGAGGGTGGTGAACATGGATGACAAGAGGGTGAACATGAGTGACAGGAAGGTGAACATGGGTGACAGGAGGGGGAACATATGTGACAGGAAGGTGAACATGGGAGACAGGAGGGTGGATGAGGGTGAACATGGGTGACAGGGGTGACAGGAGGGTGGATGGGAGTGAAAGGGATGACAGGAGGGGGTGAACATGGGTGACAGCGATGACAGGAGGATGAACATGGGTGACAGGAGGGGGTGAATGGGAGTGAAAGGGATGACAGGAGGGTGAACATGGGTGTGAAAAGGGGTGACAGGGGTGATGGGGGGGTGGACATGGGTGACAGGGGGGGGGTATACGGTGGACCCGGGTGATGGGGGTGGGGGGGGACGTTGGATAGGGTTGAGAAGGGGTAACAGAGGGGTGGAAAGGATACAGTACCTTAAGCAAGCCGGTCCGCGCAGCTTGCAGGTCCACGGCAGGCTCGGGAGTCCGGCGCAGGTGAAGATCGTTCCGCCCTAGGGACCCATTTTCGGCTCACTGCGTCGCAAGGAAGAAGGGGGAGGGGGACGTAGTGGGGAGGGGGACGGGGACGCTGTGGGCGCAGTGCGCATGCAGGCTTCCCTTCCCCCCTGCGCCGCCAGTCATAAGCGCGCAGGCCAGGGCGGGATATTAAAAAAAAAAAATCACAGCAAAATCAAGCGGCACCACGGCCAGTGGCGAACGGCACACACGTGTGCCGCGGCACCGCTGTTGGGAATCACTGGTTTAGTGAGTATTCCTTGTATATGATCCGGATTATTGTTATACGTTGTTATAAAATTAAATTTCCTTTTACTATTATTAAAATTCTTTTTCTGAATTTTATTTTTATCATTTATTTTTTTAATTAAATCATTATGTTTTAAAATACTGGCTTTCTGATATGCAGTAGATACAATTTCTTTTGGGATAACCTTTTTCAAGGAATCTGTCTTGTAATATTTTAGATTGCTGGATAAAATCAATGTTAGAACTACAATTTTTTCTCACTCATTGATATTGCCAGTAGGGGACATTGAGGATCCATTTGGGATAGTGACAACTATTGAAATGTAAAAAACTATTCACATCCACTATTTTAAAATGTGTACATGTTAATAGATAATGGGTTTAATTTTTAAAAACTTCTAGATCCAAAAAAAACACAGTTAGTGGACGAAATGGTGGGTGTAAAAATTAAGCCCCAGTCATTTTGATTAATATCATCGATGAATTCCAGAGCTTCGCTCTCAGTCCCACTCCACAAAATAAACAAATCGTCGATAAAACGCTTATAAAACATAATATATGAATAAAAAATGCGTAGGGACTCGAAATGCCCCATGTACAAGTTTGCATAACTTGGGGCAAATAGTGTCCCCATCGCACAGCCAAGGGTCTGCCTGAAGATATGACCATTAAAAGAAAAAATGTTGTGTTCCAATATGTTGTTTAATTTATTTATCAATGATATAGAGGATGGTATTAACAGCTCTGTTTCTATCTTTGCAGATGACACCAAGCTTTGTAGCACAGTACAGTCTATAGAGGATGTGCATAAGTTACAAGATGACTTGGATAGACTAAGTGTCTGGGCATCCACTTGGCAAATGAGGTTCAATGTGGATAAATGTAAAGTTATGCATCTGGGTACTAATAACCTGCATGCGTCGTATGTCTTAGGGGGGATTAAACTGGCAGAGTCACTGGTAGAGAAGGATCTGGGTGTACTTGTAGATCACAGACTACAGAATAGCATGCAATGTCAGGCTGCTGC
Organism: Hyla sarda; assembly: GCF_029499605.1. Taxonomy (NCBI): domain Eukaryota; kingdom Metazoa; phylum Chordata; class Amphibia; order Anura; family Hylidae; genus Hyla; species Hyla sarda. Next base: position 115,866,506 of record NC_079193.1, on the reverse strand, counting down.
TTCCAAAGCCGGCAGGATATTGTCATGTATCAAAAGAGGCATGGACTCAAGGGACAGGGACATAATACTCCCCCTTTATAAAGCATTGGTACGGCCTCACCTGGAATATGCTGTTCAGTTTTGGTCACCTGTCCATAAAAGGGACACTGCGGAGTTGGAAAGGGTGCAGAGACGCGCGACTAAACTAATATGGGGCATGGAACATCTTAGCTATGAGGAGCGATTAAAGGAGTTACAATTGTTTAGTCTTGAGAAGAGACGTTTAAGGGGGGATATGATAAACGTATATAAGTATATTAATGGCCCATACAAAAAATATGGAGAAAAACTGTTCCAGGTTAAACCCCCCCAAAGGACGAGGGGGCACTCCCTCCGTCTGGAGAAAAAAAAGTTTAGTCTCAAGGGGCGACACGCCTTCTTTACCGTGAGGACTGTGAATTTATGGAACGGTCTACCTCAGGAACTGGTCACAGCAGGAACAATTAACAGCTTTAAAACAGGATTAGATACATTCCTGGAACAAAATAAGATTAATGCTTATGAAGAAATATAAAATCTCATCCCTTCCCCAATATCGCGCCACACCCCTACCCCTTAATTCCCTGGTTGAACTTGATGGACATATGTCTTTTTTCGACCGTACTAACTATGTAACTATGTAATATAAAATCTATAGATTGGAGAAGAAATGCAAGTTGGGAGGTGGATATAGGAGCATCTTGTTCTAGATAATATTTAATTGCACTTAACCCTTTTTCTTTCACAATATTTGAATATAAAGCACTTACATCCCATGTAATAAATAAATAATTAGAATTATCAATATTTTTAAAAGACTGTAATTCATGAATTAATTGGGTAGAATCTCTTAAAAAACTGGGCAAATTCATTACATACTGCTGTAAAAAAAGATCCACATAATGCGATAAGTGGGAGTGAGATTTAGGACTCCAAGAGTCTGAAATCTATAAAAAAAAAAAAAAAAAAAAGGCTTGAGGCCTGGTAGGGAGACCTCTAGTGGTAATTTTTTTAAGTTGAAAATTAAATAGAATGAATCATATTTTTAAACCTCTTAAGGACCCTTAACGTACGCATACGTCGTGACACCCTGGTACTTAAGGACTCTACATCATGGAAAATTCCAGTCCCCGCCGGGGAGAGATCAGACTCTGATACCTGCTGAAATCATTCAGCAGGCATCCCGTGCAAACGCCCAGGGGGGGTCATCAGACCCCCCCCCCCCCCCCCATGTCGCCGATCGCGGCAAATCGCAACTGAATTCACACTTGCGATTTGCGCGATTCCAGGTCATTACGGGTCTATGGTGACCCGGAATATAAGGGGGATCCCTGTTGTCCAAGACACGACGATCCCCCTGAAGGGATAGGAGGGATGTGGCAGGGGTGCCACCCCTCCTATCCCTGCTATTGGTCATATAGGCGCGACGACCAATAGCAGATCGGGGGCGGGGGGGGTTTACTTTCGGTTTCCCCATTCTGCCCACCCACAATAGGCGGGGCAGGATGGGGAAACCGTCAGGGACCGGCGATGAAGGTCACTTACCAATCTGCAGAGGCTGCGGGCAACGGTGATCGGCGGGTGGTGATGTCATGCGGCTGGCTCCCTGGATCCTACGGAAGCCGGTGAGTTGCCTAGCAACACCTGGAGGGCTACAGTTTGAGACGACTATACAGTGGTCTCTACACTGTAGCCCTCCAGATGTTGCAAAACTACAACTACCAGCATGCCCAGACAGCTGTTTGGGCATGCTGGGAGTTGTAGTTTTGCAACAGCTGGAGTTCCACAATTTAGAGACCACTGCACAGTGATCTCCAAACTGTAGCCCTCTAGATCTTGCAAAATTACAACTCCTAGCATGCCCACACAGCAGTTTGCTGTCTGTGCATGCTGGGATTTGTAGTTTTGCAACATCTGGAGGGCCACAGTTTGGAGATCACTGTGCAGTGTACTTTAAACTGTAGCCCTCCAGATGTTGCAAAACTGCAAATCCCAGCATGCCCAAACAGAAAACAGCTGTCTCGACATGCTGGGAGTTGTAGTTGTGCACCTCCAGTTGTTGCATAACTATATCTCCCAGCATGCCCTTCGGCGATCAGTACATGCTGGGAGTTGTAGTTTTGCAACAGCTGGAGACACACTGGTTGGGAAATACTGAGTTAGGTAACAGAACCTAACTGAAGGTTTTCCAACCAGTGTGCCTCCAGCTGTTGCAAAAGTACAACTCCCTGCATGCACGGTCTGTCAGTACATGCTGGGAGTTGTAGTTTTGAAACTGCTGGAGGTTCCCCCCCCCCCCCCATGTGAATGTACAGGGTACATTCACACGGGCAGGTTTACAGTAAGTTTCCTGCTTGAAGTTTGAGCTGTGGCAAATTTTTCGCCGCAGCGCAAACTCCTAGCGGGAAACTCACTGTAACCCGCCAGTGCGAATTTACCCTAAAAACACTATACTACACTAACACATAATAAAGGGTAAAACACAACATATACACACCCTTACACTGCCCCCCCCCCCCCCCCCAATAAAAATGAAAAACATATTGTATGGCAGGGTTTCCAAAACAGAGCCTCCAGCTGTTGCAAAACAACAAACTCCCAGCATTTCTGGACAGCCACTGACTGTCCAGACATGCTGGGAGTTTAGCGACAGCTGGAGGCACACTGTTTGGGAATCACTGGCGTAGAATACCCCTATGTCCACCCCTATGCAATCCCCAATTTAGTCCTCAAATGCGCATGGAGCTCTCTCACTTCAGAGCCCTGTCGTATTTGAAGGAAACAGTACTAGGGAGAAATTGCACTACAAATTTTGGGGGTCTTTTTCCCCTTTTACCCCTTATGAAAAGGAAAAGTTGGGGGCTACACCAGCTTGTTAGTGTAAAAAAAATTAAAATTTACACTAACATGGTGTTGCCCCATACTTTTTATTTTCACAAGCGTTAAAAGAGAAAAAAGACCCCAAAATTTGTAACGCACTTTCTCCTGAGTACAGAAATACCCCATATGTGGGCGTAAAATACTCTGCGGGCGCACAACAAGGCTCAGGAGTGAGAGTGCACTATGCACATTTGTGGCCTAAATTGGTGATTTGCACAGGGGTGGCCGATTTTACAGCGGTTCTGACATAAAGGCAAAAAAAGAAATACCCACAAGTGACCCCATTTTGGAAACTGCACCCCTCAATGTAACAAGGGTTATAGTACACCTTAACACCCCACAGGTGTTTAATGAAAATTCTTCAAAGTTGGATGGAAAAATGAAAAAAAAAAATAATAATAATTTTACACTGAAATGCTGGTGTTACCCTAAATTTTTCATTTTCACATGGGAAAATAGGAAAAAAGCCCCCCATAATTTGTAACCCCATTTCTTCTGAGTAAGAACATACCCCTTGTGTGGATGTAAAGTGCTCTGCAGGCGTACTACAATGCTCAGAAGAGAAGGAGCGCCATTGGGCTTTTGAAGAGAAAATTTGTCCGGAATTGAAGGCCACGTGTGTTTACAAAGCCCCCATAGTGCCAGAAGAATGGACCCCCCCCACATGTGACCCCATTTTGGAAACTACACCCCTCATGTAATGGAATAAGGGGAACAGTGAGCATTTACGCACCACAGGTGTCTGACAGATTTTTGGAACAGTGGTCCGTGAAAATGAAAAATGTAATTTTTCATTTGCACAGCCCACTGTTCCAAAGATCTGTCAAACGTCAGTGGGGTGTAAATACTCACTGCACCCCTTATTAAATTCTGTGAGGGGTTTAGTTTCCAAAATAGGGTCACATGTGGGGGTCCACTGTTCTGGAAGCACGGGGGACTTTTTAAACGCACATGGACCCTGACTTCCATTCCAAACAATTTTCTTTTCCAAAAGCTCAATGGTGCTCTTTCTCTTCTGAGCATTGTAGTTCACCTGCAGAGAATTTTACGTCCTAACATGGGGTATTTCCATACTCAGAAGAGATGGGGTTACAAATTTTGTCCTATGGGGGGCATTTTGTCTGATTATCCCTTCTAAAATAAAAAATTGGAGGGAAAACTAGCATTTTTGTGGAAAAAAAAAATCATTTACACATCCAACTTTAACGAAAAGTCGTCAAACACCTGTGGGCTGTTAAGGCTCACTGGACCCCTTGTTACGTGCCTTGAGGGGTGTAGTTTCCATAATAGATAGTATGCCATGTGTTTTTTTTTTTTTTTTGCTGTTCTGGCACCATAGGGGCTTCCTAAATGTGACATGCCCCCCAAAAACCATTTCAGAAAAACTCACTCTCCAAAATCCCACTGTCGCTCCTTCCCTTCTGAGCCCTCTACTCCGCCCGCCGAACACTTGACATACACATATAAGGTATTTCCTTACTCGAGAGAAATTGGATTACACATTTTAGGAAGATTTCTCTCCTTTTACCCCTTGTAAAAATTCAATAACTGGGTCTACAAGAACATGCCAGTGTAAAAAATGAAGATTTTGAATTTTCTCCTTCAATTTGCTGCTATTCCTGTGAAACACCTAAAGGGTTAACAAACCTTTTGAATGTCATTTTGAATACTTTGAGGGGTGCAGTTTTTATAATGGGGTCATTTATGGGGTATTTCTAATATGAAGGCCCTTCAAATCCGCTTCAAAACAGAACTGGACCCTGAAAAATTTCGATTTTGAAAATTTTGAGAAAAATTGGAAAATTGCTGCTATACTTTGAAGCCCTCTGATGTCTTCCAAAAGTAAAAACATGTCAACTATATGATGGAAACATAAGGTAGACGTATTGTATATGTGAATCAATATATGACTTATTTGGAATATTCATTTTTTTTTATAAGCAGAGAGCTTCAAAGTAAAAAAAAAAAAGCTAAATTATGCAAGTATCGACAAAATTTTACCACTAACATAAAGTAGAATATGTCACGAAAAAACAATCGCGGAATCAGAATGAAAGGTAAAAGCATCCCAGAGTTATTAATGCTTAAAGTGACAGTGGTCAGATGTGCAAAAAATTGCCGGGTCCTACAGTGAAAATTGGCTGGGTCCTTAAGGGGTTAATAACATGCAATTGAAGATTTTCCCATCCTAGGTGATGGAAAATATTGATTTTATGAAAGACAGGAGGCGAGCATTATATGCATATCTTTCTTTACTGCAAAATCATAGCAGTGAACTAGTTAAGTATTTATCACACATAAAGAAAAAAGTTTGTATGAACATAGGTACACCCTAAGGTGCTGGCACACATTAACCAATCAGGTAACATCCAATGTAATAAAGGTGATGTAGGACAGGTTATATTCCTCTTTTTTTACAAACATATAAACATAAAAAGTTCTAGAATATAGTTCATGAAAGAAACTTTCAAACAAACAAAAACGGAACTAAAAATAGCGAATGATGGAAAATTTTCACAGAAGATCCAAATCTGGACTCGTAAAGTTGAAGACTAGTGATGTCACGAACATAAAATTTTCAGTTTGCGAACGGCGAACGCGAACTTCCGCAAATGTTCGCGAACCGGGCGAACCACCATTGACTTCAATGGGCAGGCGAATTTTAAAACCCACAGGGACTCTTTCTGGCCACAATAGTGATTTAAAAGTTGTTTCAAGGGGGAATAATACCTGGACTGTGGCGTGCCGGCAGGGGATCCATGGCAAAACTCCCATGGAAAATTACATAGTTGATGCAGAGTCTGGTTTTAATCCATAAAGGGCATAAATCACCTATTATTCCTAAATTCTTTGGAATTAGCCCCCTTTAGCCCCCTTTAGGCAGCACATAGAGCCCCCCTTTAGGCATCACATAGTTAGATCCCCCTTTAGGCAGCACATAGATTCCCCCATATTAGGCAGCACATAGTTAGAGCCCCCCTTTAGGCAGCTCATAGGTACATAGGTAGAGCCTCCCTTTAGGCAGCACATAGTTAGATCACCCCTTTAAGCATCACATAGTTAGATCCCCCTTTAGGCAGCACATAAATTCCCCCCGTGTTAGGCAGCACATAGTTAGAGCTCCCCTTTAGGCAGAAAATAGAGCCCCCCTTTAGGCAGCACATAGATTCCCCCATATTAGGCAGCACATAGTTAGAGTCTTCCTTTAGGCAGCACATAGAGCCCCTTTTAGGCAGCACATATTTAGATACCCCCCTTTAGGCAGCACATGGATTCGCCCATATTAGGCAGCACATAGTTAGAGCCCCCCTTTAGGCAGCACTGGTTTTATTTCACAGCCAAAAAAGGTATTTTTATTTGAACAACTGTCACACCAAATGTGATTTCAAAAAGCTCAGACGACCTCATTAACCTACTACGCCCAATCCCCTGGCACAACAACCTCATTTTTGTCACAATGGATGTCACAGGATTATACTCCAACATCAAACACAACATAGGACTGGATTGCGTCAGAAGCACTCTAGAAGAGGACCCCAACATTCCACAACAACAATGTACCTTTCTGCTCAAATGTCTGGACATCATCCTAAACAACAACTTCTTCACATACGATGGTGCCACCTACCACCAGACGCGGGGCACCGCGATGGGGACTCGGGTGGCACCGTCGTATGCAAATCTAGTGATGGGCACCTTTGAGAAAACCTTCATAACATCACATCCACTCTTCCAACAACACACGGTACTGTACCGTCGATATATAGATGATCTGTTCATGCTATGGAATGGACCTCCCCAACTCATCCAAGAACTCATCAACAGCATCAATAAAAACGACTGGGGGATCATACTCACATCAAACATATCTGCAGAAACCATAGACTTTCTGGACCTCGAAATCTCTCATACGAACAACAGCATCATCACCGCAACACATTTCCAAAAAGTTGATTCCAACAGCTACCTCCCTTACAACAGTGGACACTACAAAAAGTGGAAACTCAATATCCCATTCAACCAGTACAAACGTATCCGGAAAAACTGTACCTCAGATCACACCTTCAAATCCCAAGCGAAGATTCTACAAAAACGTTTTCTCTCAAAACAAATTCTGAAAGAAGCCTACAACAAGACCAAAACCCTAACGCAAGATGACTGCTTACAACCAAAGAAAAACACAGAAAACCCAGACAACCAAATCAAACTGAACTTTATCACTACCTACAACTCATCTCACAATGCAATCAGAACCATACTCCAAAAACATTGGCACATCCTTCAAAATGACCCCATCCTACAAAAATCCCTACCGAGGAATCCAGGAGTAACTTTCAGGAGAGCACCAAACATCAAAAATCTAATCGCCCCCAGCAGACTCAAGCGACATACCAATTGCCACACCAACCACTCCAGTACAAAAACCAAAGGTGCTTCCAGATGTGGAACCAAAAGGTGCCTCTGCTGTGCCACAATTGACCACAAGCAAACCACCTTCTTAAATCTAAGAACCAACGAAAAACATAACATCAAATATCCACTCACCTGCAAATCCAGTTTCGTTATCTACTTAATCACCAGCACTTGCAACAAACAGTATGTCGGTCGGACCACCCAAGAACTCCACATCAGACTAAACCAACACAGGAATAACATCAAACGGAACTTCGCTCTGCACAGTCTCTCCAAACACTGCTCAGAAATGCATAGAGAAGAAAAAAAAACAATTAAAATCTGCCCCATAGACCATATCCCACCACACCAAAATGATAGATTTTCCACTTTAAAAAAACGAGAGATGTTCTGGATCTACCGCCTTGAAACTTTGCAGCCATATGGGCTTAATGATGCCACAGAACTGATCACATAAAAAGGAAACCTGAATCCATGCAAAAAAAATCATTTTTCTCCTGCCATCCATTTCCAGACCTTTTAGCACCGCCTAAAAGGGCTAACCTAGCCTCTGCAGCTCTTTGTTAACCAACAGCACTTACCACAATAGTTCAAACCAAAACTTTATTGACTACATCCCAGTCATGTCCATCATACTCATACATCTGTTGCAATGTTATAATGTCAACCATATCCTTCCACTATCGATTACCATGTAACATTGCTTATGAATTACTTCCTCACTTGTCAATCATGCTCACCACAATGTTATAAATGTAACCATTACTACACATACCAATTAACCTTTAACCCTAAGTGTAATTTTCAATCAAAGAATATACCTCTATTTAGGTAGCTCTCAGACATCTCCCATACAGCCTCAAACCATCACAAGTACTGCTTAGCTTGTTTCCCAGCCCACAGCATCTACCATAGACCCACACTAGTCTATTGGTTCTAATGGAGAGATTTCAGTTATGTTAAAGGGACCTCAGTTCTAGTCTCCAGACACTCCCCCCAGAAGCCTGGAGGGACGGACGTCACAGCCCAGCCCCCTGTGACCACACCCCTCACACTGTGTATATAAGCACACTTGTTACATTAAGCCAGCAGACCTGAAGAAGAAAGGGATACCCTTTTGAAACGCGTTGTCCAATCCTGTTTGCTTTATGCTTTATATTTTTTTATTTTCTATTTTTTACTTTTTGTGTTCTTTATTTCTGTAAACCCAACCGTCAATAAATCCCCCCTTCTTATCCAAGAAGTTTCCAGCAACCTTATTTTTTGCAACGGAGAAGCGCTTTCACACGCCGAGGTTTTTTCTGGGATAAATCCCCGTGTGGGATCTCCCGCAACCTGCTCCTGTACTATTGCCACCGCCTGCCAGCGGTCTCGGCAGAAAGCTGCTCCCGATCACCAACCTAAGGCTCTTTTCCTCGCCACATCATCGGGACTTAAAGGATAGTGGCACCCGACTGCTCACCCCGATCTCCACCGCGCACTGGCCGCAAGGTACCAGCACACATCGAGGGGATCATCCAGCTGACCGCATCTGCCGACTCTGCCAAGCGGATCACATCTGAACATCTGGAGTACACCAGAGGACGGTGTCTACTCCACAAAAGCAGCGCTCCACATCACCGGCACCAGGTGACACCCCGCAGCACCGGAGACAAGCAAGAACATCAGCCAGCAGATCCAGCAGTCAGCGGCCCCGGAACCTTGCCGCATACCAGCCTATACGCATCGCAGAGTTGTGCCTGTTATGCAGCACAACTCTGAAAGGTGAGCAGAAAATCTCCCTATCCTTCCCCGCTAAATCCCCCCCCCCCTTACCTCCTATAACTAGAAAGGTAAAGGCACCATCAAGGCGCCACTTCTGTGTTTTTTCTCTTCACATATTTTACCAAATGTGATTTGCACTAGTGTGACAATGAGCAAAAAAGGTTGCCAGCGGAGTCCCCCTTTTAAGCAGAGGTCCCCAACCAGGGTGCCTCCAGCAGTTGCAAGACACACGGACTGAACTTATAGCCCTTTTAATACTGTAGTTAGTTGCTTGAAGGAACTTAAGTTTTACACTGGAGTACCCCTTTTAAGCAACGGTCCCCTCCCAACCAGGGTGCCTCCAACTGTTGCAAGACATACGGACTGATATTTAAGCCCTAAAAAGGGCTTTTTTGGGTGCTGTCCTTAAAGCAGATGTTACACTAGTGCTTTAGGAGTAAAGTGGACCCTGAATAGCAGCAACCTAGCTATCAATTTCCCTATTACAGCAGGAGCAGCTTCTCTGTCCCTCCACTTTCTAAGCCTGCAGCATGCCTTTAGGCAGCACATAGAGCCCCTTTTAGGCAGCACATATTTAGATACCCCCTTTAGGCAGCACATGGATTCCCCCATATTAGGCAGCACATAGTTAGAGCCCCCCTTTAGGCAGCACTGGTTTTATTTCACAGCCAAAAAAGGTATTTTTATTTTTATTTGAACCACTGTCACACCAAATGGGATTTGCACTAGTGTGACAATGAGCAAAAAAGGTTGCCAGCGGAGTCCCCCTTTTAAGCAGAGGTCCCAGCAGTTGCAAGACACACGGACTGAACTTATAGCCCTTTTTAGACATGTGCAATTCGGTTCGGCACGAATGTCTAAATTAACGAATTTTACCGTTTTCGTGCATTCGGACCGATCCGAATGCACGAAAACATATTTTGAACATTCCCGAATAGCCACGATAATACGAATAGCAAAGTAACGAATACATTCGTTATTTCCCGACCATGATGCTGTAAATAACGAATGCATTCGTTATCTGTAAACGAACGTGAAGAATTCATTCTGATAACAAATATAATAAAAAAGGATATAGATAGTTTGATTTTTCGGATACATTCGGTATTCGGGTACATTCGGTAAATCTTTTTATTCTTTTTTTGGACTTTAGCGATCCTAAAAAATTATGGAGATACCTTTTTTATAAAAATTTCGTAGGGTATCATAAAAAAATCATAATAAAAAAGATACAGTGGTGATGGAAAAAATTGTATCTAATTAAATGTATCATTTTTATTATGAAATGTTTATTCATTTTTAAACAGGGATCAATTTATGTGAGCGGGTAAAGCACTAACAATGTAGCCGACAATAATAAAAATTTAGTGTGTGCGTGTTTTTCACTTTTTTTTTAAACATTTTTTAGGTAGTACTACTACTCCCAGCATGGAACACACTCTTCCATGATGGGAGTAGTAGTTACCTGTACTAATTGACAGATTGCAGGGGTCCCTTGCGATCCTCTTGTATAATGTATAGATGCGCCGGCTGCTCTTCTATGGTCCCCTGCACTCACGTATATGTACACATATTCATATTTCCCGCAGAGCTGTGATTGGCCAGATGGTTCCAGCCAATCACAGCTCTCTGTGAGAAATAGGAATATGTGTATATATACGGCCGTGCAGGGGTCCATAGGAGAGCGGCCGCCGCATTCATACATTATACTGGAGGATCGCAGCGGGTGTCAGGAGTGATACCTGCAGTGATCTTCGCTTTACTACAGGTACTAATACTCCCAACATGGAGCACACTCTGCTCCATGCTGGGAACTGTAGTACCTGTATTAATAGACAGATCGCAGCGGTTACACTCGCTGCCATATGTCTATTAATGCAGGTACTACAGCTCCCAGCATGGAGCAGAGTGTGCTCCATGTTGGGAGTATTAGTACCTGCAGTAAGGGACAGATCCCAGGGATGTCACTCACTCCTCCTGACACCGCTGCGATCCTCCTTATGTGAATGTCGGGATCAGCTGTTCTCAGGGCTACAGAGCCAGGAGAACAGCTGACGCTGAGCCGTAGGTATACATCGTATATCTACTGCCCAGCAAGAACTTACAGTGAGCCTGCAATGTGTATACAGTATACACATTGCTGGCTCACTTAACCCCTTGCTGAGCTGTGCGCTATGCGCAAGCCCAGCAAGGGAAGAGTTAACTTACACTGCTGGACAGTGTAGGTTAACCCTTTGGGCGGTATACACTATATACAGCTATCTATAGATAGCTGTATACAGTGTATACAGAAGACGAAGTCCAGCTTACTTCCCTCGAGTCCCGGGCGGGGTTCGTGTAGCTCCGCCCCTAGTGATGACGTCATTAGGGGGCGGAGCTACAGAAGGGAACAAGGCTAATTAATCTGAAGCTCTGTTCACATTGTACGTTATGTATAATGTGAACAGACCCTTCTGGCAGTGTCTACCCAGACAGGGAGACTCCAGCTGTTGCTAAACTACAACTCCCAGCATGCCCAGACAGCCAAAGGCTGTCTGGGCATGCTGGGAGTTATAGTTTTGCACCAATTGGTGGCTCCCTGTTTGGGTAGACATTGCATCATGGGTGCTCTCCCCAGCGGACAGCGCCAAAAATGTCATAACCAATTTTTTGTGTTTTTTTCTTCTCGTTTCAGATACGTGTATGCAGAGGATTACTGCGGATTCGATGGATTACGGCGGATTATTTATTTTTTCCTTTAATAAAATGGTTAACGAGGGTTGTGGGGGAGTGTTTTTTTTAAATAAAATAATTTTTCCAATGTGTTGTGTTTTTTTTTTTTATTGAATTTTCAAGGTTAGTAGTGGACGCTGTCTTATTGACGGAATCCATTACTAGGCCAGGGCTTAGTGCTAGCCCCAAAAACAGCTAGCGCTAACCCCCAATTATTACCCCGGTACCCACCGCCACAGGGGTGCCGGGAAGAGCCGGTACCAACAGGCCCGGAGCGTCAAAATGGCGCTCCTGGGCCTAGGCGGTAACAGGCTGGCGTTATTTAGGCTGGGGAGGGCCAGTAACAATGGTCCTCGCCCACCCTGGTAACGTCAGGCTGTTGCTGTTTGGTTGGTATCTGGCTGAGAATGAAAATACAGGGAACCCTATGCGTTTTTTTATTTTTTTATTTAAATTAAAAAAAAAAAAACGCATAGGGTTCCCCGTATTTTCATTCTCAGCACAATACCAACCAAACAGCAACAGCCTGACGTTACCAGGGTGGGCGAGGACCATTGTTACTGGCCCTCCCCAGCCTAAATAACGCCAGCCTGTTACCGCCTAGGTCAAGGAGCGCCATTTTTGACGCTCCGGGCCTGTTGGTACCGGCTCTTCCCGGCACCCCTGTGGCGGTGGGTACCGGGGTAATAATTGGGGGTTAGCGCTAGCTGTTTTTGGGGCTAGCACTAAGCCCTGGCCTAGTAATGGATTCCGTCAATAAGACAGCGTCCACTACTAACCTTGAAAATTCAATAAAAAAAAAAAACACAACACATTGGAAAAATTATTTTATTTAAAAAAACACTCCCCCACAGCCCTCGTTAACCATTTTATTAAAGGAAAAAATAAATAATCCGCCGTAATCCATCGAATCCGCAGTAATCCTCTGCATACACGGATCTGAAACGAGAATAAAAAAACACAAAAAATTGGTTATGACATTTTTGGCGCTGTCCGCTGGGGAGAGCACCCATGATGCAATGTCTACCCAAACAGGGAGCCACCAATTGGTGCAAAACTATAACTCCCAGCATGCCCAGACAGCCTTTGGCTGTCTGGGCATGCTGGGAGTTGTAGTTTAGCAACAGCTGGAGTCTCCCTGTCTGGGTAGACACTGCCAGAAGGGTCTGTTCACATTATACATAACGTACAATGTGAACAGAGCTTCAGATTAACTAGCCTTGTTCCCTTCTGTAGCTCCGCCCCCTAATGACGTCACCACTAGGGGGCGGAGCTACACGAACCCGGCCCGGGACTCGAGGGAAGTAAGCTGGACTTCGTCTTCTGTATACACTGTATACAGCTATCTATAGATAGCTGTATAAAGTGTATACCGCACAAAGGGTTAACCTACACTGTCCAGCAGTGTAAGTTAACTCTTCCCTTGCTGGGCTTGCGCATAGCGCACAGCTCAGCAAGGGGTTAAGTGAGCCAGCAATGTGTATACTGTATACACATTGCAGGCTCACTGTAAGTTCTTGCTGGGCAGTAGATATACGATGTATACCTACGGCTCAGCGTCAGCTGTTCTCCTGGCTCTGTAGCCCTGAGAACAGCTGATCCCGACATTCACATCAGGAGGATCGCATCGGTGTCAGGAGGAGTGAGTGACATCCCTGGGATCTGTCCCTTACTGCAGGTACTAATACTCCCAACATGGAGCACACTCTGCTCCATGCTGGGAGCTGTGGTACCTGCATTAATAGACATATGGCAGCGAGTGTAACTTCTGACACCTGCTGCGATCTGTCTATTAATACAGGTACTACAGTTCCCAGCATGGAGCAGAGTGTGCTCCATGTTGGGAGTATTAGTACTTGTAGTAAAGGAAAGATCACTGCAGGTATCACTCCTGACACCCGCTGCGATCCTCCTGTATAATGTATGAATGCGGCGGCCGCTCTCCTATGGTCCCCTGCACGGCCGTATATATACACATATTCCTATTTCTCACAGAGAGCTGTGATTGGCTGTAACCATCTGGCCAATCACAGCTCTGCGGGAAATATGAATATGTGTACATATACGTGAGTGCAGGGGACCATAGAAGAGCAGCCGCCGCATCTGTACATTATACAAGATGATCGCAAGGGACCCCAGCGATCTGTCAATTAGTACAGGTAACTACTACTCCCATCATGGAAGAGTGTGTTCCATGCTGGGAGTAGTAGTACTACCTAAAAAATGTTTTAAAAAAAAGTGAAAAACACGCACACACTACATTTTCATTATTGTCGGCTACATTTTTAGTGCTTTACCCGCTCACATAAATTGATCCCTGTTTAAAAATGAATAAACATTTCATAATAAAAAAGATACATTTCGTTAGATACAATTTTTTTCATCACAACTGTATCTTTTTTATTATGATTTTTTTATGATACCCTGCGAAATTTTAATAAAAAAGGTATCTCCATTATTTATTAGGATCGCTAAAGTCCAAAAAAAGACTAAAAAGATTTACCGAATGTACCCGAATACCGAATGTATCCGAAAAAAACAACACGAATACCCGAATACCGAATGTATCCGAAAAATCTAAACCGAAAATATTGCCGAACCGAAATTTTTTTCCAAAACGAAAAAACGAAACGAAATTAAACGAAAATTTTTCTAGTGCACAAGTCTAGCCCTTTTAATACTGTAGTTAGTTGCTTGAAGGAACTTAAGTTTTACACTGGAGTACCCCTTTTAAGCAGCGGTCCCCTCCCAACCAGGGTGCCTCCAGCTGTTGCAAGACATACGGACTGATATTTAAGCCCTAAAAAGGGCTTTTTTGGGTGTTGTCCTTAAAGCAGATGTTACACTAGTGCTTTGGGAGTAAAGTGGACCCTGAAGAGCAGCAACCTAGCTATCACTTTCCCTATTACAGCAGGAGCAGCTTCTCTGTCCCTCCACTTTCTAAGCCTGCAGCATGCCGATTGAAGGTAAAATGGCGTACATGCAGGAGGTAGGAGGGTCTGCAAGGGAGGGACTGCTGCTGATTGGCTGTAATGTGTCTGCTGACTCTGATTCACAGGGTCAAAATTTACCGTAATGTTAAAGTATAGGGGGCGAATCGAACTTCACATATGTTCGCCCGGCGATGTGAACGCGAACATGCTAAGTTCGCCGGGAACTGTTCGCCGGCTACCAAATCGCAACATCTCTATTGAAGACTTGTAAGACTGGAACCGTCTGGATGAGCAGATAGGAAGTCAATAGCTGAAGACCCTTGAGGAGTAAACAGCTGGTTTCCTGTCTCAAGACATCAAAAGCCTGAGGAGATACAAATAGAAGAAAAATATCATAAGGGTGGGATAATGGGAGGGATAATGCTCGCCTCCTGTCTTTCATAAAATCTATATTTTCTGTCACATGGATAGGAAAATCACCAATTTTATATCAAGACAGGAGGCCTCGCATTATATGCAAGTTTAAAGCTCTAAATGTACATAAAATATATATAACAATGATAGTATGAAACAGTTATAGAAGAGACATGGATACATGAGGGTCGGGTCTGAAATAGAAAGACCTAAGTGAGTGTTACTTTACTTACACTGTAGAGACTTTAATTCACAAGGACTACAGAGAATTAATGTGTAATATTTAATGTCTGTTGTTGGTGATTAATCTGTGAAATCCCCAAATCTAGTATGGCCTCCATGTTGGAACATGCAGTCAGGTGTACATCCTGTTCAATGTATGCAATCCTTGAACAGCAGTTTGAGGGTGCATATTGTTGTGCGAGATGTGTGGGAGTTGGTCATTTGAAAGCCCAGATCCTGGATCTAGAGGAGCAACTGGCAACACTGAGATGCAGGGACAACATGGAGAGAAGTCAAGTACTCTCTGGGGTAGAGGTGAGAGAGGATAGTGGGATGGAGGGGCAGGACAGTCAGGCAGTTAGCTGTGTTACAGTTAGAAAACGGGGTAGAGGGAAAAGTGTCAGGGAGACTAGTCCTGAACTGGCACACCCCAACAAGTTTGCCCCGTTGGCAGATGAGGGGGATGCCATTCCAGAGCTAGCAGTACTGCAGCAGGACTCTGCCTCTGACCACCAGGGGGGTCTGCTCCAGTAAGGAGGGAGGGAGGAGTGCAGCGCAGGCCAGAATGGTACTCGTAGTGGGGGACTCAATTATTAGGGGGACAGACAGGGCGATCTGTAACAAAGACCGGGATCGCCGAACAGTGTGTTGTCTTCCTGGCACTCGAGTTCGGCACATCGCGGATCGGGTTGACAGGTTGCTGGGTGGGGCTGGAGAGGACCCAGCAGTCATGGTACATATTGGCACCAATGACAAAGTAAGAGGTAGGTGGAGTGTCCTTAAAAATGATTTCAGGGACTTAGGCCGCAAGCTTAAGGCAAGGACCTCCAAGGTAGTATTTTCTGAAATATTACCTGTACCACGAGCCACACCAGAGAAGCAGCGGGAGATTAGGGAGGTAAACAAGTGGCTCAGAAGCTGGTGTAGGAAGGAGGGGTTTAGGTTCATGGAGAACTGGGCTGACTTCGCTGTCGGTTACCGGCTCTACCGTAGGGACGGGTTGCACCTCAATGGGGAGGGTGCAGCTGTGCTTGGGGAGAAAATGGTTAGAAGGGTGGAGGAGTGTTTAAACTAGGGACTGGGGGGGGGGAACCTACAACCTACAACATAGAGGGGGAAGATAGTGTAGATAGAGAGGGGGGACTTATTAATGTACCTGGGGGTGGAGCGGAGGGAGGGGTTAGAATAGTTAATAGGGATAGGCTTCAAAGGAAGAAAAACCATACACCATTAAATTGCATGTTGACTAATGCCAGAAGTCTGTCCAATAAAACGGAGGAACTGGAGTGGTTCATGTCTGAGGAAAATTATGACATAGTGGGTATAACAGAGACTTGGTTGGATGATACCTGTGACTGGGCGGTCAACATACAGGGTTATAGTCTATTCAGGAAGGATCAGACAAAACGGAAAGGGGGAGGAGTCTGTCTTTATGTAAAGTCCAGTCTGAAGGCCGCACTAGGGGAGGATATACGGGAGGGAAACGATAATGTGGAGTCATTATGGGTAGAAATATATAGAGATAAAAATAATAAAATTCTGATAGGGGTTTGCTATAAGCCACCAAACATAATGGAAGAAGCAGAAGATCAATTAATGAGGCAAATAAACAAGGCAGCAAATAAGAATGAAGTGATAATAATGGGGGACTTTAACTATCCTGATATAAACTGGGAGACTGAGACCTGTGAATCTCATAAAGGAAACAGGTTTCTGACTATAACTAAAGACAATTATCTGTCCCAAATGGTGCAGAGCCCGACCAGAGGGGGCGCTCTGCTAGACTTAATATTAACGAACCGATCTGACAGAGTAACTAAAGTGCAAGTTGAAGGACACCTAGGATATCATAATATAATACATTATAACTTGTTCTTCAGTAAGGGAATCTCTCGAGGGGCCACAAAAACAATGAGCTTTAGGAAGGCAAAGTTTGACCAACTCAGAGAAGCCATTAACAATATAAATTGGGATAATGTCCTCAAAAACAAGAATACTGAGACTAAATGGGAGACTTTTAAAAATATCTTAAACTCTCACTGTAAGATGCATATACCTTATGGGAATAAAAGGGTCAGAAATAAAAGAAAACCAATATGGATGAATAAAAATGTTAAGGGGGCAATAAATGACAGAAATAAAGCATTTAAACTACTAAAACAGGACAACAGTGAAGAAGCATTAAAAAGCTATAGAGAAAAATGTAAAATATGTAAAAAACAGATAAAAGCCGCAAAAATAAAGACAGAAAGACTCATTGCCAAAGAGAGTAAAACTAACCCCAAAATGTTTTTTAACTATGTAAATAGCAAAAAGGTCAAAAAACGAAAGTGTAGGCCCTTTAAAAATGATAAAGAAGAAATTATAAACGAGAATCAGGAAAAAGCAAATATATTAAACAAATTCTTCTCCACTGTATTCACCGAGGAAAACGAAATGCCAGGTGAAATAC
Organism: Hyla sarda; assembly: GCF_029499605.1. NCBI lineage: Eukaryota > Metazoa > Chordata > Amphibia > Anura > Hylidae > Hyla > Hyla sarda. The sequence continues at coordinate 115,848,698 of NC_079193.1, read as the reverse complement.
AGTGTTATAAGGTAAACTCCCCTGTACAGGTCACCTGTCTAACCCGGGAAGAAGTACAGTGCCGCCTACATAAAATCAAAATAGAAAAATCACCAGGTCCAGATGGTATTCACCCCCGTTGTTACGCCGAGCGCTCCGGGTCCCCGCTCCTCCCCGGAGCGCTCACAGCGTTCTCCTGTTCGCAGCGCGCCGGTCAGACCCGCTGACCGGGTGCGCTGCGATAATGTCCCCAGCCGGGATGCGATTCGCGATGCGGGACGCACCCGCTCGCGGTGCGCATCCTGACCCGCTTACCAGACTCGCTCCCCGTCTGTGCTGCCCCGGCGTGCGCGGCCCCGCTCCCTTGGGCGCGCGCGCGCCGGGTCTTTGCGATTTAAAGGGCCGGTGCGCCACTGATTGGCGCATGGGTTTTAATTAGTGTCTTCACCTGTGCACTTCCCTACATTACCTCACTTCCCCTGCACTTCCTTGCTGGATCTTGTTGCCATTGTGCCAGTGAAAGCGTTCCTTGTGTGTTCCTAGCCTCTGTTCCAGACCTCCTTGCCGTTGCCCCTGACTACGAACCTTGCTGCCTGCCCTGACCTTCTGCTACGTCCGACCCTGCTCTTGTCTAATCCCTTGTACCGCGCATATCTCAGCAGTCAGAGAGGTTGAGCCGTTGCCGGTGGATACGACCTGGTTGCTACTGCCGCTGCAAGTCCATCCCGCTTTGCGGCGGGCTCTGGTGAAAACCAGTAGCAACTTAGAACCGGTCCACCGACACGGTCCACGCCAATCCCTCTCTAACACAGAGGATCCACCTCCAGCCTGCCGAATCCTGACACCCGTGTTCTAAAGGAATTGAGTAATGTAATAGACAGACCTCTATTTTTAATATTCATGGACTCTATATTAACAGGGACTGTTCCCCAGGACTGGCGCATGGCAAATGTGGTGCCAATATTTAAAAACAGGGACAAAAGGTGACCCCGGATATTATAGGTCTGTTAGTTTAACCTCTGTTGTATGTAAATTGTTTGAGGGTTTTCTAAGAGATGCTATTTTGGAATATCTTGATACAAATAAATGTATGGCACCATATCAGCATGGATTTATGAGGGATCGTTCCTGTCAAACTAACCTGATCAGCTTCTACTAGGAGGTGAGCTCCAGACTGGACCAGGGGAAAATTGCTGGATGTCGTATATCTGGATTTTTCCAAGGCATTTGATACGGTTCCACATAAACGGCTGGTGCATAAAATGAGAAGGATGGGGCTGGGGGACAATGTGTGTAAGTGGGTAAGTAACTGGCTCAGTGATAGGAAACAGAGGGTGGTTATTAATGGTACTTATTCTGACTGGGTGACTGTTACTAGTGGGGTACCACTGGGGTCAGTATTGAGTCCTGTCCTATTTAATATATTTATTAATGACCTTGTAGAGGGGTTGAATAGTAAAGTAGCAATCTTTGCAGATGATACTAAACTCTGTAAAGTGGTAAACACAATAGAGGACAGGGCACTGTTATAAATATTTCTGGATAGGTTGGAGGTTTGGGCTGGGAAGTGGCAGATGAGGTTCAACACGGATAAATGTAAGGTAATGCACATGGGGAGGAAAAATCCAGGCTTGGATTATGTATTAAATGGGAGCACACTAGGGACGACTGACGTGGAAAAGGACTTGGGAGTTTCAGTTAATAGTAAAGTTAGCTGTAGTGACCAGTGTCGGGCAGCTGCTGCCAAGGCAAATAAAATTATGGGGTGCATCAATAGGGGCATAGATGCCCACGACAAGGAAATAATTCTACCGCTGTACAAATCACTAGTTAGACCACACATAGAATACTGTGTACAGTACTGGGCACCAGTGTATAAGAAAGATGCAGTGGAGCTGGAGAGGGTTCAAAGACGGGCAACCAGGGTAATACGGGGAATGGGAGGACTACAGTACTCAGAAAGATTATCAGAATTAGGGTTATTTAGTTTAGAAAAAAGAAGGCTTAGGGGAGACTATGTAATCTAGACTATGTATCTAATAACTATGTATAAATATATCAGGGGACAGTACAGAGATCTCTCCCATGATCTATTTATACCCAGGACTGTATCTATAACAAGGGGGCATCCTCTACGTCTAGAGGAAAGAAGGTTTCTACACCAGCACAGACAAGGGTTCTTTACTGTAAAAGCAGTGAGATTGTGGAATTCTCTCCCGGAGGAGGTGGTCATGGGGAACTCTGTAAAAGAATTTAAAAGACGTCTGGATGCATTTTTGGAGAATAATAACATTACAGGTTATGTATATTAGAATTATAGGGACAGAACGTTGATCCAGGGATTTATTCTGACTGCCATATTTTCAGTCGGGAAGGAATTTTTACCTCTAGTATGAGGGTTTTTAGCCTTCCTCTGGATTAACTCAGAAGGGACTCATTAGGGTTATATGTTGAACTTGATGGACTCTGGTCTTTTTTCAACCTTATGAACTATGTTACTATGTTACTTCCCGTTGGTCCCTGCGTTTTTAAAGTTAACGCGGGGCCGGCGGCAGCACAGAGGTAACCGGGGCATCCTTGTGTCCCGAAAAGATTTTTCGGGACACAGGGATGTCCTTAATAGTGATGGGGGGGGGGGGGGGGGAATTGCCCTGTCGCTACAGGACGGGCAAGCACCGGCTCTGCTCGGGGCCCCCCAGCCAGCTCGGGGCCCCAAGCAATTGCTTGGTTTGCCTGTCCTGTAGCGATGGGCCTGGTGCTACGCTATGGGCAATGACCTCTTGTTAGCTGGGTGACAGTCCAACAGTATTGGTGAAGCCCCTCACATACACACTGTAGTATGACAACCACTGGCTGTCACTCTTGTATAAGAAATTATTACTTGTGTAAATTTTCAATGCTTGATCTGTTGCCTGAGGCTGCTTTCACACTATAAAGTTCACCCCTTAATAAACAGCAGTTATAATGTATTGTTAACGGACGTTTAACCCCTTGGGTACGGAGCCCATTATAACCCTAAGGATGGGAGCTTTTTTTGCAATTCTGACCACTGTCACTTTTACTTTTCATTCTGATTCTGAGATAGTTTTTTCATGACATATTCTACTTCATGTTAGTGGTAAAATTTAGTTGATACTTGCATCATTTCTTGATGAAAAATTCCAAAATTTGCTGAAAACTTTGAAGCTCTCTGCTTGTAAGGAAAATAGACATTCCAAATAAATTATATATTGATTCACATATACAATATGTCTACTTTATGTTTGCATCATAAAGTTAACATGTCTTTACTTTTGGAAGACATCAGAGGGCTTCAAAGTATAGCAGTAATTTTCAAATTTTTCTCAACATTTTCTAAATCTGAATTTTTCAGGGACCAGTTCAGTTTTGAAGTGGGTTTGAAGGGCCTTCATATTAGAAATACCCTATAAATGACCCCATTATAAAAACTGCACCCCTCAAAGTATTCAAAATGACATTCAGAAAGTTTGCTAACCCTTTAGGTGTTTCACAGGAATAGCAGCAAATTGAAGGAGAGAATTCAAAAGCTTCATTTTTTACACTTGCATGTTCTTGTAGACCCAGTTTTTGAATTTTTACAAGGGGGTAATAGGAGAAAAAGCCCCCCAAAATTTTTAACCCAATTTCTCACGAGTAAGGAAATACCTCATATGTGTATGAGAAGTGCTCGGCGAGCGCAGTAGAGGGCTCAGAAGGGAAGGAGCGACAATGGGATTTTGCAGAATGAGTTTTTCTGAAATGGTTGTTGAGGGGCATCTCACATTTAGGAACCCCCTATGGTACCAGAACAGCAAAAAAAAACCCCACATGGCATACTACTGTGGAAACTACACCCCTCAAGGCACGTAACAAGGGGTCCAGTAACACCCCACAGGTGTTTGACGACTTTTCGTTAAAGTGGGATGTGTAAATGAAAAAATAATTTTTTTCACTAAAGTGCTGTTTCCCCCCCCCCCCCAAATGTACAATTTTTACAATGGGAGAAAATGTTCCCCAAAATTTGTAACCCCATCTCTTCTGAGTATAAAAATACCCCATGTTAGGACGTAAAATGCTCTGCTGGCGAGGAAGAGAAGGAGTCACATTTGACTTTTGCAAAGCAAAATTTGCTGAAATGGTTTTTGGGGGGCATGTCACATTTGGGAAGCCCCTATGGTGCCAGAACAGCAAAAAAAACAAAAAAAACACATGGCCTACTATTTTGGAAACTGCACCCATCAAGGATCATAACAAGGGGTATACTGAGCCTTAACACCCCACAGGTGATTGACGAACTTTCGTTAAAGTGGGACGTGAAAATGAAACATTTGATTTTTAACACTAAAATGCTGGTGTTACCTCAAACTTTTCATTTTCACAAGGAGTACTAGGAGAAAATGCCCCCAAGATTTGTTACCCCATTTCTCTCGAGTAAGGAAATACCTCAAATGTGTATGTAAAGTGCTCTGTGGGTGCACTAGAGGGCTCAGAAGGCAAGGAGCGACATTGGGCTTTTGGGGAGCGAATTTTGCTGAAATGGTTTTTAGGGACATATCGCATTTAGGAAGCCCCCATGATACCAGAACAGTAAAAAAAAACACATGGAATACTATTTTGGAAAAAACACCCCTCACAGAATTTAATAAGGGGTGCAGTGAGCATTTACACCCCACTGGCATTTGACAGATCTTTGGAACAGTGGGCTGTGGAAATGAAAAATGAAATTTTTCATTTTTACAGACCACTGTTCAGAAAAATCTGTCAGATACCTGTGGGGTGTAAATGCTCACTGTAACCCTTGTTACATTCCGTGAGGGGTGTAGTTTCCAAAATGGGGTCACAAGTGGAGGGGGTCCACTGTTCTTGCACCATGGGGGCTTTGTAAACACACAAAGCCTTCAATTCCTGCCTAATTCTCTCTCAAAAAGACCAATGGCGCCCCTTCTGAGCATTGTAGTTCACCTGCAGAGCACTTTACATCGACAAATGGGGTATTTATATACTCAGAAGAAATGGGGTTACAAATTTTGTGGGGCATTTTTCCTATTACCCCTTGTGAAAATGAAAAAATTGGGGTAACACCAGCATTTCAGTGGGAAAAAGACTTTTTTACTTTCATGTCCGACTTTAACGAAAATTTGTCAAAGATCTGTGGGTTGTTAAGGCTCCCTATACCCCATGTTACATTCCGTGAAGAGTGCAGTTTCCAAAACGGGGTCACATGAGGGTGTTATTTTTTTTAGCGTTCATGTCAGAACCGCTGTAACGATCAGCCATCCCTGTGCAAATCACCAATTTAGGCCTCAAATGTACATGGCGCTCTCACTCCTGAGCCTTGTTGTGCACCCGCAGAGCATTTTACATACACATATGGGGTATTTCTGTACTGTACTGAAATTTTGGGGTCTTTTTCTCCTTTTAACTCTTTTTTTTTTATTTCAAAAAGAGTTTTATTAAAACATATGAGAACAAAAACAGTCTTCATCAACAGGGCTCAAAGTGAAACAAAATAAAGAAATACAAGTGTTTCCAATCGTACGGAGCCAATCATTACGAACAGTCCAGGCAAAATATGGCAAATAAGAACTCAAAAGGGGCGAATGAGGGGAAAGGATGGGAAAGACAGGAGGAGCATGTGGGAGAGAGATTAGAAAAGGTAGAGAAAGAGGGAGAGGGGGCCGGAGACTAGGAAATCAACGGTAAATAAACAAGAGGGAGGTCACTAGGGAGGAGGAGAGGAAGTAGTAAGCCCATATTGCAGAAAGCGCGGGGAAGCAACAAAGTCCATCCAGAGACGCCAATGCTTAATATATTGCTCAGAGGAACCATTAAGGTCGTCCAAACATTCCTCTAAGCCCTGGAGGTATAGGACTTCTCTGAGCCAGTCAGTGGTGGTGGTGGTGGGGGGGGGGGGGGATGTTGACTTCCAACGTCTTAGTATAACCCTTCTGGCGGCCGCTAAAAGCACGCCTATCAAGCTCAGAGTCAAAAGGGCTCGGCAACATGGAGAGAAGAAGAGCCTGTGGGGTGTTTTCCACCTGGGTCCCAGTAATGTCATGGATGAGGGCCCTAACCGAGGACCAGAAGTGAGTTGGAAGGAGCAAGATAACCAGACGAGGGAGAGGGTGCCTACGTCTCGGCCACACCTCCAGCAAGTATTGGACACCGATGGGTAATAGCGGTGGAGCAGGGCCGGAACCCTGTACCATCTGGAGAGTAATTTATAATTTGTTTCTTGTAAGGCTACTGCCCTGGAAGGAAGCCTTATGGCAGAGCATAAATTAGATCGTCCATTCTTTAGCGCTGGGAGTGTAGTCGAGCTCTCCAACCCAACCCCGTTGATATAGTAGCAACGAGCGGGAGTCCCGAGTACGAATCATAGCATAGAGCAAGGTTATAAGCATAATCGCTCAAAGGGTAGGACCTCCCTATGCAATTCACCAGAGACCAACCATGTGTCATAGAAATGCTGGAGTTGACGATATTGGACCGTACACAAGACAGAGGGGGTAGCATCGCCCACAATGTCAGAAAGAGGTTTCGAGGAAGAGGGGAGGAGGACCTTGGCCATAGGTAGATGCAATGGTGGCGAGATAGAAAGGAAGCTTCTCACAGAGGTCCCCGGGAGGAAGTCTGGGTTGCCCATTAAAGGTGTTAGGGGGCCTAGTGGGCGAAGTAAGCCCGCCTTGATCAGGTGATGGATGCAGGAGTACAGCACGACCCTAGAAACAAATGGAAGAGTAGATTTGGAGCAGGCAGTCCAATATGAGGGACGAATCCAGGGCAGGGAGGTGAGAGGGAAGGGAGACAGGGTCGTTTCCAGGCGTACCAAGAGTTTTGTGGGAGCTGAATGAAAGCCGTCTAGTACACAAGTGGCAATGGTAGCTAGATAGTAGGTGTACGAATCAGGGAAGGCTAGGCCACCATCTGTTTTTGGCTGAGCCAGCGTATCTTTGGAGAGCCTGTGCCGGCCACCAGACCACACGAACTTAGTAAAGAGTGCTGTCAGGGAATGAAAGAAGGCCTTAGAAAGCATTATTGGCAGGGTCTGAAACAGATTCAGCACACGCGGCAACAAGTTCATCTTCACTATGTTAATACGCCCTATCCAAGAGAAGTCTTTGCGGTCCCACTTAGTCAGATCCCCTTTAAACTGGGCCAGCAACGGGGTGAGATTCAGGTCCACAATGTGGGAAAGGTCTCTAGGGATAAAGACTCCCAGACAGCGAAAGGAAAAGGGGTGCCAGGAGAAGGAAAATTGCCGCGGAGCCATTAGGGCCAGAGCCGAGTCCAGCGAGACATTCATAGCAACACTCTTAGAGATGTTGATCTTATAGTTGCTCACCGCGCCGAACTCCGCAATGGCCGAGAGGAGTGATTCGGGGGAGGAGATATAGAGGATATTCGTCCGCAAATGCAGAGCATTTGAAATGGAGAACTTGCACCGGTATGCCTCCGATGTCCTCATTAAGGCATATAGCCTGCAACAGATGTTCCATGACTAGGACATAGATCAGGGGGGAGAGAGGACCACCCTGCCTAGTGCCATTACAGATAGATAGCGGGGCAGACAGGGAACCATTAATACGCATTCTAGCCGAAGGGCTACAGTACAAGGCATAGCAATCAACTTTGCAGGGATCACTGTAAAGAATGCTGACAAAAAAGAGCTTGGAAAGGAGGATACAAGAGAGATAGCATTGAAAGCTTTTAGCAGGAAAGGGGACAAGTCTTTCTGGAGTGTTTTATAGAATCGGACAGTATAGCCATTGGGACCCAGGGATTTACCAGAGGGGGAGGGAGAAATAGCCCGTTCTAATTCCTCTGCCGTGAAGGGACTCTCTAGGTCGTCCAGTCCGTAGAATGAGTGGTGAGGTGGTGCGGTGCATTGCAAATATGAGCGGATATCTTGCGGGGAGGGGGGAGAAACACCCCCCTACCCGCAAGGTCATAAAGGCCTGAGTAGTAGGAATGGAAAGCATTAAGGATATTATCAGTGTGATGTTCCAGTCGGCCAGAGGCGTTTTTGACTGAAGGGACAAAGAGGGCGGCACGCCTATCCCTCAGTGCCCGTGCCAACATCCGGCCTGCTTTGTTACCCCATTCATAGTGGGACACCGAGCAGATTTGGCGGAAGCACTCTGAGGAGGTCTCGCAGGTCATCCTCAGCGAGCGTCCGCCTGTGTCTTAATTCCAGGGAATGCAGTCGAGCAATGAAAGCTGAGATCTGCGTAGAGTTCTCTCTTGCGTCTGGCTCAATGTTGTATCAGCATCCCACGCAGGACACATTTAAGCGCCTCCCACTGGGTCTGGGGCAACGTGGAGTCAGCATCATGTGTGAGAGCAAAGGTGGCTATAGCTTGTTTAAGATCCGCTAAGCAGAGGGGGTCCAACAATATCGACTCATTGAGGCGCCATGTGAATTCCCTCCGGGAGGGAGCAGGGAGCTGAAGCACACAAGAGACCGGGGCATGGTCCGAGTGGATCATTGGGTCAATAGTGCAGGCACTGAGGGAGGGGAGAAGGTGGTGTTAAATAAGAACATAATTGAGCCTGGAGTACACTCCCCTCGCATGTGAGAAAAACGTGAGCAGGATGAAGAAAGCGCCAAACATCACATAATTGGTGTGTATACAAGGTCCTCTTGATTCCATTTAGTACTGCAAAGGAGAGTGTACTAGAGCCCGATGAGGCGTCAAGGGAGGGATTGAGGGGAACATTAAGGTCGCCACATACAATCAACGTACCTTGAGAGAATGTATTAAGGTCCTCCAGTGCCCTCACCAAGAAAGAGTGTTGACCATGATTTGGTGCATAGATGCAGGACACTGTGTACTCGCGACCCTGGATGGAACATTTCACAAACACATAGCGGGCATCCAGGTCAATGCAGGAGTCTAAGATTTGTACAGCTAAGGATTTGTGGAAGAAGACCGTTACCCCTTTAACTTTCTGGGAGGGGGAGCTACTGTGAAACCATGTCGGGTAGTACCGGTTACGGAATCCCAACAGCTGATCCTGGCGGAAATGTGTCTCTTGCAAGCATACAATGTCAGCTTTCTGTTTATGAAAATGGTATCAGACCTTCGCCCGTTTCCCAGGGATATTGAAACCCTGCACATTAAGGGAGGAGACCCTAAGCGAAGCAATAACTAATGGAGGTACTTAATAAACAGTAAAGCACCACTGGAAAAGGGGCGAATGAATCAGACTCCTAGTAATCACCGGGGGGGGGGGGGAGACAGAGGGAGACAGCAACAAAGGAGAAGATAGAGAAGACAGGGAACCCAAGTAAGGTGGGGAGTGAGGGGGAACAGAGAAAGTAGCGTACAAAAACAAGGCGCACACCAAACTTACAGAACAGCCAAAGGCACAAATACGGTAGCGTGAGGTCGCTACCCACTACCTATATGGGGCGTAAGAGCAGAATCAGGAAATATGAAAAACCTAAGCCAGCGTACTGGGAAGACTAAGAAATAAACACTGACTTATGAAATACGTATGACCGCTTATAGAAATACCATGAAGTAAGGAGAGAGGTGAGTGGAGCATAGTAAGCAGAACTACAAAATAAGAAAGCAAGAGAGCACAAGGAAAATTATATACTCAACAGTCTCGACAATAAGATGAAATTCCTTGACGGGGAACCACAGGATACAGCAGGACGCTAAGGCCAGAGTCGACAGGGTGAGATCACCATCGACCGTGGACACACAGCAACGCTAGGAACAGGCAGTCATGGTGAGTGTTGGGAGCCTCGTCTGGATCTAGAAGAGCTTCGTGGTCGTCTCCGGGATCTCTGTGGACGAGGAATAGCAGGAGCCAGGGAGGAGAGTACGGCGGGTCAGACTGAAGCCGTAGGTATGGATTCCTCAGGAGGTCATCCCACAGTGGTAAGTCCATGGGTGGCAGTCCCAGTGTATGTAGGAATACAGGTAAGTCCACAGGATGCCTAAGCGTCACTAATTTATCCTCCATCCGGTAGGTTATGTTCCGGTTCTGAAGGACAGTCAGGAGAGGTTTTAGTGCCGCACGCTGTCTCAGGGTGTAGCGGGATAGGTCAGGAAACAATTGCAGTCTGGCCCCATCAAACACGAAGTCACACAGCTGCCGGGCCTTCTGCAAGATATTCTCTTTGACGGTGTAGTAGTGTAAGCGGCAGATCACATCCCGTGGTTTGAGAGGGTCAGCGCTTTGTGGGCGAAGGGCTCTATGCGCCCGGTCCATTTCAATGGGCGTTCAAGCTGGGCGATTCAGGATGGAATTGAACAGTTCAGTGAGGACCCGGATGAGGTCTTGTGGACGGACCTTCTCAGGAAGACCCCGTATGCGAAAATTATTCCGACGGTTCCTGTTCTCCAGGTCGTCAAACAGCGAGTGCAGAAGGAGATGGTTATGACTCTGAGCGTCCACGTCGTTACATAAGGTATCAAGCGTTGTCTGAACAGAGTCCCTGAAGGATTGCAACTCCTGAACAGAAGTACGTAGGGTGTCCACCTCCGTCTGTACCACTTGGAGGTCTTGACGCCACGCTTGTTTCAAGTCCAATGCTAGAGAGGAAAGGTCCTGCTTAGAGGGAAGCAGGGTAAGGAGGGCTTGTAGCTCCAGGTGATCTCTCAAGATATGGTGGGCTGCAGCACCCGTTATCTTGCACGCAGCATCCCAGTTAAAATCAGTCCCTGGAGCATGTTTGCTCTGGGTCTGATTACCGGCGACCACGGGGCCGGCGGCGTGTGATGGCACGCCTCCGCCCCCGTGTGACGTTACGCTCCGCCCATCAATGCAAGCCTATGGGAGGGGGCGTGACAGCTGTCATGCCCCCTCCCATAGGCTTGCATTGAGGGGGCGGAGCATGACGTCACATGGGGCGGAGCCTTGACGTCACAACACTCCGGCCCCGTGATCGACAGTAATCAGACCCGTAGCGAACACGCTCCTGGGACTGATTTTAACGGGGTGCGGCGTGCAAGATCACAGGGGTCCCCAGCGGTGGGACCTCCGTAATCAGGCATGTCTAAGCGCCGGAGTACCCCTTTAACTCTATGTAAAATCCCCTTGGGGAAGTAAAAAAAAATAATTTATAAATAAAAGCAACCCTCTCTTTTTTGCACGTGAGCAACCGCCAGAATCACGGAACTCAGTTCCCAGTGTCCAGCACTACTAGGTCAGGTTATGTGATCTCACACAGCTGTTCATTCAATTGTGGGCCGAAGCAATGTCCAGCCTCAGGCGCTGATTGGATGGCTGGCCATGTCACGTCACCTAACCGAAAGTGCCAGATACCAGAAACAGAATTCCGTTATTTCAGTGGCAGTGTGAATGCAAGGAATTTTAAAAAGAGTTTTTGTTTTTTTTACTGTTCCCCCTCCCGTAGTAGATATTACATAGGGTTAAAATACCGTGAGCAGCATAACACTGCTGCCGGCATTGCAATTCCGGGACACAAATTACACAGATACATAGTTTGAAAATGCTACAAGAATACAGGTAAATAGTCACAGGGGCAGATCCAGGCGGCTGCTCCCTGCCCAGCCGGCTTGATTGACACATCTCTCTTGTCTCTAGCAGTGTATAGGGAGACACTGAAAGATACAGTGCTCAGCACTACAAAGTCCAACACTACATCTTTTCCTGACTTTGCAGGTTCCTGCATACAGATGGGGTACTCAATTCCAATAGTTTATAGTAATGAGCATAACAGTCTCACAGTAGAAAATTATTGGAAGCACTCACCAATCAACTGGGAATCATTTCCTTTGCACAGGCTTTGATAAATCTCCCCTAGGTCTCCAAACTGTGGACTGTTAGCTGTTCCAACAACGCTCTGTGCACGCTGGGAGTTGACGTTTTACTGGGAGTTTTAGTTTAGCAACAGTGTGAGATCCACAGTTTGGAGACCACTGATACAGGGAAAGATGCATCACCTACCCTAAGGACTAATTACCGGGTCTGGTGGCATTTAGAAACTAAGATTACTTCGAATGACCGAGTGTCTTAGTGTAATTCACAGTGTCCTGGGATCGTGATGCCTGCACCAGTTTTATGCTGCCTGCTGTTTGGGCAACATAAAACTGATAACAGGTTCCCCTTAGCTATAGTTAAATATAAAAAATAAAGTTATTTAAAAATAATGAATAAACAACTTAAATAGCAAAAATAAATAAATAAATTAAAAAAAAGAGCGAACCAAAGTGCCCCTCCCTTACAAAGTAGTAAGGTCTCCTCTTCCCATAACCTACCCCACATTACAGGTCCCCCCCCTCATCACAGGTCCCCCCGTCTCCAGCCCCCTACATCAAAGGCATCCCCTCTTCAGCCCCCAACATCACAGGTATCCCCTTTCCAGCTCCCCATATCACAGGTCCCACATAACTGGTCTCCCCTCTCCACCAGCACAGTCCCCCACATCACAGGTCCCCCCTTTGCAGCCCCTCACATCACAGTTCCCCCTTTGCAGCCCCCACATCACAGGTCCCCCCTTTGCAGCCCCCCACATCACAGGTCCTCCCTTTGCAGCCCCCCACACCACAGGTCCCCCCTTTGCAGACCCCCAACATCACAGTCCCCCCCTTTGCAACCCTTCACATCACAGGTCCCCCTTTTGCAGCCCCTCACAACACAGGTCCCGCCTTTGCAGCCCCCCACACCACAGGTCCCCCGTTTGCAGCCCCCGCACACCACAGGTCCCTCCCTTAGCAGCCCCCCATACCACAGGTCCCCCCTTTGCAGCCCCCCACATCACAGATCCCTCCCTTAGCAGCCCCCCACACCACAGGTCCCCCCTTTGCAGCCCTCCAACATCACATTTCCCCCCCTTTACAGCCCCTATCATCACAGGTCCCCCCTTTGCAGCCCGTCACATCACAGGTCCCCCCTTTGCAGCCCCCCACATCATAGGTCCCCCCTTTACAGCCCCTAACATCACAGGTCCCCCCCTTTACAGCCCCTATCACAGGTCCCCCCCCCCCTTTGCAGCCCCCACATCACAGGTCTTCCCTTTGCAGCCCTCCAACATCAGTTCCCCCCTTTACAGCCCCTATCACAGGTTCCCCCCCCTTTGCAGCCCCTCACTTCACAGGTCCCCCCTTTGCAACCCCCCACATCACAGGTCCCCCCCTTTGTAGCCCCCCATATCACAGGTCCCCCTTTTCAGCCCCCCCCCATTACAGGTCCCCTTCTGCAGCGCCCCCCCCCCCCCACATCAAAGGTTCCCCTCTTACCAGACCCCCACACACACACACACAACAGAACAGGACTCCCACCCTTTCCCTTACATAGTAATAACATTCGGTTCCCTTTTATTCTCACCCAGTATAGTAGATCTTCCCCTGAGCAGCTGCAGTCACTGTGCGGACAGGAGGAGGGGCCAGGAGCAGTGAGGAGGCAGAGAGTAGAGGGGAGTGTACTGTCTGTACAGCTCCCAGTACAGACTCTGTACCCCAGACCTCCAGACCTCCACTCACTGTGTCAGCTGTCAGGAGCCTCAGGATCTGTGTGTGATGCTGCAGCTGCTGAGCAAACAGGTCCTAACACTGCTGACAGACTGACACAGTGACTTGTCGGGACTCAGGCAGCCTGCGCTCCAGCCACTGCCGGCCAACAGGGCAGCGGCCTACCGGGAATGTTCCCGCTATCCCGGTAAGCCAGTCCGGCCCTGCCTGGGGGTTGGGGCCTGGTGCAGGTAGAGCCTTTCATGGGGGTGAAGAGCAAGGGGGAGCCTCGCAATGAGGATACTGGGCTGGGAGGGTGTTGTAGAGATGGTGGACTCGGTGCCACTGCAGCTACCTCCGTGGCTTCTTCTTTGACGTCCTCTATGCCACCCTGGTCCCAATGAGGCTGGGGAGACACTACCAAGTCGGGAAGGGAGAGGCCGGGACCCTGCCTGGAGTGGCCACTCAGTTGTGGTGTGCTGCGGAGGAGTGGAGGACTCGCATAATGGCGGCCAGTCAGCAGCCGGATGAGGGGGCGGGGATAACCGGCCCACGGCTGGAGCAGGGGAAGACATGGCCTGCTGGCAGGCAAGCACGGGGGCCAGACATTCCAGGGAGGCAATGTCCAGAAGTGGCACATCTGGGGGCCGCGGTAGGGACTCACCCCTCATAGAAGGCGACAGGAGTGCTGCAGGTGTGGAAGGTGCTGCTGGAGTTGTCGGCAGTATTGCGGGTGGACTTGCGTGCAGGAGGCTGCCGGGGAGAGATGGCGCCAGGTCAGAGGCGCCGCGGTCCGGCGCAGGCGACTCCTCCTGGAGCGAGGAAAAGAAGTTAGAGATGGGAACCCCCTAGGCAGCAGGGGTCCCCCCAGGCTTGTTAAGTCTTTTGTTCCATCACGCTCCCATATTGAAGCAAAAATCCCACTTTAGGGTGGTCAGGAACGGAGCTGTGGCAATATGCGTCCTCACAGCAGCATGGCAGGACATGCCCCCCTCCTTTTAACTCTTGTGAAAATGAAAAGTATGGGGCAACACCAGCATGTTAGTGTAAAAAATTTTTACACTAACATGCTGGTGTAGCCCCCAACTTTACCTTTTCATAAGGGGTAAAAGGAGAAATACCACCCAAAATTTGTAATGCTATTTCTCCTGAGTATGGAAATGCCCCATATGTGGCCCTAAACTGTTGCCTTGAAATACGACAGGGCTCTGAAGTGAGAGAGCGCCATGCACATTTCAGGCCTAAATAAGGAATTTGCAATAGGGGAGGACCCGGTTACAAGGATGGGGCTTGTCTCCACCAAAACCTGTGTTTCCCAAACAGGGTGCCTCACAGTAAGTTTTCCGCTGGGAGTTTGAACTGCAGCGGAAAATTTGCCGCAGCTCAAACTTGTAGAAGGAAACCCACTGTAAACCTGCCCGTGTGAATGTACACTGTACATTCACATAGGGGGGCACCCCAAACCTTCAGCTGTGGCAAAATGACAACTCGCAGAATGCACTGACAGACCGTACATGCTGGGAGTTGTAGTTTTACAACAGCTGTAGGCACACTGGTGGGGAACCACCGAGTTAGAAAACAGACTCTAGCTCAGTGATTCTGAGCCTTGTGCCTCCAGCTGTTGCAAAACTACAACTCCCAGCATGTATGGTCTGTCAGTGCATTCTGGGAGTTGTAGTTATGCAACAGCTGGAGGCACACGGGTTGGAATCACTGAGTTAGGAAACAGACTCAAGCTAAGTGTTTCCCAACCAGTGTGCCTACAGCTGTTGCAAAACTACAATTCCCAGCATGCCCAGAAAGTCAGGGATGCTGGGCGTGTAGTTCTGCAATATATGTGTGGTGACCATGGGTGAGATCCGTGACCTCCACTACCGCTGAGGGTAATCACTTGGTTCTTGGGGGGTATTAACCCAGGGTCAGATGGTATTAACCCTTAATGTCACGTGACGCCACTGTAGTCTTGGTATCTCCCGGGTACTACAGGTCCCCACAGGCTAGCAAGGAAAGAATGGACTCCACACTAGGTTGCAGTTTAACGGAGGCTTTACTAACTTGAAGATAGGTGGTACAATCTCCACAGCGCTCAACCAAAGTCTCCCAAAGGTTTAACAGACAGTCTCTAGAGGACCACACAGCTTGCAGTGCCTGGACTTGATATTGCATATATGCTTGGCTCTTACGGCCGGACTAGGAATTTTAGGCCTGCGCTATATTAGGCTTGAGATTAAAGTCACTTACTGAAGTGTCGGTAGATTTGTGGCCTTTCGCCGGAAGATAATTAATTGTCCTTTAGGAATTCTTTGATCAAGGCTGAAGTAAAGGCTTGCTATTAGTTGGGGTTACTTCATGCTTTTCTTATCTCTCTCTCATCTTTGCTCTCACTCCTCTGCGGATTCTCTCTGCTACTCCGGAGCTTCACCTCCTCTGAACTTGCTCGGACCTCCACTCTGTACTCTGAACTGAAATGAACTGCTGATTCTTCACTCTGAACCCTGAACTCAACTCCTCTCCACTCAACTCAGGAAATGCCACCCCTTATATGGGAAGGCTAAACTAAAGCCCATTGGCCAGGCAGCTGTGGATCATAGAGTTGTCTGTATCCCCTTTAGGATTTACAATAAAGTTACATACAAGTTATAACATAATATAACACCTTACACAAAAGTTTAGTCTAGCCCTCAGTCCTCCACTCTCACATACCCTGACTAAGCATGAGGTTGCTTGGTAACATACTTAAAGCTACAGACACCTAATAACGGATGGCTAAGTTATAACAGTGCAAATACACATTAGAAATGGTTGAGTCCCTGCAGGGGAGCCCCCAGGACACTGGAGGTCTCAATCTGACAGGGCCTACAATACCTTGACACAATGTACCTGTACTGGGACACCACATATGGCCCTTCAGATGTTGCAGAACTACAACTCCCAGCATGCCTGGACAGTCTGCGCATGCTAGGAGTTGTAGTTATGCAACAACTGGGGAAGAAAAGTTTGGAGACCGCTAAGTAGTGGTCTCCAAAGTGTAGTCCTCCAGATGTTGCAAAACTACAACTCAGAGTATGCCCAGACTGTCCAGGCATGCTGGGAGGTGTAGTTCTACAACATATGAAGGGCCAGATATTGCAGAACTACACGCCCAGCATCCCTGACTGTCTGGCCATGCTGGGAATTGTACTTTTGCAACATCTGGAGGGCTACAGTTTGGAGACCACCGTATAGTGGTCTCCAAACTGTGCCACTTCAGATGTTGCAAAACTACAACTCCCAGCATGCCCAGACAGTCAGTGCATGCTGAAAGTTGTAGTTTTGCAACATCTGGAGGACCACAGTTTAGAGACCACTACACAGTGGTCTCCAAACTGTGACCCTCCAGATGTTGCAAAACTACAACTCCCAGCATGCCCAGAAAGCCGTTGTAGTTTTGCAGCTTTTAGAAAGCTACAGTGAAGATCACTTACCGCGATCTTCGCTGCAGCCTTCTCCACGCCGCACTTTCCGGCCGCACTCCTTCTGCTACCGCTGCTGCTCCAGGGTGCCGCCTCTGCCGCCTCCGTCGGTCCGGTAAGCCTGCCCCCCTCGTCGCCCGTGTTCCCCCCGCTCTGCCCCGACTTCGATCGGTGGGCAGAGCAGGGGAAATTAACTCTAACCCCCCCCCCCCCCCTCAGTAAGGGCAATTTTTCACAACATTTTCAAAATCAGAATTTTTCCGGGACCAGTTCAGGTTCGAAGTGGATTTGAGGGGCCTTCATATTAGAAATACCCCACAAATGACCCCATTATAAAAACTGCACCCCTCAAAGTATTCAAAATGACATTCAGTAAGTGTGTTAACCCTTTAGGTGTTTCACAGGAATAGCATAGAATTCACAATCTTCATTTTTTTACACTTGCATGTTCTTGTAGACTCAGTTTTTGAATTTTTACAAGGGGTAAAAGGAAAAAAATTGTCTCAAAATTTGTAACCCAATTTCTCTCGAGGAAGGAAATACCTCATATGTGTATGTCAAGTGTTCGGTGGGTGCACTAGAGGGCTCAGAAGGGAAGGAGCAACAATGGGATTTTGGAGAGTGAGTTTTTCTGAAATGGTTTTTGGGGGGCATGTCACATTTAGGAAGCCCCTATGGTGCCAGGACAGAAAAAACCTCCCCACATGGCATACTATTTTGGAAACTACACCCCTTAAGGAACGTAACAAGGGATCCAATTAGCCTTAACATCCCACAGGTGTTTGACGACTTTTCGTTAAAGTTGGATGTGTAAATGAAATTTTTGTTTTCACAAAAATGCTGGTTTTCCCGCAAATTTTTCTTTTTTACAAGGGGTAATAGGAGAAAATGCCCCCCAAAAGTTGTAACCCCATCTCTTCTGAGTATGGAAATACACCATGTGTGGACGTCAAGTGCACTGCCGGCGCACTACAAGGCCCAGAAGAGGAGTCACATTTGGATTTTGGAAAGCAAATTTTTCTGAAATTGTTTTTGGGGGGCATGTCACATTTAGGAAGCCCCTATGGTGCCAGGACAGCAACCCCCCCCCCACATGGCATACTATTTTGGAAACTACATCCCTTAAGGAACGTAACAAGGGGTACAGTGAACTTTAATGCCCCACAGGTGTTTGACGACTTTTCGTTAAAGTTGGATGTGTAAATGATTTTTTTTTCACTAAAATGCTGGTTTTCCCCCAAATTTTTCTTTTTTACAAGGGGTAATAGGAGAAAATGCCCCCCAAAATTTGTAACCCCATCTCTTCTGAGTATGCAAATACCCCATGTGTGGATGTCAAGTGCACTGCGGGCGCACTACAGGGCCCAGAAGAGAAGGAGTCACATATGGATTTTGGAAAGCAAATTTTTCTGAAATAGTTTTTGGGGGCATGTCACATTTAGGACGCCCCTATGCTGCCAGGACAGCAAACCCCCCCCCCCCACATGGCATATTATTTTGGAAACTACACCCCTTAAGGAACGTAACAAGGGGTACAGTGAGCTTTAACGCCCCACAGGTGTTTGACGACTTTTCGTTAAAGTTGGATGTGTAAATTAATTTTTTTTTCACTAAATTGCTGGTTTTCTCCCAAATTATACTTTTTTTTACAAGGGGTAATAGGAGAAAATGCCCCCCAAAATTTGTAACCCCATCTCTTCTGAGGAAAGGCAAACGAGATGAAAGCCAGCTCACCCCGCCCCAAACAGTAGAGCACGGATCCGGAGAGACTTTTTGGCCGATTGTGGGAGCCTTTTTGGGACCAAAAAGGCTCCCACAATCGGCCAAAAAGTCTCTCCAAGTCTTTTCTCTACCTCCAGGCTTGTTCCACCCACCAGGCTATCCTACCCTGGTTCATTTAGATGTGGGCACAGCCGTTGCACCTGTTGTTCGGTAATGCACGTCACCAGGTCCTTTACTTCATTTGTCACTAACGTCACTTATACAATCAAACAGTACATTAATTGTAATACCACGTATGTGGTGTACCTGGTGTCGTGCATGACTTGCCGTCTACAGTACGTCGGCTGTACCACAAATCCATTAAAAGTTCGGTTGAGAAAACATTTATCTGACATCCCCCATTTCAATTCTAGAAACACCTCTGCAGTGTCCAGACATTGTGCTGAAGCACATCATGGTAGTTTTTCTTCTTTACAGTGTAACGCCATTGAACGTGTCAACCCATCCAAGAGAGGAGGTGATTTGAAACAAAAGCTTCTCAATCGAGAAGTCTTTTGGATTCTTAAATTATCAACACGAGTTCCTCTTGGTATGAATAAACGGCAGGATGTCATTCTTCATTATTAAGTATAATTTTATTTATGTTATCGTCTATGTACTTCTTGACATCCTCACATGTTCCCCAGATGTCCATTAATATATACTGATTCATTTGTATATTTATGTTATTTTTACATAGGACCTATCTGGTGATACACCCTTAAGATGTTAACCTGCACCTAGCTTCCTTACAGCCTATGTACATGATTGGCATATATCTTCTTAATATGAAACTTAATAACTTATGTCTTCTTACTCATTTATTTTTCTCCCATCTCCCTACATACTGGTCATTTGTTGTTGTCAGACATTATCCTTTTACGTAGTTATTAATTATATCTGTATTTATCCATCGTTTTTGATACTTGAAGTATATTTTGTATGCCTCCATTTACCTGTAAGGGGTTAATTCCTGCCGGTCACATGACCTGCGACCGGCTGTAATTACCCCACTGCTTATTTAAGCCGACTTGTAACATGCATTTGTTGTATGACTAAGAGCGCTTGCAGCGCTTGAAACGCGTAACTTGTTCCTTCCTTGTCCTATGGATTAAACCCGATTTTACCTGCATTGAGCTGGATCCGATCTCTCTTATTTTCCCATCTCTTCTGAGTATGGAAATACCCCATGTGTGGACGTCAAGTGCACTGCGGGCGCACTACAATGCTCAGAAGAGAGGGAGTCACATTTGCAAATTTTGCTGAAATGGAGGGGGGGGGGGCATGTCGCATTTAGGAAGCCCCTATGATGCCAGAACAGCAAAAACCCCCACATGGCATTTTATTTTGGACTACACCCCTCAAGGAACATAACAAGGGGTACAGTGAGTCTTAACACCCCACAGGTGTTTGATAAATGTTCATTAAGTGGGATGTAAAAAGGAAAAATGTGAATTTTTAAACTAAAATGCTGGGGTTACCCCAAATTTTTCATTTTCACAAGTGGTAAAAGGAGAAAATGTCATCGTAAATTTGTAGATACATTTATTTGGAGTAAGGACATACCTCATATCTTAATGTAAGCAGCTCTGAGGGTGCACACCAGGTGTGTGTGTGGGGGGGCAGGGGAGTATGTAGTGTGTGTTTGGTGTGAATGTATTATATAACGGTGTGTGATTAAAAATCACACACCGTTATATGGGGTAAAAAAAAAAAAGCTGCTGCGGCCCAAAAAAAAGGGGGGGGGGGGCAAATCGCAGCGCCCTGAACCCCTAATAGGCCCTGGGTCACACTGAAAAAACTGCAGAGGACCCTTGGGGACCTATTAGGGGTTCAGGGGCAGGACATTTTTTTACTTTTTTTTTTCCCCCTGGGCTGGATTCTATCCCTGTTCTATAGGGGCTTCTGATTTCCTGAAGGGGCTCCGATCTTGGCCGAGGGGGGTCCCTGGCTTCCTCCTGCAGCTCTGACCGCTGACTGAACTCAGCCAGCCGAGGGAGCTGCAGGAGGATGCTGTTAACTCCTCCCCTGCCGGCTGCTATTGGCTGGCCAATAGCAGCGATCCTGGGGGGATGACGAAATCGCCACCTCCCGGTAGATACAGGAGGTGATCGGGGGTGTATCCTATACCCCCGATCACCTTGTATGTCCGGGTCAACGAGTCACCCGTGACCTGCATCACCGGAATCACAGTAAATCGCAAGTGTGAATTCACTTGCGATTTTCTGCGATCGCCGACATGGGGGGGTCTGATGACCCCCCTGGGCATTTGCGCGGGGTGACTGCTGATCGATATCAGCAGTCACCCCTGTTTGGTCCCTGCCCGGTGTGCGGCAGGGACCGAAATTCCCACGGACGTACGCGTACGTCCTTGGTCCTTAACTACCAGGATGATTAGACGTACGCGTACGTCCATGGTCCTTAAGGGGTTAAAGAAGACCCTGCTGTGGCGAAGGAAGATGAGACACAATAGCGCTCACCCCTTCATGTGCCTTATCATCTTTTTTTTTTTTTGTTTTGTTCTGCTACCCTTTTGGCGTCAGAGCCTAAAATCTTCAGTTTCAGTTGTTATTACCCTATACCAGCCCAAGTAGGACATTCAGCATCAATGCCCCAGGACTGCCTTATGTTCTGTTCCAAGTTCTGCAATGTTTAAGAACTGTGCCTGGCCTTGGGCCAAGAAGTAACCAAAATGCTAACATTTGCTCGACTTATGTCATGAACTTTACTACATATCCTTATGCCTTCCTTGTTGGTAGCCACAAATGCTAAAGTACCACTTAAATTATTTTTCTAGTTAGGATTGTCTAGTGGGGAAATTTGCATAACCAAGATAGTCTTAAACTATGATTATAATGTTTCCTTCTATTGTGCTTTCTTTAACCTGTTAAGGACCAAGGACGTACCGGTACGTCCTGAGTCCTTTCCCTTTCTATAACGCGGGGCCACAAATTTGATTACCCTGGTTCTCCCCTTCACCCCAAACCAACTTAGGGGAAAATGAAGAAATGCAAGTGTGTAATTTAACATCATTACAACTTACAGACGATCAAATATCTGTCCTACGGAAGGGACTTTCTTTCACCCCCACTCCTAAATACGATTCCTTTACATGGGTAAAGGATATAAATTTATTTGCAAGGAAACTTGCTTTGCATAAGGTACATAAAAACAATGAAATAAATACTAATACTACAAGACAAGATATACAGGTAGTGACAGATTTGGCTGACCTGTTAGAAGAAAGTGAGACGGGAGAGCGAAGATTGCCACTCCCTCCCTTTACAAGTCTAAAACCCAAATGTAAAACTACACCTCATTTTGGTCAATTCAGCAACATAGATACCTTCGTGAGAATGGTCAGTACAGATTTAGAACAACTGTCCTCTAGGAAGTACAATACCAACCTAACTCGAAGAGAAAATCTGGCCCTAAACAACTAGAGGAAAATGACGATATAATCATAAAGCCCTCCGATAAGGGGGGCAACATTGTCATAATGACCAAAAATGATTATAAAGATATGGTACTACGCCTACTGAAAGACCAAAGTGCATACAAAAAATTGGATTATAATCCCACAAGTACATATGTAGCTGAACTGAAGGAAATCCTGTCTAGAGGGAAAAGTGATGGTTTGATCACAGATGATGAGTATAAGGCAATGCTGAATGAAAAACCAACACTGTCAACGTTTTATGCATTGCCAAAAATCCACAAACAAAAGACCCCAATTCCGGGTCGCCCGATTGTATCGGGCAATGACAACCTTACAGAAGGAATAAGCCTCTATGTTGATCAGATTTTGGCACCGTTTGTCACCTCTTTACCATCATATATAAAAGATACAAGAGATGCTGTCTCCAGGCTTGAGGAGATTTCGTTTACCCCAGATATTTACATAGCGAGCCTCGATGTTGAGGCACTGTACACGAACATTAACCACAAACTGGGGGTAAAAGCAGTAGAGCACTTTCTATGCACGAAAGGTACACAATTTATTACACATAATAAGTTTGTCACTACACTTTTGTTTTTTCTATTAACACATAATTACTTCACTTTCGATGGTCCCTTTTATTTACAAACTAAGGGCACAGCAATGGGCACAGCATGTGCACCAAATTTTGCAAATTTATTTTTAGGGTGGTGGGAGGACACAGTGGTATTCACTGAGACACTAGGTATTTATACAAAACACATTTTATTTTGGGGTCGCTTTATAGATGATGTTCTTTTATTTTGGGATGGCACTATCACTCTGTTTCATGAATTTGTTCACAAATTAAATCACAATCAAATAGGAATGCAATTCACATCAGAAATAAATGAAAAAACACTTTGCTTTCTAGATCTGGAAATCTTCCTCGAGCCTGAAGGCAGCATCCAGACGAAAGTCTATAGAAAAACTACCTCAACGAATAGCTTCTTGAATTGGAGAAGTCACCACCCCAGGCCCCTTAAGAGTGGCATACCAGTGGGGCAGTATTTGAGGGCTAGACGAAACTGCTCCACTGAAGAAGCTTTTCTTGAGGAAAGCAAGGTACTAATGCATCATTTCTTGTCAAAAGGATACCCTAAAAAGGTCCTTCATAGGGCTTTCGCGAGGGCAAGAGACACTCCGAGATGTGATTTACTGAGAAATAAAACAATAACTGAACAACAACAGAAAAAGACAGTTCGATGCATAGATACCTTCGACCAAAATAATCAACAGGTGATGCAAATATTAAGAAAATACTGGCCAATTTTACTGGCAGACAAAGATCTGACAGAAGTACTTACGGAGCAGCCGAGTGTGACATATCGCAGAGGTAGGAATATCAGAGAAAGGCTGGTGTGGAGTCACTACAAATCAAAAGAAACAAATCATGAGGGCACGTGGCTAAAATCTAAGCTAACAGGCTCACATCCATGTGGGAGATGTAATTTTTGTAGGTTTCTCCCAAAGAAAAAAGAATTTGTTAATCCCTTTGATGGGAGGAAATATGAGGTCAGAGACTTCATTAACTGTCAGACACAAGGAGTGGTGTACATTGCCGAGTGTGGGTGCCCCAAACTGTACGTAGGAAAAACTACACAAGAATTAAGAAGAAGGATATCAAAACATCTAAGTACAATTAGAACAGGGGCTTATACCCCCTTGGCACGGCATATACGAGACGTGCATAGAGGAGAAGTGAAGGACCTCAGATTTTGGGGATTCATCAAACCCAGCCTTGGACCAAGAGGAGGGAATTTGGATAAAAAACTTCTGAAGGAAGAAGCCATTTGGATATATAGCCTGAAAACCCTCAGCCCAACAGGCCTAAATGAAGGGTTTACTTTCTCGGCCTTCTTATAAAGCCAGCCAGGAATTTATTCAAACAATAAGTAATAGATTTCAAAATAAACAGTGGATAAGAATCAAATATCCGCGTTAGAAGATGTGTAGGGACAAAAGAGATCAAAACAAAGGAACATACCCATTAAATTGATAGTATTAAAATAAACTATACGAACTAGCTAAAGGATCAATACAAAGGTTACTTACCTGGAACGGTGGAGGACTGATGGGAGATTGGGATGAGCGGGACGTGAGTATGGAGAGGTGAGGTAGAAGGTATTCTGTTATAATGAAATGAAAGAACAATAAGCTATATACAACAAAACAGGCAGCAAAACAAATAACTGTGAAACAAAAAGGTATAAAGGAATTCTATTCATAAGAACTCATTTTTTCCCCACCAACCCCCCCCCCCCTCTCCCCCCCCCCCCCCTCCCCTCGCCCACCCCACCTGGCCTCCCGGTAAAAAACTCAAAATAAATAATAAAAAACAGAGTAATGGCAAATAGGTCCAACTTATAAACATACAAGCTAGTATTTATCAGTACATTATTCATTTCAAAATGGTGTTAATCATCAAAATCAATTAAGGAACCCCCCAGATCCAAAAAGGAGAGAAAGATAAAGGAATATATACAAATTGACAAAAAAATAAAATTGAAATAGATAAATTAGAAACAGAAATAATAGTAATCTCCACCAAGATCCTAATTATCCATTATCCTACCTAATGACGCCGAGGACCATCGGCAACTCTGATTTAGAACTTATTATCCATCTGATCCGGTGAGAACATCTTTGCCCTTTGTAGAAATAAAATCCCCTCAAAAAATAACAATAATAAAAATAATAAAAATAGTAATCTGTAGGGAGAAGAGAGGGTACTCCTATAAAATTGCCCCAAGTATCATGATCTGAACTCTAACAGTTCGCGCATACTATAGTGCGCAGAGTGAGAAATAGGAGATGTTTTCACACACACCTGAGAATTCCGCTTTTGATGACAAACAGTTCGCGCACGCGAGAGTGCGCAGATGAGATGAGGCGCAATTGTAACTAAGTCCGAGCGCAGAGGAGAACGCGCAGATGACGACAATTGTAAACAAAGATACGGATTGGTTGAGATATCCATCCATTGAAAACCAATGGGATTCGGAGGAGGGAACCGAGATCTCATTGGAGGAAGCTTATGTCAATAAGGAATTTGTACCAACCAGAGGACAAGGATTAAAAAGAAAGGATTTAGTTGGATGGGGATCCAACAATATGGGATGTGACGTTACAAACAGAGGTAATAAAGAGCCCGACACACGCTGCCCACACTCAGAAGCCCCATACCTCTTGACAAAGCTACATAGTAGCGAAACATGTCGGGGGGGGGGGCTGAGTAGGGTGTTTTTAAGCAAATCAGAGCAGTCTCCGGAGGAAGCTGGAGTGTGAGCTGCAGGCACACTCAGCGATAGATAGCGATAATAGTCTCAGTGGAGATATTTACAGTGGTTGGATACAAACCAGGGAGTACTGCTCTGATACCTTTTAAAAGTGTGGATATTTTTTGATATATTTTTTGATTTAATCAACAATAAAGTTAAAATATTTTAGAGGGTATATGGGAAATTAGGGTACTATTGGATTGCCCCAAGGGGTGATCTATTGGAAAAAACCAAACCGCTGTTAGACACGAGGAGGGTCTCCTACCTTGCCTCCTGGTGTCCGATCGCCGAATGACTGCTCAGTGCCTGAGATCCAGGCATGAGCAGTCAAGCGGCAGAATCATCGACCACTGGTTTCCTATGAGTAACCAGTGATCAATGTAAAAGATCAGTGTGTGCAGTGTTATAGCCCCCTATGGGAGCTATAACATTGCAAAAAAAAAAAAAAAACGTAAACAAAAAAGTGAATAAAGATCATTTAACACCTCCCCTAATGAAAGTTTGAATCACCCCCCTTTTCCCATAAAAAAAAAACTGTGTAAATAAAAATAAACATAAACATACGTGGTATAGCCACGTGCGAAAATGTCCGAATTATAAAAATATATTGTTAATTAAACCACTTGGTCAATGGCGTACGCGCTAAAAAATTCCAAAGTCCAAAATAGTGTATTTTTGGTCACTTTTTATATAATGAAAAAATGAATAAAAAGTGATCAAGTCAGATCAATACAAAAAGGGTACCGCTAAAAACTACAGATCATGGCGCAAAAAATTAGCCCTCTTACCACACCATATGCAGTAAAATAACGGAATGTTATTTATTTTGCATAAGGAATCAAATATTAAAAACCATGTTTAATGACAGTGCCCATTAATTTTTTTTGCCAAGAATAATGCCTAGTCAACCTAAAATTGTCCTGTTACTTCATCCTGTTTGCTTATCCCCTTAAGGACGCAGCCCATTTGGGCCTTAAGGACGCAGACAATTTTATTTTTATGTTTTCGTTTTTTCCTCCTCGCCTTCAAAAAATCATAACTTTTATATTTTCATCCACAGACTAGTATGAGGGCTTGTTTTTTGCGTAACCAGTTGTCCGTTGTAATGCCATCACTCACTTTACCATAAAATGTATGGCACAACCAAAAAAATACTATTTGTGTGGGGAAATTAAAAAGAAAACCGCAATTTTGCTAATTTTGGAAGGTCGTGTTTTCACGCCGTGCAATTTATTGTAAAAATGACATGTGTTATTTTAATCATATTGACCCAAAGAATAAAGGTTACCCATGATAACATACTTTTCTATTACTGTTGCGCTTAAAAAAATCTAACTTTTTAACCAAATTAGTACGTTTAAGATCCCCCTATTTTGAAGACCTATAACTTTTTCATTTCTTCGTATAAGCGGCGGAATGAGGGCTCATTTTTTGCACCATGATCTGTACATTTTATTCATACCATATTTGCTTACATAAAACTTTTAATACATTTTTTATTAAAAAAATTTGGAATAAAATGTTATAAAAAAAAAGCAGCTATTTTGGACTTTTTTTTTTTACGTACACGCCGTTCACCGTACGGTATGATTAACATTTTATTTTAATAGTTCAGATATTTATGCACGCGGCAATACCAAATATGTATATAAAATATTTTTTAACACTTTTTGGGGGTGAAATAGGGAAAATGGGACAATTTAAGTTTTTATTGGGGGAGGGTTTTTTTCAAATTTTTTTTACTTTTTTTTCTTTTTTTACTTTTATTTTTACACTAGTCCCCATTGGGGACTATTTATAGCAATCACTCGATTACTAATCCTGTTCAGTGCTATGTATAGGACACAGCACTGATCAGGGTTATCGGTCATCTTCTGCTCTGGTCTGCGGGAAGGCAGATCAGAGCAGAAGACTCCCGGAAGGCAGCGGAGGCAGGTGAGGGGACCTCCGGCCGCCATGCTGGATGATTGGATCGCCGCGGCAGCGCTGCGGGCGATCCGATCATCCATTTAAGTGACCGCGATGCTGCAGATGCCGTGATCTGTATTGATCACGGTATCTGAGGGGTTAATGGCGGACATCCGCGGGATCGCAGATTTCTGCCATTACCGGCGGGTCCCTGGCTGCGTTCAACAGCCGGGACCTGCCACGCATGATGCGGGCATCGCTCCGATGCCCGCGGTTATGCTTAGGGTGTAAATGTACGTCCTGGTGCGTTAAGTACCACGTCACCAGGACGTACATTTACGTCCTTCGTCGTTAAGGGGTTAATGCCACTGTCGTAGAAATGCTAAAAGCCAGACAGTTAGCAAAAATGTTTTTAGGATGTTTTCTTCTCTTCATGTTTCATGGCGTATGTTCGAAGTGTCTCCTGAAGCACATGAGGGCTCCGAAATTCACAGTGGCACCTTTGTAGTAAAATTGCTGTGGATGGAGGTGTGTCAACATTGTCCTTGTTTGTCCCATAGAGTGGACACGGAGGAGGACTCGGATTCTCATCGTGGAGAGAAGTGCTAGAAGCCTAAGTCATGTTTTATGTTTGGTTGTCTCGGGTAATTATCAGTCATAGCACAGTTACAAGGACTATTAAACCCTACCACAATTACTCGATATGCACGAACCACAAAAAAAGTACCAACTGTACCAACACAAGGGAGCATCTACAGTTTGCACTTTCTCCTACCTCAGGACTACCCTTCGCCACCCCTCAACCACCAGGACTGGCCGCCGAGGGTGGTTGTGTTTTAGAGGGGGAGTTTGTGGTGTCCCAGCACAAGTGGCTGTTCCGTGGTTGAGGACTGACTTGAGCAGCCTGGCAGCACAGACTGTTGGGCCCACTGACGCTTTTTTTATATAATAATTATGTATATATTGTAAAGTGAGAATAATATATTTTCTTTAAATTAATTTTGTTATTGTTCCATGTATGTAAGTTTAATGCATTGCTGTGCCTTTAAAATTCCCCATGTGACCATGTGAGCCAATGAGACCCCAAAAGTCCCCTTTGTATAGTGAGGTACAGGGGAGGAGTTAGTCAGTCTAGTACTGGTCATTGTTCAGTCTAATTCCATCCAGGCTCCTGCGCAACAGCTAAGCTCAGGTGTACTGAGTCTTGTGTCCTAAGTTGAGGCCTACTTCAGTTTATTACTAGTCATCCTACAAGTTTCATTCATGGGAGAACTACATGTCCTTGCAGAATTGTCTACAGTGCCTTGAAAGGACCCTAGCTACCAGAATCGCAAATTCTACAATTCCGTCCAGTGAAAAGCACCATAAGTCTCAGATCGGCAACAAGGCTCGCAAGGGGTACGCTGCACTCTCACATTAAGTCCAGCTGTTTGTGTTATACCGAATTCACAAGCTCAGTAAAAGAAGTTAACCGAAACCTTACGTCAGTGTGTATATTGACTCATCATGTCTGGCCCAGGAAGACTGCTTCCCACCCGTGGACCTGTGGTGTGGGGGGCTGCAAAGGGGGGACCTGTGATGTGAGGGGCTGCAAAAGGGGGACCTGTGATGTGAAGGGTTGCAAGGGGGGGGGGGACTGTGATGTTGGGGGTCTTCAAAGGGGGGACCTGTGGTTTGGGGGGCTGCAAAGGGAGGACCTGTGATGTGGGGGGCTGCAAAGGGGGGACCTATAATGTGGGGGGCTGCAAAGGGGGGAAATGTGATGAGAGGGGCTGCAAAGGGGGGACCTGTGATGTGGGGGGCTGCAGGGGGGGGCTGCAATGTTGGTGGGTGCTGGTGGAGAGGGGAGACCAGTTATATGGGACCTGTGATATGGGGAGCTGGAAAGGGAATACCTGTGATGTTGGGGGCTGAAGAGGGGATGCCTTTGATGTAGGGGGCTGGAGACGGGGGGACCTGTGATGAGGGGGGGGGACCTGTAATGTGGGGTAGGGGGTAGGTCATGGGAAGAGGAGACCTTACTACTTTGTAAGGGAGGGGCACTTTGGTCCGCTCTTTTTTTAATTTTTTTTGCAATTTAAGTTGTTTATTCATTATTTTTAAATAACGATATTTTTTATATTTAACTACAGTTAAGGGGAACCTGTTATCAGTTTTATGTTGCCCAAACAGCAGGCAGCATAAAACTGGTGCAGGCATCACGATCCCAGGACACTGTGAATTACACTAAGACACTCGGTCATTCGAAGTAATCTTAGTTTCTAAATGCCACCAGACCTGGTAATTAGTCCTATGGGTAGGTGACGCATCTTTCCCTGTATCAGTGGTCTCCAAACTGTGGATCTCACGCTGTTGCTAAACTAAAACTCCCAGTAAAACGTCAACTCCCAGCGTGCACAGAGCGTTGTTGGAACAGCTAACAGTCCACAGTTTGGAGACCTAGGGGAGATTTATCAAAGCCTGTGCAAAGGAAATGATTCCCAGTTGATTGGTGAGTGCTTCATTGTGTTATGCTCACTACTATAAACTATTGGGAATGAGTACCCCATCTGTATGCAGGAACCTGCAAAGTCGGGAAAAGATGTAGTGTTGGACTTTGTAGTGCTGAGCACTGTATCTTCCAGTGTCTCCCTACGTCTCGCTACGGGCCTGATTACTGTCGATCACGGGGCCGGAGTGTTGTGATGTCAAGGCTCCGCCCCCATGTGACATCACGCTCCGCCCCCTCAATGCAAGCCTATGGGAGGGGGCGTGACAGCTGTGGATAGGTGATAAGATGTCTAAGCGCACATTACTATCTTGTATGTTGAGGCTGCACCCCTTTGACTTCAGGGCGCACCCACAACATAGTTCTCGTATAGAGGCATGGCAAATCAAGTGCCAGGCTTCCCTGTCCCTTCCCTGCAGCCAGTGACTGCTACAGTGACGCAATGCTTGTTGGGCTGGTATGACAATTTTTCCAGGGCTGGTTTTTAGCCACAGTCCGGCCCTGCCCCTCTGTCACCCATGTACACTCCTCTACACCCCTCTGTCACCCATGTACACTCCTCTACACCCCTCTGTACACCCCTCTGTCACTCATGTACACTCTTCTACACCCCCCTGTCACCCATTGGAAAAAAAAGTGCCGAGCCTAATAGGTTTGTTTTGCAGGTTTAACGGTGAAGAATTGTGTGTGGAAGAAATCGTGATGATGGCCCGGACCAAATGGAGAAGAGAAGGCAACAAAGCAAATTAGAGAAGACGTCATTGGTGACTTGCTGTATAAAGCAGCACTTTAAACTACATACCCACTGATAAATAGATATGGTGCATTGCATTTTTTATTTTTTTTAACCATTTTATCTTTTTTTTTTTGCTCGTCGACCTCGGTAGGGGAACCCCGCGTAAAAAAAATGTTTTAAATATTTTTTTTTCTTCTTTTTTATTGCGCTTGGGGGGCCTCAGATATATTTTTGCCTAAGGCCTCAAAAAGTCTAGAGCAGCCTCTGATAGAGACTGCTCCGGTTATGAAGCTTGCATAAAATCTTCAGTAAAGTTCCAACTGTTTTCAGCAAACTCTCCGGTTGTGGACATTCAATTATTCTCTACCTCCCTATCACTCTTGGGAAGGGTGGCAGTAGGACAAGCATTACAGAGGAGCCCTCACCCTGGCGTCATGAATAGAAAGGGTTAACCAGACACCCTTTAGTCACCGCACAGCTACATCCCATATACCCTACTCCCCCAGGCTATCACATAGGTTTTTGGCATCCTACGAACAGGATACGGGTGTGTGCCTCCAGCTGTTGCCACCAAGTAAAGTGTACTCCTCCTATGTAAACGACTGTATTTATGTACTGTGCATCTCATTCAAGATTAAGGGACTGTGTTTCTGGTGTTGTGTGCAAAAAGTGCGCACGAAAAGTAAGGGGGGAGGCGAAAAGTACAGCGGAGCCTCAATTCGCACCACAAGGGGTTAAAAGCAGCACTGGGCCTTCCCGCGTGCGCGATCCTGAAGCTCCGCCCACCAAGTTCTCCAGAGCCGCGGCGGCCATTTTGGCGGAGCCTCAAACAGAAGACCTACAGAAAAGCACAGCCAGAGCAGGAAGAAACGCAGAGTGCTGCAGAGGACTGAAAGCTTTAAAGAGCCAGCAGAGTATAAATGCCTGAAGTGCCAGATCACTAAGTTAAGATCTTGCCTGGACTCACTCCAACTCCCGATCGTCGCACTCAAGTTCCAGCTCAACGCACTCAATTTCCAGATCAGCGCTCTCAATTTCCAGATCTACGCACTCAAGTTCCAGATTAAAGAACAGCTGCGTCTCTTAGGGTGTGTTCCAACATGGCATATACGCAGCGTATTTCATGCTGCGCAAAATTTACGGCAGCAGCGGGAAATACGCTGCATATTCCTTGTTCACTATACACACAGGGCTTTCCGGCGGCAGCCCTATGCGTGTAGTGAGTTTTAGAGGCGGAGCCGTGTGCCGGCGTGACTGTGACGTGCGGATCTGCCTCCAAAACTCACTACACACATAGGGCTGCCGCTGGAAAGCTGGATACGCCGTGTGGGAACGCACCCTTAAAGGGACCGACGTTCCCGAGCTTCATTTAAAGGGGCAATTCCGTTTGCCGAAATGTCGGATCCAGCAGCAGCAATACCGCTTCTAGGACCTACTCCATCTCCAGAACCTGCTCTAGTACCTGCACCCCCTATTTAGCAAGATGGTGGTGCTCCGGTGGTTTCATCAGCAGAACCAGCACAGTCAGCAGGACAAGTTCAACCCGATTCATCTCCAGCTGCTGCACTGATCTCCAGAACACCTGCTGCCACACCTGTCTTCCTGGTAAACCCTGTCCTTCCACACTACAACGGGGATCCGTTTTTGATATTATGCTGAGAAGCAATTAGATCATCATACAAGATTGTAGATGTGCACCATGTCTGTTTTTCTACCCGAATTCACACTGTGATTTCTATCCCCTCCTTTTTTTGTTTGAACATGTGCTGCACTCTTCCCCACCCCCTCAGCCCAAACCTATATAAGTAGTAGTTAGCTACACCTGGGCCATTTCTTTCCTGGCAGCCTCCCAGTCGGACTGGGAGAGCATGGTAAGTGAGCTATTACACCTTGTTCACACTGGTGTGGTGCTGTGCGGTGTCCGTTGCTGCCGTGGCGCCGTGTCTGCGGGGGGGTGCGGCCCATAGACTGGTTTGAGTGGCATTGGGGCCGCTCTGCCAGTGGGTCGTTACCCCCTGTGGGCATTGGTGTCGCGGCGGTGGTGGTCGCCGCCCGGTGCTGCGCCATTTTATGCTAGGGACGTTAGGGACCCACTCTGGATAGGTGGCCTTGACGTGGCGAGTGGGCTTGTACTTTTTGATCAAAAATGTATACTAACAACCTGTTAGTTTTTGATATTATGCTGAGAAGCAATTAGATCATTATACAAGATTGTAGATGTGCACCATGTCTGTTTTTCTACCCGAATTCACACTACAACGGGGATCCGTTTGCACTGAGGGACTTCAAGGAGAAGATATCCAGCCTCTTCGGTTTTTATGCTTTCTCCCCTCATCTACAGGTGCAGTTAGAGGAGGTACGCGACAAGGCTACAGTAGAGAAAATCTTTGAAGGGCTTTATCAGATGTTTGAGTCTCACTCCCCCTCTGAGGTACGTCTGAGACTGTCTGAGCGACGTCAGAAGCCAAGTGAGACTCTTCGGGCCTATCCTGAAGCCCTACAGAACTCTTTAGAAGCAGTACAAAAGCTAGATGATATTACACCCGATCAGGGTAACGGTGTGGATGGACAGGTTCATAGATGGGGCACAGAATAAGTGGGATAAGGCCAAACTCAGGATGCTGGTAGCACAGAACCCCGACATGGCTTTCCCTGCCTTCAAGAGGTTAGCCATCAAAGTCATTGAGTCAGGGCCCGAAGCGGAAGAAGTTAGGCCCCCCCTCTGCTGAATCGTTGTGAGCCCCGGCTCCGGCCGTAACCACGCCTCAGCCTGCAACTGCCTCGACTCCCTCTATTCCCTGGGCTAATGACTTACAACATGTATGGCAGGACATTGATCAGTTAACTAAAGCTGTTAAGGAGATGGTGGGCAGGGCTAATTCACCTTCACCCAAAGAGACTGCCCCTCGCCCTGCCAGGCCACCTAGTACCCCTCCTGTGAGGCCACCTGGAACTCCACAACCTGTTTGTAGTCATTGTTATAAGACGGGACACTGGAAGAGCCAATGTTGGGCTTTAAACGGGCATCCCCTGGGGTCGAGGACCGCACCCCAGGAGTAACCATTGAAGGTCCAGAATCAACCAGCACCAAAATAGGACTATCGATGTATGTTGCCCTCTGCCCCTATGTGCAAATTGTGGTAGAAGGGATTAAATTGCAGGCCTTGATCGACATTGGGACCCAAGTGTCCACTATTCCTCAAGGGGTGTTTTACAAATATTGGGGTCCTAAGATGTTATGCGAACCTAATGATGTAGACTTTTGGGTGATGGCAGGGAATGGAAAACCAGTACCCAAGCATGGCTACTGGGAGCCCACAGTGCAAGTAGGGAATCATGTCCTTAGGGGACAAGGTGTTATTGTTACTAGTGTTGGTGATGAACATGCAGCTGAATTTATTTTAGGAATGAACATCATGAGACACTGTTTTGATGACATAGTTAACTCATTGCGTGCCTCTCTTCCCTACATGTCACCTTCTGGCCGGCGAGCCGCACAACACCTCCTCAGGACACTCCAAGCTGAACAGAAGTTCCTCGAGGGGAGATCTGCTGGGTGAGAATCCAAGACATACGAACTGTCACCCTGCAGCCGCAGACGGAGACTATTATCTGGTGCCGTACCCGACCCGAGGTGAAGAACCAAGATTATCAGGCACTCCTGGAACCCATGCAACTGGAGGACTACCCTTTGGTACGTGCAGCTAGAAGCCTTGTGACTGTGGGAGAGTCCCGGTGGTTAACCTCTCCCAAGCCGTTACCAGGTGGACTGCTCAGACTGCCCAAGGGGCCAACCAGGGCCCTGTGGACCCATGGTGGACTCAGTTGCAGATAGGAGATGAAGATACTCCCCAGGACCAGTCGGAGGAGTCATTCAAGTGGCTAAACAGTTCCAGGAAGCCTTCAGTAAACACCCCACCGATTTTGGCCGGACCACGATGATCCAGCATCGGATCCTACCTGGAGATAGTCCTCCCATCAAAGAGAGGCACCGGCCAGTTGCACCTGGGATGTACCAGACGGTGAAGAACATACTGCAGGAGATGAAGGAAGCTGATGTCATTCGGGAGAGCAAGAGTCCCTGGGCTGCTCCTTTAGTCCTTGTCAAAAAGAAGGATGGGACCATTCGATTTTGTGTGGACTACAGGAAGTTGAATGATGTAACCCACAAAGATGCCTACCCTCTTACTAGGATAGAAGATACTCTCACTGCTTTAGGATCCGCAGCCTATTTTTCTACACTAGACCTGACTAGTGGATACTGACAAGTACCCATGGCCGAGGAAGATCGGGAGAAGACGGCGTTTGTGACCCCGATGGGGCTCTTTGAGTTCAAAAGTATGCCCTTTGGACTTTGCAACGCACCGGCTACCTTTCAACGCTTGATGGAGAGATGCCTTGGACACCCTTATTTCCAAAGTGTTCTCCTTTATCTGGATGATGTAATCGTCTACTCTTGGACATACCAAGAACACCTGGATCATCTCAGAGAAGTCTTCCAAGTCCTGATACAACATGGACTGAAAGTCAAGCCCTCTAAGTGCCATTTATTGAAACCCAAAGTCCACTATCTGGGACATGTTGTCAGTGCCGAAGGTGTACAACCTGATCCTGATAAAGTGAGTGCTGTAAAAGATTTGCCCTCGCTTAGAACTGCACGTGACATACAGAGTTTCTTAGGGTTTGCGGGCTGTTACAGGCGGTTCATCCCTCACTTTGCTCAGATTGCTGGGCCCCTGACTACTCTGCTGTGGGGGATTGCCAAAGAAAACTACAATGGAAGACTCCCGATACAGTGGGGTGAAGACCAAGAAGTAGCCTTCCAGGCCCTGAAGCCCCTCCTTACTGAACCCCCCATCCTAGCATACCCTGATTACAGCCAGCCATTCCGACTGTACACTGATGCCAGCTTTGAACGTTTGGGGGCCATTTTGTCGCAGATACAGGGTGGTAAGGAGAGAGTTATAGCCTATGCCAGTTGACACCTATGGGGCGCAGAAAGAAATTATGCTAACTATAGTTCCTTCAAGCTAGAACTCCTTACTTTGGTCTGGGCAGTCACTGAAAAATTCAAGGGCTATTTGGCAGCTACTCCCTTTACTGTCAACACCGATAACAATCCTTTGGCACATCTGAACACTGCCAAGCTGGGAGCCATTGAGGAATGCTGGGCCTCTCAATTGGCCAACTACGCATTCAACATCAAGTATCGAAGTGGGAAGAGCAATGTTAACACAGATGTGCTCTCCCGTATGGCCCCGGGTGAAGCACAGCCCATGGAAGATGTGTGGGAAGATGTAGAGATGCCGCCCTTTTACCAGAGGTTCGTGAGTCAGAGTACTCTGACAGCTCAAGAAGGTGACGACCCTGGGCCTCCTAAAGTTCCCGAAGATCTGTATACCTGGAAGACCTTGTAAGATGAGAGTCGGGTCATGGGGGATCTTCTGGACTATCTATTGGAGAAGAGAGTGCCAACTAGGCTCTGCAAGGCGCAAGGGTTGAAGCGGTTGTGGCGACAGAGAAATCGTCTGTT
Source organism: Hyla sarda (assembly GCF_029499605.1). Classification (NCBI taxonomy): domain Eukaryota; kingdom Metazoa; phylum Chordata; class Amphibia; order Anura; family Hylidae; genus Hyla; species Hyla sarda. The sequence goes on along the minus strand of NC_079193.1, from coordinate 115,812,652 downwards.
CCTCCACAAAGGACTGCTGTGCCGAAATTCCTTGGACCCAGTCTCTGGAGAACGCCTGCATCAGATCTTAGTCCCTCAAAGGGACGCAGCCATGATTCTTAATGCCTATCACGACCAATCGGGACACTTTGGGGTCCACAAGACCAAGGCCACTATCCGAAGGAGGTTCTATTGGTTGGGGATGCGTGGAGATATTGAGAAGTGGTGTGCCGAGTGCACCATCTGCAGTGTCACCAAGAATCCTCGCAAGGACGCAAGAGCACCTCTACATCCCATCCATACTGAGAGGCCTAACCAACTGGTTGCTCTGGACCACGTGAAGTTATCCCCTACCCGATCGGGATATACCTATGCCTTGACCATGGTGGATCATTATTGCAAGTAGGTGGTCGTTGTGCTCGTAAAGGATCTAACTGCCAGAACGGCTGCAGAGGTCTTCTACAGCCATTGAGTCTAACCTCTGGGGTGTCCTGAATAACCTCAGTTATTTCAGGAACTCTACCAGTTCCATGATTGCAAGAAGCTCCGGACCACTGCATAACACCCTCAGGGGAATGGGTTGTGCGAAAGGATTAATCAGGTATTCATCCACATGCTAAGGGCAACATCTGTTTCAAAACATGAAGAGTGGCCCCGACTCCTGCCTGAACTGTTGGAGATTTACAATAATACTATCCACTGCTCCATCGGATACACTCCCTTCTTCCTTATGATGGGCCGACATGGCCAATGTTACGCTATGCGCTCCGGCCTCACACGCTGGCTGTGAGCGCATGGTCCTCTTACCTTCTGATGGCGACGGGCCTGGGACTCGCACTGCGGGACGCACCCGCATGCGAGCCCCAGTCCGTCACTCTCCAGGTGTTTCCCCTGCCTCTGCTTCCACCTCTCTGCTCCGGCACACGTGTCCCCGTCCCTTAGGGCGTGCACGCGCTGGAGTTTTAAGATTTAAAGGGCCAGTACGCTCATTAGTGTAACCACCTGTGTCTTGTTGATAAATTCCTCCACCCTCCTCAGTTCTCTGCCGGATCTTTGGTGCCTTGTGCCCTTGAGAAAGCGTTCCTTTTTATTTCCCTGCCGTGTACCAGATCTCCTGCTCTTGTGACCTTGACCTTGCTTCTCTGCCGCCTGCCTACTGAACTTCTGCTACATCCCGACTACGCTACTGTGCTGCCTGCCCTGATCTAGAGCTATCCTGACTACTGACTATCATCCCTTCTGTGCTTTGCATCTCCTCAGCCACCTGTGTGGTCGAGCCCTTGCCAGGGGTTACGACCTGGGTGTCGCCTGCAGCTGCAAGCCCAACCTGCTTTGTGGCGGGTTCTGGTGAAGACCAGCGGCACCTTAAACTCCTTTCCCTGGCACGGTCCGAGTCATCTGCCACACAGGTCCAGCGGATCCACATACACCGGAGTTCCTGTCTTCAGAAACGTGAGTGTTACAGCCAACTGCCCAAGGATAGAGCCTTTGGGTTACAAGCACCTTTCAACAATTCCCCTCAGACCTCTCAAGATTGGGTTTCGGAGCATCAAAAAAGGATTGAAGGGGCTAAGGACATTGTGGAAAAGAAAATGGGGGAGGCTCAGTACAGGCAGCAAAAGGACTACAATCAGCATGCCTCCGCTCAACCACTGCAACTTGGGGATAGAGTCTGGCTCAGAAGGTTTCCTCGGTCACATAAACTGGATTCTCTGTGGGAGACGGAGCCTTACACTATTACGGCAATGCCATATCCCAATACGGATGTTTATGAAGTACAGAAGGAGGGGTTTCAACCACAAGTGGTCCACCGAAATAGGATAAAACTGTGTATGAAGGACAATTTGCCAGAACCGCCTCCTCCTGCTCCCTCAGAAGCAAGGCCAACAAGAGAGTATGTTCCAGGAGAGGGAATCCATCCTACAATGGATGTTCCACTGTCCTCCTCTCTTCAGCCTGCAATGTTCTTTGGAGTACAGTGTCCAGCTTTAGCCCAACCGGCTTTGATCTCCTCGCCCGGCATCGATTGCACTCCAGTGACAACTCCAAGTGTTCCAGTGACAGCTCCAAGTACTCCAGTGACAGCTCCAAGCACTCCAGGAGTCTCCTCATCAAGCCTCATGGGTCACACCAGTCCTGCAGAAGATATGACTCCTGTTTCCAGCCCTCAAGTTGGTCCCTCAGGGACTGAAGTTTCTAGAGAATTGTCTTTTGATAAGGTTCCTGAGAGTCAAGAAGTGGTGTTGCGTCGGTCTCAAAGGTCTACCCAGGGAGAACTACCCCTAAGGTATCAAGACTGACCTTTCACATAGTACTACACACATAGTACCTCAAACTAATCACTTAAGTGTACTTACCTCACTTAAACATAGTACACCAAACAACAAAAATATTTCACACTCAAGTAAATGCTCTAGGAATTGTAGCCTATGTCATTTTCCAATTCCTGCCACTGTTACACTAACTCTTCTTTCTCTTACGTGTGCGAGATGCCCTGCCTGGCCAGTAGGTGCTCTTGCGAGCTAAAAACAATGCACGTACTCAAGAAGGTAACCTAGATAAGGTTTATCTGTTGTGTTCTAGGGATAAGAGCGTGTAGCCAATGGACCCTAGTAGCCAGTTTATTGGTAGAAAGCCTCAGGCAAGCCAGTAAAGTTCTCAGTGTACTAAACAGGTAACTAATTTGGCAAAACTGTCTAGTTAGATTTAACCCCTTGGCGACGGAGCCCATTATGACGCCAAAGGACGGGATCATTTTTTGAAAATCTGACCACTGTCACTTTAAGCATTAATAACTCTGGGATGCTTTTACTTATAAATTTGATTCCGAGATTGTTTTTTCATGACATATTCTACTTTATGTTAGTGGTAAATTTTCGTCGATACTTGCATCATTTCTTGGTGAAAAATTCAAAAATTTGATGAAAAATTTGAAAATTTTGCATTTTTCTAACTTTGAAGCTCTCTGCTTGTAAGGAAAATAGACATTCCAAATAAATAATATTTTGATTCACATATACAATATGTCTACTTTATGTTTCCATCATGTTGACATGTTTTTACTTTTGGAAAACATCAGAGGGCTTCAAAGTTCAGCAGCAATTTTCCACTTTTTCGCAAAGTTTTCAAAATTGGAATTTTTCAGGGACCAGTTCAGGTTTGAAGTGGATTTGAAGGGCCTTCATATTATAAATACCCCATAAATGACCCCATTATAAAACTGCACCCCTCAAAGTATTCAAAATGACATTCAGTAAGTGTGTTAACCAGTTAGGTGTTTCACAGGAATAGCAGCAAAATGAAGGAGAAAATTCAAAATCTTCATTTTTTACACTCACATGTTCTTGTAGACCAAATTTTTGAATTTTTACAAGGGGTAAAAGGAAAAAAATCCTCTCAAAATTTGTAACCCAATTTCTCTCGAGTAAGAAAATACCTCATATGTGTATGTAGTAGAGGGCTCAGAAGGGAAGGAGCAACAATGGGATTTTGGAGAGTGAGTTTTTCTGAAATGGTTTTTGGGGGGCATGTCCCATTTAGGAAGCCCCTATGGTGCCAGGACAGCAACCCCTCATGGTCCTCTTGTACCTTGCCTTATCTCAGCAGCCAGAGAGGTTGAGTCTCTACTAGGTGGAACGACCTGGGGGTTACTTGCCGCAACAAGTCCATCCCGCTTTGCGGTGGGCTGTGGTGAAAACCAGTAACTCCTTAGACTCCGTTCCCCTGGTACGGCCCATGTCATCACCTCTCTGGCACAGCGGATCCACCACCAGCTTCCGCTACCAGCTATCAGCCCGGATCCTGACACTGGCGTTCGACAGATCTTTGGAACAGTGGGCTGTCAAACAAAAAAATAAAATTTTTCATTTTCACTGACCACTGTTCCAAAAATCTGTCAGACACCTGTGGGGCATAAATGCTCACTGTACCCCTTATTACATTACATGAGGGGTGTAGTTTCCAAAATGGGGTCACATGTGGGTATTTATTTTTTTGGGTTTATGTCAGAACTGCTGTAAAATCGGCCACCCTTGTGCAAATCACCAATTTAGGCCTCAAATGTACATAGTGCGCTCTCACTCCTGAGCCTTGTTGTACGCTCACAGAGCATTTTACACCCATATATGGGGTATCTCCGTACTCAGGAGAAATTTCCTTTTACCTCTTGTGAAAATAAAAAGTAAAGGGCAACACCAGCATGTTAGTGTAAAAATTTTTTTTTTTACACTAACAGGCTGGTGTAGACCCCAACTTTTCCTTTTCATAAGGGGTAAAAGGAGAAAAAGCCCCCCAAAATTTGTAGTGCAATTTCTCCCGAGTACGGAGATACCCCATATGTGGCCCTAAACTGTTTCCAGGAATGTAACACCATTTTCAGCTAGCAATACACGAGCTTGGGTGTCAATAGATGAAAGAAATGTATGGAGGTGGCCCACTTCAAAAATTTCATATCTTCCAATATTAAATAGGGGGTCAGGGAGGTATGTCCACAGCCCATATCTTATACCATTAGATTCTTCATCATAGTACCTTTAAAATGAGTAGTCACATGACCCATGTGTCCAGATCCCTGCCCAATCTGTACCCTCTGGGTATATCTTACACAAAAAGGGGGTTATGTCTGGTACTCCTAGAAAGAGGATTTGATGGAGAATCTAAAATTATGTGGGCGCCTGGCCTATGATGGAAGATAGAGGTATTTTTCGGATATAAATGTATGGCTAGGAAAGGGGTGGTTCTATTCCAGGCAGGGGCAAGGACCGGTCTGGGAGGCCACCTGTAATCTCTCGCCCCACCGTGTACCTCCAGCTGTTTATCTTGACCTTTCTTCTTTCTTTTATTTCCGTCGTAGAAAAAGGGAGTGTTTAACCCCTTGTGGCATATGGACGTTTATAAACGTCCATATGCGGCTCCCGAGGTATGAAGCGTGCTCAGCAGGTGAGCGCGCATCATAACCGGTGGGTCCCAGTTGCTAGAAGCAACCGGGACCCGTGGCTAATGCTGAACATCGCCGATCGGGCTAATGTACGGCATTAACTCGCCGTTGATCGCCACGTCTAAAGTGAAAGTAAAAGCTATGTCTCGGTATAATCGTGATTTCCCGTTCAGCTAGAACGCAACATGAGGGTCCCTTACCTACCTCCTGCGCGTCCGATCAGCGATTGATTGCTCCAAGCCTGAAATCCAGGCTTGAGCAATCAACCGCTGATAACACGCCATGGCAGGGATCAGGGTATTATAGTCCCCTATGGGACATTGCAAAAGAAAAAGTGAAAGAAATAAAGTTAATAAAGATTATTTAACCCCTTCCCTAGTAAAAGTTTGAATCACCCCCCCCTTTTCCCAATAAAAAAAACTGTGTAAATAAAAATATGTGGTATCGCCGCGTGCATAAATGTCAGAATTATAAAAATATATTGTTAATTAAACAGCACGGTCAATGGCGTACGGGCAAAAAAATTCCAAAGTCCAAAATAGCGTATTTTTGGTAATTTTTTACACCATAAAAAAATGAATAAATAGTGATCAAAAAGTCCGATCAAAACAAACATGGTACCGCTAAAAACTTCAGATCACGGAACTTCAGATCATGGAAAAATTAAAAAGTTATAGGGGTCAGAATAGGACAATTTTAAACATGTAAATTTTCCTGCATTAAAGTGTAGCTCCCACCAAGTTATATATAATCTAATATGTCCCTAACTATTAGTAATCTAGCCATAACCCCCTACCTGGCTTTAAAAACATTTAAATCGCTTTAATAGAGCAGATTTAGTGCTTCTAAATCTGCTCTATCAAGCAGGGCAGGAAGCAGCGCTTCCCAGCAGGCACGACGTCACTGATGCCTTGCCGGGCGCTTGCTTCCGCCCTCAGATCGTCTATGCAGCTCTCCTGTCAGGAGCGCGCATAGATGATCTGCCAATAGCACGGCAGGCAGCTCCGGGGTCTCCTCCTCCCTGTTTAGCTGTGCATGTGCTATCCAGGGAGGAGGAGTAGAGGAGCAACACCGGCCTGCCGTGCACGATATTACTGCCGGCTAATATAAGACCTCAGATCAGACTTACCCATCCGGAGGATCAGCGCAGCAATGAGTGCTCGCGCTGCCTCCGGACAGGGTAACGGGGGCGGGCGGGGCCGCGCGCAAGGCCAGTGTTGCTGGCCAATGCGCGCAGCCTCAGCTATCAGCGTGCTCGCTCTTGCCTGTTTGATTGACAGGCGGGAGCGAGCACAGCAGTGCCTGAATTTCGACTCATTGCCAGGCTGAAATGAGTCGAAATTCAGTGGTGACGTCACTGCTGAATGCATTCGGCCACTAGGAGGGTGACCCCTAGTGGCCGAATTTAAAAGTGATTTTAAACTTGTTTAAAATCACTTTTTTTAATTAAAGCATATTAGAGATATGTTGTAGTACTTAAGTACTACAACATATCAATTTTTGTACTTCATGACAGTGCCCATTTAAGTTACGATTTTTTTCAGAAGTAATACAAAATCAAACCTATATAATTAGGGTATCATTTTGACCGTATGGACCTACAGAATAAAGATAAGGTGTCATTTTTACAGAAAAATTTACTGCGTAGAAACAGAAGCCTCCAAAACTTACAAAATGGCGTTTTTTTCTTCCATTTTGTCGAACAATGATTTTTTCCATTACGCCGTAGATTTTGGGGTAAAATGACTGATGTCATTACAAAGTAGAATTGGTTGCGCAAAAAATGAGCCATCAAAAGTATTTTTAGGTGCAAAATTGAAAGGGTTATTATTTTTAGAATGTGATGAAGAAAAAACGAAAATGCAAAAACTGAATAACCCTGCGTCCTCAAAGGGTTAAATGTGGTACCTGTAAAAATATCAAATATGGTATAAATTCTATGTTTAACCTGTAGCAGTGAGTTTGTGATATACACCCTGCAGTGCCCATGTGGGATCCAATATGTAGGATGGACATAATAGGCTCTCAGAAAACACATTACATCACATAGATTTAACATCAAACATCGCTATTCAAAGCATAGCGTTTTCTGGCATTTTTCTGTAGCTCACAATGCAGACCCAGAACTGCTGACAGTCATTCCTATAGAGCAGGTACAAGAAGGGTTAAGGAGGTGTGCCACTTTGTGTAGGGGAGAAAGTTTTTTTTCATTTTTAAGCTTGATACTCTGGTTCCGAATGGTTTTAATGAAACACTTGAACGCGTATGATTGATTTAGATTATTTTTAAGGTCTATACTGTTGTATTATGTAATTTCCTTTCTGTGTGGGGAGCGGTTTGACAATAAAGGTAGCATTGTGTTGTATAGTGTTATTGACCTGAGGAAGAACAATTGTTATATTTTATGTGCAATGAATGTGCTGTTTATATATCAGAAACGATTCCCTGTCCAGACTTTGCTCTACAAAAGAAGAAATACAATGGAAATAAAAGAAAGAAGCAAGGTCCAGAAAAACAGCTGGAGGTACATGGTGGGAAGAGAGGTTACAGGTGGACCGGCACAAGGGGAGCTATTATTGCTTGCTCCCCTCGGTCAAGTAAGTGGTACTAATTACTTTTTTTATGCTCCAGTGTGCCTTCCAGCAGGATGGTCTGTCCGCTCCTCCAATTTTTTCCTCACAGTTTTAGAATAAAGATAATGTCATTTTTACTTAAAATTGCACTGGGTAGAAATGGAAGCCCCAAAAGTTGCAAAACTGCGTTTTTTTTGTTTCACTGTATATTTCATGGTTGCATGAGTGATGTCATTACAGAGTACAACTGGCGGCACAAAACGCAAGCCCTCTTATGGGTCTGAAGGTTGAAAATTAAAAGTATTATGGCTCTAAGAAGGTGAGGAGGAAAAAAAAGAAAGTCCTGATGTCCTTAAAGAGGTACTCCACTGGAAAACATTTTCTTTAAATCAACTGGTGCCAGAAAGTTAAACAGATTTGTAAATTACTACTATTAAAAAATCTTAATCCTTCCAGTACTTATCAGCTGCTGAATACTCCAGAGGAAGTTCTTTTCTTTTGGCTTTCCTTTATGCCTGACCACAGTGCTATCTGCTGACACCTCTGTCCATGCCAGGAACTGCCCAGAGCAAGAGAGTTTTGCAATGGGGATTTTTTTTCCTACTCTGGACAGTTTCTAAAATAACAGAGGTGTCAGCATTGTTAGGATTTTTAAATAGAAGTAATTTACAAAATCTGTTTAACTTTCTGGAGCCAGTTGATTTAAAAGAAAATGTTTTCCAGTGGAAATATGCTAATACGATGAGCTCCTGCACCTGAGCCTGCCGGCCATCTTGCTTAGTGTCAGTAAGGTGTCAGGGTGGGATCAGAGGTGGAGAAATAAAGCGGCAGGGGGGGGGGGGGAATAAAGTGGCAGGGGGATCAGAAGGGGGAAATAAAGTGGCAGGGGGGGGAATCAGAGGGGAGGGGGAATAAAGTGGCAGATGGGGTCAGAGGGGGGAAATGATATAGCACAGGGGGTTGATCAAGGGGGGGAGGGGATAAAAGTGCATTGGGGGTAGCAGCCCGATTTGTAATGCTGATACTGGTGTCATGTTCTACGTCGTAGGACGCGCAACATGATATGTGCAATTGGCGGTACTGTGAGAAGTGTCCAGGGGGCCCAGGCCTGAGCATGTGTAAGAGGCCCCAAAATTTCTGATGGCCGCCCTGGCCAGAGAGTGTGAATACTGATCAGTTCTTGCAGAAGCAGTGGTATGACTGGGATGCTCGAGAAAGAATGTATGAAGTGGGACAGAGAGTGCTGTCATTGAATGGCACAATGGAAAAGGAGTGCCTTGCAATTGTTTGGGCCTTAGACAAACTACAGCCCTACCTGTATGGGTGGCTGGGACAAAGGAAAACTACTCAGATGGAGCTTAAAGGAGAGCTGTAGTGAAAATTTTTTCTTTAGCTCTGTGCCCAGGCTGCAAAAAAACAAACAAAAAAACCTTTAACTCACCTTCCTACATTCCCCTGGTATTGGCATCCCGGTCCTCCGGTGCTGGTCTTCTTCCTGCTTCCTGGGGACGATGTCCCACCTCGGCAGTGATAGGCTGAGCGCACTGTAAGGAGCCCAGCAGCAGGGAGAAGGTGGGGCCCAGGCTCCTTACATGACAGTACACTCAGCCTAATACCTGCCGAGGTGGTACCTCGCTGCGGCTGGCGATATCCCAGTTCTCCTTTAATTCTACAGCAGTATGAATTTACCATACAGCATAAAAAAGGGATTATGCACAGAAATGCAGATGAATTGTCACTTCAGGGGGAAGACTTAGCCTAAGGTTGAAGGTAGAAGCATATAGCCACCTCCCAGTGCATCTCTTATTGGGGGGAGGTGTCACATACAATGCCTCAAATATTTATCCATGTTGCATTGTCATAGTATGCCATTATGTATAAAATATTTGTCCTGTATAAATGTCCATCTGAATGCACAACTTGTAATTCTGTTACCCTTATCTGTGTGAGTTTAGCATCCCAAAATAATTATTTCCCTTTTGATCAAGAAGACTGTGCAGATCGTACTTCTACCAAACTGGTGTATAGATGTGACTAGTTAGGGCAGGGGGTCATTAACAGAGCTGTTCTAGGAATTTTGGGTGTCAATAGTTGAAAGAGATGTACGGAGGGTTCCACTTGAAAAAGGCCATATCTTCCAATATTAAATATGGGGTCAGGGAGTAATATCCGCAGCCCATATCTTATACAGTTGGATTCTTCATCATAATACCTTTCAAGTAAGTCCTCACATGATCCTTGTTACCGGCTGGGTAAATCTTACACAAAAAGGGGGTCATGTCTGGCACCCCTCGAAAGAGAATTTAAAGGAGAACCCAAATATAAAAATGTATGTGGGTGCCTGGCCCATGATGGAAGATAGAGGTGTAATGTCCCAGTACAGGATATACCCCTGTACAGTACTTAGGCCCTGTCAGGTTGAGTCCCTCATTGTCCTAGGGGCTCTCCTGCAGCGTCTCCCCATAAGTCTAATGTTATGTATAGTGTTGTAAATATAGTGCATAATATAATGTATAGGTATATAACGGACCTTTAATGACCTTTGGAGGTATCACCTGTTATGTTCACATGATGTGTTATGTTACCCAGAGAGCACCAGTTGACCACCTGACCTGCAGCTTGACCTATGGATTTCTTGCTCAGCTCCCCTTTATAAGAGGGGGAGACATTGCAATCTCTCTCTTCTACTACACTCCTGCTTCGGAACAGCAAAGCACAGACATCACAGATCCTGTGTCCAGTACAACTGGAGGCCATAAAGCCTGCACACAAGCCAGATTGTCAGTAAGTCAACTCATCCATGTCTGCTGTCTCTACCAAAGTCAAGTCACTAGTCAAGTCAATAATAGTCAGACTGCCTGTATTGAAGTCTGTCCCAAAAGTACTGCAAGTCCCATCAAGCTGCAAAGCCCTTTCCATGTTACTGGTCGACTCTCTGGGTTTCTGGCCTAGCTGTAAAGACTTTAACAACTGTCTAACCTTACCTGGTCTTGGACTATTATTGCCCTGCCTAACCTTGGGATAGCGGTGCTACCGTTCAGGTGGTTACCGGAAAAACCACGAACATCACGAACATTAGGGGTTAATAACACTTTGACTCTGGGCTATACCATCTGCCCCATCCACCTACACCCTTCACACCCCGTGGTCAGACCACAACTTTGGCATCACCGCAATTTTGGGGTCACGAACTGTATATGGGTGTGTGCTGTCACCACTTAACCACAAAGCCACCAGTTAACTGGATATTGGTGTGTGCCTTAGCCATAAAGCCACAAGTCCTCCCCCCTAGTCTGAGTCTTAACTGTGTCCAAAGTAAATCGCATGCAGCTGCAGCGGTGACGCCACTTCAGTGTGCGAGCCGGAACAAAAGATCTGTTCCGTGTTGCATGGAGGAAGACTTTACCAACCGGATCAAACAGAAAGTTCCCTGGGCGCAGCCATATAGGAGGTTCCGGCAGCTGCGCCTGGCTTAGCAATACACCGACAAGTAGCCGCTGCAGCGCAGACTCTGCATAGACCAACGAGCTCCTGCAACAAGTCTCCAGCATTAGTGGCAGCTAACATTAACCCTGCAGTGCCCAATGAAGTCCCTGGGTACTTGCTGCATAGTGGGGGGAGCACCACTAGGGAGGTTCCTGTTAATCAAGTGTTAAACCGCTGCAGTCTAGTGCCAAGTATCTTAAAGAGCCAGCGCACTTAAAATCTTCTTAAAGAGACAGCGCACTCAAATCGCCTTAAAGTGACAGCGCATTCAAATCATTTAAAAATGACAGCGCACTCAAATCATCTTAAAGTGGCAGCGCACTCAAGGAGATTTACGAGATGTCAGCACCCAGCTCTCCAGATCAATTCCATCACCAGCAGTTGGAACTCCTGCCACTCCAGCGGTCGGGATGCTGCCAGTCCTGCTTGCAGTCCATGTCAACAATGTGGATGTTCAAGCATCAGCACCAGTATTTTTGGGGAATCCTGTCCTATCCTATCTACAACGGAGACCCTTTCACCCTGAGAGATTTCAAGGAGAAGATTCAGAGTTTTTTTTGTCTTTTACTCTCTCCCTCCTAATCAATAGGTGCAGCTGCTCACAGGACTACTACAAGGACCAGCTCTTGCCAGAGCCCCTGGGAGCGGCAGCCGGTCCCATGCCATCATCACCGGCTCCCGCCCCAGTGTCCAATACCCTACCAGCCTCCACAGCCTCAGAAATTCTGAGTGTTAAACAAGACATTGAACAATTGACTCAGGCTGTGAAGGAGCTTGCCAGTCGGGCCGTTCCGGATGATCGTGAGCTGCCCCTACCTAGGAGACCTGGAGCTAACTCTTTCCCGTCATGGTAATCCCCGCAATAAACTACCTAATAGGCCCCCAGGGACCCAAAGGCCCTTTTGTACCTATTGCAACAAATCTGTTTTTAGTGTAGTACCCGGCCATTTTTTGCACATCTGACCACTGTCACTTTAAGTATTAATAATTGTGGGATGCTTTTACCTTTCATTCTGATTCTGAGAATGTTTTTTCGTGACATATTCTACTTTATATTAGTGGTAAATTTTGATCGATACATCATTTCTTGGTGAAAAATTCAAAAATTTTATGAAAAAATGTACAATTTTGCATTTTTTTTATAACTTTGAAGCTCTCTGCTTGAAAGAAAAATAGACATACCAAATAAATTACATATTGATTCACATATTGAATATGTCTACTTTATGTTGGCACATAAAGTTTACATGCTTTTACTTTTGGAAGACATCAGAGGGCTTCAAAGTTCAGCAGCAATTTTCCAATTTTTCACAAAATTTTCAAAATCAGTTCGGTTATGAAGTGGATTTGAAGGGCCTACATATTAGAAATACCCCACAAATGACCCCATTATAAAAACGGCACCCCTCAAAGTATCCAAAATGACATTCAGTAAGTGTGTTAACCCTTTAGGTGTTTCACAGGAAGTAGCAGAAAATTCAAAATCTTAAAGAGTACCTGTCATCATCTAAACTTTCCCTGATCCCCCTCCCCATCTGTCCCTTACTCTAACTATGCCTATCCCTGTGTTTATTGAGGTTTAAAATGCTGTGGAAATGCCTTTTTTTTATCCCTCTTCATTAGCTCAGGAGCACTGTCTTTCTGAGGGGTGGAAGGAGGCGGGTCCCGGCAGGTATGATGTCACATGAAGCCTGGCTGGGACTCTGCTTCTGCCAGTCTTCCTGTATGCTGCTCTCCCTCTGCAGCAGTGTTTCCCAACCAGGGCACCTCCAGCTGTTGCAAAACTACAACTCCCAGCATGCCCAGACAGCCAACAGCTGTCCGGGCATTCTGGGAGTTGTAGTTTTGCAAAAGCTGGAGGCGCCCTGGTTGGGAAACACTGCTCTGCAGTGTGCATACAGACTAAGTACAAGGGAGGGACGGCAGCCTCTCTCTCTCTCTCTCTCCTGTGTCTCTCTGCACTAAAAAGTCAATGCTGAGAACCAGGGGCTGAGGGAGCAATTACAGAGGCAGTAATTAAGATGAATGTCAGGGGGGGGGGGGGCACAGAGCAGGGAGTGCAGTGAGATAATACAATGTATAAGATAACGTGTGGTGAGGGGCAGGGAGAACACAGAGCAGGGGGGGGAAGGGGAGGTGACTGGCCTCTGTTATATGAGAGGCATGTGCAGGCTTGTAGCTCACAGTGCTGCTCCAGGCTGGGAGCGAGTCCTGAGCTGAGAGTACTGAACTTCCTGTGGAAGGACCAGAGCCCTTTCAGCATTAGTCCTAAAAGCTGTACACTTACTATGAAAAGCATATGAAGCTGCTTGCAGACCAGGCATAGAAGAGAGACCCCTAGTGGCCAAAAGTATAAAATGAAAAAACTGGTATAAATATTAATATTTTTTAATGAAGATATATTACAATATGTCTTCATTAATGATTAGGAACAACATATTAAAAGTTTTTGTTGATGACAGGTACTCTTTAATTTTTTACACTCGCCTGTTCTTGTAGACCCAGTTTTTGAATTTTTGCAAGGGGTAATAGGAGAAGAAGTCCCCAAAATTTCTAACTCAATTTCTCTCAAGTATGGAAATACCTCATATGTGTATGTCAAGTGTTCGGCAGGCGTGGCTTGGCCACTTAACTGAATGGCCGCGTGAGACAAGTGCTCCTGCTCTAAGGTCCGGTTATTGAGCCATATTATCCTGCCACCGACTCCAAGCTTCCTCCTAGGGCTCAGCGACAGACCATGATAACTCCCGGCAGGAAAAGAACCTACAAACTGGGGGCTTCCCAGCCACTTACTGGTCCGGAGATGCAGCGAAACGAGCTCTCCAAGATGGCGTCTCTGTGAATGACCAGCAGCTCTCCACAGGCCGAGGACGCTCCACGTGCTCGGCGGCTGCTACATCAGGACTGCATGTGATCCCCTACCAGTCTCTGCCATCTACCCGGGTGAATCAGACTTAATGTTTTGATGACCCTGCACCCTGCACGGCCCATGACCCACTCCCGCACTCAGAAGCCTGCCCCGTCCTGGAGGGCCTAGACGACGTAGCTACGGGAGGGTTCCTGCCGCCCGGAGACCCAGATGCTGCAGAGAGTCAGATCTTCCAGGATGTCTCTCCTCAGGTCAGTCCCCTCAAGCAACGACCCCGGCTGGCTGCCCCAGCCGGTGACGCGGAGGCTTCCGCGGTCGTGGACTATGCTCTTTCGACTGACTTGTTTGTGGCCTATGAGACTACTGATAAAACAGTCTCTAACACGGTCTTTAAGGACGTGTTACTAGCGCTTAGGGGCTCACTGCAGACGGACTTTGCTAAGCTGCTTTCTCCTCTCAGAGAGTCCACTGCCCAGCTGTAACAAAAGATGGCGCGCGCGGAGACGAAGCTGGTCTCTTTTGCCTCAGGACATAATGACCTCCAAGCCACCCACAATGCTTTAAATGAAAAGGTTGATACGCTGCATGCTAAACTAGTCGATTATGAAGATCGTAACTGGCGTAATAACGTCAAGTTTAGGGGCATACCTGAAGATGTCCATGGCTCGCAACTGCTTCGCTATGTGCAGAACCTTACTAAGCATCTGCTCCCGGACCTGGCCAAATATGAATATAGTGTAGACCGGGTGTATAGGGTCCCCAAAGCCCGTTCCCTTCCTGAAGAGGTGCCCAGGGATGTGCTAGCCCGTTTTACCTTTTTCCGCACAAAAGACCAGCTGCTCCAGTTCTCCCACAGACACCCCACGCTTCCTGACCCGTATGAGGACATTAGGATGTATGCAGACTTCTAGGGGTTCTGTACCGCTGGGGATTCCCTGCCAAGGTGCTTGTCACCCGCCAAGGTAAAGTACACGCCCTGCTTAATGCGGCTCATGGACTCTCCACCCTGCAAGAATGGGGCATGATAGCCTCAGCTGACGACCATCTGGATCGTCCTGCCCGATCTCAGAGCAGAAATAGCCCAGACTAATGTGTCCCCGGTTTTGTGGTCCTGATTTTGTGAACATTTGCTTGGACCTTTGAGTGACTGCCACCGGTTGTTTGTTGTATATTTGAATTTCCACCCCCACTATATTGGTGTTACTGCCTTCACGTATCACCGCTCTTTTTAGAGTATTAGTTACTACTGCCATTTAAACCGTTGCTCTACCTTCCCCTGTTTCCCTTCTCTCCCTCCCCTCCAGTCCACTCCCATCCCACTGTTGTCATTGTTGTCACTGTCTCCCACTGCTTTTTCTTGTCTGTTTAACCTCCGTGTGCTATTCTGTTGTCCTTCGTTGGTGCCATCCATTTGGTGATCGTTTTAGCTTGTGACATCCCCATCTAGGACACTTGGTGTCCAGTCAGGTTTTTATCTTCTAAATTTAGTTCTCTTCCAGGTATTAGCTTCCATCAGTTTGGAATATAGTGTGACATCCTTGTCTGAGTCTCTGAGTCCAGTCGAGTTTTTAATCTTCCCTTCACCCAGTGAGCTCCTCTCCCCGTGCTGCTGTGACATCCTCATCTGTATCATTAGGTGGTAAGTCGAGTTTTTAACCAACCCCTTCTCTCCCACTACCTAGGGACCATGAGCTTAGCTCTTCTTTCATTAAATGTGAATGGGCTTAGCAGCCCGGAGAAACGTCATTTCCTCTGGAGAGAGGTGGAGAATTGCAAAGCCTCAGTGGTCTGTGTACAAAGACCCATGTCTTGGCCGCCAATCCGCCTCCTCTCTCCCACAGGAAATTTCCGCAAATCATACATTCTTCATACCCCAAAAACAGAGGGGAGTCTTGATTGTCTTTCGGGATGACCTGGTCGTCCATATTTCACACCAATCCATCGATCCCCATAGCCGTTACACAGTTCTGGTAGTTACGATTAACGGTGCCCCTTACACTCTTGTGAACCTGTAGGCCCCTAACTGTGGCCAGGGTTGCTTTTTGAGGAGGGTGCTCCAGCTGATCCACGAGGTTCGGAACGGCGAGCTGATTATCTGCAGAGATTTTAATATGGTCCCTGACCAGGTCCTGGACCTCTCGGGAACTGCCACCCGCAGACATTGGTATCTTGCGGCCCTCATGGCCCAATACGACCTCTTTGATTCCTGGAGGGTTAGTCATGCTGTTGAGCGCGACTTCATCTATTTTTCCCCACGATTCCAAACCTGCTCCAGAATTCATCTAATTCTGGTGTCCAGGGGGCTGCTATAGGTAATCTCAGCCACTGGGATAGGTGAACTGATGTGGTCGGATCACGCCCCTACGACTCTGACTCTGTGTCGGGTGACCATCCTCAACGTAGTGACTTTGGTGGCCAGTAAACACATTTTAGCACACTCTGAACACAGCCAAACCATAGAAAACAAACAAATTGACTACTTCTCTCTGAATTCCACTCCAGACGTGGGGGCCACATCTGAGTGGCTGGCCCATAAGGCTGTGATCAGAGGAGAATTTATAGGATTGGGGTCCTTTCTTTAAAAGCAATGCCAAAAGGATATCCGAGAGGCTACTGATAGAGTTGCAGTTCAAGAAGCATTACATAAATCTAACCCATCTCCTGACAACTATGCCCAAACAGAAATGTAGGATAGGTACCCTGAAACACCCCGTGTCCCAAGACACCTTGTGTGCACCCAGGGATATAGCGAACGCCTTTCAAAAATACTACAGTGACTTATACAACCTAGCAGGAGACCCCCAGACGACCCAGCCGAGTCAGACGACTATTGACTTTTTCCTAGTCTCGCTACACTTACCCCGACTGACTGACGCAGCGCTAACCTCCCTTAATCAACCACTCACTACTATAGAACTCGACCGAGCAATTCACTCCCTACCTGCCCGTAAATCTCCAGGTCCTGATGGCCTGCCGAACGAATACTATAAATGGTATAAATCAATTTTACTGCCTCACCTCCACTAGGTATTCACAAATGCCATGTCCTCGGGCTCTTTACCACAAGAGATGCTGATGGCATTGATCACCACCATCCCCAAACCGGGAAAAAACCCTGACCAGGTTAAGCACTATAGGCCAATGGTGATGTGAAATTGTATGCGAAATTACTAGCAAATAGGCTCCTCTCCATACTATCATACCTTATTGCACCAGATCAGGTGTGGTTTATACCGGGTCGACAAGCCCCTGACAATACCCGACTGTTCTCTCTCTCATCCAACAATGTGAACACTCTGGGGTCCCTGCAGCTTTCCTAACCCTTGATGCCGAGAAGGCGTTCGACAGGGGGAACTGGCAATATGCCATATGTTTTCAGCAGTACGGGCCTTTGGCTTCTCGGGCCCTATCTTAACTGCGATCCGGGCTCTATACTCCAACCCGGCAGCTATGATATTCACGGAGGGTGCCCTGTCTGACCAGTTCACCCTGTCGAATGGTACGCGGCAAGGCTGACCTTTTCCACCTATCTTTTTCGAACTTGCAATCGAGCCCTTGGCGTGTGCCATTAGAACAAATTAAAGTATTCACGGGATTACAGTGGGACGAACGGAACACAAATTGGCGTTGTTTGCTGACGACATTATCCTCACATTGAATGACTTCCTTTCTACAGACTCTGTTTACACTCCTACGGAATTTTAGTGACGTTTCTTTCTACAAACTCAACTCCTCCAAATCGCAAATCCTTCCATTGAATGTCCCTACGGACCTGTTGACATCTTTGAAAAACCACCATTCTCTCGGCTGGCAATTAAGCTCTGTCACTTATCTGGGCATCCAACTGACATCCCCCTCCTTTCGCACCTTTCAAACTAACTTCCTTCACATCCTTGCCTCCTTCTCTGCCTCCCTGACAGACATCTCTAAGTCTATCGACTTGGCTGGGTCGCCTGGCGGCGTTCAAGATGCTCCTCTTGCCGAAGCTCCTCTACCTTTTCCGAACCCTTCCCATTCGCATACCCAGATAATTTTTGCTTCCCTGAACAAGATTATATATGGGTTCCTCTAGGCTGGTAAGAAACCTAGATTGGCTAGGAAGATTATGACTACTCATCCGGATGCGGGTGGCCTTGGCATGCCTCATATTGAGGACTACTACCGTACATGCATCCTAGCTCAAATCCACCACTGGTGGTCCAGCAGCGGAAACAAGCGGTGGACTAGTGTGGAGGAGTCTGCCTCCCACCCCCTTTCCCTGAAGTCTTGTTTATGTGCTTTTGCTCAAAATGGCCCATCTCCCAGCTGCCCCTCCCACCTCTCATCTATTAACGTCTCTGATACTGTGCGGACTCAGTTCCTCAACTGCATCTCCCATAAAAGAAAGTTCCCACTGGGTGAAATCCTGTTGGATATCCTTACTCACTACATTCCCGACTTTGCCCCTCAATCCTGGATGCAGAAGGGGATACAGACACTGGGTGATATGGTTGATGATAGGAACTCCGTACATTTTCCATACCTCCGTGACAGATTTGACCTTCCGAATACTGATTTTTACAAAGGGCTCCAAGTTAGAAGTGTTTTAACCTCTGAGTTCATCAACAACTTTCTTATCCCTCCTCGCACTCTGGCTTATTCAGAGTTCGACGAGCTGTAAGAGGGGCACTACATAATTTTATGACCTCTTGGATGACCGCTTGGAATTTACCAAACTGTCGTGTATGGCAAAATGGGAGGCAGACCTTGGAGAAACATTCTCCGAACTACAATGGCAACAAGCCTTAAGACAATCTCGAACTTTGCTGCGTTCAACCAACCACAGAGGGGCAGTCCTTAAAACTACTTTATCGGTGGTATTTTACCCCCTCAAGGCTCCATTGTATGAACCCGGAATGTTCCACCCTCTGTTGGAGGAATTGTGGACAACGTGGTACCCTACTGCATGCATTGTGGGACTGTCTTAGGCTTTTCCCTCTTTGGAATGGAGTTGGCATGATCCTGACCAGGTTGATAGGTAACGAATTCACACTTTCCCCCGGCCTTGCTCTTTTGCTCATAAACTTAGACTTCCTAAGATTGTTCGCTCCCCTATTGCTCACATTCTTATGTCAACCATGCTCCTAATTACCAGAAGATGGCGCTCATTGGACGTTCCCGGCTTGCTGGAACTGATCAACATGGTCAATCTTTCTTGTAGTTACGAGAAATCGTATGCTCTAGCCAACTCCCAGATGGCCCAGTTTCACAAACGTTGGCAAAGCTGGCTGTCCTCCCCTCACTGCCCTTCAGGGATCTCCACTTGTTTTCCCTCCAATGTTTAGGCTGACCACATAGCTGTGTCTTCTGGAGTACTGTACCCCTTCTTGTACCTCTGGGACTTTATCTTCTTTTCCGTGTCCTCACCCCCCCTTTTGTGTGTTCCTCCCCCTCTCCCTGTTTTTTGACATTGGCTCATTGTCTACGAGCCCTAGGAGACTGTTTCTCCACTACAGGTTCTATTATTTATGTTCATGTTTTGCAGTTGATACTTTCTGCGCTGTGATATATACAGCTTACCTATAATGCCTTCTCTGTTATTTGACAAAAATAAAATATTGTTTGAATTAAAAAAAAAATGCTCAGCGTGCGCAGTAGAGGGCTCAGAAGGGAAGGAGCAACAATGGAAAGTGAATTTTGATTAAATGGTTTTTGGTGGGGGGGGGGGGGAGCATGTCACATTTAGGAAGCCCCCTATGGTGCCAGAACAGCAGAAAACCCCCAACATGGCATACCATTTTGGAAACTACACCCCTCATCGCACGTAACAAGGGGTCCAGTGAGCCTTAAAACCCCACAGGTGTTTGACAACTTTTCGTTAAATTCGGATGTGTAAATGAAATTTTTTTTTCACAAAAGTGCATTTTTCACAAAAGTGCACAAAAGTGCATTTTTACAAAAGGCAATGGGAGAAAATGCCCCCCAATATTTGTAACCTCATCTTTTCTGAGTATGGAAATACCCCATGTTAGGACGTAAAATGCTCTGCGGGCGAACTTCAATGCTCAGAAGGGATGGAGTCACATTTGGATTTTGGAAAGTAAATTTTGCTGAAATGGTTTTTGGGGGGCATGTCGCATTTAGGAAGCCCCTATGGTGCTAGAACAGCAAAAAAAAAAAAAACCAACATGGCATACTATTTTGAAAACTACACCCCTTAAGGAATGTAACAATGGGTACAGTGAGCCTTAACACCTCACAGGTGTTTTACAACTTTTTGTTAAAGTTGGATGTGTAAATGAAAAAAAAAAAATCTCACAAAAATGCTGGTTTTTCCCCAAATTTTACATTTTTACAATGGGTAATAGGAGAAAATGACCCCCAAAATGTGTAACCCGATTTCTTCTTTTACCCCATGTGTGGACGTCAAGTGCTCTGCTGGTGAACTACAATGCTCAGAAGAGAAGGAGCGCCATTGAGATTTTGGAGAGTGAATTTGTTTGGAATGGAAGTCAGGGCTTTGTGCGTTTACAAAGCCCCCAGTGGTGCCAGAACAGTGGACCCCCCCACATGTGACCCCATTTTGGAAACTAGACCCCTCAGAGTAAATAAGGGGTGCAGTGAGCATTTACACCCCACTAGAGTTTGACAGATCTTTGGAACAGTGGGCTGTGCAAATGAAAAATTAAAATTTTCAATTTCACGGACTACTGTTCCAAAAATCTGTTAGACACCTGTGGGGCGTAAATGCTCACTGTACCCCTTATTACATTACATGAGGGGTGTAGTTTCCAAAATGGGGTCACATGTGGGGGGTCCATTGTTCTGGCACTATGTGGGCTTTGTAAACACATGGCGCCTTCTATTCTGGACAGACTTTCTCTTCAAAAGCCGAATGTCGCTCCTTCTCTTCTGGGCATTGTAGTTCGCCTGCAGAGCACTTTACATCCACATATGGGGTATGTTCTTACTCAGAAGAAATGGGGCAACAAATTTTTTTTCTTTCCTATTTTCCCGTGTGAACATGAAAAATTTAGGGTAACACCAGCATTTTGGTGAAAAAATTTCATTTTCCCATCCAACTTTAACGAAAATTGTGAGGGGATAAGACTCATTATACCCCTTGTTACATTCCGTGAGGTGTGAAGTTTCCAAAAATGGGTCACATGTGGGTATTTTTTTTGCGTTTATGTCATAACCGCTGTAAAATCAGCCACCCCAAATGTACATATTGTGCTCTCACTCCTGAGCCTTATTGTGCGTCCGCAGAGCATTTTACGCCCACATATCGGGTATTTCTGTACTCAGGAGAAATTGCGTTACAAATTTTGGGGGTCTTTTTTTCCTTTTACCGCTTGTGAAAATAAAAAGTATGGGGCAACACCGGAATGTTAGTGTAAAAATGTTTGTTTTTACACTAACAGGTTGGTGTAGCCCCCAACTTTTCCTTTTCATAAGGAGTAAAGGGAGAAAATGCCCCCCAAAATTTGTAGTGCAATTTCTCCTGAGTACGGAAATACCCCATATGTGGCCCTAAACTGTTTCCTTGAAATACAACAGGGCTCCGATGTGAGAGAGCGCCATGCGCATTTGAGGACTACATTAGGGATTGCATAGGGGTGGACATAGGGGTATTCTATGCCAGTGATTCCCAAACAGGGTGCCTCCAGCTTTTGCTAAACTCCCAGCATGCCTGGTCAGTAAGTGGCTATCCGGAAATGCTGGGAGTTGTTGTTTTGCAACAGCTAGAGGCTCCGTTTTGGAAACACTGCCGTATGATACGTTTTTCTTTTTTATTGGTGGGACAGTGTAAGGGGATTCCCGCTAGGAGTTTGGGCTGCGAAAAATTTGCTGTAGCTCAAACTTCAAGCAGGAAACTGACTGTAAACTTGCCCGTGTGAATGAACCCTGTACAATCACATGGAAGGGGGGGGTAAACCTCCAGCTGTTTCAAAACTACAACTCCAAGCATATACTGACAGACCGTGCATGCTGGGAGTTGTACTTTTGCAACAGCTGGAGGCACACTGGTTGGAAAACCTTCAGTTAGGTTCTGTTACCTCAGTATTTTCCAGCCAGTGTGCCTCCAGCTGTTGCAAAACTATAACTCCCAGCATGTACTGATTGCTGAAGGGCATGCTGGAAGATGTAGCTATACAACAGTTGGAGGTACGCAACTACAACTCCCAGCATGGCAAGACAGCTGTTTGCTGTTTGGGCATGCTAGGATTTGCAGTTTTGCAACATCTGGAGAGCTACAGTTTCAAGAACTCTGCACAGTGTGTGGGCATGCTTGGAGTTGTAGTTTTGCAAGATCTGGAGGGCTACAGTTTAGAGACCACTGTATAGTGGTCTGAAACTGTAGCCCTCCAGATGTTGCTAGGCAACTCGCCGGATTCCGTAGGATCCAGAGATCCATCTCCACCGTTGATAGTCGCCTTCGCCGCCGCCGATGGGTAAGTGGACCTCCGGCACCAATCCCCGTCGGTTTCCCTTTTCTGCCCCGCCTATTGCTGGTGGGCAGAATGGGGAAACCGAAAGTTAACCCCCCGCCCCTGATCTGCTATTGGTCGTCGCTTCTATACGACCAATAGCAACGATAGGAGGGGTTGCACCCCTGCCACCTCACTCCTATCCCATCAGGGGGATCGTGGGTGTCTTGAACAACCCCAATTCCCCGTATTTTCCGAGCCACCATAGACCCGTATGACCCGGAATTGCGCAAGTCGCCGGTGTGAATGTAAGCCAAAGATTTGTTGAATAAAATGTTTGCCCAACTGAGGAGCAGAAGGAAGTCCGGACAAAGGAATAAAATGTGCCATCTTGGAAAAACGATCAACGACCACCCAAATGACGGTATTGTTATAGGATGGCTATATGAGTCCACAGGGCATCCAGAATGGGTAAAGGCTGTAAGTGTCCTTCAGGCTTCAACCGTGGAGTCTTGTAACGAGCACAGGTAGTACAAGAGCTAACGAAGTCAGTGATATACCGTTTGAGATGTGGCCACCAAGTCGGGAGATTATCTGCAAAGACTTCTTGATTCCAGAGTGACCAGCCAGCAGTGAGGAGTGTCCCCAACTGAGGACACAACATCTGAGATGGTGAGGTACGAATGTCCTCCCAGGTGAGACATGAAAAAGAGAAGCTGGGGCCGCAGTAATAAGGCACTCAGGAGGAATAATATGACGTGGAGTGAAATCCTGACCAACAATATCGGAGGATTGAGAAAGAGCATCAACTCTAATATTTTTCTCAGTAGGATGAAAATGAATGTTGAAATTGAATCGAGAAAAGAAGAGCGACCATCTTGCTTGACGGGGATTCAGGTGTTGAGCAGATTGTAGATATGAAAGGTTTTTGTGATCTGTGAAAATGCCGATAGGATGTGTTGAACCCTCCAAAAGATGGCGCCATTCTTCTAAGGGGAGTTTGATGGCAAGGAGGTCCCGATCGCCTATGGAATAGTATCTTTCCACAGGAGAAAAGGTCTTGGAGAAAAAAACACAAGTTATGTTTTTGCCCCTGGGAGACTTTTGAGTCAGAACTGTGCCAGCTCCTACCGATGATGCGTCTACCTCCAAATAAAATGGTTTTTCAGGATGAGGTCTTGAGAGAAGAGGTGCTGAAGTGAAGGCAGATTTTAGTTGAGAGAAAGCCTCTTCAGCCTCTGGTGACCAATTTTTGCAGTTGCTGTTCTTTTTGGTCCACCAAAGAAGACAAATGGGGAATGAATTGACTATAGTAGTTGGCAACCCCCTAACGCCGTGTCCGGAGAGGTTCCCTCTCTTGGTGTAGTTCCTACTGTCTCTCGGAGAACCGCACATCAATGTGAGTGGCTAAATTGATAAGATCAGTGAGGGAGGATAGAAGATCTCCAGCCACCAAGGCATCCTAAATTCTGCTAGAGAGTCCTTTTTTTAAAGTAGCACACAAAGCCTCTTTGTTCTAGGCCATTTCAGAGGCCAAGATGCGGAATTGTTCTGCGTATTCCCCCACATAGGGGAGTTTCCTTGACAGAGATTCAGTAAAGCAGTTTCTGCCAAAGAAGCCCTAGCTGGTTCCCCAAACACGTTTCGGAATTCAGCAAGGAAAGTTCAGAGATTAGAAGATAATGAGTCATTGCGGTCCCACAGTGGGTTAGCCCAGGCCAAAGCTTTCCTGGAAAGAAGACTGATGATGAATGCCACTTTGGCACGCTCTGTAGTAAATTGGTCCGCTAGTAGTTCAAGGTGCATAGAACATTAAGTTAAGAAGCCCCTGCACAACTTCGGGTCACCATCATATTTAGCAGAGATTTTAGAGCCAGGAGGAGTTACTGTAGGAGGAGTTGTGGATGGTTCTGCCTGCGGGGGTTGAGGCTGATGTTTAGCTAGGAGTTGCTGCACAAGTGCAAAAAGCTGGGACAACTACTGCGCTTGCTGTTCAATCTGCGCTGACTGACGGGCCACAATAGTAGAGAGGTCTGCAACACTCGACAGAGGTACCTGAGCAGGATCCTTGGCCGGATCTTACTGTAACGGCCTTACCGTAACAGCTGAGTAGTGGATCCACTGTCCTGTGTGAACAAAGACTGAACTGTACCTGGGAGCGGAGTCTAAGGTGCCGGTGGTTTTCACCAGAGCCCGCCGCAAAGCGGGATGGACTTGTAATGTCCATTTATTTGTTTTTGTATTTTTATGTTTAGATGTGTATTCACACACTAGTTTGTTCCGAGCAGTTTGCTATTCCACCTTGATTGGGAATAGTTAATGCTCTGAGCGAATTAGAACTCGGGTGGAGTTATTTAGCCAGAGTTCTCTTGCCTTCTGGGGCTGGTTGATGAGTGCAACACTACTATGTCTGTTTGTGCTATACTCTGACTTTGTCTGCTTGAGCATTTACCTTGTATTTATCTGCTCATTTTATCTGGGTTTTTAGCCATGGTTATATAGCATACTCCTTGTATTTTAGTCTGTGCTACATTAGTCAGTTTTAGGATTATGTCTGTTCTGCTCTGTCTGTGTTCACACTGTGTCTGAGTCTAGCTTGTACCCTGTGCTCTGTATGTTATATTCTTGTTCATTATTCTGGAGTC
Organism: Hyla sarda; assembly: GCF_029499605.1. NCBI lineage: Eukaryota > Metazoa > Chordata > Amphibia > Anura > Hylidae > Hyla > Hyla sarda. The sequence goes on along the minus strand of NC_079193.1, from coordinate 115,787,753 downwards.
TATTCAGACTCATACGGTTCTAGTCTAGTGTTTCATGTATTATATTTCCGTTTCCTACTGGGTCAGCATTTTGTCCACACGTTGGAGTGTGTCCGCTGGCCAGTAGCCTATTTGGCTTTATTATTAATGGCTACTCCTATAGTGGAGTGGGGAGTCCAGTTTGTATGTTCCGTGTCCCAGAGTGAACAGTATCCTATATTTATATCTTGTTTGGTTGATCTGATCTTTGTCCTTTGTACTTGCACCTGCTTGTTATAGTTCTTAGTATCTTACCTGTTCAGTTTAGTGTTTTGGCTCTCAGTTCTTCTGTTTATCCCCTTCATCTCCTGGATTCTGTTGTTTACTCTTATCATGCCTAGTCTTGTTCATTTTATCATGTTTGCCGTTTATCTGATATCCGGTTTATGAACTGTTTATTAATTCATTATATTCTGCTCTGTTTGTGAGTTGATATTCTGCCTTGTTAGTATTTGTATTCTGTCTGGTATATCTGGCTGTCTAGTTTTCCATTTCTTGCCTGTGACCGACTATGTATATTATGTGTTTTTACGACTCTTCACTTTAGCACGGGAAGGGACCGAAGCAAGGGTCAAGAGGCAGGCGGCAAAGGAGCGTAGTCAGGTCACAGGCACAAGATCAGGAGGCAGGCAGCTAAGGAGCAAGGTCCGGTCACAGGCAAGAGGTCAAGAACACTAATAAGGCACCAACTATGTTACACTTTCTCTAAGGCACTAGCACAAAGATCCGGCACCATAATAGGGAGGTGCCAGACTAAAATAAGGTCCACTCTGCAGCAGACCAATAATGGGCGTACTGGCTCTTTAAATCAAGAAGTGTGATTGGTTGAGATGCTCATACTATTGGTTGTTGGGGGTGTGCAGTCTCGCTCTGCTCACTATTTTGCAGCCTTGCTGTGCCTGGACACAGTTCTCTGCAAACCCTCAGGGGAACAATTCTCTACAGTCTCCTTCCCTTCTTCCCCTTCAGACAACCAGCAGCAGAATATGTCCTTTATCATGTCCCCGATCTCTGTACTCGCTCTGGCCACGAGAGATCAGGGGAACAGTTCTCTACAGCCTCCCTCTTGCTTCCCCTTCAGACAACCAGCAACTGGCAGGGCCGGCGTTAGGGTGAGTCAATACGGGCAACTGCCCAGGGCCCCCATCACCCTATGGGCCCCCTGAGGGCTGCTAAGTGGCGGACCAGGGGGGATCCGCCAATGAGCAGCCCGCAGGGGGCCCCGTCACATTCGGGACATCCCTGTGTCCCAAAAGATCTTTTCGGGACACAAGGATGTCCCAGTTACCTTTCTGCGGCCCCGTATTAACTTTAAAAATGCAGGGGCTGCCGGGATGTAGTGCATGTAGGGACATCCGTGCGTGCGCCCATAGAAAAGGAAGAGCGGAGGGGGGGCGTGGCCTGGCTGCCGGACTACATGGTCGCATCTTAGCTGAGTTCCGGAGATTTCGGCTTCCTAACGCGACTACACAGCGTGTACCTGGATTACAATTACTCCTGCGGAAAACGGAATCCACCAGGAGTATGCCGGGTAGGAAAAAGAAAACTTACAAGCAGGGATCGCTGGCAAGATTTTGCTTCTCCCGTGTGGCGGCCGAGAATCAAGATGGCGCCGGAGGACTGAGGTCCCCGCAGCACAATACCTGTGACGCAGCAACCCCGCTACACAGAAGATCACTGTCAGACCCGGCCCTGCATGACCCACGAGACACCGCCGGGGAAACGGTATGTACCTCTGCACCTACCTCCCCTAAAACTTCATCTGCCTCGCGGTCTCTGGGCCGCAGCACTGCCATCACTGGGGAGGGTCCTCCTGCGTGCAGTCCAGTGGCCTCCCCCTACAGGGAGCCCGCTGAAACAGAGGCCCCACTACGGATTCCCTGCCTGGAGATCGGAGGAGCTACCAAAGGGGGAGACTACTTACTTACCGGCAGAAGACAGCAATGAGCTGGGGGCACTTTCAGTTAGCGGTAGTTCCCTGACAGATACTATGATGAGAGACATGCTCCTAGTTCTACAGAGGTCTTTTCGCAGAGACATGCAAGCTATTTTTAACCCTTTACAGACCACAGTGGATGATCTCGGACACCGGGTAGACCACATTGAGACAAAACTTTGGGAGTTTGCAACCTCCCATAATGATCTAATAGAAGCTCATGAGACAGTGGAAGATGATGTGGCGACATTAAAAGCAAAAATTGCAGATCTGGAAGATCGCAGTTGCAGAAATAATGTGAAGATCCGTGGGGTACCAGAGTCAGTAGCCCCTGCAGAGGTTATGCCGTATGTTTGCGAGCTTTTACAAACCGTATTACCAAATTGTTCAGCAGTGGAACTTGAGGTAGACCGTGCACAACGAGTGCCCAGCCCAAGGCACTTAGATGACTCAGTTCCTAGGGACATTTTGGCCCGCATTCACTTTCTCAACAAAAGAACGTTTGATGGAACTTTCTAGACTTAATAATGGACTACCAGCTCCATATCATCATATTTCGCTATATGCGGACCTCTCTGCGGCCACTTTACAACTGCGCCGCAACCTACAACCTGTAACTGGAGCTCTTCGAGCAGCTAAACTGCCGTACCGCTGGGGGTTTCCAGTACGTCTCTTAATTCGCAAAGACAACCAGACTTCTATCATTCGTACCCTGGAAGAAGGTCGTGCATTATTATCCACCTGGGGGATCCCTTTGGAAGAACCACCAGGAGGGAAAAAGGTTCTGCCGCAGAGAATGCATCAAGATTGGGCTACTGTTAAATTATCCTGGTACTTTTTGTCACTCGCTGTGGGTGAGGCTGAGGTGTTGGACTAGTGGTCTGGCTTCGGCATGGACTTGTCCCCCAACAGTGTCTTCGGCTTTGTGCCGATGTGTGTTCCCCTTTGCTGTTTGCTTAAGTTGGTTACTAAGCATATTTCAATGTTGTGTTTGATTTCTTTTACATTTTCTAGGTGGATCTCTTTGCACTTGTCCATGCTGTGGTCCTTATTTGTCTCTGACCTGCACGTGCTGGCTGGGGGGCGTGCGCGGTCAACTATTATTGTGACATTATCATACCAAAACTCTGATTCATATGTCTGTTTATGGTCATTAAGCTAGTCAGCATGAATGTTAACGGCCTGAATAGCCCACAAAAATGCTCTTATTTTTGGAGAGATGCTCTAACCCTAGGAGGCGATATTGTATGTGCACAAGAGAAGCACCTTTTAAATACAGATACATTTCATTTGAAACACCACTCTTTCCCCCATATCTTTCACTCCAACCATACGTCTAAAGCTAGAGGGGTGACTATAGCTATAAAAAAACACTGTGGCGTTTTCTGTAGACAAAGTAATAAGTGACAAAAATGTTATATAAGTCTTATTGAATTGTGTTATTAACAATGACCCATACACTATTCTCTCTCTTTATGCACCTAATTTAGGACAGCAAAGATTTATCACTTCTTTACTGAAGAAAGCCTCCAATATGAGGGTGGGTAAGTTGGTCGTGTGTGGCGACTTCAATGTGGTCTCCGATGTTGCTATTGATACTAGTTTAACACTAGTGTTGAGCGGCATAGGCCATATTCGAATTCGCGAATATTCGCGAATATATGGACATATATTCGCGAATATTCGCATATTCTTGTTTTATTTTTCGCATACGTGAAAATTCGCGCATGCGAAAATTAACATATGCGAAAATTAGCATATACAAAATTAGCATAAGGGAAAATTCGCATATACGAAAATTAGCATATGCAAATTTACGCATATGCGAACATTTGCACACCAGTCTCACACAGTATTATTAGAGCCTTCTTTACACCACAAAAGCTGGAAGCAGAGAGGGATGATCACTGTGATGTGTACTGTGAAAAAAAAAACAACAACAAAAAAAAAAACGAATATTCGTAATTATGAATATATAGTGCTATATTTGCGAATATTCGCAAATTCGCGAATATGCGATATTCGCGAATAAAATTTGCATTGCGAATATTCGCGAGCAACACTATTTAACACATAGAACTTCGCAAGTTGCCTTAGCTCCATTGCTTTTGAGGTATGATTTATATGACGCCTGGTGACTTATGCACCCCGGCGAACGAGATTATACTCATCATTCAATAGTTCACAATTCCTATTCTAGACTGGACATGGTTCTGGTGGATAGACCTCTATTACAGGCATTGTTTGGTACCACCATAGAGACTATCACGTGGTCGGACCATGCTGCAGTAACTTTGTCTTTTAGGGAAAACTTTAAAACTCCACGGACATATCTGTGGAGAGCAAGTCCATTCTTGTTGTCTCACCCGAAGCATGCCAAGTCTCTACAAGCTGACCTACACTCCTATTTCCAAACTAATGCTGCTACTTCCCCTGATCCAATTACACTTTGGAATTGTCATAAAGCGTTCATAAGAGTTTTTTTTTATTAAGTACGGTTCTATATGTGAGAAACAGAGGGAACAAAAACTTAACCTCATTTCAGAACTTAAATCAACAGAGGTGCTTAACAGATCTCAGCCTTCTCCTTCCTATTTACAGAAGCTAACTGATATACGCACGGATATCAGGAACTTGTTGAAAAATCTTAGATGTACAAAAGCGAAATATTACTCGCAGAGTGACAAAGCTGGGAAGCTGTTAGCTGCACTTCTTAAGGCTAAATTTGACAAAGCTAAAATTGCACAACTCTCACATCCTATTACCAACACCACTCTTTATACACCCAAGGTTATAGCCGATGGCTTCCAGACCTTTTACGCCTCTCTTTATAACTTAGCTCTCTCGACTCCTGCCCCTCCGGATCTGTCCTCTTCCATTCAATCATTTCTTTCCTCTACTCACCTGCCAAAACTTACGAAAGAACAGCTGGACGCTTTAAATGTAGATATCACTTTGTCTGAAATTGTGAAGGCAATTAAAGCTTCTCCTGCTCAGAAGGCCCCAGGCCCTGATGGGTTCCTTAACCTTTACTATCGTACATTCTGTGACATACTTTCCCCATATCTGCGTGATTTTTGCCAGACAGCTATGGAGAGGGGCAGTTTCCCGAGGGAGAATTTACAGGCTGTTATGATTCGGCAGGCTGGAGGTGGATCCTCTGTGTCAGCGAGGGATTGGCGTGGACTGTACCGGTGGACCGGTTCTAAATTGCTACTGGTATTCACCAGAGCCCGCTGCAAAGCGGGATGGTCTTGCTGCGGCAGTAGCAACCAGGTCGTATCCACCGGTAACGGCTCAACCTCTCTGACTGCTGAGAGTGGCGTGGGACAGAAGGACTAGACAGAGGCGAGGTCAGACGTAGCAGAAGGTCAAGACAGGCGGCAAGGTTCGTAGTCAAGGGTAAAGGCGGAAGGTCTGGTAACACTGGTAAGGCAATCACAGAAACGCTTTCACTAGGCACAAGGCAACAAGATCCGGCAATGCAGGGAAGGGGAAGTGAGGTAATATAGGCCTGGAGCAGGTGAGCTAATACCCTGATTGGGCCAGGCACCAATTAGCGGTGCACTGGCCCTTAAAATCTTAGAGAGCTGGCACGTGCGCGCCCTAGAGAGTGGAGCCACGCGCGCCAGGACGTGACAGCTGGAGACCGGGACAGGTAAGTAGATTTGGATGTGATCTGCGAGCGGCCGCGTCCCACTATGCGAATCGCATCCCCACCGGCAATCTCAGTCCAGCGCTCCAGGTCAGCAGGTCTGACCGGGGCGCTTCAGAGAGGAGAACGCCGCGAGCGCTCCGGGGAGGAGCAGGGACCCGGAGCGCTCGGCGTAACACAGGCTCTCATAGTGACAATACCGAAGCCAGGAAAATCCCCTACGGCTCCACAAAATTATAGGCCAATTTCCCTCCTGAATCAGGATCTAAAAATTTTCGATAAAGTTATAGCAACACGCCTTGTGAGTATACTACCTAATTTGGTGCAGTCAAATCAAGCGATTTATAGCAGGTAGACAGGCGTCAGACAATACTAGGCACCTTCTACATATCTTCCATCACCTAGAGACTAATGACATTCCTGCCTTGGCACTTGCCCTTGACGCTGAGAAGGCATTCGACCGACTTCGCTGGTCGTACGCCTTCTCAGTCCTCCGACACATGGGGTTCGGTGGAGCTATTTTTAACGCTATCGCCTCATTGTACTCAAGGCCTTCTGCAAAAGTTTTTGCCAATGGGGCACTGTCGGAGGATTTTGAAATCACGAACGGCACACGGCAGGGATGTCCACTATCTCCTCTTATATTCATACTCTGTTTAGAGCCTTTTGCGCAGGCGCTTCGCACATATCCTGAAGTACATATCACAGGTAGACACCACCTTATCTCGCTATATGCAGACGACATAATATTGGTCCTCTCCAATCCTCTCTCTTCAGTTGGTAAGGCATTAGAAATGATAACACATTTTGGAACATTATCATCTGAATGCCACAAAGACTCAGGCTCTTCCCTTCCACTTAGACTCAATTACTGTAAAAAGACTTCAACAACACCCATTTCACTGGAAGACGGATAGTCTAGACTACTTAGGTATAAAACGGTCCTTTCCGCATAAACTGCTATATTCACATTATTATGAGCCTTTTCTTAAAACCATTCAGGAAGAGGCTGAGAGACTACTTTTATATGGGCGGGTAATAAACCTAGAGTGGCAGCAACGCTATTGACTAAGACGAGGGCGGCCGGGGGGATGGGAGCACCGGACTTGCAGGGCTACTATATCGAAACGTTAGTTGCACTGTTGAGACATTGGTGGAAGTCAGATCTTACACTCCCATGGGTGCATATTGAACACTCCTTAGTTACACCGTACCAAATTAGGGATCTTTTATTATTACCCCTCTTGAAGCCTTTGACTTTCTGCACACAGAACCCTATGATCAAAGCGTCTTATGTAGCTTGGACTAAATATTTGACTAGGGTGTCCTCCATACAGCGCCCGAACATTGAATCCATACCACTCACACTGATTCAATCATCTATTCCTCAGCTTGACTTAAACCTCTGGATTGCCAAAGGAATCACACATGTTAAGCACCTTAGTTCCGCGGGACATTTGGTTCAGTTCCAAAGCCTGCATGACTCCTTCGGTATTCCTTGAAAGGTTTGCAACCTATATACACAGCTTACACTAAGTCTACGACATTTCATAAAACACACCCCTTTCGAATGTGGGATATCGAACTAAAGGTTGTAATATCGGAGACCGCTTGGAGAACAGCTTTGCAACGACCAATTCGGGCTTTCAAATGTGTTTCGAATATAGAATCCGGAATGAAAACTAATATGAGATGATATTATACCCCTGACCGCCTAGCAAAAATATATCCAGATATGTCACCGTTATGTTGGCGTAGATGTGGTCATATAGGAACCTTGCTACACACACTCTGGGATTGCCCTAGTATACAGCCTTACTGGGGGGCTTGTAGGGGCTTGATAGAGGAAATATTATCAATACAGGTAGAATGGTCACCACGATTAGCACTACTATTCATGGATATGGATTCCATTCCTAGTAAAAACAGAGACTTAGTGTGTATTATCTACATAATAGCTAAAATATTGCTTACTAGTTATTGGAAGACAAGTGACGTTCCAATTTATGAAACTCTGCTAGCTAAAATTAATACGGCCTTTATGTATGAAAGAATTATTGCTTTAGTTGAAGGTACATACCATAAGTTCACCTCTAGATGGAAACCATGGGCTAGATCTAAATATGCCTTAACTGAACCTGATGGCCATTGATTTTGTTATCTTATTACACACGGTCTCTCATATTTTGATATCTGGATACTCGCGTCCTATTATATAATGTCACACCCTTCTGTACATTACCTAACGAGTGGGCTATACGACTGTAGATGTCAAATCCTTTCTTGATAGATAAGGACCATTAGAAGAATACAATATGTTTTATACTGATGGACTCATGGACTTTCTTTTTGAATATTTTTCTGGCACGGATAATATTTATTTCCTTCCACCTTTTGTTTCTTTTATTTCTTTGTTCATTTTAATTTGTTGTCCGTTATGTTTTTGGACACATACCTTTGAGATTGTGATGTATGGAAAATCTGTTTATTTGAAAATTCTCAATAAAAAATATTGAACCAGAAAAGGAAGAGCGGAGCCACAAGGAGGAGGAGGAAGCGCGTTGGCTGGCATGGAAAGTCGAGGATCGGTGGACGGAGCACTGAAGTGGGGCAGTAAACAGACATACAGCCTCCAGCCATACACTGTTTATGGCTGGAGGCTGTATGTCTTTGGGGGAGCTATACTGCACCTTATTTGGGGGAACTATACTGCACCTAATGTGGGGGAACTATACTGCCAACCTAATGTAGGGGAACTATACTGCCAAACTAATGTGGGGGATCTACAACCTAATGTGGGGGAACTACACTGCCAACTGAATGTGGGGGAACTACCACTTAATGTGGGGGGACTTATTCTGCCAGCCTGATGTGGGGGAACTGTGCTGCCAATCTAATGTGGGGGAACTACAACCTAATGTGGGGGAACTATACTGCACCTAGTGTGGGGGAACTATACTGCACCTAATGTGGGGAGCTATACTGCACCTAATGTGAGGAGCTATACTGCACCTAATGTTGGGGAACTATACTGCACCTAATGTGGGGGAACTATACTGCACCTAATGTGGGGGAACTATACTGCACCTAATGTGGGGGAGCTATTATGCACCTAATCTGGGGGAAGTATACTGCAGGTAATGTGGGGGAACTATACTCCACCTAATGTGGGGAACTATATGGCACCTAATGTGGGGGAATAATACTGCCAACCTACTGTTGGGGAACTATACTGCACCTAATGTGGGGGAACTATACTGCCAACCTAATGTGGGGGAACTATACTGCCAACCTAATGTTGGGTAAGCTACAACCTAATGTGGGGGAACTACACTGCCAACCGAATGTGGGGGAACTACAACCTAATGTGGGGGAACTATACTGCCAACCTAATGTGGGGGACCTATACTGCCAGCCTAATGTGGGGGAACTTTACTGCCAGCCTAATGTGGGGGAACAACAACCAAATGTGGGAGAACTACAGCCTAATGTAGGTGAACTATACTGACAACCTAATGTGTGTGTGTGTATGTGTGTGTGTGTGTGTGGGGGGGGGGGGGGGGGTAACTACACTGCCAGCCTAATGTGGGGGACCTATACTGCCAGCCTAATGTGGGGGAACTATACTGACAACCTAATGTGGGGGAACTACAACCTAATGTGGGGGAACTATGCTGCACCTAATGTGGGGGTGCTATACTGCACCTAATGTGGGGGAATTATACTGCAGGTAATGTGGGGGAACTATACTGCAGGTAATGTTGGGGAACTATACTGCACCTAATGTGGGGGAACTGTGCTGCCAATCTAATGTGGGGGAACTACAGCCTAATGTGGGGGAACTACGGCCTAATGTGAGGGAACTATGCTGCCAGGCTAATGTGGGGGAACTTTACTGCCAGCCTAATGTGGGGGAACTGCAATCAAATGTGGGGGAACTACAGCCTAATGTATGGGAACTATACTGATAACCTAATGTGGGGGGGGGGGCACTATACTGCCAACCTAACGTGGGGGGGGAACTATACTGCCAACCTTATGTGGGGGGACCTATACTGCCAGCCTAATGTGAGGGAACTATACTGACAACCTCGTAATGTGGGGGAACTGTACCTAATGTGGGGGAACTATGCTGCCAACCGAATGTGGGGGAACTGCAACCTAATGTGGGGGAACTACACTGCCAATCTAATGTGGGGGAACTACAATCTAATGTGGGGGAACTATACTGCCAACCTAATGTGGGGGAACTACAATCTAATGTGGGGGAACTATACTGCCAGCCTAATGTGGGTGAACTATACTGCCAGCCTAATGTGGGGGGAACTACAGCCTAATGTTGGGGAACTATATTGACAACCTAATGTGGGGGGACCTATACTGCCAACCGAATGTGGTGGAACTACAACCTAATGTGGAGGAACTATACTGCCAACCTAATGTTGGGGAACTATGCTGCCAACCTAATGTGGGGGAACTATACAAAAATATAAAATCGTACTATTCTGATCCCTATAACTCTTATTTTTCTGTATATGGGGATGTATGAGGGTCATTTTTTGCGCTGTGATTTGTAATTTTTTATCTATACCATTTTTGTTTTGATGGGACTTTTCAATAGCTTTTTTTAGATATGTTTTTATGGTATTTGAAGTGGCCAAAACTGTGCAAATCTGGTTAGTGCACTATTACAACTTTTGGGGCCCCACTTTTGATTTTGCCCAGGGCCAAGCTAAGCCTAAAACCACCCTGGCAGCAGGACATGTCTTTTATCATGTCCCCGATCTCTATGCTTGCTCTGGCACCAAAATGTACAGTGGAAAATAGTGGAAAATCCACATGATTTAGCATTTCCGCGATGTGTGGCCATACCTTTAGGGCAGTGGTCTCTAAATTGTTGACCTCCAGCTGTTGCAAAACTACAACTCCCAGCATGCCCAGCCAGCCGTTTGCTGTCTGGACATGCTGGGAGTTGTAGTTTTGCAACATCTGGAGAGCCACAGTTTGCAGATCATTGCGCATAGCTCCCTATACTGTGGCCATCCACATCTTGCAAAACTACAACTCCCAGCATGCCCAGACAGCAAATGACTGTCTGGGCATGCTGGAAGTTGTAGTTTTGCAACAGCAGGAGGTCAAAAATTTAGAGGCCACTGCCCTAAGGGTATGGCCACACATCGCATAAATGCTAAATCATGTGGATTTTCTAACTGTACATTTTGGTGCAAGAGACTGAAAAGAATTGTTCCCCTGATCTGTCCGCTCTGAGAGCTGCAGGGAGAGAGGCTGTAGAGAATTGTTCCCCTCAGGGTTTACAGAGAACTGTGTCCAGGCACAGCAAGCCTGCAAAATAGTGAGCAGAGCGAGAATGCACCCCCCCCCCCAACAACCAATAGTATGGGGCGGGTGTGTGCGTCTCAGCCAATCACAGTGGAGCTTTGCTGACTCAGCATTTCTCATCAGCTGCTTGGGAACATTTCTTTTTAGGCAACAGTTTTCTTCAGTACACCGGCACGCATGCGCCCTAAGGTGAGGGAGATGCGCACGCCGGTGATGAGCAGGACGGGAAAGAGAGAGGGGTAAGGGGATGCCCGGGACTCGTATGCGAGTGCGTCCCGGACGCGAGTCCCGGACCACCGTAGGTAGGGAAGGGTGTGTGCTCACGGCCGGACTGAATGGCCGGAGTGTTACCAATAGCAACGCCCGGGACACGCAAGCCGGAGCGTCCAGTAATAATGCCCCCTCATGTATTATAATGCCCAATATACAGTAGAGTAATGCCCCTCCCATATATAATAATGCCCCCTGATATACAAGACCCCCCAGATATATAATAATGCCCCCTGATATACAAGGCCCCCCTGATATATCATAATGCCCCCTGATATACAAGGCTCCCCTGATATATAATAATGCCCCCTGATAAAGTAATAATGTCCCCAAGATATAGTAATATCCCCCAGATATACATTAATGCCCCTCTGATATAAAATAATGCCCCACAATATATAATAATGTCCTCCCTGATATATAGTAATAATAATGCCCCCCCCCCAATATACCCCCCCCCCAAAGTAATAGTGTCTCCTCTGATAGAACATAAAATGTCAGTAGATAAGTGTCATTTGGCCCATCTAGTCTGACCAATATCCTGAATACTTATGATGTCCCTGCCTTATATGAAGGATAACCTTATGCCTATCTCTATCTTATATGAAGGATAGCCTTATGCCTATCCCATGTATGCTTAAACTCCTTCACTGTATTTGCAGCTACCACTTCTACAGGAAGGCGGGCGTGACTTCACGAGGGGGCGGCCTCGAACACGGAAGCCCGCACACAGCATCCGGAAGTAATGAACTTCCGGATGATGCGAGCGGAGCTCCGGAAGGCAGGGCAGCGGACAACCCCTTTAAATATACTTTCCTCCTTACTCGTGTTTATTCCCTTTATGTTAATGGGGTTATCCAGGAAAAAACTTTATTTTTTCATATATATTAACTGGCTCCAGAAAGTTAAACAGATTTTTAAATTACTTCTATTAAAAAAATATTAATCCTTTCAGTACTTATGAGCTGCTGAAGTTGAGTTGTTCTTTTCTGTCTAAGTGCTCTCTGATGACACCTGTCTTGGGAACTGTCCAGAGTAGAAGCAAATCCCCCATAGCAAACCTCTTCTACTCTGTGGAGTTCCCGAGACAGACAGAGATGTCAGCAGAGAGCATTGTTGTCAGAGAGAAAAGAACAACTCAACTTAGTAACATACAGGGTGGGCCATTTATATGGATACACCTTAATAAAATGGGAATGGTTGGTGATGTTAACTTCCTGTTTGTGGTACATTAACATATGTGAGGGGGGAAACTTTTCAAGATGGGTGGTGACCATGGCGGCCATTTTGAAGTCGGCCATTTTGAATTCAACTTTTTGTTTTTTCAATAGGAAGAGGGTCATGTGACACATCAAACTTATTGGGAATTTCACAAGAAAAACAATGATGTGCTTGGTTTTAACATAACTTTTTTCTTTCATAAGTTATTTACAAGTTTCTGACCACTTATAAAATGTGTTCAATGTGCTGCCCATTGTGTTAGATTATCAACCCTCTTCTCCCACTCTTCACACACTGATAGCAACAACGCAGGAGAAATGCTAGCACAGGCTTCCAGTATCCGTAGTTTCAAGTGCTGCACATCTCGTATCTTCACAGCATAGACAATTGCCTTCAAATGACCCCAAAGATAAAAGTCTAAGGGGGTCAGATCGGGAGACCTTGGGGGCCATTCAACTGGCCCACAACGACCAATCCACTTTCCAGGAAACTGTTCATCTAGGAATGCACGGACCTGACACCCATAATGTGGTGGTGCACCATCTTGCTGGAAAAACTCAGGGAACGTGCCAGCTTCAGTGCATAAAGAGGGAAAGACATCATCATGTAGCAATTTTGCATATCCAGTGGCCTTGAGGTTTCCATTGATGAAGAATAGCCCCACTATCTTTGCACCCCATATACCACACCATACCATCAATTTTTGTGTTCCAACAGTCTTGGAGGGATCTATCCAATGTGGGTTAGTGTCAGACCAATAGCGGTAATTTTGTTTGCTAACTTCACCATTCACATAAAAGTTTGCCTCATCACTGAACAAAATCTTCTGCATAAACTGTGGGTCCTGTTCCAATTTTTGTTTTGCCCTTCTGCAGCACGTGAAACTATGGATACTGGAAGCCTGTGCTAGCATTTCTCCTGCGGTGTTGCTATCAGTGTGTGAAGAGCGGGAGAAGAGGGTTGCATTGACAATCTAACACAATGGGCAGCACATTGAACACATTTTATAAGTGGTCAGAAACTTGTAAATAATTCATGAAAGAATAAAGTTACGTTAAAACCAAGCACTCATCATCAGCAATCATTGTTTTTCTTGTGAAATTCCCAATAAGTTTGATGTGTCACATGACCCTCTTCCTATTGAAAAAACAAAAGTTGGATTCAAAATGTCCGACTTCAAAATGGCCACCATGGTCACCACCCATCTTGAAAAGTTTCCCCCCTCACATATACTAATGTGCCACAAACAGGAAGTTAATATCAACAACCATTCCCATTTTATTAAGGTGTATCCATATAAATGGCCCACCCTGTAGTTCATAAGGTTGAAAAAAGACCAGAGTCCATCAAGTTCAACCTATAACCCCAATAAGTCCCTATCAAGTTGAGTTGATCAAGAGGAAGGCAAAAAAAAAACTCATACTAGAGGTAAAAATTCCTTCCCGACTCAGTAATGTTATTACTCTCCAAAAATGCATCCAGCCCCTTTTTGAACTCAATTACAGAGTTCACCATGACCACCTCCTCCGGGAGAGAATTCCACAGTCTCACTGCTCTTACAGTAAAGAACCCCTATCTGTGCTGGTGTAGAAACCTTCTTTCCACTAGATGTAGAGGATGCCCCCTTGTTATTGATGCAGTCCTGGGTATAAATAAATCATGGGAGAGATCTCTGTACTGTCCCCTGATATATTTATACATAGTTATTCGGCCTCCCCTAAGCCTTCTTTTTTCTAAAATAAATAAGGCTGGGTTCACACTACGTTTTCTCCCATACGGGAGCGCATACGGCAGGGGGGAGCTAAAAGCTCGCGCTCCCGTATGTCACCGTATGCGCTCCCGTATGTCATTCATTTCAATGAGCCGACCGGAGTGAAACGTTCGGTCCGGTCGGCTCATTTTTGCGCCGTATGCGCTTTTACAACCGGACCTAAAACTGTGGTCAACCACGGTTTTAGGTCCGGTTGTAAAAGCGCATATGGCGCAAAAATGAGCCGACCGGACCGAACGTTTCACTCCGGTCGGCTCATTGAAATGAATGACATACGGGAGCGCATACGGTGACATACGGGAGCGCAAGCTTTTAGCTCCCCCCTGCCATATGCGCTCCCGTATGGGAGAAAACGTAGTGTGAACCCACCCTAACACTAATTCTGATAATCTTTCTGGGTACTGTAGTCCTCCCATTCCCCATATTACTCTGGTTGCCGTCTTTGAACCCTCTCCAGCTCCACTATATCTTTCTTGTACACTGGTGTCCAGTACTGTACACAGTATTCTATGTGTGGTCTGACTAGTGATTTGTATAGCGGTAGAATTATTTCCTTGTCGTGGGCATCTATGCCCCTATTGATGCACCCCATGATTTTATTAGCCTTGGCAGCAGCTGCCCGACACTGGTCACTACAGCTAAATTTACTGTTAACTAAGACTCCTAAGTCATTTTCCACGTCAGTCGTCCCAAGTGTTCTCCCATTTAATATATAATCCCAGCCCGGATTTTTCTTCCCCATGAGCATTACCTTACATTTATCAGTGTTGAACCTCATCTGCCACTTCCCAGCCCAAACCTCCAACCTATCCCGATCCATTTGTAACAGTGCACTGTCCTCTATAGTGTTTACCGCTTTACAGAGTTTAGTGTCATCTGCAAAGATTGCTACTTTACTATTCAAGCCCTCTGCAAGGTCATTAATGAATATATTAAATAGGACAGGACCCAAGAAGGACCCCTGTGGTACCCCACTAGTAACAGTCACCCAATCAGAATAAGTACCATCAATAACCACCCTCTGTTTCCTATCATTGAGCCGGTTACTTACCCACTTGCACACATTCTCCTCCAGCCCAAACCTTCTCATTTTATGCACCAATCTTTTATGTGGAACCGTACCAAATGCTTCAGCAGCTGATAATTACTGGAAGGATTAAGATTTTTTAACATAAATAATTTACAAATCTGTTTAACTTTCTGGAGCCAGTTAAAAAATTTTTTTTCCTGGAATACCCCTTTAATTCTATCATATCTCCTCTGTGTGGTCTTTCTTCCAAGCTGTACATGTTAAGGTCCTTTAACCTTTCCTGTTAAGTTTTATATACAGCAATGCCCCCCTGATATATAAAACTAAACCCCCTGATAAACCATAATGCCCCACCTGAGATATAATGCCCCCGATATATAATAGTGAACCCCCTGATATACAATAATGTCCAACCTGATATATAATGCCCCGATATATAATAGTGAACATCCTAATATACAATAATGCCCAACCTGATATATAATGCCCCCTGATATATAGTAATGCCCACGTGATATGTATTATTGTATACCATTGGTTCACTGATATATAATAGTGAACCAATGATATACAATAATGCCCCACCTGATATATAATAATAAATCCCCTGATATACAAAAAAGCCCTCCACCAATGTATAATTAATCCCCCCCCCCCCCCCCCCCGATAAAGTAATAATGCCCTCTGTACCCCCCCAGATGTTCACACTGTTACATTGTGGCAAAAAAAAAAAAAAAAACTTAATTATTCCAGGTTCCTACGATGAGCCGAGCATCTCTTCTCTTTGCCCGGGCCGGTGCAATGATGTCTTATTGCGCTGGCCTGCTGGGGGATGCACCACAGCGGCTCATAGGCTGCAGACTCGAAGTGTTTGCTGCCTATGATGAAAGCTCCCTTGACTCCACCATTCTACCGCACTTCATCTACACCCAGGAGGAGGCAGGGGTGACACCAGCGCGTGATGATTATTTCCCGCTATGGTGTCACCCTACTGAATGGTGTCACCTGGTGCGGTCCGCACCCCAGCACCCCCCTACCAACGCCATTGTTGACAGGTCTGCAAAGGTCTGCAATAACCATGAAATTTGGGTTGAATTCGGGTTCACAAGGCTCATCTCTAGTCAAAGTGTGGAGGGATTATTTGGTTTGTATACTGCTATTAGTAAGTGCAGGACTGTATTATGCAGAGAGACACTGTTAAATATAGAAATTATTTTGGACAGAACTGATGTATCTATGCATACAAGTTAATATGCTAAAGTCAAGAGACAGTGTACTAATGATGGGTGTCTCTATGACTGCATTTTAAAAATGGAAATATACTTTTTTTTTAAGGGGAGGGGGAGGTAATTTTCAGTTTTTACCTGGGATGCAAAATAGTGTACATTTATAGTGTATAGATAAAACTTGAATTAATAGCGTGTCATTTCATGTTAACAAATTTGTGTTATGTTCTCTTGGTTATGATTACCGAGACAATCCGTTTTGATTGACCATGTATTACAGCTGGCTCCTTCTGTGGATGGCAGGAACACATTAAAGTGAAATATCTGTATGTTACGTTGTGGCAAATGCCTTTAGAACAGTCCATGTAGTTATGTTGTTTTGTGGAAAGGGGTTAAAAATCAAGTGCCAACTTAAAATTGCAGTACCTTGTTACATCATAACAAACATAGCAAGGTAAATATACTATCTTGAAAAATGATAAAGTAATTAAAGCACACTCATATTAATGTAAACATTATTTTCAAATTTAACACACTAATTAAATCTGATAACTGAAAATAATTGATTTTTTCACTGTTTGATGCAAGGTTACAAGTACACTTGGTGAAAAGAATGTTAACCCTTAAAAATCAATGTATCATAAAAATAGTCTTCGTTGACCTTTTTCTCCAAAGTTTCTATAGTCTCATTCTTAGACTTATTGTTTAAGAGTACGGTCCCACGTAGCACTTACATATTCTCTGGTCAGCATACACACAGGGCTATCCTGCGGCAGCCCTGTGTCTTCAGTGAGGTTTGGAGGCGGGGACGCTCTCCAGTGTGACTGATGCGCGGCCCCACCCCAAAACCTTAGTGGACGCACAGGGCTGCCGCCAGGTAGCCCTGTGTGTATGCTCATTGCAGAATACGCAGCATATTTCCCGCAGCAGGAAATATGCTGTGTTAAAGTTACGTGGGCCCCACTTAAAATAGTAATCCAGAGAATAGCAGCACACAAAAAAATTGTGAAAAAAACTTGGGTTTATTTCATCATTCCAGTGCAAAAATCCGGAGAGCAATGTTTCCACGGCCTCTTGCCCCCATTATCAAGCTTGATAATGGCGGCGAGAGGCCGCGGAAACGCTGCTCTCCTGATTTTTGCACTGGAATGATGAAATAAACCCAAGTTTTTTTCACAATTTTTTTGTGTGATGCTATTCTCTGGATTACTATATATATATATATATATATATATATATATATATAGATAGATAGATAGATAGATAGATATATAGAGAGAGAAAGCATTTATAGTTTTTATAACTTAAGAATATGCATCTTATGAAAATCATTTTGTTAGTAATTAGAGATGAGCAAACTTTTGAAAAATTTGATTCGGCAGATTCGCTGAATTTTCCGAAAAAGTTTGTTTCGATCCAAATTTTTTTGCGGCGAATCTATATCAAAAAGGCTATTTCTAGCCTACAGACAGTCTCAATAGGGGTATAGAACACTTTGCTGTGTTCTAAAACACATATGGAGTGTGCTGGGGTAGTGAAATAATACTGTTATTCAGAATAACATGCAGATTACCGGCATCACTTTTAGAATCACTGCCGCACAGCAGCATAATGACAGAGCCTGGTGGTGGCATCAGTGTGAGGAGACACAGCAAGGAGGTGTTGGCAGAATGAGGAGACCATATAGTGGATGAATGGCACAGCCAGGAGTTGCCAGCAGCATGAGTAGGCACTAGGTCTTCACAATCCCTGAGATTAAAAGATGAATTTAGAAATTTAAACCGAAGATTTTGCATAGCGGGTGCTACCTACGATAAAATTAGATTTTCCCAGGCCCAGCAGCGGCATCAGTAAACCAAATATTTCCTGAATGACACAGCCTGGAGTTAGCTGATGCATGAGGAGACCATTGAAATGTCTGATTTTTTAATTTGAAATTTAAATCAAACTTTGAGTGTCCCGGACCCCAGCGTGTGGGTACGAAGGACCAAATCCAACAAGCCCCAACAGGGCTCAAGTGGCCGTGAGATGTAGGCGCCACTGCCCTGACCTGCCCTTTTTTTTTTTTTGTACCTTTGTTTAAGAACAAGCGCATATCCAAGAGTCCAGAAGACTCTATAATGCAGGACGGTGGACCACAAAAAGACATTCTTCTCTAAAGTAATGTTTTCTGAAATAAAGAAGCAGAGTTCATCCATCTCCGTATCAGCAGTACCCATAGGCTTTCATAACCTATTACATTGCACGATCAATCGCGAGATCGAGCAATAACAGGTGTGTGATGCCCTCAGATGTCCGGGGCTGCACGCACGCGCGCTATAGTGAATGGACCAGCGCGTGTCTATCCTTCACCGACAAGTGCGGGTAACCCGCTGAACCCTGTTCGTGATAGGGATCGGGGATTGCAATTATTTGCCATGGAAGAAGAATTCCAACTAAGTGCGGGTCATAAGCTTGGGTTCATTAAGTCCCTGCCCTTTGTACACACCACCTGTCTCTACTACCGATTGGATGGTTTAGTGAGGTCCTTGGATCGGCCCCGGCGGGGTAGGTGACGGCCTTGGCAAAGTGCCGAGAATTTTAAGATCATTGTTGAAATTAGCATTAAGCATGTATTAGCTACTGCTAAACTTCCAAAAATTAAAGACCCAAGGCCAGAAGCATCAGTGAGGCAAAAAGTTCCTGAAAGACACAGGAGGAGTCAGGAACAAGCATTCGCAGTACCCAAGAGGGTTTCATAACCCCTTACATTTAAAGATCAATGTTGAAATTTGCATTAAGCATGTATTTAGCTACTGCTAAACATCCAAAAATTAAAGGCCCAAGGCCAGAAGTGTCAGTGAGGCAAGTAGTGCTCCTGCCACCCCTCCCCTCCCCAGCAGCCATGGCAGTGGAAGGTGAGCACAGAGGGCCCCCCGAGTCAGACTAAGTAGGATCTCTCTGTAGTAGGTCAGTTTGTCCTCCCTCTCAGTGGGTGTAAAGAAGGCCCCCATTCTGGGACGGTAGCGAGGGTCCAATAAGGTGGAGATTGAGAAGTCATCCACCTTATTCTTTGTTATTATAGTCTGTCCAACATATGGAGGGTGGAATTCCGTGTGGCAACATCACAAATTAGACTATGTTGTGGGATACTGTTCTGAAGCTGCAGCTCAAGGAGGGTGTGCTTTGCGGTGTACGAGTGGCTGAAGTGCTTGCACAGTTTCCTTGCCATTGTCAGCATGTTTTGCAAATGGGGTGAAGACTTGAGGAAGTGTTTGACAACCAGATTGAACACGTGTGCCATGCAGGGCGCATGTTTCATACTTCCTTGTCGCAGCGTGGACACGTTGTTCTTCCCGTTGTCGGTCACCATGGTTCCCATTTCCAGATTTTGTGGAGTAACCCATATTTCGATTTGTTTACGAATTAATTTTAGCAGTTCTTCCCCTGTGTGACTCGCCAAGGCAAACCATGTGAAGAACAGCTTGACACCACCGTGCCCTATACACGGTACGATGAAGGGCCATCGAGATTTCTACATGCAGTGGAGGCCGAGGACACGGTGGAGGAGGAGGAGGCGCAGTCGCACACTGACACAGGACCAACTGCCTGAGAGCGAGAGCGTGGAGGAGGAAGCGGTGTGACTTGTCTAAGTTGCTGTTGTGGCTGTGCAGGAACCACATTTATTCAGCGCTGCCATGCACTTTTGAACACACCGACAGGCTCCAGGACTGGCCCACCTTTACTTGTAAAAACTTATGCAGGGCTGGTACGGCCTTATTCGCAAAGAAATGACGGCTTGGTACTCTCCATCTCGGCTCGTCACAAGCCATCAATTCTCTGAAAGGTGCAGAGTCCACCACTTGAAAAGGGAGGGACTGCAGCACCAGCAACTTGGACAGGAGCACATTCAACTTCTGCGCCGTTGGATGAGTGGGCGCATACTGTTGTCTCTTGGAAATGGCTTTGCTGATGGATTGTTGGCAGAATGGCTGACAAAGCGGGAGAAGCAGGAGCATCTGGAGCAACAGAAGGAGGGTTTGACACACAGCTCCCTTCGGGTGAGGTGCTGGAGCCTTGGCTGAATGAAGGAGGGAGCGGATGGCCACTGGGTGATGCAGCAGGCTGGACCACTACATCGGAGCCACGGTTCTCCCAGGCCGCTTAATGGTGGCGAAGCATGTGTTGATGCAGGGCCGTGGTTCCGATATTAGACCCCTGGCCACGCTTCACCTTCTGCTGACTTATCTTGCATGTGGCTACGTGAACCTCCTCCGGATGCCTGATGAAAAACTGCCACACCGCCGAGTAGCTAATTTTCCTACCTACAGCCCGCACTAATTGACTGCTACTGTCGCCATGGCCAGGAACCCCTATTCCACTACCTCCCGGAAAGGTAGGCTGACACGAAGCAGGTGGTCTCCCCTGGGCACCATTGGTTTCAGAATTTCCATTCCTGCCACCATGCTGACTGCCAACAGTGCTACCGCCTTGCTGGGTCAGCTGATGCCTCGAGAGCAACCTGCAATTCTCTTCTCTTGATGATGATGAAGCCTCTTCTGCACCTGGCTCCCAATTGCGATCGGCTTCATCATCAACAACAGTTGTCTGCACATCACTGATGTCCTCCTCAGGTTCCCCAACAGTGTTTGCTTCAGGACCCTGAACCCTGGCAACACCGCTTCCCACGTCACTCTCCGCATCACTACTTGGCCGCCTAGCGGAGCAAGCGGCGCATGTCTCCTCCCCTTCTTGGCTGGGCAGTAGCTGTTGACTGTCCTCTATTAGATCGTCCTCAGTGAATAGTAGAGCTGAACCCACAGCAAAAAATACTTCTTTAGGAGAGGGAACAGCATAGGACAAAGGCAATGGGAGGACAGGGACTGCTCCAGGGCCATGCCAACTGAGCGTTGTGTCTGAGGAACCCACTGACTGTTGACTGGGGGTGTCAGATGTCACTTGTGATGAAGTGGATGAGCGTGTTAACCAATAGACAATGGCAGATGGGTTGCTGGTCGAGACACAATCGCTGGCTGATAACGGGAGCTCAGGCCTCTCGCTGCGACTCCTGCTGCCACTCGCCCCTAGTCTGCTGCCACCTCTGCCTGAAGTATTTAGGCCTCTACCACTCCTCTGTGCACGTCCTGGCACTTCTCTGCCTGACATACTTAGTGCGTATATGAGGGTATTACAATACGCTACACTACTCTTTAAACAGTATTTGTCTAGAACAGCAGCAGGTGATTACTTATGGCTGTCTTTTCACAGTATGTAGGCCCTTGACAGATTAACAGGTACAAAATGGTACACTACTTGGATGGATGGATGTATGCGGTATGCACAGATGAGGGCAGAAAAATGCGCTACAATGAGCCTAGAAACTCTGTAATTTTTGTAAAACACCAGCCGGTGAATACTATTGTTTTGACTTTCCCAGTATGTAGGCCTTTGACAGATTAAAAGGCACAAAATGGTACACCACTTGGATGTACGTATGCGGTATGAACTGATGAGGGCAGAAATATGCGCAACAATACGGAGAAAAAAATCTATATTTTTGTAAAACACCAGCGGGTGAGTACTATTGTTTGGACTTTCACAGTATGTAGGCCCTTGACATATTAACAGGTACAAAATGATACAATACATGGATTTACGTATGCGGTATGCACTGATGAGGGCAGAAAAATGCACTACACTGAGCCTAAAAACTCTGTAATTTTTGTAAAACACCAGCCGGTGAGTACTATTGTTGTGACTTTCACAGTATGTAGGCCCTTGACAGATTAACAGGTACAAAATAGTACACTACTTGGATGTATGTATGCACTGATGAGGGCAGAAATATGCACAACAATACGCAGAAAAAAATCTGTATTTTTGTAAAACACCAGCCGGTGAGTACTATTGTTTGGACTTTCACAGTATGTAGGCCCTTGACATATTAACAGGTACAAAATGGTACAATACTTGGATGTACGTATGCACTGATGAGGGCAGAAAAATGCGCTACAATGAGCCTAAAAACTCTGTAATTTTTGTAAAACACCAGCCGGTGAAAACTATTGTTTTTACTTTCACAGTATGTAGGCCCTTGACAGCTTAACAGGTAGAAAATGATACACTACTTGGATGTACGTATGCAGTATGAACTGATGAGGGCAGAAATATGCGCAACAATACGGAGAAAAAAAATTTGTATTTTTGTAAAACACCAGCCGGTGAGTACTATTGTTGTGACTTTCACAGTATGTAGGCCCATGACAGATTAACAGGTACAAAATGGTACACTACTTGGATGTATGTATGCACTGATGATGGCAGAAATATGCGAAACAATACGCAAAAAAAAATCTGTATTTTTGTAAAACACCAGCCGGTGAGTACTATTGTTTGTACTTTCACAGTATGTAGGCCCTTGACAGATTAACAGGTAGAAAATGGTACACTACTTGGATGTACGTATGCGGTATGCACTGATGAGGGCAGAAAAATGCGCAACAATACACAGAAAAAATCTGTATTTTTGAAAAACACCAGCTGGTGATTACTTTTGCCAGGACTTTCCCTGTATCTAGACTTGTTACAGATACAGAATAGTAGACTGCTTTGATGTAGGCATGTGGTATGCATGTATGAGGGCAGACAAATGTACTACAGTCCGCTGAAAAAGAACTTATTTGTGAACAGCAGCAGGACGCAACAGTGCAGCACCACAAAAAAAGAAAACAGGGATTAAACCCTAAATTGCACTCTGTCACAGAGTGTTAGGAATGGTGTGCACCGGTTTTTATACAGTCTACACACAATTCTCAGCAGCAGATGAATTGCGCTGAAAAATGAGGAGATAAGATGGTTCATAACGTTCAGGCAGCTTGTTACATACATAGTACATAGTTATATAGTTAGTATGGTTGAAAAAAGACATACGTCCATCAAGTCCAACCAGGGAATTGAAGGGAAGGGTGTAAGGGGATAAGGGAAAGGGATGTAGTTTTATAATTCTGCATAAGCATTAATGTTATTTTGTTCCAGGAATGTTCTAACCCTGTTTTAAAGCTCTTAATTGTTCCTGCTGTGACCAGTTCCTGAGGTAGACCGTTCCATAAATTCACAGTCCTCACGGTAAAGAAGGCGTGTCGCCCCTTTAGACTAAACATTTTCTTCTCCAGACGGAGGGAGTGCCCCCTCGTCCTTTGGGGGGGTTTAACCTGGAACAGTTTTTCTCCATATTTTTTGTATGGGCCATTTATATACCTTATATACGTTTATCATATCCCCCCTTAAACGTCTCTTCTCAAGACTAAACAATTGTAACTCCTTTAATCGCTCCTCATAGCTAAGATGTTCCATGCCCCATATTAGTTTAGTCGTGCGTCTCTGCACCCTTTCCAACTCCGCAGTGTCCCTTTTATGAACAGGCGACCAAAACTGAACAGCATATTCCAGGTGAGGCCGTACCAATGCTTTATAAAGGGGGAGTATTATGTCCCTGTCCCTTGAGTCCATGCCTCTTTTGATACATGACAATATCCTGCCGGCTTTGGAAGCAGCAGCCTGACATTGCATGCTGTTCTGTAGTCTGTGATCTACAAGTACACCCAGATCCTTCTCTACCAGTGACTCTGCCAGTTTAATCCCCCCTAAGACATACGACGCATGCAGGTTATTAGTACCCATTAGTACTTTACATTTATCCACATTGAACCTCATTTGCCAATTGGATGCCCAGACACTTAGTCTATCCAAGTCATCTTGTAACCTATGCACATCCTCTATAGACTGTACCGTGCTACAAAGCTCTGTGTCATCTGCAAAGATAGAAACAGAGCTGTTAATACCATCCTCTATATCATTGATAAATAAATTAAACAACAGCGGGCCCAGTACTGAAGCTTGGGGTACACCTCTAATTACCGGGGACCAATCAGAGTACGAATCATTGACCACCACTCTCTGGGTACGATCCATGAGCCAGTGTTCAATCCAGTTACAAACTAAAGTTTCCAAGCCCAAAGACCTTAACTTACCTGTCAGACGTCTGTGAGGGACAGTATCAAACGCTTTGGCAAAATCCAGAAACACTATATCCACAGCCATTCCTCTGTCAAGGCTTCTACTCACCTCTTCATAAAAGCAAATTAGATTGGTTTGACAACTTCTATCCTTAGTAAACCCATGCTGGCTATCACTTATTATACTATTATCCCCTATGTATTCCTGTATGTAATCCCTTATAAGTCCTTCAAACAATTTACCCACAATGCACGTTAGACTTACCGGTCTATAATTGCCTGGCGAAGACCTAGAGCCCTTTTTGAAGATTGGTACCACATTCGCCTTGCGCCAGTCCCTTGGCACAATACCAGACACCAGAGAATCTCTAAATATCATGAACAGGGGTACAGATATTACTGAACTTACCTCTCTAAGAACTCTTGGGTGTAGTCCATCCGGCCCTGGAGATTTGCTTACATTTATATTACTTAACTTACCTTGTACCATCTCTACATTAAGCCAGTTCAGTACATTATATGATGTGTTACCAGCACTGACCTGGTCAATGTCAGCTCCTTTTTCCATAGTGTATACAGAACTAAAGAACCCATTCAGTAGCTCCGCCTTCTCATGATTGCCCGTGACAACCTCCCCATTATCATTATTAAGGGGTCCTACATGCTCTGTCCTTGTTTTTTTTGTATTTATATATCTAAAAAAAATATTTAGGATTAGTTTTGCTTTCTTTGGCCACCTGTCTCTCATTTAAAATTTTTGCTGTTTTTATTACATTTTTACAGATTTTATTAAGCTCCTTGTACTGTTTAAATGTTAAAGCTGACCCATCAGATTTGAATTTTTTTAAGGCTATTTTTTTGTTGTTTATTGCTCTTTTAACCTCATTTGTCAGCCATGTAGGATTTAGTTTTAATCGTTTATATTTGTTCCCCTTTGGTATATATTTACCTGTATAGTTATTTAGAGTTGATTTAAAGATGTCCCATTTACCTTCTGTATCCGTATTTGAGAACACCTCCCCCCAGGCTAGATCCTGTAGTGCAGATCTCAGCCCAGGGAAATTTGCCTTTTCAAAGTTATATGTTTTTGCCTTCCCCGTCTGTCTTTGTTTTCTACATTTTAAGTCAAAAGTAACTATATTGTGGTCGCTATTACCAAGGTTTTCCCTCACAGTTACATTACCAACCAACTCTGCGTTTTTGGAAATGATCAGATCCAACAAGGCATCACTTCTTGTTGGGTCCTCCACAAACTGGCCCATAAAATTATCCTGCAATAAATTTAGGAATTTTCTCCCCTTTGTAGTTTTAGCCAGCCCCCGGCCCCAATCTATATCTGGATAGTTAAAATCTCCCATTATTACCACTGTACCTGCCCGGGCAGCCCTCTCTATTTGTTTATACAGCCGACCTTCTATCTCTTCAGTGATATTAGGGGGTCTGTAGATTACACCAAATATAATTTTTTCAGTATTTCCCTCCTTTTGTAATTCTACCCACAGTGATTCCACCTCCTCAGAATAATCACACACTATGGCATCGTTCACACTGACTTTCATACCACTTCTTACATACAGACAGACTCCACCACCTTTTCTGTTCGTTCTGTCCTTGCGAAACAATGTAAATCCCTGCAGATTAACAGCAAAGTCATGCGAGGAGTCCAGCCATGTCTCAGAGACCCCAACTATATCAATATGTTCCTCCAGTATCAAGGCCTCAAGCTCCCCCATTTTATTTGCTAGGCTTCTGGCATTTGTGAACATACACTTTACATTTCCATTAAGTTTTACACATAAAGTCTCACTAATGGGATTTTCAGAGTTATTGGGGTTAATGTTATTATTTGAGTTATAAGGGCTAATTGTACTATTTAAGTTATTGGGGCTAATGGGATTTTTTGAGTTATTGGGTCTAACGTTATTATTTAAGTTATTGGGGCTAATGGGATTTTTTGCGTTATTGCGTCTAACGTTGTTATTTAAGTTATTGGGGCTAACGGTATTTTTTGAGTTAATGGGGCTTATTGTAGTCATTGAGTTATTGGGGCTAATGGAATTTTTGAATTATTGTGATTACAATTTTTCGGGCTACATTTATTTTTACAGCTGGTTTGTAACGCATGAATCTCCTTATCCACTGCTCTTAACCTCCCCCCACAGGACTCCTCTCCACCCACAATTATGTCCTGACCCCTCTCTAACCTATCCATCCCACTGTCTGCTTTCTTTGCTTTATTATTCTCCCCCCACTCACCTAGTTTAAATACTCATTGTTGATCTGTATGAGGCAGCCAACAGCTATCTGCCCCTCTGATGCAATGCTCAATAACGTGAATAGGAGGTTTATGTATCGTAAGATCCTTCTCAGTGAGAACACCAAAGCACTGCACTCCTGTCTTTCCCCAATGCTGATGTGACTAGCAGTTGCAGTGTAACGCTGTGGTATATGCAATTAACACACAAGCAGTCCCGTCCTCTCTCTCTCTCTGAGTGCATGCACGAAATGAAGAGAGGCAAGATGGCTGCCGATTATATAGGGCTATGACATCACAGGGGTCAATGAAAGCTGATAGGCTGCATCTCACATATGATTCAGGGTCATCCCGCCTACCTTCATTCCTGACGCAGTTTCCCGTCCTCCCATAATCCCCTGCCCCATGTACTGACATGTGGATCTGCCATTTTAGGTCTCCTTTAGGCTGTTTCCACTTGGGTTTTTTTCTGACAGTTTTTGTAATACTGCCCCTGCAGTTTTTGAGCCAAAGCCAGAAGTGTATTCAAAAGGAATAGGACATATAAATGAAGGACTTATACTTCTTCTCCCTTATGGATCCACTTCTGACTTTGGCTCAAAAACTGCAGTGGCAGTTGTCCAAAAACTGCCAGAAAAAAAACCAAGTGGAAACTTAGCCTAAGCCTGGAACGCTGTAAAATGGAGTTTAATGAAGCGATCGAATCACAGCGATATTCGCATTCGTTGCGAATCGAATCTTTAATGAAATTCGTAACGAATTCGGGTTCGTCAGCTTCGATTCCCTCATCTCTAATATGCTCATCCGTTTGCCATAGACTTCAATGTAAAATTTTTAATATCCGTTTCTATGCTGTTATTTTTGACGGGAGAAAAAAATACTTCATGCAACGTTTTTTCCCCTTCCAAAAAAACGGAACAGGCAGGAAACAGGTGCAAACGGGTGATAAATGATTGTAAAAAAAATCCCATTGACATCAATAGGATTATTTTACAGCCGTTTCCAACCCGTTTAAAAAATATCAAACGGATTGCAGAACGGGCATAAATTTACGGGGGCAGAGGCTGTGTGAACGAGCCCTTAAGTGTTTAATAATAATAGATTTAATTTCAGAGAAATTAATACTCAATGGCATGGAAAAAGTGACTTTGTTCTGCAATTGTGTGGTTTTCGTTTGTCATAATTTTCGGCTAATAGTGATGAGCGGCTGCTTCAGGTGCGCTAGAAGTAGATGTAATATGTGCAGTTTTATATCTAAGTCCTCTCACTTTTCCTCTAAGGTTAACGGTAACATTTTTCCAATCAAATCGTTTATAAACTGTGATACAACACATATTGTGTATTTTGCAACTTGCAATAGTTGCAATCTACAATATTTAGGCTGCACTACCAGAAAATTCAAAAGACGCATATATGAACATTTCCATCATTCAGACAGTGCGTCTTTTGTATCACGATCAATATCTGGTTTATCTAAACACATAGCTGAAGTTCACCATGGTGATTTGACGTCTATTGAATTGTGTGGAATTGAACGTGTACACCATTGAGGGGGAGATTGGGCACGTAATTTGTTGAAGAGAGAAGCTTATTGGATTTTGCTTCTTGACACCAGATATCCATCTGGTATGAATTATAAAAATCATTTGGCATATATTTATTAGTTCAACTATTTTTGCGTTTAAATTATATATATATATATATATTTTTTCTTTTTTTTCTTTTATGCAAGTTTTGTCAACTACATTATCGCTTGTATGTGAATACGCACGGAGTGGTTCTGTTTGATCAATTACCATATATCTGTTTCAGCTGAAAGAAACCCTATTTTGACAGAACTAAGAGATGTCAGTTTGTTTCTGAACCATGTTATCTTCTTAGTGGAATTGCAGTTATCTGAACCAGTATTCATGTTTTGTGACAAGTTGGCAGCATGAAACAAACAAGTATTGTATATACGATAAATACTCTTTCAACATTTTGCCATGTCTGAAATTGTCAGGTGCTTCTTGGAAGTTTATGATTTTGAAATAATCAATGTTTTTTATTTTATTTTTCTGGATATCGCTGGTTTATCATTATTGCTTATGTGTGAACACTCACAGAGTTTTTTGGTCAATTACCGTGGGTATTTGTGGTGGGTGTTTAGTGCGGCGGGAGCCATAGTCACCCCAAGGAGAACTACTCTGTCCACAAAAAATGTGGACTAACCTTTGTGAAGATGAATCAGGCATGGATCAGCCAGGTTTTCCCACCACCAATGCCTGATGCATGAGAGTAGATTGACCATGGTGCCACACCAACACTTCACAAATATGGATAGTGCCAAACAGATTTAAGGTGCTGCTCCCCAGTTACAAACATTCCTCCGCATCAGACCTTTTTTCACCCACCTTCGTCACCAGGTACTGGTATTGCCACCCACCGCACCACTCTGTCACCGGGTCACTTTCAGGACTCCTGATGCTGCTGCTGCCACCTACAGGCTGTCTCATTCAGCCACTATATGGTCTCTTCTCATGCTTCAGCCAACTCCAGGCTGTGTCATTCAGCAACTATATGGTCTCCTCATGCTTCAGTCACCTCCAGGCTGTGCCATTCATCCAATATATGGTTTATGGATGCTTCAGCCAGCTCCAGTCTGTGTCATTCAGCAACTACATGGTTTAGTGATGCTGCTGGGCCTAGGACATCACCTATATATGTTTATGGTAGCACTAGGTACCATACATCTTCAATGGAAATTGGAAATTTCTAAATTCATCTTTTATTCTTAGAGATTGTGAGGCCCTATTGTCTCCTCATCTACCACCAATTCCAGACTGTGCCATTCAGACACTATATGGTCTCCCCATGCTGCCACAAACTCCAGGCAGTCATTCAGCCACTATATGGTCCCCTCATACTGATGCCACCTCCAGGTTGTCTCATTCAGCCACTATATGGTCTCTTCTTATGCTTCAGCCAACTCCAGACTGTGCCATTCAGCCACTATATGGTCTCCTCCTACTGATGCCACCTCCAGGCTCTGTCATTGTGCTGCAATGTGACATATGACTGCTTGTTATATTTGCTCCTTTGTACCCACACACCGGGGCCCGGGACACTAAAACGTGGGAATTAAAAGTTCAATTTAAAAATCTTAAATTTAAATTTAAAAATCTTAAATTTCAATGGTCTCCTCATGCTTCTGCCAACTCCAGGCTGTGCCATTAAGGCAGAATATGGTCTCCTCATGCTTCAACCAACTCCAGGCTGTGCCATTCAGCCACTGTATGGTCTCCTCCTACTGATGCCATCTCCAGGCTCTGTCATTGTGCTGCAATGTGACATGTGACTGCTTGTTAGATTTGGTCCACGCTGGGGCCCGGGACACTAAAATATGGAAGTTAAAAGTTCAATTTCAAAACCTTCAATTTCAATTTAAAAATCTTACATTTAAAAATCATACATTTCAAATGGTCTCCTCATGCTTCTGCCAACTCCAGGCTTTGCCATCCAGACATTATATGGTCTCCTCATGCTTCAGCCAACTCCAGGTTGTGCCATTCAGGAAATATATGGTTTACTGATGCTGCTGGGCCTGGGTCTGGGAATAAAATATTTGTTATGGTAGCACTAGATACCCAAAATAATCAGTTCAAATTTCAGAATTCATCTTTTAATCTTAGGGATTGTAAAGCCCTAGTGTCTATTCATGCTGCTGCCAACTCCTGACTGTGCCATTCAGACAATATATGGTCTCCTCATGCTTAAGTCAACTCCAGGCTGTGCCATTCAGGCAATATATTGTCTACTGATGCTGCTGGGCCTGGGTCTGGAAATAAAAATGTTCTTATGGTAGCACTAGCTACCCAAAATCTTCAGTTTAAATTTCAGAATTCATCTTTTAATCTTAGGGATTGTAAAGCCCTAGTGTCTCTTCATGCTTCATCCAACTCCAGGCTGTGTCATTCAGACAACATATGGTTTATTGATGCTGCTGGGCCTGGGTCCGGGCGTAAACATTTTTATGGTAGCACTAGCTACCATAAATCTTCAATTTAAATTTCAAAATTCATCTTTTAATCTTAGGGATTGGGAAGCCCTAGTGTCTGCTCATGCTGCTGCCAGCTTTAGGATGTGTCATTCAGCCACTATATAGTCTCCTCATGCTGCCAACACCTCCACACTGTGTCATTCAGCCACCATATGGTCTCCTCATACTGATGCCCCCTCCAGGCTCTGTCACTGTGGTGCTCTGCGGCAGTGATTCTAAAAGTGATGCCTGTAATCTGCATGTTATTCTGAATAACAGTATTATTTCACTACCCCAGCACACTCCATATGCGTGTTAGAACAAAGCAAAGTTTTCTACACCCCTATTGAGGCTCTCTGTAGGCCAGAAATAGCAGTTTTTAATATAGATTTGTCACAAATAAATTTGGATTGAACTGAATTTTTGCAAAAAATTCGGGGGATTGGACAAATCAAATTTTTAAAAAGTTCGCTCATCTCAATGCACAGTGTGTGGTAGTATTATATTCAGAATGTACAGTGTGTGGCAGGTTTATCTTCAGAATGTACAGTGTGTGGTAGTTTTATATTTAGAGGGTACAGTGTGTCATAGTACAGTGATCCCTCAACATACGATGGTAATTCGTTCCAAACGAGCCATCGTTTGTCGAATCCATCGTATGTTGAGGGATTCGTGCAATGTAAAGTATGGGAAGCTGTACTCACCTGTCCCCGCCGCTCGCGATGGTGTCCCCGCCGCTCCCAATGGTGACCCCGGGCCTCCGCTGGGCTCTCCTGGTCTTCTCCGGTCCTCTGCTGTCTTCCGCAAGGCCTTACTGGGTCTGTGTAGCGACGTCATTACGCCGCTGCGTACGCCATTCCTACTGGAGGATGTGAGCAGCAGCGTATTGACCTCATCGGAGAGGGCCGAGAAGACACCTGAAGACCAACGCTGGACCCGGAGGGCACCCCGGAGCATCGTGGAGGGGTAAGTAATACTTACCGCACCACACAGGGAACATTAAGCTACTATCCGGCAGCAGCTTAAGCATTTTGTGCTGCCGGATAGCACTTAATGTGATGGCCCTGACATAAAAGAGCATCGTATGTCGATGCTGACATCGAAATGCGATGGCCTCTGAGAGGCCATCGTATGTCGATATGATCATATGTCGGGGGCCATCGTAGGTCGGGGGGTCACTGTATTATATTCAGTGGGTACAGTATGTGGTAGTATTATATTAAGAGGGTACAGTGTGTGGCAGATTTATATTCAGAGGGTACAGTATGTGGAAGATCTATATTCAGAGGGTACGGTTTGTGAAAGGTGTATGCAGTGTATTATATTTAGAGGATACAGTGTCTGGCAGGATTATAATGATTATTGTTTTCGTATAGAGGATCAGAATCTGCTGACATAGTGAGGAGCCATCTGGGTGTCCCATTCTGCAGAGAGAAGATTTAGTTGGAACAAGTCATGGCAGTATGTTCCATCCGAATTAGATAAGGAATGACTATAGAGAAGACGTCACCTACAGTCACTGATATAATTGTGTATTCGCCTCACTATGTCCTATCAGAGCTGTAAGTTCTACAGTTATGATGAGTGAAACTACAACTCCCAGCATAACCTTACCACTGCTTAAAGGGGTACTCTGCTGGAAAACATTTTCTTTTGAATCAACTGGTTCCAGAAAGTTAAACAGATTTGTAAATTACTTACTTGAAGGATTCAGATTTTCAAATAGAAGTAATTTACAAATCTGTTTAACTTTCTGGCACCAGTTGATTTAAAAGAAAATGTTTTCCAGTGGAGTACCCCTTTAAGTAATTCTGGGAGCTGTAGTTTTAAATGGTGAAACTGTAATGTCCCAGTACAGGACATGGTCCTGTACTACACTTAGGCCCTGTCAGGTTGAGTCCCTCAGTGACCTGAGGGCTCCCCTGCAGGGTTACCCCTGCTGTTTCTATAATGTTATTTATCTTAACTTATGTGTAGTCAGTGTCCTAATGTATAGGTAGTATAAAGGACCTGTAAGAGGTTGTCTCAAGGACCTGTAAGTCTATCACATGTTATGTTATGCAGTCACATGATTTGTTGTCACATGTTCTCCCAGAGATCACCAGCTTGACCCGTAGCTTGACCAATGGGCTTTAGTTCAGCCCCCCACTATATAAAGGTGTGGCCATTACAATTCACGCTCTTGTACTATCAGTCTTTACTGAGACAGCAACCACCAGAGATCTCAGTGCAAGTGATCATCATCTGGAAAAGCTACAGTCATTCCAGTAAGTCTCAAGTCTATGTCTGCTGTCACTACAAGTATTCAAGTCCTGCATATAGTCAAGGCAAGTTCAATCTCAAGTCAAGTTACTTACAAGTATATTGGTCCAGCAAGCTTCGAGGTCCTTCTGGATCCTGGCAACCTCTCTGGGAAATCTGGCTTTAGCTGTGAAGATAATTCCATCTGTCTCATACTCAGTAAAGCCTCTGTTTGACCGTAACTGTTTGTGGACTCATTTCACTACTAGCAACTGGGATAGCGGAGAAACCGGGCATGTGGTGTTCCGGAACCCTAAAACCACACTGGCGTCATGAACACTAGGGGTAAACAACATCTTGCCCCGTAGTTAATACCGTCTGATCCCACCACTCACACCGCTACACCCGTGGTCCCGCCATACACCGGTGGTCCACCACAAAAACTTCTTTAGCGCTTTACCATTCTCTGGCAATTGGTATATTTGATTATTATACTGGATTTTTTCACAATGCATTACACCAGTGGCATCTGTCATAAGAGGCTAACACATACTTTGGGGAAGGGTAAGTATGGGGTGACACCATTTTATACCGGACCGGGTGACACCAACCCTTGCAACGCCAGCCTGGAGGGGTGACACCACGATCGGCACTGCCAGCACCCCCCCCCCCCCGGTCATCATGTGCACACGTCCGCCAGCACCAACACCTCCCGAACCCCCCCCCCCCCCCGGGTCCTCATGTGCACACATCCGCCAGCACCAACAGCGACCCCAGTGCCATGAAGGAAATAGCAAACGAGCGACTGAAGTGTGGAGAATGTATGACCTGAATACTGCCACACACTGTACCCCTGAATATACTACTGCCACACACTGTGCCCCCGGAATATAATTCTGCCACACGCTGCACCCCCTGAATATAATATTGACAGACTCTAGGCCCCTGGTATATTACTGCCACATACTATGCCTCTGGTATATTACTGCCACACACTATTCCCCTGCAATATAACTGCCACACGCTATGCCCCCAAATACATTTTTGACAAACACTGTGCCCTGCACTGACTAATTGTACCTCTGTTTCCCTTAAAACAATGAATGACACCACTGTGCCCCCCACATTAAATTACACCACTGTGCCCACAGAATAAATCACAGGAGAAGCGCGGCTGGGCAGGGACACAGCGTTCCCTTGTTTCGGGCCACAGCTATTCATTTCAATCGGTGTCTTAAAGACACTGCTACAAATAAATACGGGGAGATCCGGTGAGCAGTCTGGATTACTAACGGCCGCTGTCTGGATCTGGACCATGGACCTCTGAAAGATATTCTTCAAAACAGTTTTGCTTGCCTGCAAAGATGTAACAGTTTTGCAACAAGGGTGAGTAATTGTAGCAAATGTATCAATAGTAGCACAAATAGTATCTGATGTAGTTTTTCAGTTTATAAGATTTTTAGTGCTGTAGGTTCAAAAGTCAGAGAAGTTTATTCTATTGTTTTAGGTGTTATGCACTGCTCACCCAACAATGCATGGCTGTTCAGTTTCAATGTAATCCAAAATGATTCTTTGGTGCTCTGCACCACTCACCACTATGATGCTGGAGAATGAAGGACTGCATGTCTCATAATGCCCATAAGCTGTAGTGATGTTCCACTCTGTTGTGAGTAGTGATGGAGAATGCAGATGTCCCATGGTAAGTATTAGTTGTATCTCCACACTGTTTTGGAGTTTCTATGAGCTGTTGTTTTGGCAAGTGGAGCATAAGATAGTGGGTAATGGAGTAGACAGCAGCATCCTCATGTATTTGATGCACAGGCTTCCTGCAGGAAATACGGTGTTGGTAAACTGATTATCAAGATAAAATATCCTGTATACTGGACATGTTTTAGGGTGCAACAGCCCTTTCTTCAGCAATTAATCTTTATGCATATAATCTATAATTTATATGCAAAAAGACTACCTGCTGAAGAAAGGGCTTTTGCGCCTTGAAATGCGCCCAGTATACAACTTTTGAGCATTGCAGGACTTGCAGTCCTTCATTCTCCAACATCATAGTGGTGAGTGGTGCAGAGCACCAAAGAATCATTCTGGATTACATTGGAACTGAACAGCGGACCATTGTTGGGTTAGCGGTGCATAAAACCTAAAACAATAGAATAAACTACTATGACTTTAACATCTACTGCACTAAAAATCTTATAAACTGAAATGCAACATCAGATACTATTTGTGCTGCTCTTGATACATTTGCTACAATTGCTCACCCTTGTTACAAATCTGTTACATCTTTGCTGGCAAGCAAAACTGTTTCGAAGAATATCTATATGACACATTGTAGACGAATATACACTGCTCAAAAAAATAAAGGGAACACTAAGATAACACATCCTAGATCTCAATGAATGAACTAATCGTATGAAATACTTTCGTCTTTACATAGTTGAATGTGCGGACAACAAAATCACACAAAAATTATCAATGGAAATCAAATTTATCAACCCATGGAGGTCTGGATATGGAGTCACACTCAAAATCCAACTTTGATGTAATGTCCTTAAAACAAGTCAAAATGAGGCTCAATAGTGTGTGTGACCTCCACGTGCCATATGACGTCCCTACAATGCATGGACATGCTTCTGATGACCTCCCAGACCTGAACTAAAGCATTCGCCAACTCCTGGACAGTCTGTGGTTGGTGGATGGAGCGAGACATGATGTCCCAAATGTGCTCAATCGGATTCAGGTCTGGGGAACGGGCAGGCCAGTCCATAGCATGAATGCCTTCCTCTTGCAGGAACTGCTGACACACTCCAGTTAATGAGGTCTAGCATAGTCTTGCATTAGAAGGAACCTAGGGCCAACTGCACCTGCATATGCTCTCACAAGGGGTGTGAGGATCTCATCTCGGTACTTAATGGCAGTCAGGCTACCTCTGACAAGCACATGAAGGGCTGTGCGGCCCCCCAAAGAAATGCCACTCCACACCATTACTGACTCACCACCAAACCAGTCATGCTGAAGGATGTTGCAGGCAGCAGAAGGTTCTCCACCGCATCGCCAGACTCTGTCACGTTTGTCCCATGTGCTCAGTGTGAACCTGCTTTCATCTGTGAAGGGCACAGGGCACCAGTGGCAAATTTCCCAATCTTGGTGTTCTCTGGCAAATGCCAAACGTCCTGCATGGTGTTGGGCTGTAAACACAAGCCCTACCTGCCGGCCCTCATACCACCCTCATGGAGTCTGTTTATGACTGTTTGAGTGGACACATGCACATTTGTGACCTGCTTGAGGTCATTTTGCAGGGCTCTGGCAGTGCTCCTCCTGCTCCACCTTGCACAAAGGTGGAGGCAGCGGTCCTGCTGTTGGGTTGTTGCCCTCCTACAGCCTCCTCCATGTTTCCTGATGTACTGGCCTGTCTCCTGGTAGCGCCTCCATGCTCTGAACACTACGCGGACAGACACAGCAAACCTTCTTGCCACAGCTCGCATTGATGTGCCATCCTGGATGAGCTGCACTACCTGAGCCACTTGTGTGGGTTGTAGACTCTGTCGCATGCTACCACTAGAGTGAAAGCACCGCCAGCATTAAAAAGTGACCAAAACATCAGCCAGGAAGCATAGGAACTGAGAAGTGGTCTGTGGTCACCACCTGCAGAACCACTCCTTTATTGGAGGGTGCCTTGCTAATTGCCTATAATTTCCACCTGTTGTCTGTTCCATTTGCACAACAGCATGTGAAATTGATGTCAATTAGTGTCGTTTCCTGAGTTGGCAGTGTGATTTCACAGAAGTGTGATTGACTTGGAGTTACATTGTGTTGTTTAAGTGTTCCCTTTATGTTTTTTGAGCAGTGTATGTCTGAACAAAGCTCGCCCTATTTAGGTACACTGTTATACAACATTTCATTGTTTATTGTTTAGCTGTTTACATTTATTTGGTGATCGGATTTAACTGCAAGGTACTTATGGTGTCTCCCTCACAAAATATTTTATTGTAATTATTGTGACTCCAATAATCTCAATAAATATATATTTCCACATGACTTTGAGAACTGTGATTTGTTTTATTTACGCACACTTTATATTCCTTGAGGTATTGGAATTTTTGTGCAGTAACCTCAGAAAAACAATGACCTTGTCACCAATCTAAAGGGTTAAAGGGTACCTTTCATCAAAATTTTTTTTTTCATATATTATAGATATATGCAGAATAACTTTTCAATTGCAGGTTATTAAACAATATGCTTATTTCTATGTCATTTTCCACTTTGAAAAAATGACCACTAGAGGTCTCCTACCAGTCCTAATGAACAGACAGTAAAAGCGCTCCTGGTGTGATAACGTATGGATACAATATGTTGTAATAGCAAAATTGCTCAGCAAGGGAAGTTGTACTGTGACCAAGTACAACTATGGTGTAGGCATGAAAAAGAGACCCTTGACGGGCGAAGCTCGGCAGCCGCTCCTGGCACACACAAGTGAAGCACTCTAGATGGATCCCTCCAAGGAACAGCAGAGGATTGAGCCGGCACACACAACTCCAGGTACAAACTGTTTATTTCCCTAGCATGCCGGGAAATAAACAGTTTGTACCTGGAGTTGTGTGCGCCGGCTCAATCCTGTGCTGTTCCTTGGAGGGATCTGTCTAGAGTCCTACCAGTCCTGGCCACAAGCCCTTTTTATAGATTTCAGACTCATGCTGGAGTCCTAAATCTCAGACTGCAACCGGGACACACACAAGCTCAGCACTGCTCCCTGCCTGTCAATCAGACAGGCAGGAGCCAGCACTGTGCTCATAGCACAGCAGGGCATACTCCTGACTCTGCCTTACTGCATGCCCTCATTCATTTTACTATCTGAGCTCCAATGTTTCTTCTCTCTGCACAAGCAGTTGTAAACAGAGAGAAGATTCAGAGCTGCCAGCTGAGCTTGTCTATGTCACGGCTGCAGTCTGAGATTTAGGGCTCGAGCATGAGTCTGAAATCTATTAAAAAAAAAAAAAAAAGGGCTTGCGGCCAGGACTGGTGGGGAGACCTCTAGTGGTCATTTTTTCAAAGTGGAAAATTAAATAGAAAGAAGCATATTTTTTAAAGGGGTATTCCAGGCCAAAACTTTTTTTTATATATCAAGTTAAACAGATTTGTAAATTACTTCTATTCAAAAATCTTAATCCTTCCAATAGTTATTAGCTGAAGTTGAGTTGTTATTTCTGTCTAACTGCTCTCTGATTACTCACGTCCCGAGACGTGACATCATCATTGAGCAGTTAGATAGAAAACTTCAGAAGCTAATTACTATTGGAAGGATTAAGATTTTTGAATAGAAGTAATTTACAAATCTGTTTAACTTTCCGGAGCCAGTTGATATATATATATATATATATATATATATATATATATATATATAAAAAAGGTTTTGCCTGGAATACCCCTTTAATAACATGCAATTGGAAAGTTATTCTGCATACATTAATCCATAATATATCAAAAGTTTTTTGGTACCCTTTAATGTAATAAAACCACACAGGTTTTTAAAATTCTTTTGAAAGTACAAGTATGCTTTAAGTAAGCCATATTTTCCAGTAGTGGAAACCCTATTACCATGCTTTCCTAGATTGTTTTAGCAGCTCCTACTATACTTTTTAAAACTTTGTTTTAAATGAGCCCATAAAACTATCAATTTAGACATATTACCCTTTAAAATGTATTTATTGATCCACTCACTATCTAAATGATTCATATTAGTCTCTGCCCATTTTGTCTTACAATCTTACTCATACTAATAAGGAAATTGATAGTGTTAATAGTAATCTCAACTGTGCACCAGAGTAGAACACTACAATATTCATAGATCAGGAAAAGGCAGAAGGTATTTATTTAACACAACTGCTACAAACTCACTTTTTTTTTTTATATTTTAAGATCAAAACACTTATATCTTGTCTATTTTTGCATACCTGCTTAGTCCCAAGACAATAAAATCCTACAAGCTGTGACGCTCAAGCTGCAAGTTTCATCAAATGGAAGGTGGTAACTCTCAATTCACTGCAAACAGTACAAATACTTTGGAAACATATCAAATTGTTACCTTCCAATGGGAGAAAGTGCACGTTCCTTACATTTTAACATTATGGGTTTTGGTGGCTTCTGTTGGAAAAATGGGTGAGTAGTTTGCAAACTTTGTATATTTATAATTAAATTTGTCTGCATTTTATTGGTTTGAATATTTTATAATTTAAAAGTTTCGATGCTGAATAGCTCTTGACAACCATGGTTATGGTTATGACACCTACATGCTTCAGAAAACAAACTGGAAGTAAGCAGTCACACAGCATGCAGACATCCTGAAAACTGACAAAAATGTATCATGAAATACAAATCTAGCAAATAAGTGTTATTTTTACTCTAAGAGGAAAAACTCTTTAATGTATGTAAGAATTCATTTTGATATTGAGCTTTATGAGTGCATTTCTATTTTTCCTCTTGTTGTGATCTTGTTAAAAAATCCAATACCGATTTTATTACATGTATAGTAATTCTCTATTTGAACTGATGCAAAGTCTAGTTTTATAATACCAATTTCTATCTACTCCCGTTTACCAATTTCTATCTACTTTTGTTAAGGTAGTGTGCACAATTTGCTTTGTTCTTCACAATGCCTATACATTGATGGTGGATGAAGCCTAAAGATTTATTGCCTTTGTTATGCCGAGCGCTCCGGGTCCCTGCTCCTCCCCGGAGCGCTCGCGGCGTTCTCCTCTCTGCAGAGCCCCGGTTAGACCCGCTGACCGGGAGCGCTGCACTGTCACTGCCAGCGGGGATGCGATCCACGTATCGGGACGCGCCCGCCCGCAGGTCGCATCCCAATCTACTCACCTGTCCCGCTCCCCGGCTGTCACGTCCTGGCGTGCGGCTCCGCTCTCTAGGGCGCGCGCGCGCCGACTCTTTAAGATTTAAAGGGCCAGTGCACCACTAATTGGTGCCTGGTCCAATCAGTGTCTATTAGCTTCCTGGTCCTTGTGTATATAAACCCACTTCCCCTTCCTGTCCTGGCCAGATCTTGTTGCCTCAGTGCCTAGTGAAAGCATTTTGTGAGTGCCCTTACCAGTGTTTCCAGACCTTCTCCCGTTGCCCTTGACTACGAACCGTCTCGCCTCTGTCTAGTCCTCCTGTACCACGCCAGTCTCAGCAGTCAGTGAGGTTGAGCCGCTACCGGTGGACACGACCTGGTTGCTACCGCCGCAGCAAGACCATCCCGCTTTGCGGCGGGCTCTGGTGAAAACCAGTAGCAACTTAGAACCGGTCCACCGGTACGGTCCACGCCAATCCCTCTCTGACACCACCAGCCTGCCGAATCGTGACAGCCTTCTTGTACATTCCTGACATACCAACAATGGATGCTGAAAATGTTTGCCACTAACATTGTTTTGCAACTGTCATATACCAAAATTTATGTCAGAAATGACTTACAGGGAATTGCCCCTATG
Organism: Hyla sarda; assembly: GCF_029499605.1. NCBI lineage: Eukaryota > Metazoa > Chordata > Amphibia > Anura > Hylidae > Hyla > Hyla sarda. The sequence continues at coordinate 115,747,289 of NC_079193.1, read as the reverse complement.
TTATAACTCATGCAGGGCCTGTGAAGGTGGTGTGTGACGTAAGTATGTAGTGATAAATAGAATAAGAGAATATTATGCATAAAATGCTTTATCATGCCTGTAACCCTCTCTCTCCAGATTCTTCCAACCCAGAGGCACACCTTAGATATAGTTGGAATGACTTCATTTAATGACTAGCACAATTCTAGGATTTGTACTTCAATTTACCCCTTCTGACCCTGCGTTATGGTTTTACAGTGCAAGCAAAAAGTCATTAACGAACTGGCATGAATTTACAGCACAACATTAAGACATCACTGTGTCAAATTACACATAGTGGTAATTTATACTTGTGATCACTTCTAAGTGCCAGACGACCAATGACTGCAGGCTGGAATACTAGGAAGAAGGCAGGTTTATCTGACAAGCCAATGCTTAAACTCTTACATAGGGATTAGAGAGTCTGTCAAAGCGGAAACGTATTTGTTGGCAATCAGAGCTGCAAAACACTAAATTGCCACATTCACCATCATCTTTCGGTGGTTATCCAGTGTGTTGCCTAGGAAACAAATTTAATCTTTTTACAACAATTTTTTTTTCGAGCAGGGAACCATTTATATGAGCAGGCAGGGACATAAAAATACATCCGAAGTCAACACCAAAATACGAGTCCTCCCACTTTACTGCCAGTGGCATTTAACCTAATAAAGGGCAATTTGCCAGAAGAAAAGAAAAAAATACATCCGACAATATTAGAAAAAAGGGGTCCGTGAGATTTTTTTATTAAAATGTCTTAAATTTTTTTTAAACTTTTTTATTAATAATATAATAATGTATTCAAACCTTTTTATGCATGCACATTATTGTGTTACTACTACTACTCCAAGCCTGGAACAGAGTGTGTTCCATATTGGGAGCAGTAGTACAGTGGTCCCTCAACATACGATTGTAATCCGTTCCAAACGGACCATTGTTTGTTGAGGGATCCATGCAATGTAAAGTATAGGACAGTGGTCTACAACCTGCGGACCTCCAGATGTTGCAAAACTACAAAACCCAGCATGCCCGGACAGCCAACGGCTGTCCGGGCATGCTGGGTGTTGTAGTTTTGCAACATCTGGAGGTCCGCAGGTTGTAGACCACTGTTAGAGAAAGTTGTACTCACCTGTCCCCGCCGCTCCAGACCGTCACCGCTGCCCGGTATGTTGCCGTCCATTGCTGTCACCGCATCCCCGAGGTGACCCCAACGCTCCGGCAAGGCCTCTTCTTCCCATCCGCGTTCTGTCGCCGCCATCACGTCGCTACGCACGCCGCTCCTATTGGATGATGGGACGGCGTGCGCAGCGACGTGATGACTTTGATGGAGAGCGCTGTTACGCCGAGCGCTCCGGGTCCCCGCTCCTCCCCGGAGCGCTCGCTTCACTCTCCCCGCGGCAGCGCTCCGGTCACGTCCTCTGACCCGGGGCGCTGCGATTCCGCTGCCAGCCGGGATGCGATTCGCGATGCGGGTAGCGCCCGCTCGCGATGCGCACCCCGGCTCCCCTACCTGACTCGCTCTCCGTCTGTTCTGTCCCGGCGCGCGCGGCCCCGCTCCCTAGGGCGCGCGCGCGCCGGGTCTCTGCGATTTAAAGGGCCACTGCGCCGCTGATTGGCGCAGTGGTCCCAATTAGTGTGTTCACCTGTGCACTTCCCTATATCACCTCACTTCCCCTGCACTCCCTTGCCGGATCTTGTTGCCTTAGTGCCAGTGAAAGCGTTCCTTGTGTGTTCCTTGCCTGTGTTTCCAGACCTTCTGCCGTTGCCCCTGACTACGATCCTTGCTGCCTGCCCCGACCTTCTGCTACGTCCGACCTTGCTTTTGCCTACTCCCTTGTACCGCGCCTATCTTCAGCAGCCAGAGAGGTGAGCCGTTGCTAGTGGATACGACCTGGTCACTACCGCCGCAGCAAGACCATCCCGCTTTGCGGCGGGCTCTGGTGAAAACCAGTAGTGGCTTAGAACCGGTCCACTAGCACGGTCCACGCCAATCCCTCTCTGGCACAGAGGATCCACTACCTGCCAGCCGGCATCGTGACAGTAGATCCGGCCATGGATCCCGCTGAAGTTCCTCTGCCAGTTGTCGCTGACCTCACCACGGTGGTCGCCCAGCAGTCACAACAGATAGCGCAACAAGGCCAACAGCTGTCTCAACTGACCGTTATGCTACAACAGTTACTACCACAGCTTCAGCAGTCATCTCCTCCGCCAGCTCCTGCACCTCCTCCGCAGCGAGTGGCCGCTCCTGGGATACGCTTATCCTTGCCGGATAAATTTGATGGGGACTCTAAGTTTTGCCGTGGCTTTCTTTCCCAATGTTCCCTGCATCTGGAGATGATGTCGGACCTGTTTCCCACTGAAAGGTCTAAGGTGGCTTTCGTAGTCAGCCTTCTGTCCGGAAAAGCCCTGTCATGGGCCACACCGCTCTGGGACCGCAATGACCCCGTCACTGCCTCTGTACACTCCTTCTTCTCGGAAATCCGAAGTGTCTTTGAGGAACCTGCCCGAGCCTCTTCTGCTGAGACTGCCCTGTTGAACCTGGTCCAAGGTAATTCTTCCGTTGGCGAGTATGCCGTACAATTCCGTACTCTTGCTTCAGAATTGTCCTGGAATAATGAGGCCCTCTGCGCGACCTTCAAAAAAGGCCTATCCAGCAACATTAAAGATGTTCTGGCCGCACGAGAAATTCCTGCTAATCTACATGAACTTATTCACCTAGCCACTCGCATTGACATGCGTTTTTCCGAAAGGCGTCAGGAACTCCGCCAAGATATGGACTCTGTTCGCACGAGGCGTTTCTTCTCCTCGGCTCCTCTCTCCTCTGGTCCCCTGCAATCTGTTCCTGTGCCTCCCGCCGTGGAGGCTATGCAGGTCGACCGGTCTCGCCTGACACCTCAAGAGAGGACACGACGCCGTATGGAGAACCTCTGCCTGTACTGTGCTAGTACCGAACACTTCCTGAGAGATTGTCCTATCCGTCCTCCTCGCCTGGAAAGACGTACGCTGACTCCGCACAATGGTGAGACAGTCCTTGATGTCTACTCTGCTTCTCCACGTCTTACTGTGCCTGTGCGGATGTCTGCCTCTGCCTTCTCCTTCTCTTCAGTGGCCTTCTTGGACTCAGGATCTGCAGGAAATTTTATTTTGGCCTCTCTCGTCAACAGGTTCAACATCCCGGTGACCAGTCTCGCCAGACCCCTCTACATCAATTGTGTAAATAATGAAAGATTGGACTGTACCATACGTTTCCGCACGGAGCCCCTTCTTATGAGCATCGGATCTCATCATGAGAGGATTGAACTTTTGGTCCTCCCCAATTGCACCTCGGAAATTCTCCTTGGACTTCCCTGGCTTCAACTTCATTCCCCTACCCTGGATTGGTCCACTGGGGAGATCAAGAGTTGGGGGTCCTCTTGTTCCAAGAACTGTCTAAAACCGGTTCCCAGTAACCCTTGCCGTAACTCTGTGGTTCCTCCAGTAACCGGTCTCCCTAAGGCCTATATGGACTTCGCGGATGTTTTCTGCAAAAAACAAGCTGAGACTCTACCTCCTCACAGGCCTTATGATTGCCCTCTGGTCTGCCCGCTGTGGATGGAATTTCTCGTGACCTTTCCATCATATGGAGAGAGACCCAAAATTCTCTCTTACAGGCTTCATCACGCATGAAGAAGTTCGCGGATAAGAAAAGAAGAGCTCCCCCCGTTTTTTCCCCTGGAGACAAGGTATGGCTCTCCGCTAAATATGTCCGCTTCCGTGTCCCTAGCTACAAGTTGGGACCACGCTATCTTGGTCCTTTCAAAATTTTGTGTCAAATTAATCCTGTCTCTTATAAACTTCTTCTTCCTCCCTCTCTTCGTATCCCTAATGCCTTTCACGTCTCTCTTCTCAAACCACTCATCCTCAACCGTTTTTCTCCCAAATCTGTTCCTCCCACTCCTGTTTCTGGCTCCTCGGACATCTTCTCGGTCAAAGAAATTTTAGCTGCCAAAAAGGTCAGAGGGAAAAATTTTTTTTTAGTGGACTGGGAGGGTTGTGGTCCTGAAGAGAGATCCTGGGAACCTGAGGACAACATCCTAGACAAAAGTCTGCTCCTCAGGTTCTCAGGCTCCAAGAAGAGGGGGAGACCCAAGGGGGGGGGTACTGTTACGCCGAGCGCTCCGGGTCCCCGCTCCTCCCCGGAGCGCTCGCTTCACTCTCCCCGCGGCAGCGCTCCGGTCACGTCCTCTGACCCGGGGCGCTGCGATTCCGCTGCCAGCCGGGATGCGATTCGCGATGCGGGTAGCGCCCGCTCGCGATGCGCACCCCGGCTCCCCTACCTGACTCGCTCTCCGTCTGTTCTGTCCCGGCGCACGCGGCCCCGCTCCCTAGGGCGCGCGCGCGCCGGGTCTCTGCGATTTAAAGGGCCACTGCGCCGCTGATTGGCGCAGTGGTCCCAATTAGTGTGTTCACCTGTGCACTTCCCTATATCACCTCACTTCCCCTGCACTCCCTTGCCGGATCTTGTTGCCTTAGTGCCAGTGAAAGCGTTCCTTGTGTGTTCCTTGCCTGTGTTTCCAGACCTTCTGCCGTTGCCCCTGACTACGATCCTTGCTGCCTGCCCCGACCTTCTGCTACGTCCGACCTTGCTTTTGCCTACTCCCTTGTACCGCGCCTATCTTCAGCAGCCAGAGAGGTGAGCCGTTGCTAGTGGATACGACCTGGTCACTACCGCCGCAGCAAGACCATCCCGCTTTGCGGCGGGCTCTGGTGAAAACCAGTAGTGGCTTAGAACCGGTCCACTAGCACGGTCCACGCCAATCCCTCTCTGGCACAAAGGATCCACTACCTGCCAGCCGGCATCGTGACAAGCGCCAACGATGGAGGGGATCCCGAAGAGGACGCGCAGGAAGCCCGAGGACAGGTGAGTTACCATCACCGGAGCTCACGGGGCACCGTAAACGGCTATCCTGCGGCAGCTGAAGCAGTCAGCGCTGCCGGATAGCCGTTTATGCGATGGCCCCGACATAAAAAAGCATTGTATGTTGATGCTGCCTTCAACATGCGATGGCTTCTGAGAGGCCATCGCATGTTGAAATGATCATATATCGGGGCCATCGTATGTCGAGGGGTCACTGTACTTGTACTTGTACTAATTCATATTTCCCACTCAGAGCAGTGATTGGCCGTCACAGTCTGGCCAATCACCGCTCTGAGCAGCAAATATGAATCAGTAATGTGAAGTTCTATTCACATCACTGGCCGGCCTGAGTACAGAGCAGAGATGCGGAGCTTTTCTGTGTGCTGCCCGCATCTCAGGAATATAAGTGCCAATCACAATGGGTCTCAGGAGTGAGATCCGGGGCAATCTGTCCTTAGTGCAGGTACTACTGCTGCCAACATGGAACACACTCTGTTACATGCTGGGAGTAGTAGTAGCAACCCAATAATGTGCATACATATAGTTTAAAAAACATTACACTGTACTGATGTTACACAAAATTAATAAATACATTATTAAATACATTATTAATAAAAATGTAAAATAAAAAATAGAAGAATACATTTTAATTTAAATGGGCACTGTCAGTAAAATTATTATTATTATTTTGCATATGATACAGCAGGTAAAATAAGTAAGATTTATAATTTACTCCCTGTAAAAAAAATTTTTTACTTTAATGTCACTTCAAGGCCTTTTAAATCTGGCCACTAGGGGTCTCCCTTCTGGTCCAGACCGCATTCCGTCTGCTCAAAAGCACAGACTTTGGTCTCCTGCTGGACTGGCTGGGGAGCAAACTCAGGAGATGCGGTCTGGCCATAGGTAGTGAATAGCACTCGCTCTCCTTGTTTTATGCACAAGCGAGTGCTATTCACTGCCGAAGGCCAGACTGCACTTCCTGAGTTTGGTCTCCTGCCAGTCCAGCAGGAGACCAAAGTATGTGCTTTTGAGCAGAGGGAATGCAGTCGAGACCAGAAGGGAGACCCCTAGTGGCCAGATTTATAAGGCCATGATAGCGACATAAACATTTTTCGTTTTTCAGGGAGTAAATAACAAATCTTATTTATTTTACCTGCTGTATCATATACAAGCATTTTTAAAGGAAATATATCACCTTTTTTATGGTTAGAGGTTAAATAAATTTGTTTATATTTTTACATTTTTATTTGAAATCTTTATAATTTTTTTCACTTGTCAGAAAATATGAAAAATAATTATTAAAGTTTTCTTATATCCCAGTGTTGACCAGTAGAGGGAGCTAAAATGAGAATGTGAAGAGAAAGTAACTTGAAACTTGACTGCTGCATATTTTACCTCACCCCTCTTCTTGCTGGTGACCTCACACGTCCCCTCCTCTTGTGTCTATGCAAGAGGAAGGGGAGAAATTCCACTGTGCCGCGCCATCTCGTTGGTGACTGAACAATTGTAAAGTACAGCTGCTACAGACTAATGGTATATTCACATAGGAAAAATCTGATGAGAACTTTCCAGGTAAAAAAAATCTGCAGCATATTACAATACCAGTGGATGACATTTTAACAGATATATTCCATGGTTCACAGTCTATTGTAAACATCTCCCCCTACAACAGTCTGCAGTGACCCAGTAAGGGGCAGACATACAGTCAGGAAAACACGCACAGTACAGAGACACATGCAGACCCTGTACTGAGCATACATGTGTTTATGCTCCTCCAGGAGCCTAAAAATGCAGATTTTTATAGTACGGGCGAGTGCTTCGGATGTTGGCTAACTTTATTGCAGCGGGCAGAGGGGCGCCCCCATCAAGAGGGTGCTCTAGGTGGTCACCTATTTTGCCTATAGGCAGAGCCGGCCCTGAGAGTAGGGGGGGGGGAGACTGTCAAATATAAAGCTTTTGATATCTCCAAGACCCAGTGGTCTCAAAAAGGGCAAAGTGGTAGTAGTGGAAGCCAATTAGGAAATGTTATAGGCCTGCTTGAAGAGATGTGTCTTTAGGGCATGTTTAAAAAGTATGCTCAGTAAAAAGACACATGCATGCTCAATATAGTCAAGTGCACATGTACACAGGGGGGTACAGCCAGTACTCCAGTAAGGGGCCTGAGCTTTCAGAGGGCCCGGGCCCCAGCTGCACCCCCCTTCAGCAGCCTGCAGCCCCAGTACAGAAGCAGGAGACTGCTGTTTAAAGCGGTCTCCTGCATTCAGGGGCAAACAGATGAGGCCCGCTGCTACCAGAGTTGTACCTGTAATATCAGCGCAGGGGGCCGACGTTGCGCTGACTATCTGGTACAAGAGCAGAGGAGGAGAGCAGAGAGGATGCCTCTTCTCTCATACTATTGGTGGAGCAGGATCACATGATTTGTTTTTCCTTCTCCAAGACCCTGACACTCGGTTGCCACTGGTAATTGGAAGACTTCCCATGCCTAAGTAAGGCATCCATCAATCATAGTAAGTTACTTTCTGGAGATTGGAGGGGGGGGGGAGGGTTGGGAGTTTGTAATTTGGGGATTAGTAGGAGATAAATAGGTAATATCTCATGCAACAGCTAGAGGCACCTTGGTTGAAAAACAATGAGATAGTGACTATTTACCTCCATCTCATTGTTTCTCAACCAGGGTGCCCTCAGCTGTTGCAAAACTACAACTCACAGCATGTATTTGGCTGTGAGGGCATGCTGGGAGTTGTAGGTTTGCAACAGCTGGAGACACCCTATTTGGGAAACACTTTAATATCTATTTATTTATTTATCTATCATCTGTCTTTCTCATATCTATTTATCTATCTCTCTCCCCCAATAGGGCCCCTACTCACTAGACGCCAGGACTGGTTGTGGGTCTTATCTATCTATTTATTTATCTATATATGTATCTCATATTGTCTATCTGATATCTATCAATCTCATATCTATCTATCTATCTCATATCTATCTATCTACCTATCATTTCGAAAGGGGGGTTTGGGGGGGTCAGGCCTTGAGCCGTGTAAGGGGCCCCATAAATTCTGATGGCAGCCCTGCACGTACAGTCAGTACAGAGACACTCGGACACACGCATGCTCAGTACAATGAGGCACACATGTACGCTCATACAGAGACACGCACATGCATGCTCAGAACAGTAAGGTGCACGCATGTGCTCAGTACAAAGACACATGCATATGCACGCTCAATATAGTAAGGTAAATGCGTATGCTCAGTAGAGTCATGTACACTCAGTACAGAGACAATTAGGTACACATGTACACACAGTACAGTCACATGCACACTCAGTAGAGTAAGGGACACACACACTTAGTACAGTCAGGTATACAGGTATGCTCAGTACAGAGACAAATGCATATGCACGCTCAATATAGTGAGGTACATATGTACGCTTAGTAAAGACACTTGCACGCTCTGTATGCTCAGTACAAAGAGACATGCACATGCAACCTTTGTACAGTCAGAAAACTCCACTCCAACTACGAGAGTACATGTACAGGTGTTAGTGGTGGAATTTTGGTTGAGCCACAACTTTTTTTACATTTAATTTCTTTCTACAGATTACCAGAGCTTCTATGGGGGCGAAATTCTCCCCCTCTCTTGCCAACAAATACATGTGTTGGTGGGAGAGGGAGATTCTTTCTGCCCCCATGAACCCCTACAGCCAACATCTGCTGTGGTATGGCAGCTACATTGACGACCTCCTATTCATTTGGGGGTCCAATGTAGCGGCCATACACGGGTTCTCTGAATTCATTAACATGGTCACCTCCGAACCGCATTTGGTTAACTTTCTCGACCTTACGCTGCGGGGTGACATGGAAAGTGACAAGATTAATACAACCACTTTTTCAGAAGAAAACCACAGTCAATTCCATTCTACTTGCCAGTTCATGTCACCCTGTACATGTTGTTAAGAATTTGCCGGTTGGAGAGATGATCCGGGCTCACAGCATTGTTCCCAAGACACTGACTTCATGCAAGGAGTCACTGCTGTCAGTGACAGACTGAAACAGCGCGGCTACCCTAACTGGACGATATCCAGGGCTAGGACTATCGCTGAAAATAAGAACCGTACCGATCTAATTGCATCTCACTCAAAAACCAGAAAAAAATAAACAAAAAATGAACAAAAATAACAACAAAAAGGTTTTAGATATACCCTCATAGTTACATAGTAACGATATTTTGTTCTGTATTTGTGAATTTTAGTTTTTGATTTGTATTATTTGACACAACTCTTTTATATTTCCATTCCCAGACCAATATGAGGGCTTGTTTTTTGCGTGACCAGTTGTACTTTGTAATGAGATCACTCATTTTACCCTAAAATGTATGGTAAACCCAAAAACTATTTTTTTGTGTAAGGAAATTTAAACAAAAATCATAATTTAGCAAATTTGGGGGGTTTTGTTTTTTGCGCTGTACACTTTACGGTAAAAAATACATGTTTTCTTTATTCTCTGTGTCAATACGATTAAAATGATACCCATGGTTACATACATTTCTATTATTGTAGTGCTTTTAAAAAATCTCAAACTTTTTTTTTACAAAATCAGTATGTTTAAAATTGCCCTTTTTTGACCACCTATACCTTTCTTATTTTTCTGTATTCAGGGATGTGTGAGGGCTAATTTTTTGCGCCATGATCTGTAGTTTCTCATGATACAAGATTTGCATATATGTGACTTTTTGATCACTTTTTATTACATTTTTTGCAGTTTGATGTGACAAAAAAAAGCTGAATTTTTAGACTTTTTTTTTAACGTTTAAACTGTTCGCCATAGGGGATCATTAACATAATATTTTTATAGTTTGGACATTTACGCATGCAACAATACCAAATATGTTTATTATTTATCTTTTTTTTTTACTCTTTTATGTATTAATATGGGGGAAAAGGGTGATTTAAAACCTTATTGGGGAGGGAATTTTTCCAATTTTTTAAAACTTTTTTTAAAACTTTTTTTTAACATTTATTTTATACTTTTTTTCCCCCATAGCGGACTATTTATAGAAATCATTAGATTGCTAATACTTTTCAATGCTATGCATAGGGCATAGCACTGATCAGTATTATCGGTGATCTTCTGCTCTGATCTGCTGGAAGGCAGATCAGTGCAGAAGACCCCGGGAGACAGAAGGAGTCAGGTGGGGACCCCTGTCCACTATCTTGGCTGATCGGATCCCCGCAGTGCCGCGGGCGATCAGATCAGCCATTATAAGTGCCGCACTTCAGCAGAGGCCATGATCTGTATTGATCACGGCACCTGAGGGGTTAATGGCAGGCATCAGCGCGATTGCTGATGTCCGCTATTACCGGCGGGTCCACGGCTGCTGACAACCGCCGGGACCTGCCGGGAATGAAGCGAGTGCATCTCCTGCGCTCGCATCACAGCCGCGCCGTAAATGTACGTCGCTGTGTGCTAAGAGGTGCTATGCGGTGCCGTAGGAAAGAGATGAGAAGGTCAATGGTACCAATTTCATAATTAGGATGGCTAGCTATCCCTATGCTCCCTTTTATTCCCTGCCGTGTAATGCAAAAAATTCCTACACACTTTTCCCTTACTGTTTGGCATGTAACTAGGCCACTTGCCCTGATTAGAGCAACCCCCATGCCTTGGGGACCTGCAAGCTACTCTGCCCCGGCCCTACACCTTGTAAACAGATACTCAGGGAAAAGTGCAAAAATACAGAGGGATAAAGTGCAACAAGTGAATAAATAGATGTAAAACATGTAATTGTCTCCAAAATAACCTGATCTCCTAAGCAGCATTTCGATCTCAACAGCTTATCAGGGAGATTCCAAGTATAGGTCTTTACATCCTGAAAGGTAATGTGGCAGTGGCAACCTCATGCAGACCCAGCGGTCTTTTATAGTACAAACCACTCCCCCAATTACCTACGTACCTCCAGTCATCTACTACAATCAGCCAGACAGGTTCAGTGCTTCATGCGGTGGCGGTGATGCCCGGTATTAACCCTTCAGACACGGCAATCAAAGTTGACCTGAAGCGTCTGAAGTGAAACCGAAAGCATCCCGGCAGCTTGGTCGGGCTGTTGGGGACCGCAGCGGTGAAAATCGCAGCGCCCCGAACAGCTTGCAGGACACCAGGAGGATGCCTACCTGCCTCCTGCATGTCTGATCGCCGAATGACTGCTCCATGCCTGAGATCAAGATAGGTGTAGGAAATCAGTGTGTGCAATGTTATAGCCCCCTATGGGGGCTATAACATTGCAAAAAAAGAAGTGAAAAAAAAGAAGTGTTAATAAATGGGATTTAACCCCTTAGCTAATAAAAGTCAGAATCACCCCCCTTTTCCCATAAAAAAAACTATGTAAATAAATATAAAAATATGTGGTATCGTCACGTGTGTAAATGTCCAAACTACAAAAATATATCATTAATTAAACAGCACGGTCAATGGCGTATGCGCAAAAAAATTCCAAGTTCCAAAGTAGCATATTTTTGGTCACTTTTTATACCTTTTAAAAAATTAATAAAAAGCAATCAAAAAGTCTGATCAAAACAAAAATTGTACCAATAAAAACTTCAGATCATGGCACACAAAAGGAGTCCTGATACATCCCCATATGCAGAAAAAAAAAAAAAGGTATAGGGTTCAGAAGAGGACATTTTTAAACATATAAATTTTCCTGCATGTAGTTATGATTTTTTCCAGAAGTACGACAAAATCAAACCTATAGAAGTAGGGTATCATTTTCACCGTATGGACCTACAAAATAATAATAAGGTGTCATTTTTACAGAAAAATGCACTGCATAGAAACGGAAGCCCCCAAATTTACAAAGAATCGCTTTTTTTCAATTTTGTCGCACAATGATTTTTTTTTTCTGTTTCGCTGTGGATTTTTAGGTAAAACAACTAATGTCACCACAAAGTAAAATTGGTGGTGCAAAAATAAGCCATAATATTGATTTTTAGGTGGAAAATTTAAAAGGTTGTGATTTTTAAAAGGTAAGGAGGAAAAAACGAAAATGCAAAAACTGAAAAACGTTGAGTCCTTAAGGGGTTAAAGGTGCCCCTAGGTTTTTGGTCAAGCCAGGTCCCTGGCCTTCTACTTGGAGTTGTACCACCATATCCCTTATACTGGGGCCCTTTCTAAATGTGATCTGTGGTTTTTCACCCAAAGTCTCTCCAATGTCCTCATCAGCCAGCAAAATATTCCAATTTTTTTTTAAATGGATATCACTTCTGTGTGTCTGTTATCATATGTCCCAATCACATGAATCACCTTATGTTCCACTTTGTCTTTTTGTTTAGGAATGAGGAGATCCCCCTTCTTCCTAGATATGGATCCTTTAATGGCAAGCTTTAGGACATTGTCCGGGTATCCTCTTTCTTAGAAAAGTCCCTGTTAAACTCGCGCCTGCCTCAAAAATTCACTTGTCCCTGAGCAATTCCTCCTAAGGCATAAGTACTGGCCCCTCGGGTTTCCCTTTCCTAGGGCCAGGGGATGAGAACTTTCCCACCGTAGGAGTCCATTGGTGGAAGTGGGCTTCCTGTAGACTGATATTTTAATGCTTCCATTTTTCCCCTTGGTAACAAGAACATGCAAGAAGGGAAGTCTGGTGGGTGGGGTTCCATTCGCATGTAAAGCGAAGGTTAAGATAATTTTGCTTCAGCAGTTCCACATACGCCACAAACTCCTCCCCTGTACAAGACCTTAAGATAAAAACATAATCTATGTACCTCAGCCACATGGTCAGATGTTTTTGCCATGGGCTGAGTTCCTCTCCAAATGCCACTCTTTCCTCCCAGCAGCCCAGGAGCAAGTTGGCATACGTGGGGGCACAGGGGCTCCCCATCGCGGTGCCCATGAGCTGGTGGAGGAAGTGGTTATTGAAGAGGAAATAGTTGTGCATTAAGCAAAAGTCCACAAGTTCAAGGATCAATTCATTTGTGGGGTGTACATCTCTGGTAGACAGAAAAAATATCACAGCTTGAAGGCCCAAATCATGTCTAATTGTACTGCATAAAGCTTCAACATTGATGGATGCGAAGATTACAATATCGTCCATTGAAATGCCATAAAGTTTTAGAATCAAATCTGCTGTATCTCTTATGTACGAGGGCAATGTCAGTACAAACGGGCGCAACACTTTATCCAAATAAATTCCTACATTCTGTGTTAGGCTGCCCATTCCCGATACTATGGGTCTCCCTTTTAAGGGGGAGACCTTTTTGTGTATGTTTGGGAGCGAATAGAATGTAGGAATTATTGGATGTTCGGGGTGCCTCCGAAACACGTCTTCTGGTATCTAATAAAAGTAGTGCTTCTCTGCACTTTTATTCCTAAACTGGTGTCCACTTGGATTCTTCTGAAGTTCCTAACAGCACCCTCTTTAACCTCTTAAGGACCCAGGGCGTATGGATACGCCCTCACACCCTGGGCCTTAAGGACCCAGGGCGTATCCATATGCCCTGACGTTTTCCGGTCCCTGCCGTGCGCGGGCAGAGATCGGAACCGGATGCCTGCTGAAATGCTTCAGCAGGCATCCAGGGCAAACGCCCAGGGGGGCCATGTAGGCCCCCCATGTCGGCGATCGCCACAAATCGCAAGGGAAATCGCCACAAATCGCAAGGGGATCGGGTCTCTGGGACCTGACCGCCCGGTAATTTTGCATGATCCCGGCTGTCACAGACATCCAGGACCATGCTAAAGTATAGGAGCGAGGTGGCAAGCCTGCCACCTCCTCCTATCTCCTGCGATCCATCGGTTAGTTAACCGACCAATCGCAGGGGGGGGGGGCGGTTACTTCCTCCCGCCCTGCCCGGCCCCTTGAAGTCCGGAGAGGACGGGAGGATGAACGGAGGACGCAGCGGGGGACGGGGGAGTGCTGGGGACCGGCCCCGGTACTTACCTCGTCCCTGAAGACCCGGATCCCGGCGATGAAGACGGCAGCGGCGGCGACAGGTGAGTGGATCTTCAGCCGCGGTCGGGCCCTTTACAGCAATGCACGTCACCGTAAAGCGGCATGCATTGCTGTAATGGGACACTGTATACTATAACTCCCAGCATGCCCAGACAGCCCTTGGCGTCTGGGCATGCTGGGAGTTGCAGTTTTGAAACATCTGGAGGTCGACAGTTTGGAGACCACTGTGCCCTTCCAGATGTTTCAAAACTACACATCCTCAGCATGCCCTTACAGTCCAGGCATGCTGGGAGTTGTAGTTCTGTAACATCTGGCCCTTCAGATGTTGCAGAACTACAACTCCCAGCATGCCTGGACATTAAGGGCATATTGGGAGTTGTAGTTTTGCAACATCTGGAAGGGCACAGATTGGGAACCACTGTATTAGTGGTCTGCAAACTGTAGTCCTCCAGGTGTTGAAAAACTACAACTCCAAGCATGCTGGGAGTTGTACTTCAGCAACATCTGGCTCTAAAGATGTTGCCGAACTACTACTTCCAGCATGCCTGAGAATGTTTGGGAGTAGTGGTCTTGCAACAACTGGAGGCACACTGGTTGGGAAACATCGTCTGTTTCCTAACTCAGTGTTTCCCAACCCGTGTGCCTCCAGCTGTTGCAAAACTATAACTACCAGCATGCACTGATAGACTGTGCATGCTGGGAGTTGTAGTTTTGCAACAGCTGGAGTCCCCCCCCCCCCCCCCTGTGAAGGGCAGGGGCTTACAGTGAGTATCAGGCTGCAAGTTTGCGATGCAGCAAATTTTGCGCGGCAGCTCAAACTCGCAGCGGGAAACTCGCTGTAACCCCCCGCCCATGTGACTGTACCCTAAAAACACTACACTAACACAAAATAAAATAAAAAGTAAAAAACACTACATATACACATACCCCTACACAGCCCCCCTCCCCAATAAAAATGAAAAACATATGGTACGCCACTGTTTCCAAAATGGAGCCTCCAGCTGTTGCAAAACAACAACTCCCAGTATTGCTGGACAGCCGTTGACTGTCCAAGCATGCTGGGAGTTTTGCAACAGCTGCAGGCACCCTGGTTGAGAATCACTGGCGTAGAATACCCCTATGTCCACCCCTATGCAAATCCCTTTCACATGCAAATGCACATGGCGCTCTCACTTTGGAGCCCTGTCGTATTTCAAGGCAACAGTTTAGGGCCACATATGGGGTATTGCTGTACTCGGGAGAAATTGCCTAACAAATTTTGGGGGGCTTTTCCTCCTTTCACCCCTTATGAAAAGGTGAAGTTGGGGTCTACACCAGCATGTTAGTGTAAAAAAATTAATTGTTTACACTAACATGCTGGTGTTGCCCTATACTTTTCATTTTGACAAGAGATAAAAGGGAAAAAAGCCCCTCAAAATTTGTAATGCAATTTCTCCCGATATGGAGATACCCCATATGTGGGCGCAAAGTGCTCTGGGGGCTCACAACAAGGCCCAGAAGGGAGAGTGCACAATGTACATTTGAGGTGATTTGCACAGGGGTGGCTGATTGTTACAGCGGTTTTGACAAACGCAAAAAAAACAAAACCCCACATGTGACCCCATTTCGGAAACTACATCCCTCACGGAATGTAATGAGGGGTGCAGTGAGAATTTACACCCCACTGGAACAGTGGGCTGTGCCCGCCGAACACTTTACATAGACATATGAGGTATCTGCTTACTTGAGAGAAATTGGGCTACAAATATAAGTATAAATTTTCTCCTTTTACCCCTTGTAAAAATTAAAAAAATTGGGTCTACAAGAACATGCGAGTGTAAAAAATGAAGATTGTGAATTTTCTCCTTCACTTTGCTGCTATTCCTGTGAAACACCTAAAGGGTTAAAAGGCTGACCGAATATCATTTTGAATACTTTGGGGGGTGCAGTTTTTATAATGGGGTCATTTGTGGGGTATTTCTAAGATGAAGACCCTTTAAATCCACTTCAAACCTGAACTGGTCCCTGAAAAATAGTGAGTTTGGAAATTTTGTTAAAAATTGGAAAATTGCTGCTAAACTTTGAAGCCCTCTGGTGTCTTCCAAAAGTAAAAACTTGTCAATTTTATGATGCAAACATAAAGTAGACATATTGTATATGTGAATAAAAAAAATAATATTTTGAATATCCATTTTCCTTACAAGCAGAGAGCTTCAAAGTTAGAAAAATGCAATCTCGGAAAACAATCTCGGAATCCGAATGATAACTAAAAGCATTCCAGAGTTATTAATGTTTAAAGTGACAGTGGTCAGATGTTCGAAAAATGGCTGGGTCCTAAGGTGTAAAATGGCTGGGTCCTTAAGAGGTTAAAGGTTTATTTCTACATTATTTGCTTGTTTCGTATGGGAGAAGGTTTCCTTCAACCCAGATGTACCTTGGGCTCAGCAGTTTGTACTTAAAGGATCTCTCCAAACCTCTGGGGTGATATGCACTTTTTCACTATAGTCTGGTAAGCGGCCACTCTATAGAACCTGCGTTTCCCTGCCACCAACAGGGACCACGTTACCTGGGGTAATACACGAGGTGCTGTCCTCTTTCTTTTTTCTTTTTTGTTTTTCAGGCTGTAAGAAGGCAGCCTCCTGATCATCAGTCAATCCATTCTCAAGAGCCCATGAGAGGATAACTCAAATAAAACACCTGAGTTGGATCTGAATTCAATCTGCGATAGGTTACTCTGTCATCCAGTATGTCACGGCACATCCTGACATATTGGTCCAAATCCATAACCACCACATTGCTCCCCTTATCAGAGGGTTTCACAATGATGTTTGGATTTTTTGACAACTCGGTAATTGCTCTGTGTTCCTGAGGGGACAAATTGTCCCATCCCCTTATTCCAGATTGATCCAACTCTTTGAGTTCCTTCACCACTAATGACTCAAAAATATTGATGTTAAGACAATCCGATATTGGTGGTGGTTTCTTGCTCTTATTTTTGAGAGTGGTGAAGGGACACTTGTATTTATCTCTGGAATTTTCATTATAAAGAGAACTCAGAGCTTTCCATGTGGCTAGATCAGAGGGAGGAATATTCAATTCCCAACATGTTTCTTTATCCTGTCTGGAAAAAATGTCTTCCATTTTAATTTTCTTAGGAAGAGAGCTATATCCTAGACCCATGTAAACGAGTCAAAGTGCGTGGTGGGGACAAAGGATAAGCCTTTTCACAAGACATTCATATGTGATTTTGATAGCATCATACTTTTATGACCTTTGTATATGACCTTTGTTGCCCCCCCCCACTTTTCTCCTGACTTCTGTTCCTCAGGGGATGATCTCTGGTCCTCTACTTCTACCTCTAAATCTTCCCCGATAGGGATGGGGTCCCCCCCCCCTTATTTCCATGTGGTTCTTTATCAGTGTCTAAGCCCTCAACCTCAGATGAGGAGATCTCAGTTTCCTTCTCTCTGGGTTCATTATTAACAAATGTATAGGCTCGATTCTCTTTAAATTCTTGTAGATCCCTGCGAAACTGCTGATGCTTTCTATCCTTTAAAGGGGTACTCTGCCCCTGGCATCTTATCCCCTATCCAAAGGATAGGGGATAAGATGTTAGATCGCCGCGGTCCCGCTGCTGCGGCACCCCGCCATCATTACTGCACAGAGCGAGTTCGCTCTGTGCGTAATGACGGGCGATACAGGGGCCGGAGCAGTGTGACGTCATGGCTCCGCTCCTCATGCCCGTCCCCTTAATGCAAGTCTATGGCAGGGGGCGTGATGACCGCCACGCCCCCTCCCATAGACTTGTATTGACGGGGGCGGGCTGTGACATCACGAGGGGCGGAGCCGTGACGTACTGATGCTCCGGCCCCTGTATTGCCCATCATTACGTGCGGAGCGATCTCGCTCTGCGCAGTAATGATAACGGGGTGCTGCATCAGCGATCCCCAGGGTCCCCAGCAGCGGGACCCTGGCGATCTGACATCTTATCCCCTATCCTTTGGATAGGGGATAAGATGTCTAGGGGCGGAGTACCCCTTTAAGGTGTATTAGAACCACTCAATTGTACCCTGTAAAATAGTTTCCTTTTTAATTAATTGTTGGTCAGTGTTTAGTTTCACCACCTGCACTCTGATTTCTTCCAATTTCTTGGATTTGGTTTCCTACTTCAAAAGGAGGGTCATAAATAGGGATGAGCGAATCGAAGCAGACTAACCCGAATTCATTACAAATTTCAGGATTTATTCAAATTGCAGCGAATGCCAATATCGCCGTGATTCTATTGCGCAAATCGCTTCATTAAACTCCATTTAACAGCGTTCTAGGCTCCGGGACACCTAAAATGGCGGATCCACATGTCAGTACATGGGGCAGGGGATGCTGGGATGGCAGGAAGGCAAGGCGGGAAGGGAGGTAGGCATGATGACCCTGAATCACATGCTGGATGCAGCCTATCAGCATCATTGACCCCTGTGATGTCACTGCCCTATATAATCGGCAGCCATTTTGCGGCTGCTCATTTCATGCCATTCACTGCAGAGAGAAAGGAGGGACTGTGTGTCTCTGTGTGTTACACAGACATGCTGAATTGATTATAACGCAGGGTTCCACTGCCAACTGCTAGTCACATCAGCGTTGTGGACAGAGAGAAGTGCAGTGC
This sequence comes from Hyla sarda, assembly GCF_029499605.1. NCBI lineage: Eukaryota > Metazoa > Chordata > Amphibia > Anura > Hylidae > Hyla > Hyla sarda. Next base: position 115,728,801 of record NC_079193.1, on the reverse strand, counting down.
TTGCTCTCACTGAGAAGGATTTTTATGCCAGCCATTAACCTACCAGTCACGTTATTCAGCATTTTATCAGAGAGGGGCAGATAGCTTTTCGTTGCCTCATACATATCAACAAGCTGCTTTAACTTAATGAACCTTACCACAGGAGGCAGGAGTGATTTTTCAGCACAATTCTGTGTATTTTTCCCACAAGAAATCATCTGCTGCTTATGCTAGTCTGTAGACGGCATAATAACCAGCAGTTCACACCATTCTTAACCCCTTAAGGACCAAGGGCGTACAGGTACGCCTTTTCTCCCTGGTATTTAAGGACCAAGGGCGTACCTGTACGCCCGTGGGAATTTCTGTCCCTGCCGCGCGCCGGGCAGGGACCGGACGGGGGTGACTGCTGATATCTATCAGCAGGCACCCCGCGCAAATGCCGAGGGGGGTCATCAGACCCCCCCATGTCGGCGATCGCCGCAAATCGCAAGTGAATTCACACTTGCGATTTGCGGCTATTCCGGGTCATACGGGTCTATGGTGACCCGGTGACCCGGTATATAAGGGGGATCGCGGTTGTCCAAGACACCCACGATCCCCCTGAAGCGATAGGAGTGAGGTGGCAGAGGTGCCACCCCTCCTATCCCTGCTATTGGTGGTCTAAACACGACCACCAATAGCAGATCGGGGGCGGGGGGCTTTACTTTCGGTTTCCCCGTTCTGCCCACCCCCAATAGGCGGGGCAGAACTGGGAACTGACAGAGGACCGGCGCCGACGTCCACTTACCCCATGGGCGAGGCTGCGGACGACCAACGGTGGAGGAGATTGGAGTCCGGCGATGTCGTGCGGCTGGCTCCCTGGATCCGACAGAAGTCGGTATGTTGCCTAGCAACATCTGGAGGGTAAAGTTTGAGACCACTATACAGTGGTCTCTAAACTGTAACCCTCCAGATGTTGCAAAACTACAACTCCCAGCATGCCCAGACAGCTGTTAGGGCATGCTGGGATTTGTAGTTTTGCAACAGCTGGAGGTCCCCAGTTTGGAGATCACTGGCAGTGATCTCTAACTGTGGCCCTCCAGATGTTGCAAAACTGCAACTCCTAGCATGCCCAAACAGCAGTTTGCTGTCAGGGCATGCTGGGATTTGTAGTTTTGCAACAGCTGGAGGTCCACAGTTTGGAGATCTCTAAATTGTAGCCCTCCAGATGTTGCAAAACTGCAAATCCCTGCATGCCCTAACAGCAAACAGCTGTCTCGGTATGCTGGGAGTTGTAGTTGTGTACCTCGCGCTGTTGTATAACTACATCTCCCAGCATGCCCTTCGGCGATCAGTACATGCTGGGAGTTGTAGTTTTGCAACAGCTGGAGGCACACTGGTTGGTAAATACTGAGTTAGGTAACAGAACCTAACTGAAGGTTTTCCAACCAGTATGCCTCCAGCTGTTGCAAAAGTACAACTCCCAGCATGCACTGTCTATCAGCGCATACTCTTAGCGGTAAGCTCACTGTAAACCGCCGCCAGTGTGAATGTACCCTAAAAACACTACACTACACTAACACAAAATAAAGGGTAAAACACAAACATATACACCCCCTTACACTGTCCCCCCAATAAAAATGAAAAAGTATTGTATGGCAGTGTTTCCAAAAAGGAGCCTCCAGCTGTTGCAAAACAACCACTCCCAGCATTTCCGGGCAGCCACTGACTGTCCAGGCATGCTGGTAGTTTAGCAACAGCTGGAGGCACACTGTTTAGGAATCACTGGCGTAGAATACCCCTATGTCCACCCCTATGCAATCCCTAGTTTAGTCCTCAAATGCGCATGGTGCTCTCTCACTTCGGAGCCCTGTCGTATTTCAAGGAAACAGTTTAGGGCCACATATGGGGTATTTCCGTACTCAGGAGAAATTACACTACAAATTTTGGGGGGCTTTTTCTCCTTTTACCCCTTATGAAAAAGAAAAGTTGGGGTCTACACCAGCCCGTTAGTGTAAAAAAAAAAAAAAAATGTACACTAACATACTGGTATTGTCCTGTACTTTTTATTTTCACAAGAGGTAAAAAAAGACCCCCAAAATTTGTAGCGCAATTTCTCCTGAGTACGGAAATACCCCATATGTGGGCGTAAAATGCTCGGTGGGGGTACAACGAGGCTCAGGAGTGAGAGCGCACTATGTACATTTGAGGCCTAAATTGGTTATTTGAACAGGGGTGGCTGATTTTACAGCGGTTCTGACATAAATGCTAAAAAATAAATACCCACATGTGACCCCATGGCCCCTGACTTCCATTCCAAACAAATTCAAAAGCTTAATGGCGCTCCTTCTCTTCTGAGCATTGTAGTGTGCCGGCAGAGCACTTGACGTCCACACATGGGGTATTTCCATATTCAGAAGAAATGGGGTTACAAATTTTGGGGGTCATTTTCTCCTATTACAACTTGTAAAAATGTAAAATTTGGGGAAAAAACTGCATTTTAGTGAAAAAATTTTTTTTTCTCATTTACACATCCGACTTTAACAAAAAGTTGTGAAATACCTGTGAGGTGGTCAGGCTCCCTGGACCCCTTGTTGCCTTGAGGGGTGTAGTTTCCTAAATAGCATGCCATGTGTTTTTTTTTTGCTCTTCTGGCACCATAGGGGCTTCCTAAATGTGACATGCCCCCCCAAAAACCATTTCAGAAAAACTCACTCTCCAAAATCCCATTGTCGCTCCCTCCCTTCTGAGCCCTCTACAGCACCCGCCGAACACTTGACATACACATATGCGGTATTTTCTTACTCGAGAGAAATTGGGTTACAAATTTTGAGAGGATTTTTTTTCCTTTTACCTCTTGTAAAAATTCAAAAACTGGGTCTACAAGAACATGCGAGTGTAACAAATGAAGATTTTGAATTTTCTCCTTCACTTTGCTGCTATTCCTGTGAAACCTAAAGGGTTAACACACTTACTGAATGTCATTTTGAATACTTTGAGGGGTGCAGTTTTTATAATGGGTTCATTTGTGGGGTATTTCTAATATGAAGACCCCTCAAATCCACTTCAAACCTGAACTGGTCCATGAAAAATTCCGATTTTGAAAATTTGGGGAAAAATTGGAAAATTGCTGCTGAACTTTGAAGTCCTTTGATGTCTTCCAAAAGTAAAAACATGTCAACTTTATGATGCAAATATAAGGTAGACATATTTTATATGTGAATCAATATATAATTTATTGGGAATATCCATTTTCCTTACAAGCAGAGAGCTTCAAAGTTAGAAAAATGCAAAATTTTCAATTTTTTCATAAAATTTGGGAATTTTTCACCAAGAAATGATGCAAGTATCGACAACATTTTACCAATAACATAAAGTAGAATATGTCACGAAAAAACATTCTCGGAATCAGAATGATAGGTAAAAGCATACCAGAGTTATTAATGCTTAAAGTGAAAGTGGTCAGATGTGCAAAAACGCTCTGGTCCTACAGTGAAAATTGGCCTGGTCCTTAAGGGGTTAATACTCTGTGACAGAGTGCAATTTTGGGTTTAATACACATTTTTCTTTTTTTTTGTGGTACTGCTCTGTTGTGTCCTGCTGCTGTGCAAAAATATGTTTTTTCAGCGGACTGTAGTGCATTTTCCTGCCTTCATACTTGCATACCACATATCTACATCAAAGCAGTCTACTATTTTGTACCTGTTAATCTTTCAAGGGCCTACATACTGTGAACGTCCAAGCAACAGTACTCACCTGCTGGTGTTTTACAAAAATACAGAGTTTTTTGGCGTATTGTAGCGCATTTTTCTGCCCTCATCAGCACATACCGCATACGTACATCTAAGTAGTGTACCATTTAGTACCTGTTAATCTGTCAAGGGCCTAAATACTGTGAAAGTCCAAGTAAAATTACTCACCGGCTGGTGTTTTACAAAAATACGTTTTCCAAGTGTACTGTAGCGCATTTTTTGCCCTCATACGTGCATACCACATACCTACATCTAAGTAGTGTATCATTTTGTACCTGTTAATCTGTCAAGGGCCTACATACTGTGAAAGTCCAAGCAAAATTACTCACTGGCTGCTGTTCTAGACAAATACTGTTTGAAGAGTAGTGAAGCTTATTGTACTCCCCTCATATACGCACTAACTATGTCAGGCAGAGAAGTGCCAGGACATGCACGGAGGAGTAGCAGAGGCCTAAATCCTTCAGGCAGAGGTCGCAGCAGACTAGGGGAGAGTGGCAGCAGGAGTTGCAGCGAGAGGCCTGAGCTCCCGTTATCAGCTAGCGGTCGTGTCTCGACAGACAACCCATCTGCCGTCGTCGATTGGTTAACACGTTCATCCACTTCATCACAAGTGACATCTGACACCCCCAGTCAACAGTCGTTGGGTTCCTCAGACACAACTCTCAGTTGGCATGGCCCTGGAGCAGTCCCAGTCCTAGCAGCTACTGCCCAGCCAAGAAGGGGAGGAGACATGCACTGCTTCATTCGCTAGGAGGGAAAGTAGTGATGAGGAGAGTGACATGGGAGGCGGTGTTGCCAGGGTTCAGGGTCCTGAAGCAGACACTGTTGCAGAACCAGAGGAGGACATCAGTGACGTGCAGACACAACTCGATGATGATGAAGCCGATCGCAATTGGGAGCTGGGTGCAAAAGGGGCTTCATCATCATCAGGAGAAGAGTGTTGCAGGTTGCTCGTGAGGCAGCAGCTGAGCCAGCAAGGCGGTAGCATGGTTGGCAGTCAGCATGGTGGCAGAAGTGGAAATTCTGGAGCCAAACGTGCCCGGGGGAGACCACCTGCTTTGCGGCAGCCTTTCCGGGAGGTAGTGGAACAGGGGTTTCTGGAGATGGTGGCAGTAGCAGTCAATTAGTGTGGACTGTTGGTGGGAAAAGCAGCTACTGGGCGGTGTGGCAGTTTTTCATCAAGCATCCGGAGGAGGTTCACATAGCCACATGCAAGAAATGTCTGCAGAAGGTGAAGCATGGCCAGGGTCCCAATGTTGGCACCACGGCCCTGCGTCAACATATGCTTCGCCACCATAAAGTGGCCTGGGAGAACCGTGGCTCCGATGTAGTGGTCCAGCCTGCTGCATCACCCAGTAGCTAGCCGCTCCCTCCTTCAGCCAGCCAAGGCTCCACCACCTCAGCCAAAGGGAGCTGTGTGTCATACCCTCCTTCTGTCGCTCCAGATGCTCCTGCTTCTCCCACTTTTAGTCAGCCATTCCGCCAACAATCCTTCCGTAAAGCCATGTCTGAGAGACAACAGTATGTGCCCACTCATCCAACGGTGCAGAAGCTGAATGTGCTCCTGTCTAAGTTGCTGGTGCTGCAGTCCCTCCCTTTTCACGTAATGGACTCTGCACCTTTCAGAGAATTGAAAGCCGAGCCGAGGTGGAAAGTACCAAGCCGTAGTTTCTTTGCGAAGAAGGCAGTACCAGCCCTGCACAATTTTGTGGAAGAGAAGGTGGGCCAGTCCTTGAGCCTGTCTGTGTGTACCAAAGTGCATGGCAGTGTGGACATCTGGAGCTGTAACTAGGGTCAGGGACAATACATGTCCTTTACAGCTCACTGGGTGAATGTGGTTCCTGCACAGCCATAACCCGAACTTGGACAGGTCACGCCGCTTCCTCCTCCACGCTGTCAGCCCGTTGGTTCTGTGACAGTGTGTGACTCTGCCTCCTCATCCTCCACCGTGTCCTCAGCCTCCACTGCCCGGACAAGCCTCAGTGGCCCTTCAGCATACCATGTGTGCAGGGCACGGCGGTGTCAGGCTGTTTTTCACATAGTTTGCCTTGGTGAAAAGAGTCACACAGGGGATGAACTGCTAAGTCATCCGTAAAGAAATCGGAGAATGGCTTACTCCACGAAAACTGGAAATGGGAACCATGGTGACCGACAACAGAAAGAACATTGTGGCCGCGCTGCGACAAGGAAGGATGACCCATGCGCCCTGCATGGCACGTGTTAAATCTGGTTGTCAAGCAGTTCCTTAAGTGTTTCCCCCTTTTGCAAGACATCCTAAGAATGGGAAGGAAACTTTGCCTGCACTTCAGCCACTCGTACACTGCAAAGCAAACCCTCCTTGAGCTGCAGCGTCAGAATTGTATCCCTAAACATGGTCTCATTTCTGAAGTTGCCACACGTTGGAATTCCAGCCTGCATATGTTGGATCGACTGTACGAACAGAGAAAAGCTGTCAGGGTCTGGACTGGTATGCGGGGAGGACACGGAAGTGGATCCTCTGTGTCAGTGAGGCGATGGCGTGGGCCGTACCAGGGGAACGGAATCTAAGGGGTTACTGGTATTCACCAGAGCCCGCCGCAAAGCAAGATGGACTTGCTGCGGCAGGTAACCCCCAGGTCGTTCCTCCCGATAGCGACTCAACCTCACTGACAGCTGAGACAGGCGCGGTACACAAGGACAATGCAAGGCGAGGTCAGATGTAGCGGAAGGTCAAGGCAGGCGGCAAGGTTCGTAGTCAGGGGCAACAGCAAGTGGCCAGGATTCACAGGCTAGGGAAACACACAAAACGCTTTCTCAGGGCACTAAGGCAACAAGATCCGGCGAGGACAGGAAGGGGAAGTGGGTTTATATGTGTGGGAGTGATTGGGAACAGATTGGACCAGGCACCAATTAACGGTGCACTGGCCCATTAAATCTGAGAGACCCGGTGACAAAATGTCGCAGGTAGTCACCAAGAATCTGGTTCACTCTTTCCACTTGTCCATTGGATTGAGGATGATAAGCAGAGGAAAAATGTTATTTGATTTTTAATTGACTACAGAGTGCTCTCCCAAATTTTGAGACAAATTGAACGTCTCTATCAGAGACGATATGCGTGGGAAGCCTGTGGAGACGAAAAATTTGCAGAAAAAATTGTTTCACCAATTGTGGCGCAGAAGGAAGACCTGGAAGCGGGACAAAATGAGGAGTCCATAGATATGGGACCACGGCTGTTCAGGCACTGGCAGAGGAAGGAGAAGACCAGCAGGCTTCTGGCGTGGAGTTTTGTCACGTGCACACACTGTACAGGCCCGTACGAAATCAGTCACATCTTTCTCTAGGGAAGACCACCAATAGTGTCAGGCAATTAACTGTATGGACTTTTTGATTCCAGCATGACCAGCCAGATGGGAGGAATGACCCCATTTGAGAGTCTGGAGGCGAAGACGTGGAGGAACATAAGTTTTTCTCAGAGGGATTGGCACCAGAGAAGCAGGAGCAGAGGAGATTAGACCCTCTGGAGGTATGATGTGCTGAGGAAGAGCTTCGGATTCAGAGGAATCGGTGGAACGTGATAGAGCATCAGCCCTGACATTCTTGTCCGCAAGATGGAAATGGATGTCAGAATTGAAACAGGCAAAAATCTATGACCATCCAGCCAGGCGAGGATTTAACCGCTGGGCGGATTGAAGATAAGACAGATTTTTATGGTCTGTGTAGATAATGATGGGATGAAGGGATCCTTCCAGAAGATGTATCCACTCTTCAAGTGCCAACTTAATGGCCAATAGTTCACGGTCTCCTATAGAATAGTTTTTTTCATGAGGAGAAAAAGTTTTGGAGAAAAATCCGCAAGTGACGTTTTTTCCCTTAGCGGTTTTTTGAAGAAGGACTGCTCTGGCTCCAACTGAGGAGGCGTCAACCTCAAGGAAAAAAGGCTTCAGAGGATCTGGCTTGGACAAGACTGGTGCAGAGGCGAATGCGGCCTTAAGGCAATAAAAAGCTTCATCCGCTTGGGAAGGCCAGGACCTCAGATTCACATTTTCTTAGTCAGTGCCACAATAGGAGCAACGATGGTGGAGAAGTGAGGAATGAACTGACGGTAGTAGTTGGTGAATCCGAGGAAGCGCTGGATAGCACGAAGTCCAGAGGGGGCGAGGCCAATCCAACACCGCGGAGAGTTTGTCAGGATCCATTTGAAGAACTTGACCGGAGACTAGGTATCCCAGGAAAGGAAGACAGCTGCGTTCAAAAAGACACTTTTCAAATTAGGCATATAGATGATTTTCACGAAGGCGCTGGAGCACTTGACGGACATGGAGCCGGTGTTCCTCTAGGTTGGAGGAAAAAATGAAGATATCATCTAAGTAGACAACAATGCAGGTATACAGTAAGTCCCGAAAATTTTCATTAACAAAATCTTGAAAGACTGCAGGGGCGTTGCAAAGTCCAAAAGGCATGGCGAGATATTCGAAGTGGCAATCTGATGTTAAAAGCGGTTTTCCACTCATCACCTTCACGAATTCTGATGAGGTTATAAGCGCCCCTAAGGTCAAGTTTAGTCAAAATTTTTGCTCCGCGCAGACGGTCAAAGAGTTCCGAGATGAGAGGCAGAGGATAGCGTTTTTTTACTGTGATTTTATTAAGGCCACGATAGTCTATGCAAGGGCGTAGAGATCCGTCTTTTTTGGCAACGAAGAAGAATCCAGCTCCGGCTGGAGAAGACTTCCTGATGAAACCTCTCTTAAGATTCTCCTGAATGTATTCCGCCATGGCCTGAGTCTCTGGAGCGGAGAGAGGATAGATTCTGCCAAGGGGCGGTGTGGTACCAGGGAGCAAGTCAATAGGGCAGTCGTAGGGTCTGTGTGGTGGTAAAACCTCCGCCTGCTTCTTACAAAAGATGTCAGAATAGTCCTGATAGGCCTCTGGAAGGCCAGGCAATGGTGTAGCGATGGGGACTTAGCTGGTAGGTACAAACTTAAGGCAGCGTTTGTGGCAGGAAGAGCCCCAAGTTTTAATGTCACCAGAGGTCCAGTCGAGGGTAGGAGTGTGACGCCTGAGCCAGGGCAAGCCAAGAAGAATTTCAGAGGTACAGTTTGGCAAAACAAAGAATTCAATTTTTTCTTGATGGAGAGCACCAACGGTCATGAGCAGGGGTTCAGTGCGGTAACGCACGGTGCAGACCAGATTTTCTCAGTTTACAGAAGAAATGAAGAAAGGTTTGATGAGATTAGCGGATAGTGAAATCCGCACTGGTATAGTCAGACGTGGAGAGGATGAATTCACACCTAGCAATGCCTCTCTCACGTTAACTAGGTGCGTGCGTTTCCCTGATGCGGAGGACGAATAGGGCAGTCCTTTAGGAAATGTTCGGTACTAGCACAGTACAGGCACAAATTTTCATTTCTGCGGCGAATCCTCTCTTCTTGGGTCTGGCGGGACCGATCCACTTGCATAGCCTCCTCGGCGGGAGGCACAGGAATAGGTTGCAGAGGACTCTGGAAGAGAGGTGCCAAGTGATGAAACCGCCTGGTGCGAACAAGATCCTTTTCCTGACGGAGCTCCTGGCATCTTTCAGAGAAACGCATATCAATGCGGGTGGCCAAGTGGATTAGTTCAGACAAGGTAGCAGGAATTTCTCGTGCAACCAGAACATCTTTGATGTGGCTGGATAAACCTTTCTTGAAGGTCGCGCAGAGGGACTCATTGTTCCAGGCGAGCTCAGAGGCGAGGGTGCGGAACTGTATGGCATATTCACCCACTGAAGAGCTCCCTTGAACGAGATTCAGAAGCCGTCTCGGCTGAGGAAGCCCAGGCTGTCTCCTCAAAGACACTGCGTACTTCGGAGAAGCAGGACTGGGCGGAAGCAGTGGCAGGATTGTTGCGGTCCCAAAGCGGTGTGGCCCAGGACAAGGCCTTTCCAGATAAACTGACCACGAAAGCCACTTTAGACCATTCTGTGGGGAACTGGTCCCATATCATCTCGAGGTGCAGGGAACATTGGGACAGGAACCCACGGCACAGCTTAGAGTCCCCGTCAAATTTCTCAGGAAGAGACAGGCGGACTCTGGAGGTAGAAGCGGCGGTGTGGAGGAGATGCTGGAGCTGGCGGATGAGATGGTAGAGGCTGTGGAGGCAGAAGCTGCTGGACCATGGCAGCCAACTGCGACAGCTGTTGTCCTTGTTGGGCGATCTGCTGAGACTGCTGGGCAACCATGGTGGTGATCTACTGTCAGGGTCCGGACTGGTATGCGGGGAGGATACGGGAGTGGATCCTCTGTGTCAGTGAGGCGATGGCGTGGGGAACCAGGGGAACAGAATCTAAGGGGTTACTGGTATTCACGAGAGCCCGCCACAAAGCAAGATGGACTTTCTGCGGCAGGTAACCCCCAGGTCGTTCCTCCCGATAGCGACTCAACCTCACTGACAGCTGAGACAGGCGTGGTACACAAGGACAAGGCAAGGCGAGGTCAGACATAGCAGAAGGTCAAGGCAGGCGGCAAAGTTCGTAGTCAGGGGCAACAGCAAGTGGTCAGGATACACAGGCACGGGAAACACACAAAACGCTTTCTCAGGGCACTAAGGCAACAAGATCCGGTGAGGACAGGAAGGGAAAGTGGGTTTATATGTGTGGGAAGGATTGGAAACAGATTGGACCAGGCACCAATTAATGGTGCACTGGCCCTTTAAATCTGAGAGACCCGGCGCACGCGCGCACGCGCCAGGACTGATCAGCAGGAGGACGGGGCAGGTAGACGGAACGGCATGCGACCCGCGGGCAGGCAGTCCTGCTGCGTGGATCGCATCCCCGCCGGAGGAGACCGAGCAGCGCTCCCGAGTCTGAACGGGGCGCTGCAACCAGGAGGTGAACGCCATGAGCACTCCGGGGGAGGAGAGGGACCCGGAGCGCTCGGCGCAACAAAAGCCATCACGATTTCTTGACGATCCAAGTGGATAGGGGTAATCTCGTGTGTAACTTCAATGTGAACCAGTGGCAGCTCATACGTGACACCTGCCGTTTGCTCAGGCCCTTTGAGGATGCCATATTACACGTAAATCACCAGGATTACGGGATGAACGACGTCATTCCACTGCTTCATTTCCTACAACAAGTGTTGGAAATGATGGCTGGTGAGGGCAATGGAGACGTTGCGCCTATATCTCACGGCCACATGATCTCTGTCGGGGCGGAACTGGAGGAGGAGGATGAGGGGCACAGTGGAGCACAGTTTAGGTTGGATGAGATGGGCGGTGTTTCTAGTCATCTGATAGGAGAGGAGGAGCATGATGAACTAGAGGGGCAAGAGGGTTATGAGGAAGGCGAGACAGAGGACCCAGACACACCGTGGCAGTATGCAGTGGAGATGGAGGCAGGGAGTCCCTCTGAGTCACTTGCACAAATGCATGCTCACTTGCTTGTGTAGTGACAGCTGAATTGTCACCATTCGGCAGCGGGATAACTTCTGGGTCTCCACCTTACTGGACCCTCACTACCGTCACAAAATGGGTGCCATTTTTACACCCACTGATGGGGAGGACAAACTGACCTACTACAGAGAGATCCTACATAGTCAGTTGGCTGATTCCTATCGGCGCCATTGTCCATTACTCGGGGGCCCTCTGCACTCACCTTCCACTGGCATGGCTGCTGGGGAGGGGAGGGGTGGCAGGAGCAGTACCAGCTCCATCAGCAGCAGCCTGAGTCTACAGTCGCTGATGAGTACCTTTCTTCACCCACATAGTGAAGCAACTCATCAGCAGCAGGTAGACATGCCCATACCAACACACCTTGAAAATCCGCTGGACTTCTGAGCAGCCAAACTTGATTTGTGGCCGCAACTTGCAGAGTTTGCCCTGGAAAAGCTGTCCTGCCCGGCCAGTAGTGTGGCATCGCTCTCTGGTGTTTAGTGCGGCGGGGGCCATAGTCACTCCAAGGAGAACTCACCTGTCCATGAAAAATGTGGAGAGACTGACCTTTGTGAAGATGAATCAGGCATGGATCAGCCAGGATTTCCACCCACCAATGCCAGATGCATCAGAGTAGATTGACCATGGTGCTACACCAACACTGCACAAATATGTATAGTGCAAAACAGACTTAAGGTACTGCTCCCCAGTTACAACATTCCAGCCACCTTCATCACTGGATACTGGTATTGCCACCCACCGCACCACTCTGTCACCGGGTCACTTTCGGGACTCTTGTTGCTGCTGCTGCTGCCCCTTCCAGGCTGTTTCATTCAGCCACTATTTTGTCTCCTTATGCTTCTGCCAACTCCAGTCTGTGCCTTTCAGCCACTCTATGGTCTCCTCATGCTTCGGCCAACTCCAGGCTGTACCATTTAGACACTATATGGGCTCCTTATGCTTTCCCCACCTCCAGGCTGAGTCATTCCGCCAATATATTGATTTCTGATGCTCCTGGGACTGTCTTGGATATTACAATTTTTTATGTTAGCATTAGCAAACATACATGCTCAAATCGATTTCAACATTGATCTTTTATTGTTAGGGGTTGTGAAGCCCTCTTATGTACACATCCTGCTGCCTGCTCCTGTCCACCTCATTCAGCAACTACATGGTTTAATGATGCTACCGGACCTAGGAAATTACCTATATATGTTTATGGTAGCACTAGGTACCATACATCTTCAATGGAAATTTAAAAATTAATCTTTTATTCTGAGAGATTGTGAGGCCCTATTGTCTCCTCATCTGCCGCCAACTCCAGGCTGTGCCATTCAGACACTATATGGTCTCATCATGCTTCAGCAACCTCCAGGCTGTGTAATTCAGCCACTATATGGTCTCCATATATTGACTGTGTATTGTAGGAAACATGTGGCTATCCTTGAGTTACTCTCCCAGCATTATTGCCATGTTGATACCAGACCAGTAATAAAAGGAATATTGACAAGGACTAGCAGAAACAGGGAACTGTGGATACTGACCACCGGCTGTTTGAATTGACTGACTATCCCAGCTGGTAGATTTACCATTTTGAAGTCCCTCAGTTCCAGTAGGCTTCAAGTCATTCATCACTTGGCTTATCGATGCTTCTGGGCTTGGGCCTTAAATTTTTGGATGTTAAGGACTGAGCCTTTTTTTGCAATTCTGACCACTGTCACTTTATGCATTAATAACTCTGGGATGCTTTTACTGATTATTCTGATTCCGAGTTTGTTTTTTCGTAACATATTCTACTTTAACAGTGGTAAATTTTCGTTGTTACTTGCATCCTTAGCATTTAGCATATAGCATATAATATGTCTAATTTATATTTGCATCATAAAGTTGGCATGTTTTTTTACTTTTGGAAGACATCAGAGGGCTTCAAAGTCCAGCAGCAATTTTCAAATTTTTCACAAAATTTTCAAAATCTGCATTTTTCAGGGACCAGTTCAGTTTTGAAGTGGATTTGAGGGGTCTTCATATTAGAAATACCCCATAAATGACCTCATTATAAAAACTGCACCCCCCAAAGTATTCAAAATTACATTCATAAAGTGTGTTAACCCTTTAGGTGTTTCTTAGGAATGGCAGCAAGGTGAAGGAGAAAATGCAAAATCTTCATTTTTTACACTTTTAATACCTTCAAAATTTGTAACCCAATTTCTCTCGAGTAAGGAAATACCTCATATGTGGATGTCAAGTGCTCAGAAGTGTTACGCCGAGCGCTCCGGGTCCCCGATCCTCCCCGGAGCGCTCGCTACACTCTCGCTACTGCAGCGCCCCGGTCAGATCCACTGACCCGGTGCGCTGCGATACCGCCTCCAGCCGGGATGCGATTCGCGATGCGGGTGGCGCCCGCTCGCGATGCGCACCCCGGCTCCCGTACCTGACTCGCTCTCCGTCGGTCCTGTCCCGGCGCGCGCGGCCCCGCTCCCTAGGGCGCGCGCGCGCCGGGTCTCTGCGATTTAAAGGGCCACTGCGCCGCTGATTGGCGCAGTGGTTCTAATTAGTGTGTTCACCTGTGCACTCCCTATGTATACCTCACTTCCCCTGCACTCCCTCGCCGGATCTTGTTGCCATCGTGTCAGTGAAAGCGTTTCCTTGTGTGTTCCTAGCCTGTGTTCCAGACCTCCTGCCGTTGCCCCTGACTACGATCCTTGCTGCCTGCCCCGACCTTCTGCTACGTCCGATCTTGCTTCTGTCTACTCCCTTGTACCGCGCCTATCTTCAGCAGTCAGAGAGGTTGAGCCGTTGCTAGTGGATACGACCTGGTCACTACCGCCGCAGCAAGACCATCCCGCTTTGCGGCGGGCTCTGGTGAACACCAGTAGTGACTTAGAACCGGTCCACTAGCACGGTCCACGCCAATCCCTCTCTGGCACAGAGGATCCACCTCCTGCCAGCCGGCATCGTGACAGTAGATCCGGCCATGGATCCCGCTGAAGTTCCTCTGCCAGTTGTCGCCGACCTCACCACGGTGGTCGCCCAGCAGTCACAACAGATAGCGCAACAAGGCCACCAGCTGTCTCAACTGACCGTGATGCTACAGCAGCTACTACCACAGCTTCAGCAATCATCTCCTCCGCCAGCTCCTGCACCTCCTCCGCAGCGAGTGGCCGCTTCAGGCCTACGACTATCCTTGCCGGATAAATTTGATGGGGACTCTAAGTTTTGCCGTGGCTTTCTTTCACAATGTTCCCTGCACTTGGAGATGATGTCGGACCAGTTTCCTTCTGAAAGGTCTAAGGTGGCTTTCGTAGTCAGCCTTCTGTCTGGAAAAGCTCTGTCATGGGCCACACCGCTCTGGGACCGCAATGACCCCGTCACTGCCTCTGTACACTCCTTCTTCTCGGAAATTCGAAGTGTCTTTGAGGAACCTGCCCGAGCCTCTTCTGCTGAGACTGCCCTGCTGAACCTGGTCCAGGGTAATTCTTCCGTTGGCGAGTACGCCGTACAATTCCGTACTCTTGCTTCAGAACTATCCTGGAATAATGAGGCCCTCTGCGCGACCTTTAAAAAAGGCCTATCCAGCAACATTAAAGATGTTCTGGCCGCACGAGAAATCCCTGCTAACCTACATGAACTCATTCATCTAGCCACTCGCATTGACATGCGTTTTTCCGAAAGGCGTCAGGGGCTCCGCCAGGATATGGACTTTGTTCGCACGAGGCGTTTTTTCTCCCCGGCTCCTCTCTCCTCTGGTCCTCTGCAATCCGTTCCTGTGCCTCCCGCCGTGGAGGCTATGCAAGTTGACCGGTCTCGCCTGACACCTCAAGAGAGGACACGACGCCGCATGGAGAATCTCTGCCTGTACTGTGCCGGTACCGAACACTTCCTGAAGGATTTTCCTATCCGTCCTCCCCGCCTGGAAAGACGTACGCTGACTCCGAACAAAGGCGAGACAGTCCTTGATGTCAACTCTGCTTCTCCACGTCTTACTGTGCCTGTGCGGATATCTGCCTCTACCTTCTCCTTCTCTACTATGGCCTTCTTGGATTCCGGATCTGCAGGAAATTTTATTTTGGCCTCTCTCATCAACAGGTTCAACATCCCGGTGACCAGTCTCGCCAGACCCCTCTACATCAATTGTGTTAACAATGAAAGATTGGACTGTACCATACGTTACCGCACGGAGCCCCTCCTAATGTGCATCGGACCTCATCACGAAAAAATTGAGTTTTTGGTCCTCCCCAATTGCACTTCCGAAATTCTCCTTGGACTACCCTGGCTTCAACACCATTCCCCAACCCTGGATTGGTCCACAGGGGAGATCAAGAGCTGGGGTACCTCTTGTTTCAAGGACTGCCTTAAACCGGTTCCCAGTACTCCCTGCCGTGACCCTGTGGTTCCCCCTGTAACCGGTCTCCCTAAGGCCTATATGGACTTTGCAAAAAACAAGCTGAGACTCTACCTCCTCACAGGCCTTATGACTGTCCTATTGACCTCCTCCCGGGCACTACTCCACCCCGGGGCAGAATTTATCCTCTGTCCGCCCCAGAGACTCTTGCTATGTCTGAGTACATCCAGGAAAATTTAAAAAAGGGCTTTATCCGCAAATCCTCCTCTCCTGCCGGAGCTGGATTTTTCTTTGTGTCCAAAAAAGATGGCTCCCTACGTCCTTGCATTGACTACCGCGGTCTTAATAAAATCACGGTGAAGAACCGCTACCCCTTACCTCTTATCTCTGAACTCTTTGATCGCCTCCAAGGTGCCCACATCTTTACCAAACTGGACTTAAGAGGTGCTTATAATCTCATCCGCATCAGGGAGGGGGATGAATGGAAAACGGCATTTAACACTAGAGATGGACACTTTGAGTATCTGGTCATGCCCTTTGGCCTGTGCAACGCCCCTGCCGTCTTCCAAGACTTTGTTAATGAAATTTTTCGTGATCTCTTATATTCCTGTGTTGTTGTGTATCTGGACGATATTCTGATTTTTTCTGCCAACCTAGAAGAACACCGCCAGCATGTCCGCATGGTTCTTCAGAGACTTTGTGACAATCAACTTTATGCCAAAATGGAGAAATGTCTGTTTGAATGTCAATCTCTTCCTTTCCTAGGATACTTGGTCTCTGGCCAGGGACTACAAATGGATCCAGACAAACTCTCTGCCGTCTTAGATTGGCCACGCCCCTCCGGACTCCGTGCTATCCAACGTTTTTTGGGGTTCGCCAATTATTACAGACAATTTATTCCACATTTTTCCACCATTGTAGCTCCTATCGTGGCTTTAACCAAAAAGAATGCCAATCCTAAGTCATGGCCTCCTCAAGCGGAAGACGCCTTTAAACGGCTCAAGTCTGCCTTTTCTTCTGCTCCCGTGCTCTCCAGACCTGACCCATCTAAACCCTTCCTATTGGAGGTTGATGCCTCCTCAGTAGGAGCTGGAGCGGTTCTTCTACAAAAAAATTCTTCCGGGCATGCTGTTACTTGTGGTTTTTTTTCTAGGACCTTCTCTCCGGCGGAGAGGAACTACTCCATCGGGGATCGAGAGCTACTGGCCATTAAATTAGCACTTGAGGAATGGAGGCATCTGCTGGAAGGATCAAAATTTCCAGTTATTATTTACACCGATCACAAGAATCTCTCCTATCTCCAGTCTGCCCAACGGCTGAATCCTCGCCAGGCCAGGTGGTCTCTGTTCTTTGCCCGGTTTAATTTTGAAATTCACTTTCGCCCTGCCGATAAGAACATTAGGGCCGATGCCCTCTCTCGTTCCTCGGATGCCTCGGAAGTAGAGCTCTCTCCGCAACACATCATTCCTCCTGACTGCCTGATCTCCACTTCTCCAGCCTCCATCAGGCAAACTCCTCCAGGGAAGACCTTCGTCTCTCCACGCCAACGCCTCGGAATCCTCAAATGGGGTCACTCCTCCCATCTCGCAGGCCATGCGGGCATCAAGAAATCCGTGCAACTCATCTCTCGTTTCTATTGGTGGCCGACTCTGGAGACGGATGTTGTTGATTTTGTGCGGGCCTGCACTGTCTGTGCCCGGGATAAGACTCCTCGCCAGAAGCCCGCTGGTCTTCTTCATCCCCTGCCTGTCCCCGAACAGCCTTGGTCTCTGATTGGTATGGACTTTATTACAGACTTACCCCCATCCCGTGGCAACACTGTTGTTTGGGTGGTCGTTGATCGATTTTCCAAGATGGCACATTTTATTCCTCTTCCTGGTCTTCCTTCAGCGCCTCAGTTGGCAAAACAATTTTTTGTACACATTTTTCGTCTTCACGGGTTGCCCACGCAGATAGTCTCGGATAGAGGCGTCCAATTCGTGTCAAAATTCTGGAGGGCTCTCTGTAAACAACTCAAGATTAAATTAAACTTTTCTTCTGCTTATCATCCTCAATCCAATGGGCAAGTAGAAAGAATTAACCAGGTCCTGGGTGATTATTTGCGGCATTTTGTTTCCTCCCGCCAGGATGACTGGGCAGATCTTCTACCATAGGCCGAATTCTCGTACAACTTCAGAGTATCTGAATCTTCTTCCAAATCCCCATTTTGCGTGGTGTACGGCCGTCACCCTCTTCCCCCCCTCCCTACTCCCTTGCCCTCTGGTTTGCCCGCTGTGGATGAAATAACTCGTGATCTTTCCACCATATGGAAAGAGACCCAAAATTCTCTCTTACAGGCTTCATCACGCATGAAGAAGTTTGCTGATAAGAAAAGAAGAGCTCCCCCCATTTTTTCTCCCGGAGACAAGGTATGGCTCTCCGCTAAATATGTCCGCTTCCGTGTTCCCAGCTACAAATTGGGACCACGCTATCTTGGTCCTTTCAAAATTTTGTGCCAGATTAATCCTGTCTCTTACAAACTTCTTCTTCCTCCTTCTCTTCGTATTCCTAATGCCTTTCACGTTTCTCTTCTTAAACCACTCATCATCAACCGTTTCTCTCCCAAACTTGTTTCTCCCACTCCTGTTTCCGGCTCTTCGGACATCTTCTCCGTAAAGGAGATACTGGCCTCCAAGAAGGTCAGAGGGAAAACCTTTTTTTTGGTCGATTGGGAGGGCTGTGGTCCTGAAGAGAGATCCTGGGAACCTGAGGACAATATCCTAGACAAAAGTCTGGTCCTCAGGTTCTCAGGCTCCAAGAAGAGGGGGAGACCCAAGGGGGGGGGGGTACTGTTACGCCGAGCGCTCCGGGTCCCCGCTCCTCCCCGGAGCGCTCGCTACACTCTCGCTACTGCAGCGCCCCGGTCAGATCCACTGACCCGGTGCGCTGCGATACCGCCTCCAGCCGGGATGCGATTCGCGATGCGGGTGGCGCCCGCTCACGATGCGCACCCCGGCTCCCGTACCTGACTCGCTCTCAGTCGGTCCTGTCCCGGCGCGCGCGGCCCCGCTCCCTAGGGCGCGCGCGCGCCGGGTCTCTGCGATTTAAAGGGCCACTGCGCCGCTGATTGGCGCAGTGGTTCTAATTAGTGTGTTCACCTGTGCACTCCCTATGTATACCTCACTTCCCCTGCACTCCCTCGCCGGATCTTGTTGCCATCGTGCCAGTGAAAGCGTTTCCTTGTGTGTTCCTAGCCTGTGTTCCAGACCTCCTGCCGTTGCCCCTGACTACGATCCTTGCTGCCTGCCCCGACCTTCTGCTACGTCCGACCTTGCTTCTGTCTACTCCCTTGTACCGTGCCTATCTTCAGCAGTCAGAGAGGTTGAGCCGTTGCTAGTGGATACGACCTGGTCACTACCGCCGCAGCAAGACCATCCCGCTTTGCGGCGGGCTCTGGTGAACACCAGTAGTGACTTAGAACCGGTCCACTAGCACGGTCCACGCCAATCCCTCTCTGGCACAGAGGATCCACCTCCTGCCAGCCGGCATCGTGACAAGAAGGTGCACTAGAGGGCTCAGAAGGGAAGGAGCGACAATGGGATTTTGGAGAGTAAGTTTTTCTGAAATGATTTTTGGGGGCATGTCACATTTAGGAAGCCCCTATGGTGCCAGAACAGCAAAAAAACATGTATATTATTTTGGAAACTACACCCTTCAAGGAACGTAACAAGGTGTCTATTGAGCCTTAAAACGCAACAGGTGTTTAACGACTTTTTGTTAAAGCGTAACTGTCAAAAAAATGAAGTGATATGTTACTCAGGACCCAATCCTGATCATGTGCATATAATTTTTATGTGCCTCGGACTTATATATTCAGAGATATAAGCATTTATCTGCTGGTGAGTTTCTTTTTCATTGTGCAGGCTGGAGGGGGCGTGTCAGTCTGTCTCCCTCACAGGAGCAAGCCTGGGCAGTCAGCCAATCAGTACTCTCTACTCTGTAACCCTTTCCTCTCTGATTTTATGCTGCGTCATGTGTCAGAGGAAGATACTCGGAGCTTGCCTGCAGTAATCAGAAGACATTATGGTGAATTCATAACAGGATAAAATGTCTAAATATAAGAATAGATATTTATAAAATTAGTGCAAGGGTTTTTTAGATAAAAGTACAGCATTTTTATGAATACATGTTCATCTGTTTTATCTTCTCCTAGTAAAGCTGGATGCTAATCAGCATAGCTGTCACTATGTGTGTCATTCATCTTTCACAGACTCCTGAATGTCTGATCAACTTCTTTGTCATTCAGGAGTCTGAGAAAGCTTTGACTATTTCAGCATGCTGGGAGTTGTAGTTTAGTAACAACTAAAGCTGCAATGTTTGTAAATAACTGTGTTAGAGCAGTGTTGCCTCCAGCTGTTTTAAAACTACAGCTCTCAGCATGTCCACACATCCTTTATCTGTAGTTTTGCATACACAATAGAAATCTCCTATACTGGATATCGGTATGCTTTACGGCCGGTATCCAGTATGCTGTAAAATCTAGACTAGTCTGTCTGGCTAAAAGACAAGGCGACCCCTAGTGGTGGCTATTTTGAGCTTGAATTTCAGGTGAAAATTTAAAAAAATTTTTTAACAGGTGTATATTGTGAAATGTCATATTATAATGAGTCCTGAAATATATGAAATGTTTTTAACAATGACAGTGCCTCTTTAAAGTCGGATGCGTAAATGATTTAATTTTTCCACTAAAATGCTGGTTTTCCCCCAAATTTTACAAGGGGTTATAGGAGAAAATGCCCCGCAAAATTTGTAACCCCTTTTCTTCTGAGTATGGAAATACCCCATATGTGGATGTAAAGTGCTCTGCGGGCGAACTACAATGCTCAGAAGAGAAGGAGCGCCATTGAGCTTTTGCTGAGAAAATTTTGTTGGAATAAAAGTCGGGGGCCATGTGCGTTTACAAAGCCCCCTGTGGTGCCAGAACAGTGGACCCCCCACATTTGACCCCATTTTGGAAACTACACCCCTCACAGAATTTAATAAGGGGTGCAGTGAACATTTACCCCCTACTGGCGTTTGACAGACCTTTGGAACACTGGGCTGTGCAAATTAAAAATTAAATCTGTCAGATACCTGTGGGGTGTAAATGCTCACTCTACCCCTTATTACAGTAAGTGAGGGGTGTAGTTTCCAAAATGGGGTCACATGTGGTGGGGTCCATTGTTCTGGCACTATGGGGGCTTTGTTAACACACATGGCCTCCAATTTCGGACACATTCTCTCTCCAAAAGCCCAATGGCGCTCCTTCTCTTCTGAGCATTGAAGTGCACCCGCAGAACACTTAACTTCCACACATGGGGTATGCTCTTACTCAGAAGAAATGGGGCTACAAATTTTGGGGGGATTTTTTTCCTATTTTCCTTTTTGCAAACTACATGGTGGTACCCTACATTTTTCATTTTCACAATGTGGTCACATATGGGTATTTAATGTTTTGCATTTACCGTATATACTCGAGTATAAGCCGACCCGAATATAAGCCGAGGCCCCTAATTTCACCCCAAAATCCCAGGAAAAGTTATTGACTCAAGTATAAGCCTAGGGTGGGAAATACATCATCCCCCCTGTCATCATCCAGACCCCCGTCATTAACACCCTCATCATCATCACCCTGTCATCATCACCGCCTGTCATCATCCCCTTGTCATCATCCCCTTGTCATCATCCCACACCCCCTTCATCATCCCCACCCCCCTTCATCATCCCCTTGTCATCGTCCCACACCCCCCCTTCATCATCCCCTTGTCATCATCCCCACCCCCCTTCATCATCCCCTTGTCATCATCCTCTTGTCATCATCCCACCCCCCCCCTTCATCATCCCCCTGTCATCATTCTACACCCCCCCACTTCATCATCCCCTTGTCATAATCCCAGGGGCGGGGGGGCTTCATCATCCCCTTGTCATCATCACCACATGTCATCATCATGGTCTTCAACCTGCAGACCTCCAGATGTTTCAAAACTACAACTTCCAGCAAGCCCGGGCAGCCATCGGCTGTCCGGGCCTGCTGGGAGTTGTAGTTTTGAAACCTCTGGAGGTCCGCAGGTTGAAGGCCACTGCGGCCTTCGACATCATCCAGCCCCCTCTCACCCCCTTTAGTTCTGTACTCACCTCCGCTCGGCGCTGGTCCGGTGCTGCAGGACTGTCCGGTGGGGAGGTCGTCCGGTGGGATAGTGGTTCCGGGCTGCCATCTTCACCGGGGAGGCCTCTTCTCCGCACTTCGGGCCCAGAATAGAGGTGTTGCCTTGACGATGACGCAGAGGAACGTTGGTAATGAACGTACCTCTGTGTCGTCGTCAAGGCAATGTGACTATTCCGGGGCCGGGCCCGAAGCGCGGAGAAGAGGCCTCCCCGGTGAAGATGGCAGCCCGGAACCACTATCCCACCGGACGACCTCCCCACCGGACAGTCCTGCAGCACCGGACCAGCGCCGAGCGGAGGTGAGTACAGAACTAAAGGGGGTGATAGGGGGCTGGATGATGTCGAAGGCCGCAGTGGTCTTCAACCTGCGGACCTCTAGAGGTTTCAAAACTACAACTCCCAGCAAGCCCGGACAGCCGATGGCTGCCTGGGCTTGCTGGGAGTTGTAGTTTTGAAACCTCTGGAGGTCCGCAGGTTGAAGACCACTGAGGGCGGAGAGTTCACTCGAGTATAAGCCGAGGGGGGTGTTTTCAGCACGAAAAATCGTGCTGAAAAACTCGGCTTATACTCGAGTATAAACGGTATGTCAGATATGCTGTAAAATCAGCCACCCCTGTGCAAAGCACCAATTTTAGACCTCAAATGTACATAGTGCGCTCACTCCTTAGCCTTGATGTGCGTCTGCAGAGCATTTTACGCCCACATATGGGGAATTTACGTATTCAGGAGAAATTGCATTACAAATTTTGGGGGGTCTTTTTTTTTCCTTTTTCCGCTTGTGAAAATTAAAAGTATGGGGCAACACCAGCATGTTAGTGTACATTTTTTTTTTTACACTAACATGCTTGTGTAGAACCCAACTTTACCTTTTCATAAGGAGTAAAAGGAGAAAAAGCCCCCCAAAGTTTGTAACGCAATTTCTCCCGAGTATGGAGATACCCCATATGTGGCCCTAAACTGTCTCCTTGAAATACGACAGGGCTCCAAAGCGAGAGAGCGTCATGGGCATTTGAGGGCTAAATTGGGGATTTGAATCCGCCACAAAAATACCCTAGAGAGTGTTTCCCAAACAGAGTGTCTCCAGCTGTTGCAAAACTCCCAGCATGCCTGGACAGTCAGTGGCTGTCCAGCAATACTGGGAGTTGTTGTTTTTCAACCGCTGGAGGCTCTGTTTTGGAAACAGTGCCGTACAAGAGTTTTTTGTTTTTTTTTATTGGGGGGGGGGGGAGACTATATAGGGGTATATATATATATGTAGTGTTTCTCGCTGGGAGTTTGAGGTGCGGCGGAAAATTTGCCGCATCTCAAACTTGCAGCAGAAAACTTGCTGTAATCCTGTCCATGTGAATGTACCCTGCAGCTGTTGCAAAACTGCAACTCCCAGCATGCACTGACAGACCATACATGCTGGGAGTTGTAGTTATGCAACAGCTGGATGCACATTGGTTGCGAAACACAGAGTTTGTTACTTAACTCAGTGTTTCGCAACCAGTGTGCCTCCAGCTGTTGCAAAACTAGAAGTCCCAGCATGTATAGTCTCTCAGTGCATGCTGGGAGTTGTATTTTTGCAACAGCTGGAGGCACACTGGTTGCGAAACACTGAGTTAGGATACAAACTCAGTTTCACAACCAATGTGTCTCCAGCTGTTTCAAAACTGCAATAATCAGCATGCATTGACAATCAAAGGGCATGCTGAGAGTTGTAGTTTTGCAACAGCTGGAGGCACACTGCTACAACTCTCGGCATGCCCTTTGGTAGTCTGTGCATGTTGGGAGTTGTAGTTATGCAACAGCTGAATGCACACTTTTTCATAGAAAAAATGTGCCTCCAGCTGTTGCATAACTACAACCCCCAGCATGCACAGACTACCAAAGGGCATGCTGGAAGTTGTAGTTGGAACTCCATCTGTTGCAAAACTACAACTCCCAGCATGCCCTTGGCTTTGCATGCTGAGAGTTGTGGCTAAGCAACAGCAGGAGATGAACAGACCTCACTTTGATATATCCTGCCGCTTGGACGCCACCGCCGCTGCTGCCACCGATCCTGCTGCTCCTATGGCCGCCACCGCACCAGAGGGCACCCCCTCAGGACCAGGGACAGGTAAGAGACCCCTCGATTGCCGCCATGATCGCCGCCTCGATCAATGCCCAGCAGGGTCGTGATTGGTCAGTGGCCTTACATTTTTGGAGGTTTAGCACTAGCTGACATACATGCTTAATTGAGATTTCAACATTGATCTTTCAATCTTAGGGGTTATGAAATCCTCTTGTTTATTGATGATGCCTTTTCCTGACTGTGTCTTTCAGGAACTACTTGGTTTACTGATGCTTATGGGCTTGGGCCTTACATTTTTGGATGGTAGCACTACCTAACATGCATCTTCAATAGAGATTTCAACATTCACCTTTTAATTTTAATTTTGTGTACTCATGCTGCTTCCTGCTCCACTCTGTCAGCCCGTTGGTCCTGTGACAGTGTGCAAATCTGCCTCTTCATCCTCCACCATGTCCTCAGCCTCCACTGCCCGGACAAGTCTCAGTGGCCCTTCAGCATACCATGTGTGCAGGGCATGGCGGTGTCACGCTGTTCTTCACATGTTTTGCCTTGGCTAAAAGTGTTGGAAACAATGGCTGGTCAGGGCAATGGAGACGTTGCACCTACATCTCACGGCCACATGGGCCCTGTGGGGGCTTGTTAGATTTGGCCCTTTGTACCCACACACCGGGGTCCGGGACACTAAAACTTGGGAGTAAAAAGTTCAATTTCAAAATCATTAATTTAAATTTCAAAATCTTAATTTTAAATAAAAAAATCACACATTTCAATGGTCTCCTCATGCTTCAGCCAACTCCAGGCTGTGTCATTCAGGCAATATATGGTTTACTGATACCGCTGCTGGGCCTGGGTCTGAGAATAATAATTTTGTTATAGTAGGTAGCACTAGCTATCCAAAATCTTCATTTAAATTTCAAAAATTCTTCTGTTTTTTCTTGGGGATTGTGAAGCCCTGGTGTGTGCTCATGCTTCAGCCAACTCCAGGCTGTGTCATTCAGGCAATATATGGTTTAAATATCTGAATTCATCTTTTAATCTTAGGGATTGTGAAGGCCTAATGTCTACTCATGCTGCTGCCGCCAACTCCTGGCTGTGCCATTCAGCCACTATATGGTCTCCTCATGCTTCAGCTACCTCCAGGCTGTACTATTCAGACACTATATGGGCTCCTTTTGCTTTCCTCACCTCCAGGCTCTGTAATTCAGCCAATATGTTGTTTTCTGATGCTGCTGGAACTGGGATATTAACTCAATATATGTCATGGTAGCTCTAGCTATCATAAATGCTTACTTGAGATTTCAACATTGATCTTTTAATGTAAGGGGTTATGAAACACTCGGGTGTACTGCTGATGCCTGCGCCTGACTGCTCCTTTGTCTTTCAGGAACTACTTGGCTTACTGACGCTTCTGGGCTTGGGTCTTAAATTTTTGGATGGCGGCACTAGCTAACATGCATCTTCAATAGAGATTTAAACATTCACCTTTTAATGTTAGGGGTTGTGAACCCCTCTTGTGTACTCATGCTGCTTCCTGCTCCACTCTGTGTGTTTCAGGAACTACTTGGCTTTCTGTTGCTGCTGGGCCTGGGCCAAAAAATGCTTTGATGGTAGCACTAGCATCAATAGAGGTTTCAACATTCATCTTTTAATCTTAGGGGTTGTAATTTTTTCAAGACTGAGGCCCTTTGGCCCTCAACCTCATATGACCTGTGGAATTATCACAAAAATCCAATGAAATATGTTAGAACAATATCAATGAACCATAACTGTTTAAATGAAACATTCGTACTTTCATAATCGGGGGGCACTGAGAGGCAGGGGTTGGAACAGGTGATATCTCACCTGGCGGAGGACCTCCAGCTTGATGCTCGCCAGAATGGGTAATATAAAAATTACATTTTCACATCAAATTACATTAAATATGACATAAAAGATCTCTTTATCCTCTTCAATTTTGACACCATATGGTCTCCCTGCTGCCACATAGACGCTCTGCAGTGGTGATTCTAATGGCAATGCCTGTAATATGCATGCCAAAGTGAATAACTGTATAATAATTTCACTAACCTAGCACACTCCCTATGCGTGTTACAGCAAAGCAAAGTGTTCTACACCCCTATTGGGGCTCTCTGTAGGCCAGAAATAGCCATTTTTAATACAGTTTCGCTGCAAATTTAAAACACGACCCAAAACGAACTTTTTGGAAAAATTTGGCAAACCGAATTTTTGAAAAGTTTGCTCATCTCTAGTAATAAATCTCAGAGAGCTGGTGGTGGCCTCTTGTTCCCACTTTTCCACCAAACTCGTGCTCCGAATCCCCTCAGTTGGAGCAATTTAGATCCTAAGTCCCTTAGGTACGATGTTATGTTTGATGATGTTTTCTAGAGATTTTATTTACCACCAGGATACAATATAGTCCTTGTAGGCCTTAGTCAATTCCCTAAACAGGGACTTGATGTTTGTACTGATGGGTCATTCAGAAAACACCTTCCCCACTTCTGATGCCCAACTGTCAGTGTTGAGAGTGTTAGCCAGAAATCTTGGCATTTGTTGCTTATTAATAAAGAAATTCACAACCATTTAAGAACAGTCAGGTAGCACATATGCTCAGTACAGAGACACATGCATATGCATGCTCAATATAGTGAGGTACACATGTACGCTTAGTAGAGACACATGCATGCTCTGTATAGTCAGCTACCCACAGTACAAAGACACATGCACGCTCAGTAGACACATGCACACTCAGTACAGTCAGGTACACACGTATGCTCAGTACAGAGACACATACATATGCACACTCAAGACAGTCAGGTACATGCATACACTCTGCACAGTCAGGTACACACATAAATTCAGTATAGAAACACGCACCCATTGTACAGTCAGGTACAGGCATACGCTCAGTACAGAGACACATATACACACATGCATGCATAGCACACTTCTGGCAGACTGCTGGGGCCTTGTTAAGAAGATTGCAGGGGCGGGGTCCCGGCAGTCGGACGCCCGTGATCTATAACTTATCCCCTATCCTTTGGATAGTGGATAAGTTATCTTTCACTACACTACTCCTTTAGATAACATTTATGAACTTTTTTTTGTACCCTATTTTATAATTCCCATAGGGGACTATAACATGCCATCATTAGATTGCATATACTGAACAATGTTGACCAGAGCTGTGGATCACTGATTAGATGGCAAGGAGGTACTATAATGTGTTTGATTTAATATTACACTGAAGATATCATAGATTTACCTTTTAATGTACGATATCTAGGCTATTGTAGGACGCAAGGGCTCTGCGATTCTGCATAATCCAAAATGCTATTTATGTTATATACATTTTATTTTATCATAAATAAAAATTTTAATATATAACCTAGAGGACTGGAATATAATTTTTTATTTTCAGTTAAAGTTTCTTCTCTTTTTGCAGCCCGGGCACATTGGAGTGGAAATTATTTTTAGTACACTACTCCTTATACCCTATGCCCTTTGTCTGCCATAAAGCAACTCTCCCTGTGTCATGCAGTGACACGGTAGAGAGATGTTTTAGACGTGGCAGCCCCCTGTATAAACATTTATCAATAATAAATAAAAATACTGTACACTTTGCAACACAAATATTTACATACATTTATTTATTATAACATATATTTTAATTTAAAAAATGATGATGTCAGGTGTATTTTTATGTCTTTGCTCACACACATAAATGGTTCCCTGCTCGAAGAAAAAAAAAATGTTCGAAAAAAGATAAAATTTGTTCCCTACAATTTTCCCATCCCTACTGTACCTTTATTTTTTTAATTGATTTATTTTAATGGTAACCTTCGAAATTTTATAAAGAAAAAAAGGTAGCTCTATCCCTAAGAATAAAAACTGGGAAAAAAAAGAATAAAAAAGTAGATATGGCATTTTGCAGTTCCTTATTAACTTGCAGCTAGCATCTAGTGTTTTTTATCCTTGAAAAAATGCTGCACGGCAGGATGGGCATTTTTTGGGGCGTTTTTGGCTGAAAAACCTTAGTGGAATTCCAGCCATATAATATTTCCTGAGAACATGTATAAGGGTAAAGTCAAAGGCATAACTAAATGATGGGCTTAACTCCAAACTTTTAAATAAGCTCCGAACAAAACTCCAAAACGCAAATGCCTATTTAGATCCCAAATGAGACCCCAAAATGTATTCAGATGTAAAATTAGCTCACCAGACACCACAATAAGTTCCTCTCTAAATAAATTCAGACCCTAGATCAGACTAAAAATATGTTGGCAAATGACACAAAAGTGTGCAATTGGTTTGATTTTTCTAAGGGTTTCTTTAATATGGAAAATGACTTAGCTTTTACTAGATTAGTGGTTAAAGGGGTGCTCCGGTGAAAACTTTTTTTTTTTTTAATCAACTGGTGGCAGAAAGTTAAACATATTTGTAAATTACTTCTATTCAAAATTATTAATCCTTCCAGTACGTATTAGCTGCTGAATGCTACAGAGGAAATTCCTTTCTTTTTGGAACACTGATGACATCACGAGCACAGTGCTCTCTGCTGACATCTCTGTCCATTTTAGCAACCATGCATAGCAGATGTATGTTAAGGGCAGCATGGTGGTTCAAGGGTTAGCACTGCTGCCTTGCAGTACTGGGGACTTGGGTTGAAATCTAATTAAGGACAACAATAAATAAAGCTTTATTATTATTATTATTATTATTATTATAATAACATCAGCAGAGAGAACTGTGCTCGTGATGTGATCAGAGAGCATTCCAAAAAGAAAAGAATTTCCTCTTCAGCAGCTAATAAGTACAAGAAGGATTAAGATTTTTTTATTAGACGTAATTTACAAATATGTTTAACTTTCTGCCATCAGTTGATTTAAAAGAAAAAAGGTTTTCACCGGAGTACCCCTTTAACCTGTTGGGAATTTCGGTCCCCGCCGCGCGCCGGGCAGGGACCTTACCGGCGTGACTGCTGATATCTATCAGCAGGCACCACGTGCAAATGCCCAGGGGGGTCATTAGACCCACCCATGTCGGAGATCGGCGCAAATCGCAAGTGAATTCACACTTGCGATTTGCGCCGATTCCGGGTCATTATGGGTCTATGGTGACCCGATGACCCGGAATAGAAGGGGGATCGCGGGTGTCTAAGACACCCACGATCCCCCTAAAGCAATAGGAGTGAGGTAGCACGGGGGGGTTTACTTTCGTTTTCCCCGTCCTGCCCACCCACAATAGGCGGGCCAGAACGGGGAAAACAAAGAGGAGCGGCTCCGGAGTCCACTTACCCGTCCGGAGGCAGCAGAGCAACGGCGATCGGCGGGCGGTGACGGAGATCTGCGGGTGGCGGGCGGCAGAAGAGGACGGCTCCCTGGATGCGAAGGTGAGTTGCCTATAGTGGTCTCTAGACTATAGCCCTCCAGATGCTGCAAAACTACAACTCCCAGCATGCCGAGACAGCTGTTTGCTGTGTGGGCATGCTGGAATTTGTAGTTTTGCAACAGCTGGAGGTCTGCAGTTTAGAGACCACTGCACAGTGATCTCTATACTGCCCTCTAGATCTTGCAAAACTACAACTCCTAGCATGCCCACACAGCAAACAGCTGTCTGGGCATGCTGGGAGTTGTAGTTTTGCAACATCTGGAGGTCCACAGTTTGGAGATCACTGTTCAGTGGTCTAAATTGTTGCACTCCAGATGTTGCAAAACTACAAATTCCAGCATGCCCACACAGCAAACAGCTGTCTCGGCATGCTGGGAGTTGTAGTTGCGTACCTCCAGCTGTTGCATAACTACATCTCCCAGCATGCCCTTCTGTGATCAGTACATGCTGAGAATTGTAGTTTTGCAACAGCTGGAGGCACACTGGTTGGAAAATACTGAGTTACTGCACGGTCTGTCAGTACATGCTGGGAGTTGTAGTTTTGAAACAGCAGGAGGTTTGCCCCTCCCCATGTGAACGTACAGCGTACATTCACACGGGCGGGTTTACAATAAGTCTCCTGCTTCAAGTATGAGCTGCGGCAAATTTTTCGCCGCAGAGCAAATTCCTAGCAGGAAACTAACCGTAACCCTCCAGTGTGAATGTACCCTAAAAACACTACACTACACTAACACATAATAAAGGGTAAAACACTACATATACACCCCCTTACACTGTCCCCCCCAATAAAAATGAAAAACGTATTGTACGGCAGTGTTTCCAAAACGGAGCCTCCAGCTGTTGCAAAACAACAACTCCCAGCATTTCCGGACAGCCACTGACTGTCCAGGCATGCTGGGAGTTTAGCAACAGCTGGAGGCACCTTGTTTGGGAATCACTGGCGAAGAATAACCATATGTCCACCCCTATGCAATCCCTAATTTAGTCCTCAAATGTGTATGGCGCTCTCTCACTTCGGAGCCCTGTTTTATTTCAAGGAAACAGTTTAGGGCCACTTACGGGGTATTTCCGTACTCGGGAGAAATTACACTACAAATTTTGGGGGGCTTTTTCTCCTTTTACCCCTTATGAAAAGGAAAAGTTGGGGGCTACACCAGCCTGTTAGTGTAAAAAAATAAATAATTTTACACTAACATGCTGGTGTTGCCCCTTACTTTTTATTTTCACAAGAGGTAAAAGGAAAAAAAGACCCCCAAAATTTGTAACGAGTACGGAGATACCCCATATGTGGGCGTAAAATGCTCTGCGGACGCACAACAAGGCTCAGGAGTGAGAGCGCACCATGTACATTCGAGGCCTAAATTGGTGATTTGCACAGGGGTGGCTGATTTTACAGCGGTTCTGACATAAACCCAAAAAAATAAATATCCACATATGACCCCATTTTGGAAACTACACCCCTCACAGAATGTAATAAGGGGTACAGTGAGCATTTACGCCCCACAAGTGTCTGACAGATTTTTGGAACAGTGGTCAGTGAAAATGAAAAATGATTTTTGTTTTTTTGCACAGCCCACTGTTCCAAAGATCTGTCAAACGCCAGTGGGGTGTAAATGCTCAATGTACCCCTAATTACATTCCGTGAGGGGTGTATTTTCCAAAATGGGGTCACATGTGGGGGGGGGGGGGTCCACTGTTCTGGCACCACGAGGGACTTTGTAAATGCACATGGCCCCCGACTTCCATTCCAAACAAATGATCTCTCTAAAAGCTCAATGGCGCTCCTTCTCTTCTGAGCATTGTAGTTCGCTCGCAGTGCACTTGACATCCAAACATGGGGTATTTCCATACTCAGAAGAAATGGGGTTACAAAATTTGGGGGGGCATTTCCTCCTATTACCCCTTGTAAAAAAGTAAAATTTGGGGAAAAACCAGCAATTTATGGAAATTTTTTTTTTTCTCATTTACACATCCGACTTTAACGAAAATTTGTCAAACACCTGTGGGGTGTTAAGGCTCACCGTACCCCTTGTTACGTTCCTTGAGGGGTGTAGTTTCCATAATAGTGTGCGATGTGGGGGGGGGGTTGCTGTCCTGGCACCATAGGGGCTTCCTAAATGGGACATGCCCCCCAAAAACCCTTTCAGAAAAACTCACTCTCCTAAATCCCATTGTTGCTCCTTCGCTTCTGAGCCCTCTAGTGCACCCGCCGAACACTTGACATACACATGAGGTATTTTCTTTCTCGAGAGAAATTGGGTTACAAATTGAGAGGATTTTTTTCCTTTTACCCCTTGTAAAAATTCAAAAACTTGGTCTACAAGAACATGCGAGTGTAAAAAATGAAGATTTTGAATTTTCTCCTTCACTTTGCTGCTATTCCTGTGAAACACCTAAAGGGTTAACACACTTACTGAATGTCATTTCGAATACTTTGAGGGGTGCAGTTTTTATAATGGGGTAATTTATGGGGTATTTCTAAATAGAAGAGCCTTCAAATCCACTTCAAACCTGAACTGGTCCCTGAAAAATTCAGATTTTGAAAATTTTGCGAAAGATTGGAAAATTGCTGCTGAACTTTGAAGCCCTCTGATGTTTTCCAAAAGTAAAAACAAGTCAACTTTATGATGCAACCATAAAATAGACATATTGTATATGTGAATCAATATATCATTTATTTGGAATATCCATATTCCTTATAAGCAGAGAGCTTCAAAGTTAGAAAAATGCAAAATGTTAAAATTTTTCATGAAATTTTTGAATTTTTCACCAAGAAATGATGCAAGTATCGATGAAAATTTACCACTAACATAAAGTAGAATATGTCATGAAAAACAATCTTGGAATCAAATTTATAAGTACAAGCATCTCAGAGTTATTAATGCTTAAAGTGACAGTGGTCAGATTTGTAAAAAATGCTCCCGTCCTTAGGGTCATAATGGGCTCCGTCCCCAAGGGGTTAAGATCTCACCAACAAAAAATAGGCTAGGTTTCCTACAGGTTCTTTTTCTGGCAATTTTTTGGGAAAACTGCCACTGCAGTATTTGAGCCAAACTCAAAAGTGGATCAAGTAGGAAGGAAAAGTATATGTCCTTTATTTATATTCACTATTCCATTTGAATACACTTCTAGCTTTGGCTCAAAAATTGCAGTGGCAGTATTCCAAAAAATGCCAGAAAAAAACCTGTGTGGAAACTTAGCCATATAGTGAAAAAATAGAACATGTCTAAAATGAGTTATTAGTTTGACCGCATGGTTGAATAGCATAAAAAGAAACCCCACAACATTCTTTTTTCAATTTAATCCCACATTTTCTTTTTTTTAGACCATCATATATTATGGAAAAATAAAGGAAGTCGTTACAAAGTACAATTGGTCCTGCAAAAATCGAGCCCTCATATGCGTGTGAAGATGAAAACATAAGAGTTATGGCTGTTAAAGGGCAATAAGAAAAAAAAAAGTGCAAAAATGAAAACTGTCCCTGTCTTTAAGGGGTTAATGCCTTTGATATATGCCATTATTTTATGCAGGTTTAGATATTTTTCCTCAATTACAACAAGGGTTTTTCAGAGTTTATATAAAGTTGACTTACAAGTTACTCCACTGCACAACCTACTGGCCAGCATTTTCACACATGGTAGGAGATTTATCAAAACAAATGGTTCAGTTGTCCATACCAACCAATCGGATTTCTTCAGAGTTTTTTTTTTTTTTTTTTTTAAAGAAGCGATCTGATTGCTTGATATGGGGAGAGAGAGAGAGAGAGAGAGAGAGAGAGAGAGAGAGAGAGAGAGAGAGAGAGAGAGAGAGAGAGAGAGAGTGAGTAATTGATTGCCCTCTTTACATTTTTATTCATCAACATAGGTCTTCTCCTGTCTCCTGGGCCTTTTATTCCCATAAGGTATAAACCCAAGCACAGTGAGAATATAAGGTATTTTTATTGTCTGTACTCCTGTTTTTGAGGACAAAATTATTATTATAGATTATTATACATTCTCCCATCTATAATGTTAAGGTCTTCTCAAAGCTAATTAAACTTTGCCTTCCTAAAGTTCATTGTTCTTGTGACTCCTCTACAGAACAGAGGCGTTACGTTGCCAGCTATTAATGGAACGGTCTGCGTAATGTTCGGCTTCAGACCCCACCAATCGACTATTACAGCCTGTCAAAAGTAGTGTGTATTAGATCACAAAAGTATGCTACAATGTGATACGGTTCCCCTGAGGGACTAAAAAAAGAAATAAACACATAATTGGTTATGCTGCATGTAAAAATGTCCAAATTAGACAGTCTTCACACTTTCCTTTCTGTTCAACATGAACATTTGTACACTTAAAATGAAGAAAAAGGTACGTGTAACAGCCGCGCTCTGGCCAGACACGCTAGCCATGAGCGGGTTGTCATGTCTCTGTTGTCGGCGGGGCTGGGATCTGCATCGCGGGACGCGACCGCATGCGATTCCCAATCCATCACTCACCTCCCTCAGCCACTGCCTCACTGTGTCCCTGTCCTCGCAGCTCCGGTGCGCGTGCCTCCACCCTCTAGGTGCCCTAGAAGGTGGAGGCACATGCCCGGAGCTCTTTTTTTTTTAAGAGTCTGTGCCCAATTAATTAAATACACCTGTCCCCCATGTCCATATATTCCTGCCCCTCCCTTGCTTCCCGGACAGATCTTTGATTGTTTATGCCATAGTGAAGTCCTGTGTCTCGCTACTGTGTACCTGTTTCCTGTTTCCCTACCTAACCTGTACCTGTGTACATGCCCTGACCTTCTGCCATCTGCCATGTCCTGCCAGTGTCCCATGTGGACGAGTCGTGCCAGGGGTAGCGACCTGGGTGCTGCCTGCTGCAGCAAGACCATCCCTCTTTGCGGCAGGCTCTGGTGAAAACCAGAGGCACCTTAGACTCCGCTCCCTGGCACGGCTCATGTCTACATCCACACAGGTCCTGAGGATCCACCACCTGCCGTAATTCCTAACAGTAAGATCCGGCCATGGATACTCCTCTCTTGGATTGTAGAGATCCAGTCTCCTTGAACCTGTCTGCATTCCTTTCTGAATTCCGCAAAGCTTTTGAAGAACCCGCCAGAGCCTCCTCTGCCGAGATGGCTCTACTGAACCTTTGCCAAGGAAACTCGCGCCCGCATGCAAATCCCAGCCAGTCACCCACCTCCCTCAGCCACTGCCTCACTGTGCCCCCCCTCCCCTTTCATGTATCTATATATCACAGTCAATAAATAAATCACATATGTAATGAATTAAGAATATGATAAATTGTAGTTACACCACTGGTAGGATCATAATTATTAATTATTAATACAGCTGAAAATTAATATAGATAGAGTGAATCCCAATCACCACTCAATAAAATAAATGCAATAATCCTCACAATTAGTAGTGGATAATAGCATACTATCCCATCTTTGTGGATAATAGCATATTATTCCATCTTATTGTGAACCTTTTGGAATAATATATAAGATATATAATTACCTAAAAGTAAACTTTGGGAAGTTTCTTACAGATTAAGAAAGTTATGCGCTAACCGCACAACACGCATTTGTGACTCTCACACAGTGTAGTAACCAGCACCTAGGAGAAGCGCATAGTGACGAGAGATCACGTGGGAACTGATGTAAACAACACATTGTGTAACCACCCACATGAGCGGTCATGTGACATATTATGAGAGAGGAAGTACCATGACGGACCGGAAGTCTAGGAGCAGGAGAAATCGTGTATGGTAAGTGGCTGATGGGATAACTGGAAGGTATTTTAATCGGAGGAGGCATAAACAATAGAGGGAAGTACTTAATATATAGAATTAGCAGTATAGAATTGGCGGATAATAGACCGCGACATATGACACACCTACAAACGGAGGATATAAAAACCACGAGTAGCGTTAGATCGCCATTTCACCCAGACCCTTGATAAAGCCAGTTACGGCCAGCAAAATGTCAGGGGGTGTTAATGTGGTGTTCATTTTAAATGGCAGCATCTTTGGATCAAAACATAATGGTGGAAAATTACTTAATAAATTTAGAATTACTTAGCATCCCTGAAGGGAGCCATTAGGTGTCAAATAATTGGCAATAAGGAGCTTGCACTCTATTAGTAAATGATCTAGATGCTGTGTTTTTAAATCACATAACATATTTTGTCCCTGTCACAAATTTTTGGAGCATTTTTTTTTAACTAATAAAGAGAAACTTTTAATAATTGCATTTAGGGGGTTCCCTAGTTGGGGATCATTAGTCCCGGATGGGTGTGAACCCGGATGGGAATTGGGATAATTCTAATTATTAACCCTGGTAGCCCCTCTTGGGATTCTTTGGATATAAGTAGTTCCAATACACACATAGGGAATAAACTTGTATAACAAAGCATGTGTTACTGAAATCCTTTTCTGTGAGAAAAACTTCATTTTCTATAAAAATTTCAGGGGTGCCAACATTTATGGCCATGACTGTATGGGTCGCTTTGACTCAGCAGCTTGTCATCGCTGCCATGCGCCTCGAGCGGACTTCTGGCATCTCATGTGGAATTGCTCTTATATTGTGAAGTTCTGATCGGAAGTCCTGCTGCTCTTGGCCACCTTGATTCAACCTGTCCCCCTTCGTGATCCACTCATCTGCCTCATCCTGTCTGTGTATTGCTTAGAGAATCTCTCTTTCTTGCTGGAAAGACTGTGGCCCTCCGCTGGATATATCAGAGACCCCCGACGTGCGCCAAGTGGAACAATAGTTAACTCTACCCTGCCCTTTATGCAAGTTGTCTATAAAAATAGGAAGTGCCCAGATAAGTTCCCTTGTGTATGGGGTGGTTGGTGCTCTTCTCCCCTTACCCAATGTACACCTGCTGAGGATCGGAGTCTACGCTCCTTGATTCCCTAAAGGCTCTTGTAGAAGTCTACTTTTTCCTAGGTCTCTTCTCCTCTATTGTTTTATATGTCCCCTCTCTGGGTTTCACAAGCTACCTCATTAGATAATTATTGATTTGTTATTACCAACTCAGTGCTATCTACATGTCATGGTGGATGGAGCTTCTGTTTATTTATGTGTATGTTTTATTTGTTATGTTTCACATATGATTATAGTTATCGGTCTCATCTCTGTAGTCCTCGCATCTATGAGGTTGGACAGATTTCTCATGTGTCTCTTGCTATACGATGTATGTTCTGACCTGCTATTGTTTATTTTGTACTGACTGTCCAACCATGTAAACTGTGATTTTTTTTTACTGTTTCAATAAAACAAATTTAAAAAAATATAAAAAATTAAGAAAAGGTATAGGTTAAAGGCATACTCCAGTGGAATTTTTTTTTTTTTTTTTTTATGAACTGGTGCCAGAAAGTTAAACAGATTTGTAAATCACTTCTATTAAAAAATCTTTACCATTCCTGTAATTTTTAGCGGCTGTATGCTACAGAGGAAATTCTGTTCTTTTAAATTTTATTTTTGTCTTGTCCACAGTGCTCTCTGCTGACACCTGATGCCCGTATCAGGAACTGTCCGGAGCAGGAGAAAATCCCCATAACAAACATATGCTGTTCTAGACAGTTCCTGATATGGACAGAGGTGTCAGTAGAGAGCACTGTGGACAAGACAAAAAAAGAAATTTGAAAAGAGCAATGTTTAACTTTCAGGCCCCAGCTGACCAATAAAGACCTAAAAAGAAATGTTTTCCACCGGAGTACCCCTTTAACAGATTAAACATGCATGGGATAAGCATATATCTATCCTAAGAAAAAATAAAAAAGGAAACCAGGTGGTCTTTTTCTGTTGACAATCCTACTATGTTTTTGTTCCCTCACAAAATTTCTAATGCCCTCCTTTGTGCCCCCAGATATTCATAATGACTCCCTTTGTGCCACTCCCATTTATTATGCCATAGGTGGGTTGTAGGTAGCTGGGTATGTGATTGGGTTGGTATTGTTAGTAGTGCCCTCTTTGTGCAATAAAAAAAAAAAAAATCACACCAGAATTTGAATTCCCGTACCAGATGTTTTTGGCGCAGAAATTCTGCTATGTGAACAGTGCAGCAGAATCCCATTGAAATCAATAGGACTCTACTGTTGCGGAATCTCCGTATGAAATTCCAATGCCAAATTCCGCACAGAAATTCCATCGTGTGAACATAACACTGACAGGTATAGTATACAGCAGTACACATGAACATTCACACGGTGTGACTATGTTCACATGGCGAAATGTTTATGGGCAGATATTCCGCAGACAGCGGGTGCCATAACAAAATAAAAAATACGAGAATTGGTCACATTGCTTCTAAAAAAGCTGAATAAATATCATCAAAAGGTAGCATGTAAACATGTCAACTTTATGATGCCAACATAAAGTAGACATATTGTATTTGTGAATCAATATATAATTTATTTGGAATGTACATTTTTCTCATAAGCAGAGAGAGTTTCAAAGTTAGAAAAATTCCAAATTTTCATGAAATTTGGGGATTTTTCTCAGAGAAAGGATGCAAGTAACAATGCAAATTTACCACTATGTTTAAGTAGAATATGTCAGGAAAAAACATTCTCGGAATCAGAATAAAAGGTAAAAGCATCTCAGAGTTATTAATGCATAAATGGTCATAAGTGGTCAAAATTGGAAAAAAGGGTCCTTAAGGTGAAATGGGTTAATTCCCTATTGGACAAAAATAGATTTGTGAGATCTATCACTGTTAGGAGGCACTTTGACAAAACAATGCAGATATTTATCTTGCTGTTAATATGTGTGAACAGGGCCCCAACAAAATGAATAATGTAGATGTTTCTTTTGCTGCTAGCATGTGTGAACAGTGCCCTAATAAAATCAACAATGTAGATATTTCCCTTGCTACTAATACGTATAAAAAGTGCCCTTACAATGATCATGCTGATTTTGTTGATGCCGCTGCACCCCTGGTCTCACCTTGGGGTGATTTCGCAGGCACAGCACCATCACTTACATATCTGTATTACAAAGATGAAAGGATAATTTGTAATTGGTCAACCTGTACAGGAGATCTGCTGCTCTGAATCCTTCTCTGTCAAAAATCCTGGTTTCTATCTACTGCAGTCTCATTGCCCTGCCTTGGATGTTTTCTAGGAATTGATGGAGAAAGATTTAACCTGTCTGAAAATACTTTGGAGACAATCTGAACAAGAACCTAAAAAAAAGCACAAATATGTTATGATCAGACAGGAAGACAAAGGAGGATGTGTAGTCTTGGATAGTGATTTTTACAGAAAATTGAATGAGGATATGTTGTCTGATGGAAATACCAACCATAAACTTGTGGGTATTCTAGTTATACTAGTGAAAAGTTTACAAAAAAAAAACATGCAGGTTGGTAGATCTTTCAGTGTTTTTACTGATAACCAATCCAAATTGATGATAGGTTCAGAATAGGTTATTTAAATGAAAATCTGTGCACATGGATTCTTTATTGCCTTTAAAAAATATTCCTGCTTATATACAGGACACCAAGCAAGTTCTAGGTCTTGTAGATCGCATCACATCTTCCTTCTTACAGATATTCAATCGGTCTGGCTTCAAGGAGAATGCCGGCTCCAC
The DNA here is from genome assembly GCF_029499605.1 of Hyla sarda. NCBI lineage: Eukaryota > Metazoa > Chordata > Amphibia > Anura > Hylidae > Hyla > Hyla sarda. The sequence goes on along the minus strand of NC_079193.1, from coordinate 115,690,166 downwards.
GTGGCGCAGGATACAAAAGGAATGGAGGTCAGATAAAATCGAGAGAATTTAGTTCCCAAGATGCAACTGATGCATGCCTGATGAAGCTGCTTTCCTGCAGCAAAACGCATTGCATCTTGGGAAATAAACTCTCTCGATTTTATCTGATCTCTATTCCTTTTGTATCCTGTGCCACGTGGAGCAGCATTCTACTTGAAGCCACACCGATTGAATAACTTGCCTAGCCGGAGGGCTGTGGATACACTACCTCTTGATTCGTTTACCATAGTTGTGTATGACGCTACACAACCACATCTGTTGAGCTGCTGTCTTATTTCACTTTTATACTGATTATCTCTCTTTTATCACACCAAGAAGCGCTCTCCTTTTTCTCCCCTTTAGTCCATCTTACAGATGGCTGACATGTGATGTATCCGCATTGTATACCTGTATGCCGCATTATTTAGGCTTAACCAGCCATTTTGGATGCATGAGCAAGTCTAGAGATAAGCGAATCGAAGCTGACGAACCCAAATTCATTACGAATTTCATGAAATATTTGATTCGCAACGAATGTGAATATCGCCGCGATTCTATCTCCCAAATCTCTTCATTAAATTCCATTTTACAGCGTTCCCGGCTAAAGGAGACCTAAAATGGCGGATCCACGTGTGAGTACATGGGGCAGGGGATTATGGGAGGGGGCGGGAAAGTACGGTGGGAAGGGAGGTAGGCGGGATGACCCTGAATCACATGTGAGATGCAGCCTATCAGCATTCATTGACCGCTGTGATGTCACAGCCCTATATAATCGGCAGCCATCTTGCCTCTCTTCATTTCATCCATGCACTCAGGGAGAGTCTGTGTGTGAATTGCTTATACCACAGGGTACCACTGGCTAGTCACATCAGCATTGTGGACAGACAGAAGTGCAGTGCTTTGGTGTTCTCACTGACAAGGATCTTATGATATATAAACCTCCTATTCACGTTATTGAGCATTTCATCAGAGAGGGGTAGATAGATTTTCGTTGCCTCATACATATCAACAAGCTGCCTGAACTTTATCAACCATCTTATCACCTTATTTTTTAGCGCAATTCTGTGCTTTTTTTGCTCCAGAAATCATCTGCTGCTTAGAATTGTGTGTAGACTGTATAAAAACCAGTGCACACCATTCTTAACACTCTATGACAGAGTGCAATTTAGAGTTTAATCCTTTTTTTTTTTTTTTTTTGTGGTGCTGCACTGTTGTGTCCTTCCGCTGTTCACAAATACTTTTTTTCAGCGGACTATGGTGCATTTGGCTGCCCTCATAAGTACATACCACATACCTACATCAAAGCAGTCTACTATTCTGTATCTGTAGCAAGTCTAGATACAGGGAAAGTTGTTACGCCGAGCGCTCCGGGTCCCCGCTCCTCCCCGGAGCGCTCGCTACACTTCCCTCACTGCAGCGCCCCGGTCGGTTCCACGGACCCGGGGCGCTGCGTTACCACCTCCGGCCGGGATGCGATTCGCGATGCGGGTAGCGCCCGCTCGCGATGCGCACCCCGGCTCCCGTACCTTACTCGCTCCCCGTCAGTTCTGTCCCGGCGCGCGCGGCCCCGCTCCCTAGGGCGCGCGCGCGCCGGGTCTTTGCGATTTAAAGGGCCACTGCACCGCTGATTGGTGCAGTGGTTCCAATTAGTGTTTACACCTGTGCACTTCCCTATATCACCTCACTTCCCCTTCACTCCCTCGCCGGATCTTGTTGCCCTAGTGCCAGAGAAAGCGTTCCTTGTGTGTTCCTTGCCTGTGATTCCAGACCTTCTGCCGTTGCCCCTGACTACGATCCTTGCTGCCTGCCCCGACCTTCTGCTACGTCCGACCTTGCTTCTGTCTACTCCCTTGTACCGCGCCTATCTTCAGCAGCCAGAGAGGTTGAGCCGTTGCTAGGGGATACGACCTGGTCACTACCGCCGCAGCAAGACCATCCCGCTTTGCGGCGGGCTCTGGTGAAAACCAGTAGTGACTTAGAACCGATCCTCTAGCACGGTCCACGCCAATCCCTCTCTGGCACAGAGGATCCACTACCTGCCAGCCGGCATCGTGACAGTAGATCCGGCCATGGATCCCGCTGAAGTTCCTCTGCCAGTTGTCGCTGACCTCACCACGGTGGTCGCCCAGCAGTCACAACAGATTGCGCAACAAGGCCAACAGCTGTCTCAACTGACTGTTATGCTACAACAGTTACTACCACAGCTCCAGCAATCATCTCCTCCGCCAGCTCCTGTACCTCCTCCGCAGCGAGTGGCCGCTTCTGGAATACGACTATCCTTGCCGGATAAATTTGATGGGGACTCTAAGTTTTGCCGTGGCTTTCTTTCCCAATGTTCATTACACTTGGAGATGATGTCGGACCAGTTCCCCACTGAAAGGTCTAAGGTGGCTTTCGTAGTCAGCCTGCTGTCTGGAAAAGCCCTGGCTTGGGCCACACCGCTCTGGGACCGCAATGACCCCGTCACTGCCTCTGTACACTCCTTCTTCTCGGAAATTCGAAGTGTCTTTGAGGAACCTGCCCGAGCCTCTTCTGCTGAGACTGCCCTGTTGAACCTGGTCCAGGGTAATTCTTCCGTTGGCGAGTATGCCGTACAGTTCCGTACCCTTGCTTCAGAATTATCCTGGAATAATGAGGCACTCTGCGCGACCTTTAAAAAAGGCCTATCCAGCAACATTAAAGATGTTCTGGCCGCACGAGAAATCCCTGCTAACCTACATGAACTCATCCATCTTGCCACTCGCATTGACATGCGTTTTTCCGAACGGCGTCAGGAGCTCCGCCAGGATATGGACTCTGTTCGCACGAGGCGTTTCTTCTCCCCGGCTCCTCTCTCCTCTGGTCCCCTGCAATCTGTTCCTGTGCCTCCCGCCGTGGAGGCTATGCAGGTCGACCGGTCTCGCCTGACACCCCAAGAGAGGACACGACGCCGCATGGAGAATCTCTGCCTGTACTGTGCTAGTACCGAACACTTCCTGAAGGATTGTCCTATCCGTCCTCCCCGTCTGGAAAGACGTCCGCTGACTCCGCACAAAGGTGAGACAGTCCTTGATGTCTACTCTGCTTCTCCACGTCTTACTGTGCCTGTGCGGATGTCTGCCTCTGCCTTCTCCTTCTCTGCTGTGGCCTTCTTGGACTCTGGATCTGCAGGAAATTTCATCTTAGCCTCTCTCGTCAACAAGTTCAACATCCCGGTGACCAGTCTCGCCAGACCCCTCTACATCAATTGTGTAAACAATGAAAGATTGGACTGTACTATACGTTTTCGCACGGAGCCCCTTCTAATGTGCATCGGATCTCATCACGAGAGGATTGAACTGTTGGTCCTCCCCAATTGCACTTCTGAAATCCTTCTTGGACTTCCCTGGCTTCAACTCCATTCCCCAATCCTGGATTGGTCCACTGGGGAGATCAAGAGTTGGGGGCCCTCTTGTTCCAAGGACTGCTTAAAACCGGTTCCCAGTAAACCTTGCCGTGTCCCTGTGCTTCCTCATGTAACCGGTCTCCCTAAGGCCTATATGGACTTTGCGGACGTTTTTTGCAAAAAACAAGCTGAGACTCTACCTCCTCACAGGCCTTATGATTGTCCCATTGACCTCCTCCCGGGCACTACTCCACCCCGGGGCAGAATCTATCCTCTGTCCGTCCCAGAGACTCTTGCCATGTCTGAATACGTCCAAGAAAATTTAAAAAAGGGCTTTATCCGTAAATCCTCCTCTCCTGCCGGAGCCGGATTTTTCTTTGTGTCCAAAAAAGATGGCTCTTTACGTCCTTGCATTGACTACCGCGGTCTTAATAAAATCACGGTTAAGAACCGCTACCCCCTACCCCTCATCTCTGAACTCTTTGATCGTCTCCAAGGTGCCCATATTTTTACCAAACTGGACTTAAGAGGTGCTTATAATCTCATCCGCATCAGAGAGGGGGATGAATGGAAAACGGCATTTAACACCAGAGATGGACACTTTGAGTATCTGGTCATGCCCTTTGGTCTATGCAACGCCCCTGCCGTCTTCCAAGACTTTGTTAATGAAATTTTTCGTGATCTACTATACTCCTGTGTTGTTGTATATCTGGACGATATCCTGATTTTTTCTGCCAATCTAGAAGAACACCGCCAGCATGTCCGTATGGTTCTTCAGAGACTTCGTGATAATCAACTCTATGCCAAAATAGAGAAATGTCTGTTTGAATGCCAATCTCTTCCTTTTCTAGGATACTTGGTCTCTGGCCAGGGACTACAAATGGACCCAGATAAACTCTCTGCCGTCTTAGATTGGCCACGCCCCTCCGGACTCCGTGCCATCCAACGTTTTTTGGGGTTCGCCAATTATTACAGGCAATTTATTCCACATTTTTCTACCATTGTGGCTCCTATTGTGGCTTTAACAAAAAAAAATGCCGATCCCAAGTCCTGGCCTCCTCAAGCGGAAGACGCCTTTAAACGACTCAAGTCTGCCTTTTCTTCGGCTCCCGTGCTCTCCAGACCTGACCCATCTAAACCCTTCCTATTGGAGGTTGATGCCTCCTCAGTGGGAGCTGGAGCTGTCCTTCTACAAAAAAACTCTTCCGGGCATGCTGTTACTTGTGGTTTTTTTTCCAGGACCTTCTCTCCGGCGGAGAGGAACTACTCCATCGGGGATCGAGAGCTTCTAGCCATTAAATTAGCACTTGAGGAATGGAGGCATCTGCTGGAGGGATCAAGATTTCCAGTTATTATTTACACCGATCACAAGAACCTCTCCTACCTCCAGTCTGCCCAACGGCTGAATCCTCGTCAGGCCAGGTGGTCTCTGTTCTTTGCCCGATTTAATTTTGAAATTCACTTTCGGCCTGCTGATAAAAACATTAGGGCCGATGCTCTCTCTCGTTCCTCAGATGCCTCTGAAATTGAACTCTCTCCTCAACACATCATTCCTCCTGACTGCCTGATTTCCACTTCTCCAGCCTCCATCAGGCAAACTCCTCCAGGAAAGACCTTTGTTTCTCCACGCCAACGCCTTGGGATCCTCAAATGGGGTCACTCCTCCCATCTCGCAGGTCATGCGGGCATCAAGAAATCTGTGCAACTCATCTCTCGCTTCTATTGGTGGCCGACTCTAGAGACTGATGTGGTGGACTTTGTGCGAGCCTGCACTATCTGTGCCCGGGATAAGACTCCTCGCCAGAAGCCCGCTGGTTTTCTTCATCCTCTACCTGTCCCCGAACAACCTTGGTCTCTGATTGGTATGGATTTTATTACTGACTTACCCCCATCCCATGGCAACACTGTTATTTGGGTGGTCGTTGATCGATTCTCCAAAATGGCACATTTCATCCCTCTTCCTGGCCTTCCTTCAGCGCCTCAGTTGGCTAAACAATTTTTTGTACACATTTTTCGTCTTCACGGGTTGCCTACACAGATCGTCTCGGATAGAGGCGTCCAATTTGTGTCTAAATTCTGGAGGGCTCTCTGTAAACAACTCAAGATTAAATTAAATTTTTCTTCTGCATACCATCCTCAATCCAATGGACAAGTAGAGAGAATTAACCAGATCTTGGGTGACTATTTACGACATTTTGTTTCCTCCCGCCAGGATGACTGGGCAGATCTTCTACCTTGGGCCGAATTCTCGTATAATTTCAGAATCTCTGAATCTTCCTCCAAATCTCCGTTTTTCGTGGTGTACGGCCGTCACCCTCTTCCCCCCCTCCCTACCCCCTTGCCCTCTGGTCTGCCCGCTGTGGATGAAATTTCTCGTGATCTTTCCACCATATGGAAAGAGACCCAAAATTCTCTCTTACAGGCTTCTTCTCGCATGAAGAGATTCGCAGATAAGAAAAGAAGAGCTCCTCCCATTTTTTCCCCTGGAGACAAGGTATGGCTCTCCGCTAAATATGTCCGTTTCCGTGTCCCGAGCTATAAGTTGGGACCACGCTATCTTGGTCCTTTTAAAGTTTTGTGTCAAATTAATCCTGTCTCTTACAAACTTCTTCTTCCTCCTTCTCTTCGTATCCCTAATGCCTTTCACGTCTCTCTTCTTAAACCTCTCATCCTCAACCGTTTTTCTCCTAAATCTGTTCCTCCCACTCCTGTTTCCGGCTCCTCGGACATCTTCTCTGTCAAAGAGATTTTGGCCTCTAAAAAGGTCAGGGGAAGAACTTTTTTTTTAGTGGATTGGGAGGGTTGTGGTCCAGAAGAGAGGTCCTGGGAACCTGAGGACAATATCCTGGACAAAAGTCTGATCCTCAGGTTCTCAGGCCCCAAGAAGAGGGGGAGACCCAAGGGGGGGGGTACTGTTACGCCGAGCGCTCCGGGTCCCCGCTCCTCCCCGGAGCGCTCGCTACACTTCCCTCACTGCAGCGCCCCGGTCGGTTCCACGGACCCGGGGCGCTGCGTTACCACCTCCGGCCGGGATGCGATTCGCGATGCGGGTAGCGCCCGCTCGCGATGCGCACCCCGGCTCCCGTACCTTACTCGCTCCCCGTCAGTTCTGTCCCGGCGCGCGCGGCCCCGCTCCCTAGGGCGCGCGCGCGCCGGGTCTTTGCGATTTAAAGGGCCACTGCACCGCTGATTGGTGCAGTGGTTCCAATTAGTGTTTACACCTGTGCACTTCCCTATATCACCTCACTTCCCCTTCACTCCCTCGCCGGATCTTGTTGCCCTAGTGCCAGAGAAAGCGTTCCTTGTGTGTTCCTTGCCTGTGATTCCAGACCTTCTGCCGTTGCCCCTGACTACGATCCTTGCTGCCTGCCCCGACCTTCTGCTACGTCCGACCTTGCTTCTGTCTACTCCCTTGTACCGCGCCTATCTTCAGCAGCCAGAGAGGTTGAGCCGTTGCTAGGGGATACGACCTGGTCACTACCGCCGCAGCAAGACCATCCCGCTTTGCGGCGGGCTCTGGTGAAAACCAGTAGTGACTTAGAACCGATCCTCTAGCACGGTCCACGCCAATCCCTCTCTGGCACAGAGGATCCACTACCTGCCAGCCGGCATCGTGACAAAAGTCCTGGCAAAAGTAATAACTGGCTGGTGTTTTACAAAAATACTGTGTTTTTCTGTGTATTGTTGTGCATTTTTCTGCCCTCATCAGTGCATAACGCATACGTACATCCAAGTAGTGTACGATTTTGTACCTGTTAATCTGTCAAGGGCATACATACTGTGAAAGTCCAAACAATAGTACTCACTGGCTGGTGTTTTACAAAAATACAGAGTTTTTCTGCGTATTGTTGCGCATTTTTTCTGCCCTCATCAGTGCATAACGCACATCTAATTAGTGTACCATTTTGTACCTGTTAATCTGTCAAGGGCCTACATACTGTGAAAGGACAGCCAAAATTAATCACCTGCTGCTGTTCTAGACAAATACTTTTTAAAGTGTAGTGAAGCGTATTGTAATACTCTCATATACGCACTAAGTATGTCAGGCAGAGAAGTGCCAGGACATGCACAGAGGAGTGGCAGAAGCCTAAATACTTCAGACAGAGTTGGCAGCAGACTAGGGGCGAGTGGCAGCTGGAGTCGCAGCGAGAGGCCTGAGCTCCCGTTATCAGCCAGCGGTCGTGTCTCGACCAGCAATCTGCCGCCGTCGATTGGTTAACACGCTCATCCACTTCATCACAAGTGACATCTGACACCCCCAGTCAACAGTGGGTTCCTCAGACACAACCCTCAGTTGGCATGGCCCGGGAGCAGTCTCTGTCCTCCCATTGCCTTTGTCCTATGCTGTTCCCTCTCCTAGAGAAGTATCTTATGCTGTGGGTTCAGCTCCACTATTCACTGAGGACGATCTAATAGAGGACAGTGAGCAGCTGCTGCCCAGCCAAGAAGGGGAGGAGACATGTGCCGCTTGTAGACACATGCAAGATATGTCGGCAGAAGGTGAAGCGTGGCCAGGGTCCTAATATCGGCACCACGGCCCTGCGTCAACACATGCTTCGCCACCATTAAGCGGCCTGGGAGAACCGTGGCTCCGATGTAATGGTCCAGCCTGCTGCATCACTCAGTGGCCATCCGCTCCCTCCTTCATCCAGCCAAGGCTCCAGCACCTCAGCCGAAGGGAGCTGTGTGTCAAACCCTCCTTCTGTTGCTCCAGATGCTCCTGCTTCTCCCGCTTTTAGTCAGCCATTCTGCCAACAATCCATCAGCAAAGCCATTTCCAAGAGACAACAGTATGCGCTCACTCATCCAACGGCGCAGAAGTTGAATGTGCTCCTGTCCAAGTTGCTCGTGCTGCAGTCCCTGCCTTTTCAAGTGGTGGACTCTGCACCTTTCAGAGAATTGATGGCTTGTGCTGAGCCAAGGTGGAGAGTAGTGTTGCTCATGAATATTCGCAATTCGAATATTATTTGCGAATATCGCATATTCGCGAATTTCGCGAATATAGCGCTATATATTCGTAATTACGAATATTCGTTTTTTTTGTTTTTTTTTCACAGTACACATCACAGTGATCACCCCTCTCTGCTTCCAGCTTGTGTGGTGTAAAGAAGGCTGTAATACTACTGTGTGAGACTGGCGTGCGAAAATTCGCATATGCGAACATTAGCATATGCGAATTTTCGCATATGCGAATTTACGCGTATGCTAATTTTGTATATGCTAATATTCACATATGTTCATTTTCGCATACACGAATGTTCGCATATGCGAAAATAAAACAAGAATATAACGAATATGCGAATATTCGCGAATATATGGCGAATATTCGTCCATATATTCGCGAATATTCGCGAATTCGAATATGGCCTATGCCGCTCAACACTAGTGGAGAGTCCCAAGCAGTCATTTCTTTGCGAATAAGGCAGTACCAGCCCTGCATAAGTTTGTACAAGAGAAGGTGGGCCAGTCCTTGAGCCTGTCGGTGTGTTCAAAAGTGCACGGCAGCGCCGGCGTGTGGAGCTGTTACTACGGACAGGGACAATACTTGTCTTTTACGGCCCACTGGGTAAATGTGGTTCCTGCACAGCCACAGCAGCAACTTGGACAGGTCACACCGCTTCCTCCTCCACGCTCTCGCTCTTAGTTGGTCCTGTGACAGTGTGCGACTCGGCCTCCTCATCCTCCACCGTGTCCTCGGCCTCCACTGCACGTACAAATCTCGGTGGCCCTTCACCGTACCATGTGTGTAGGGCATTGCGGTGTCACGCTTTTCTTCACATGGTTTGCCTTGGCGAACGGAGTCACACAGGGGTGGAACTGCTAAAATTGATTTGTCATGAAATCCGAGTATGGCTTACTCCACGAAATCTGGAAATGGGAACCATGGTGACCGACAATGGGATGAACACCGTGTCCGCGCTGCGACAAGGAAGTGTGACACATGCGCCCTGCATGGCACACGTATTGAATCTGGTTGTCAAGCACTTCCTGAAGTCTTCACCCCATTAGCAAAACATCCTGACAATGGCAAGGAAACTGTGCATGCACTTCAGCTACTCGTACACCGCAAAGCACACCCTCCTAGAGCTGCAGCGTCAGAACGGTATCCCACATCATAGTCTTATTTGTGAAGTTGCCACACGTTGGAATTCCACCCTCCATATGTTGGACAGATTATACGAACAAAGAAAAGCCATCACCGATTTCTTGATGATCCAAGCAGATAGGAGTACTCCCCTGTGTAACTTCAATGTGAACCAGTGGCAGCTCATACGTGACACCTGCCATTTGCTGAGGCCCTTTGAGGAAGCCACATTATTTGTATATTTGTAAGTCGCCTGGATTACGGCATGAACGACTTAATTCCACTCCGACATTTCCTACAACAAATGATAGAAACGATGGCTGGTCATGGCAATGGAGACGTTGCGCCTACATCTCAAGGCTACTGAGCCCTGTGGGGGCTGAATTGGAGGGGGAGGATGAGGGGCAGAGTGGAGCACAGTTTAGGTTGGATGAGATGGCCGGTGTTTCTATTCATCGTACAGGAGAGGAGGAGCAGGAGCAGCCAGAGGAGCTAGAGGGTTATGAGGAAGGCGAGACAGAGGACCCAGACACACCGTGGCAGTATGCAGTGGAGATGGACGCAGGTAGTCCCTCCGAGTCACTGGTGCAAATAGCACGATGCATGCTCAGTTGCTTGCGTAGGGACCCCCGAATTGTCATAATTCGTCAGCGGGATGACTTCTGGCTCTCCACCTTATTGGACCCTCACTACAGTCACAGAATGGGGGCCTTTTTTACACCTACTGAAAGGGAGGATAAACTGACCTACTACAGAGAGATCCTACGTAGTCAGTTGGCCGATGCCTATCGGCGACATGGTCTATCCACTCGCAGGTCTGACTCGGGGGGCCCTCTGCGCTCACCTTCCACTGCCATGGCTGCTTGGGAGGGGAGGGATGGCAGAAGCAGTACCAGCTCCATCAGCAGTAGCCTGAGTCTACAGTCGTAGATGAGTAGCTTTCTTCACCCGCATAGTGAAGCAACTCATCAGCAGCAGGTAGACATGGAGCAGGACCTGAACCAGCAGGTGGTGGCATACCTTAACATGGCCATGCCAACAAACATTGAAGATCCGCTGGACTTCTGGGCAGCCAAACTTGATTTATGGCTACAACTAGCTGAGTATGCCCTGGAAAAGCTGTCCTGCCAGGCCAGTAGTGTGCCATCAGAGCGGGTGTTTAGTGTGGCCGGGGCCATAGCCACCCCAAGGCGAACTTGTCTGTCCACGAAAAATGTGGAGAGACTGACCTTTGTGAAGATGAATCAGGGATGGATCAGTTAGGATTTCCAGCCACCAATGCCAGATGCCTCAGAGTAGATTGACCATGCTGCTACACCAACACGTCACAATTATGGTACTGAAACCCTCTTGGGTTATCAATTAGGGTTCTGAAACCCTCTTGGCTACTGCAAATGCCTGCTCCTGACTCATGCTGTGTTTTTCAGGGTGGGACATTTATATGGATACACCTTAATAAAATGGGAATAGTTGGTGACATTAACTTCCTGTTTGTGGCACATTAGTATATGTGAGGGGGGGAAACTTTTCAAGATGGGTGGTGACCATGGCGGCCATTTTGAAGTCGGCCATTTTGAATCCAACTTTTGTTTTTTCAATAGGAAGAGGGTCATGTGACACATCAAACTTATTGGGCTTGGTTTTAACGTAACTTTATTCTTTCATAAGTTATTTACAAGTTTCTGACTGTGTGCTGCACATTGTGTTGGATTGTCAATGCAATCCTCTTCTCCCACTCTTCACACACTGATAGCAACACCGCAGGAGAAATGCTAGCACAGGCATCCACTATCTGTAGTTTCATGTGTTGCACATCTCGTATCTTCACAGCATAGACAATTGCCTTCAGATGACCCCAAAGATAAAAGTCTAAGGGGGTCAGATCGGGAGACCTTGGGGGCCATTCACCTGGCCCACGACGACCAATCAACTTTCCAGGAAACTGTTCATCTAGGAATGCTCGGACCTAGGATGGCGCACCACCACATGGGTATGGGTGTCAGGTCTGAGCATTCCTAGATGAACAGTTTCCTGGAAAGTGGATTGGTCTTCGTGGGCCAGTTGAATGGCCCCCAAGGTCTCCCGATCTGACCCCCTTAGACTTTTATCTTTGGGGTCATCTGAAGGCAATTGTCTAGCTGTGAAGAAACGAGATGTGCAGCACCTGAAACTACGGATACTGGAAGCCTGTGCTAGCATTTCTCCTCCAGTGTTGCTATCAGTGCGTGAAGAGTGAGAGAAGAGGATTGCATTGACAATCCAACACAATGGGCAGCACATTGAACACATTTTATAAGTGGTCAGAAACTTGTAAATAACTCATGAAAGAATAAAGTTACGTTAAAACCAAGCACATCATTGTTTTTCTTGTGAAATTCCCAATAAGTTTGATGTTTCACATGACCCTCTTCCTATTGAAAAAACTAAAGTTGGATTAAAAATGGGCGACTTCAAAATGGCCACCATGGTCACCACCCATCATGAAAAGTTTCCCCTCCTCACATATAACATAAATTGCACACCAATAAGGTCCTGTACACGACCGATTTAATAAACCTCTTAGCCAAGTATCAATGTAACTAATAATCACCAACTGACCAACACCAGTGATTAGAGGTGGCTTAAAACATCACTTTTAATATAGTTTGGATTAAAGATTATTGAGTACATGCACGGAACGGCACTAATTGTACTTTCTACTTTTATTGAGTATATATTAAAAGTGATGTTTTAAGCCACCTCTAATCACTGGTGTTGGTCAGTTGGTGATTATTAGTTACCTCCTCACATATACTAATGTGCCACAAACAGGAAGTTAATATCACCAACCATTCCCATTTTATTAAGGTGTATCCAGATAAATGGCCCACCCTGTACTTGCCTCACTGATGCTTCTGGCCTTGTGCCTTTAATTTTTGGAAGATTAGCAGTAGCTAAATACATGCTTAATGCGAATTTCAACATTGATCTTTAAATGTAAGGGGTTATGAAACCCTCTTGGGTACTGCGAATGCCTGCTCCTGACTCATCCTGTGTCTCTTTCAGGAACTATTTGCCTCACTGATGCTTCGAGCCTTGGGCCTTAAATTTTTGGATGTTTAGCAGTAGCTAAATATATGCTTAATGCAAATTTCAACATTGATCTTCCAATGTAAAGGGGTTATGAAACCCTCGGGTGTACTGCTGATGCCTGCTCCTGTGTCTTTCAGGAATTACTTTGCTTACTGATGCTTCTGGGCTTGGGCCTTAAATTTCGGGATGTTTAGCACAAGATAAATACATGCTTAATAGAAATTTCAGCTTTGATCTTTCAATGTAAGGGGTTATGAAACCCTCTTGTGTACTGCTGATGCCTGCTCCTGACTGTGTGTTTCAGGAACTACTTGGCTTATTGATGCTTCTGGGCTTGGGCCTTAAATTCGGATGTTTTGCACTAGCTTACATACATGCTTCATTGAGATTTCAACATTGATCTTTCAATCTTAGGTGTTATGAAATCTTCTTGTGTACTACTGATGCCTTTTCCTGACTGTCTTTTTCAGGAACTACTTGGATTACTCATGCTTCTGGGCTTGGGCCTTACATTTTTGGATTTTTGGAATAGATACAAAATTTATGGTGCAATGTATGAGGTTATTAAACCCTCTTGGGTTCTGATTTTTTCAAATTTTCTGATAATTTTCTCAGAAGTAAACTTGAATTTTTCAGAGTACTAACCATTACACCATGAAACGCTTGTTGTGTGTGATTTTTTAATTAAAATGTCCCCAAAATAATACGGAGAAAGGAAGGAAGGCGCCTCATGTGCGGGATCAGTAGATCTTGCAGGTGGGGGTAGGGGAAGGTAATTCCCAAGCCGCTTACCAAAGTTGGTTGTGCGCCCACACACAACAAGGTTAGAAGCAGAAAAGATATGAAGGCAGGTCCACTGCAGCCCTCCTGGGTAGGTATGAAATCAAAGGCGAATGACCAGGGAGTCAGGAGTTTGTCTGGCGCAGAGAGGAACCATCAGACAGCCAGGTAAAATCAATGGATTTATTAGATGCAACGCGTTTCGCTGCGCATGCGCAGCTTCATCAGGCATGACAAAGGGAGGCTGGTAACAGGTATATATACCTCCAAGAATTAACCATTAGAGTGCTTTTTGAAAAGAATTGTTACGTAGAGTTACATATCTATATGACAATATATAAAAAAGATACATAAATACATATAAACAGAAGTCACAAAAGTAGTAATAAGACAGCAATATGAAAGCAAAATACAATCCTATAAATATATATATAAATATAACATGATTACAATTATCGCATGTGATGTGAATATGACACCAAAACGGCTCAAGAAATCGCTCCGCTAAATCGCCGGTGCGACACTCAACAACACAAGTTGGATATTATTTCAAAAAAATATATATATGGTATAAAGAGTCATGTCAATTGATTCAAAAAATAGAAAAATTATTATTTAATTGTATATCGCTACCTTATTAAAAAATAATAAAAAATGAGTGACAGTGCGATAAACCAAACCGCAACTGATCAGAGGGGAATGTATGAACACTACTTAGAGAATAAGATAAACTCTATTAACTAATGCGGTATTGAGTATAGCAACCGGCGAAAACGCAGGGTGTGAATATTCGTACAAGAATCCGAATTAACAAACAATAAAGGAAAAAATACAAAAATGTTTATATGTAAAAAAGAAGAAAGGGAAATCAACAAAACTTAGATAATAAAACCTAAAAAATGAATAAATAGATACACCGTGGGGCGCTCCAAGGTGAACAGTACAGAAGGAGCAAGGCAAAATCAAGACTTGATGTTTTTAAAATTAATCCATATCGAACGATGGGAAATTTTTAAATCCCAAATTATCAAATTATTTAACTGTATCAATACATTCATTAAAACCTTGAGGGTGCAAAGTATGTAGTTTGTGAATCCAAAAGGATTCGCGATTATTAAGTCTTTGTATTCTATTAGGTAAATGAATGGGGATAGTTTCTAAAATAATTAATTTCAAAGTTTCAGTGTTTTTTTGATGATAGAGAGTGAAATGACGGGAGAGACTATGCAACAAAAAACCATGTTTTATGTTCCATCTGTGTTTGTTCATCCTGGAGCGCACCGTTTGTGTGGTACGGCCAACATATTGGCGATCGCAACCACAGGTTAATAAATAAATAGCAAAAGTGGTGTCACAATTTAATGAATCCTTAATTTTGAATGTTTGTTGTGTAAAAAAGGAGGAAAAGGTATCAGTTTGAATAATCCATTCGCAACAGAGACAGCGACTTTTTTTGCAAGGAAAACAATATGGTTTAATAGAACAGGAATTCTGTGGTATACGATATTCGGAAAATCTGCTAGGGGCTAATAAATTGCTGAGATTTTTGGAACGTCTGTAGGTGACATTAGGGACAGGGGGAATTAGTTGGTTTAAAATTTTATCATTTTGAATAATGGGCCAATTTTTAGTTAATAATTTTCTAATATTAGATGCCTCAATATTGAAATTCGTAACAAAATTGTATCTAAAGGGGTTAAGAAGCTGATTAGAGCTGGATTTTTTGAAAGTCGGTGTAACCAAATCAGATTGTTTTTTATCTTTCACCTTCAGATATGCCTTAGTAAGAAGCGATTTGGGATAGCCCTTTTGTATAAAGCGTTGTTTTAAAACCTCAGCTTGAGAGATAAAATCTAAATCAGAGGTGCAATTTCTACGAATTCGTAAATATTGGCCGAAGGGCACCCCTCTTAGCCAGCTTGGATAATGTGCACTGTCGAACTGTAAAAAAACTATTAATATCGACAGATTTGAAAAAAGTCTTCGTCGAAATAGTGCCATCGGCTGTTTTATGGATGTCAAGGTCCAAAAATTGGATGGAATTTTCTGCATAATGCATAGTAAATTTAATACCCCATGTGTTAGTGTTCAACTCTTGGACAAAGAGGTCAGCTTCATGTTTGGTACCTACCCAGATCAAAAAAAGGTCGTCTATATAACGACGAAAGAAAAAAACGGACTTAAAGAACAGGGACTGTGCCATGACAAGGGACTCGAATCGCCCCATGAACAAATTAGCGTAACTAGGGGCGAATCGAGTCCCCATGGCACAGCCCCTACTCTGCCGATAAATGGTATGATTAAATTCGAAAACATTATTAAGAAGAATAAATCTAATGGACTCCAGTAAAAATTCTGACTGGCTGGGGTTAAGTGAAGGATCTTCTTGTAAAAAATGTTTAATTGCCGGAACACCTAAATCAGTGGAGATGTTAGAATAAAGGGAGCACACATCCAGAGTAAGAAAACTATAATAGGGGGGTAAGGATAGGGCATGTAATTCCGAAATAAGTTGAGCTGAATCTCTCAAATAAGATGGTAATTGTAAAACGAAAGGTTGAAGAAATAGATCTATAAAGTGAGAAAGGTTTGCAGTAATCGAACCAATACCTGAAATAATAGGTCTACCAGGGGGGTTGGTTAGACATTTATGTAATTTGGGCAAATAATAAAAAATAGGTAAATTATAATTTTTAATATTGAGAAATGTGTGCTCCCTTTTATCCAACAATTGTTTTTCTGTAGCTCCACCTATAAGCAAACAATATTGTGAAAAAATATGAGGGGAAGGGTCATAAGGAAGTGGAGTATAATATTCAAGGTCTGATAAAATTCTAAGGGCTTCATTTTTATAATCAGCCCTATTCAAAACAGCCACCCCCCCCACCTTTATCTGCAGGGCGAACAATAATAGATTTATTGTTCTGTATAGATTTAATTGCAATTCTCTCAGCAGAAGTTAAATTATCATTTTCCTTAAAAATAACAGATTTATCACATAAATTTGAAAAATCTTGCATGACCATATGATAAAAAGTCTCAAGATGGCTGCCACGATTGTGTAGAGGATAAAACGAAGATTTGGGTTTTACTGGTACATGACGAGCTGGAGTCATGTCAACTAGTGTGGTAACAGGAATTGAAATATTATCAGTATTAGAATTACAAACTCCCGAATTCGAAATTTGGGGGGTATTGGTAGTTTGATGGTCCGATCTATTTTGGATAAAGAAATGACGGCTCAATGTTAATCTACGAATAAAATCGTTTAAATCTAAAAATAATTGAAAATCGTTCGGACGTGCAGCAGGACAAAAAGACAGTCCTTTCGCGAGTAGATTCGTTTCATTTTCGGAAAGTATATAGTTAGATAAATTAAAAATTTTTATAGTTTCTTTTTTTGTTATTAATTTTTCTGTCTTTGGGATAATTGTAGAGGTGGGTTGGCGTTTTCTCTGACCTCCTCTGCAACCTCTGGGTTTTCCTTTCTTTTTATAGACTGTGTTCGATTTGATGTCTTTATGAGGGGATAATACTGGGTGATCGTGCGTAAGCGTACATCCAAATTGGCATTGCACGCTAGAGTGGCATCTGTAGTGAGAGGGCAATTGTAAAAAGAAGATGAGGAGGTGGAAACAGGAGTAGAATTCCCTGGGGTGTCAAGCGTGTCATATTGTGAGCTATCAATGAGTGTGGAACTCATGTCAGACATAGAACCCTCGTGCACCGTGAGAAGGGAGGGATCAATGGAGCAGTCGAGAGAATTACAAGGCTGCCCAACAGAAAGACCCCCCACCGCCCCGGAACCCGAGTTCGACCCATGACAAGGATCCAAAAGGGTGAGAGGAGGAAGCAAAGGACAGACCATATTAAGTGCTGGTCTGTCTAGTGATGAAAAAGTATTAGTGGTAGTGTTATTAAACACATTAGTGTTAGAATTGGTAGAGGTAATACATGTGCTAGTAATAATCTTTTGATTACAACTAATATTGGTATTAGCAGTAGGCATAAAAGATTTATTCGCTGATGGTTTGGTTTCAGAGGTAATATGATTTTTCTTGTTGTTAGAATTTTTTGAATTAGAGTATTGGGAATTGTTACGAGCTGAATTTACTATAGTTCTACTATGTTCAAATTTTTTGTCAGTACCCAGGGGAGTGACAGACGATGTTTTAAGAACAGAATTAATTGGGTTTTCCTGTTTTTTAGAGGATAAAGTGTTATTAGACATTTGTTTCTGAGGATTATATCTTGGCCATTTATGTATTTGGCCACACATATAATCCTGTTTGTCACGATTAAACTTATGTACTTTTTTATTTATGGTTTCTATCTCCAATTTTTGTAATCTATTAGATAGAAGTCCTTCAAGTTTATGATATTCAGAATAACCCGAAAAGGTTGCCAGAGCATTTTTAATGGACTTAGCTTTGTCCCGATAATGAAGGACTAATGTATTTCTTTTGTCCAGGAGACGAGTGACAAGTCCCCTAGAACAATTTTCCGTAAATTCATCCCACTCTTTAGTAAAAAGAGGATCATCAGGAAAGGAGGATTCAAAGGGTAATCTCAGACCCCTCGGGGTAAAACTATCATTAAGATATCTTTGTAAAAATAAAACATCTAAATTATGCTGCAATTCAGACTTGCAACAACTTTCGTAATCATTAAAAAGAGCCGTCAGTTTACTTAGATCGTCCTCTGTGAGGGCTCCCGGAACAAAGCCACCAGGTGGTACAGGGTTAGTTTTTACCGCACCTAAGAGTTGGCTGATCAGGGAGTTCCTGACATGGTCTTTAAGTCCGTTTTTTTCTTTCGTCGTTATATAGATGACCTTTTTTTGATCTGGGTAGGTACCAAACATGAAGCTGACCTCTTTGTCCAAGAGTTGAACACTAACACATGGGGTATTAAATTTACTATGCATTATGCAGAAAATTCCATCCAATTTTTGGACCTTGACATCCATAAAACAGCCGATGGCACTATTTCGACGAAGACTTTTTTCAAATCTGTCGATATTGATAGTTTTTTACAGTTCGACAGTGCACATTATCCAAGCTGGCTAAGAGGGGTGCCCTTCGGCCAATATTTACGAATTCGTAGAAATTGCACCTCTGATTTAGATTTTATCTCTCAAGCTGAGGTTTTAAAACAACGCTTTATACAAAAGGGCTATCCCAAATCGCTTCTTACTAAGGCATATCTGAAGGTGAAAGATAAAAAACAATCTGATTTGGTTACACCGACTTTCAAAAAATCCAGCTCTAATCAGCTTCTTAACCCCTTTAGATACAATTTTGTTACGAATTTCAATATTGAGGCATCTAATATTAGAAAATTATTAACTAAAAATTGGCCCATTATTCAAAATGATAAAATTTTAAACCAACTAATTCCCCCTGTCCCTAATGTCACCTACAGACGTTCCAAAAATCTCAGCAATTTATTAGCCCCTAGCAGATTTTCCGAATATCGTATACCACAGAATTCCTGTTCTATTAAACCATATTGTTTTCCTTGCAAAAAAAGTCGCTGTCTCTGTTGCGAATGGATTATTCAAACTGATACCTTTTCCTCCTTTTTTACACAACAAACATTCAAAATTAAGGATTCATTAAATTGTGACACCACTTTTGCTATTTATTTATTAACCTGTGGTTGCGATCGCCAATATGTTGGCCGTACCACACAAACGGTGCGCTCCAGGATGAACAAACACAGATGGAACATAAAACATGGTTTTTTGTTGCATAGTCTCTCCCGTCATTTCACTCTCTATCATCAAAAAAACACTGAAACTTTGAAATTAATTATTTTAGAAACTATCCCCATTCATTTACCTAATAGAATACAAAGACTTAATAATCGCGAATCCTTTTGGATTCACAAACTACATACTTTGCACCCTCAAGGTTTTAATGAATGTATTGATACAGTTAAATAATTTGATAATTTGGGATTTAAAAATTTCCCATCGTTCGATATGGATTAATTTTAAAAACATCAAGTCTTGATTTTGCCTTGCTCCTTCTGTACTGTTCACCTTGGAGCGCCCCACGGTGTATCTATTTATTCATTTTTTAGGTTTTATTATCTAAGTTTTGTTGATTTCCCTTTCTTCTTTTTTACATATAAACATTTTTGTATTTTTTCCTTTATTGTTTGTTAATTCGGATTCTTGTACGAATATTCACACCCTGCGTTTTCGCCGGTTGCTATACTCAATACCGCATTAGTTAATAGAGTTTATCTTATTCTCTAAGTAGTGTTCATACATTCCCCTCTGATCAGTTGCGGTTTGGTTTATCGCACTGTCACTCATTTTTTATTATTTTTTAATAAGGTAGCGATATACAATTAAATAATAATTTTTCTATTTTTTGAATCAATTGACATGACTCTTTATACCATATATATATTTTTTGAAATAATATCCAACTTGTGTTGTTGAGTGTCGCACCGGCGATTTAGCGGAGCGATTTCTTGAGCCGTTTTGGTGTCATATTCACATCACATGCGATAATTGTAATCATGTTATATTTATATATATATTTATAGGATTGTATTTTGCTTTCATATTGCTGTCTTATTACTACTTTTGTGACTTCTGTTTATATGTATTTATGTATCTTTTTTATATATTGTCATATAGATATGTAACTCTACGTAACAATTCTTTTCAAAAAGCACTCTAATGGTTAATTCTTGGAGGTATATATACCTGTTACCAGCCTCCCTTTGTCATGCCTGATGAAGCTGCGCATGCGCAGCGAAACGCGTTGCATCTAATAAATCCATTGATTTTACCTGGCTGTCTGATGGTTCCTCTCTGCGCCAGACAAACTCCTGACTCCCTGGTCATTCGCCTTTGATCCCAAAATAATACGGTAAGGGATGAACTCTGCTTCTTTATGTCAGAACACATTACTTTAGAGAAGAATGTCTTTTTGTGGTCCACCGTCATGCATTATACAATCTTCTGGACTCTTGGATATGCACTTGTTCTAACACAAAGGTATTTCGTCAGACAACATACCTAAAACAACTTTAATATTTTCTTCTGACTGAGAGAACTATTGAATTCTTCTAGTACACCTTTTAATAAACACTGAAGTTAGCCTTTTTTATTCAGTCTATTCTTTATTGTGGGAATCTCAATTTTGTGCAAGCCTTTATTTGATGGAAGTGGGATACAGCTGACTGCTGTGTCATGTGGCTCAACACTGTTATCCACTTTTAATGAGAGTGTCTAAAGGTTATCATTTTTACTTTCTATCAAAATTGGAGCGTCTGTCTGAATTTCTGAGATAGAATCTGCTATCAGTTGATCTTGAGTCACATAATTAAAATCCTTGAATTAATTACTTGTTGCTTCTTTGGATTGACCTATTTCCTACGTGTGTGAGCCATAATGGCTTCCCGGTGCACTGCAGATGTCTTTTTCTGACTGTTTTTTTCCGGAACTAATTTACTTAATGCTGCTTCTGGCCTTGGCCCTCAAATTTTGTGATATTTAGCACTAGCTTAATAGAAATTTCAACATTGATCTTGCAATGTAAAGGGGTTATGAAACCCTCGGGTGTATTGCTGATGCCTGCGCCTGTGTCTTTCAGGAATTACTTGCCTTACTGATGCTTCTGGGCTTGGGCCTTAAATTTTTGGATGGGAGCACTACCCAACATGCATCTTCAATAGAGATTTCAAAGTTCACCTTTTAATTTTAGGGGTTGTGAACCCTTCTTGTGTACTCATGCTGCTTCCTGTGCCACACTGTCAGCCCGTTGGTCCGGTGACAGTGTGCGACTCCGCCTCCACATCCTCCACTGTGTCCTAAGCCTCCACTGCCCGGACAAGTCTCAGTGGCCCTTCAGCATACCTTGTGTGCAGGGCACGGCGGTGTCACGCTGTTCACATGGTTTGCCTTGGCGAAAAGTCTTGGAAACAATGGCCGGTCAGGGCAATGGAGACGTTGCGCCTACATCTCACGGCCCCATGAGCCTTGTGGGAGCTTGTTAGATTTGGTCCTTTGTACCCACACGCTGGGGTCCGGGACACTCAAACTTTGATTTAAATTTCAAATAAAAAAATCAGACATTTCAATGGTCTCCTCATGCTTCAGCCAACTCAAGGCTGTGTCATTCAGGCAATATATGGTTTACTGATGCCGCTGCTGGGCCTGGGTCTGGGAAATTAAAATGTTATCATCGGTAGCACCCGCTATCCAAAATCTTTCAAAAATTGTTTTTTTGGGGGATTGCGAAGCCCTGGTGTGTACTAGTGCATCAGCCAACTCCAGGCTGTGTCATTCAGGCAATATGTGGTTTACTGATTTCGCTGCTGGGCCTGGGAAATTTAAATTTTATCATATCATAGGCAGCACCTGCTATCCAAAATGTTCTTAAAAATTTCAAAAATTGTTGTGTTTTATTTTAGGGATTGAGAAGCCCAGGTGTGTACTCATGCATCAGCCAACTCCAGGCTGTGTCATTCAGGCAATATATGGTTTACTGATGCCGCTGCTGGGCCTGGGTCTGGGAAATTCAAATTTTATCATAGGTAGCACCTGCTATCCAAAATCTTCGGTTTAAATTTCTAAATTCATCTTTTAATCTTAGGGATTGTGAACGCCTAGTGCCTACTCATGCTGCTGGCAACTGCGGGCTGTGCCATTCATCCACTATATGGTCTCCTCATGCTGCCAACACCTCCACGCTGTGCCATTCAGCCACTATATGGTCTCCTCATGCTGCCAACACCTCCACACTGTGTCATTCAGCCACTATATGGTGTCCTCATGCTGCCAACACCTCCATGCTTTGTCATTCAGCCTCTATATGGTGTCCTCATGCTGCCAACACCTCCATGCTTTGTCATTCAGCCACTATATGGTGTCCTCATGCTTCAGCCTCATCCAAGCAGTGGCGTAGATATAGATTCATGTAGTAGATATGCATACGGCACTGTGGGCACGGAGAATTAGTGCAGTCTCTCTGGGTAACGCTCGCACTTATATGCTCTGGCTAATATGAAAGCGTTCATAAATGTCCAGCAAAAAGAAAGATGAAATGATAGCCGGCACTCACCAGTCTTCTTAATCTTCTTCTTTATTATACTCACATATATGGTGGGTAGGGAACAGACATAGGGGGGTTACATAGGCAACAAAGCTCCGTTTCGTGCAGCAGGTGCACTTCGTATGGCCATCTCTTCTAAACTGACATAACATTCTTAAATACTAGGTAAGCCTACCTGTTCTCCAATCACCTTTTCTTACACCTGTGCACGTGACTGTGACCCTTAGACTCGGGAAAAAGAGGGGAGTGTCTGTGATTTAAAAACAAGCTGATAGTTCCATCCTATCATTAACCCCTTAAGGACGCAGGACGTAAATGTACGTCCTGGTGAGGTGGTACTTAACGCACCAGGATGTACATTTACGTCCTAAGCATAACCGCGGGCATCGGAGCGATGCCCGTGTCATGCACGGCTGATCCCGGCTGCTGATCGCAGCCAGGGACCCGCCGGCAATGGCCAACGCCCGCGATCTCGCGGGCGTCCGCCATTAACCCCTCAGGTGCCGGGATCAATACAGATCCCGGCATCTGCGGCAGTTCGCGATTAAAATGAACGATCGGATCGCCCGCAGCGCTGCGGGGATCCGATCATTCATAACGCCGCACGGAGGTCCCCTCACCTTCCTCCGTGCGGCTCCCGGCGTCTCCTGCTCTGGTCTGTGATCGAGCAGACCAGAGCAGGAGATGACCGATAATACTGATCTGTTCTATGTCCTATACATAGAACAGATCAGTATTAGCAATCATGGTATTGCTATGAATAGTCCCCTATGGGGACTATTCAAGTGTAAAAAAAAATGTTAAAAAATGTAAAAGTAAAAAAAAAGTGAAAAATCCCCTCCCCCAATAAAAAAGTAAAACGTCCGTTTTTTCCTATTTTACCCCCAAAAAGCGTAAAAAACATTTTTATAGACATATTTGGTATCGCCGCGTGCGTAAATGTCCGAACTATTAAAATAAAATGTTAATGATCCCCTACGGTGAACGGCGTGAACGAAAAAAAATTTAAAAAGTCCAAAATTCCTACTTTTTTAATACATTTTATTAAATTTTTTTTTATAAAAAATGTATTAAAAGTTTTTTATATACAAATGTGGTATCAAAAAAAAGTACAGATCATGGCGCAAAAAATGAGCCCCCATACCGCCGCTTATACGGAAAAATAAAAAAGTTATAGGTCATCAAAATAAAGGGATTATAAACGTACTAATTTGGTTAAAAAGTTTGTGATTTTTTTTAAGCGCAACAATAATATAAAAGTATATAATAATGGGTATCATTTTAATCGTATTGACCCTCAGAATAAAGAACACATGTCATTTTTACCAGAAATTGTACGGCGTGAAAACAAAACCTTCCAAAATTAGCAAAATTGCGTTTTTCGTTTTAATTTCCCCACAAAAATAGTGTTTTTTGGTTGCGCCATACATTTTATGATATAATGAGTGATGTCATTACAAAGGAAAACTGGTCGCGCAATAAACAAGCCCTCATACTAGTCTGTGGATGAAAATATAAAAGAGTTATGATTTTTAGAAGGCGAGGAGGAAAAAATGAAAACGTAAAAATTAAATTGTCTGAGTCCTTAAGGCCAAAATGGGCTGAGTCCTTAAAGGGTTAAGGCCGAGTGCACCTGTCGCATGTGTTTTTATTATCCATTCTGTTTCTATTTTTAATCGTTTTCTATCTAGTCTTTCTCCTATATTGGCAGTGACTCTTTCCAGTCCTGCAAACTTCAACATTTCTGGATTATTGTTATGCATCTCTTTTACGTGGGACATGAGCCTGGCGGCTCCCTGATTTCCAGTGCGTATCGCATAGAGGTGTTCTCTTATTCGCACTCGGAGCAGCAGCCATGCCACTACACTGTGCAGCTGCAGCAACAGGTCCGCTGCTGGGGCCTGGGCCCGTTGCTGCCAGCAATCTTTATTTATTTATTTATTTCAATTACCTAAGCGCCGGCCCTTTAAAACTCAGCACAGGGTCAGGGGAATGATGGGAGGCCAGGGGATGATGGGAGAAGACGTGCTCCGCGCAGGCATGCACGTCAGCTCAAAGCCCGACGCATCCCTGCCTCTGACCCTGTGTTATCGATACCAGGCAGAGGCAGGTGCAGCCGCCCGTCTGCCCCACATCGCTGCAGTGAGAAGGTGAGGAGACATGTGACGGGCTGCCGGAGGGGGGTGCTGGGGGTGATAAATTCATGAGGACATTGTGTGTGTGTTTTATTCATTGATGAGGAGTCTGAGGAGATGGAGGGTGGGGGGGGGGCTGATTGATTGACTGACTGATGAGGAGACTGAGGGTGTGGGGGTTATTCATTGATGATGTTGAGGGTGGTTGATGAGAAGACCATGGATGGTGGGGGTACCTAATGATGAGGAGACTGAGGATGGGGTGCTGGGGGGGATTGACTGAGGATGGGGTGCTGGGGGGGGGGTTGGACTGGGTGGTAGTGTATGAGGTGATGAGGAGACTGAGGATGGGGTATGGGGCGGCTGGGTGGTGGTGATGAGGAGACTGGGGATGGGGTGCAGGAGGGGCCTGGGTGGTGGTGTATGAGGTGATGAGGAGACTGAGGATGGGGTATGGGGGGGCTGGGTGGCAGTGTGTGAAGTGATGAGGAGACTGGGGATGGGGTACTGGGGGGGCTGGGTGGCGGTGTATGAGGTGATGAGGAGACTGAGGATGGGGTACTGGGGGGGCTGGGTGGCGGTGTATGAGGTGATGAGGAGACTGAGGATGGGGTACTGGGGGGCTGGGTGGTGGTGTATGAGGTGATGAGGAGACTGAGGATGGGGTACTGGGGGGCTGGGTGGCGGTGTATGAGGTGATGAGGAGACTGAGGATAGGGTACTGGGGGGGCTGGGTGGTGGTGTATGAGGTGATGAGACTGAGGATGGGGAACGGGGGGGGGGGGGGGGCTGGGTGGTGGTGATGAGACTGAGGATGGGGAACGGGGGGGGGGCTGGGTGGTGGTGTATGAGGTGATGAGAAGGAGACTGAGGATGGTGTACGGTCGTGGGTGGCCGTGTATGCGGTAATGACTTAGGTAAAGACTTAGGGGGCAGCCTGGAGGAGGACAGTGCAGGGGTGGGATTCAGCCGGACTAAGAAGAAACACTGTGTGACAGTATTATTATGGGAACAGTGGGTGGCAGTATTATATTCATGGGGTACAGTGTGTAGCAATAATATATTTAGAGGGTACAGTGGGTGGCAGTATATTCAGGGGGTACAGTGTGTAGCAATAATATATTTAGAGGGTACAGTGGGTGGCAGTATTATATTCAGGGGTACAGTGTGTAGCAATAATATATTTCAAGGGTACAGTGGGTGTCAATATATTCAGGGGGTACAGTGTGTAGCAATAATATATTTAGAGGGTACAGTGGGTGTCAATATTATATTCAGGGGGTACAGTGTGTAGCAATAATATATTTAGAGGGTACAGTGGGTGGCAGTATTACATTCAGGGGGTACAGTGGTTGTCAGTATTATATTCAGGGGACCCAGTATTTGACAGGGTTATAATGATTAATGAGGATCTCCAGACACAATGGGAATTGTAGCTTTATAACAGCTGGAGAGCCACTTGAACCAAGGTGATTGGTGGGGGTCAAAGCAGTGGGCTGCTTAAAATGGGCTGCTTATTTTAAAATGCCTGGGCTAATTTTTGGTCCCAGTACGGCCCTGCCTGTCATTCATTATTATATTTGTGTGGTCGAGGCTGGGTAAGGAGTTCGTCAGGGATTGGGGAAGCGTGTCGTCAAGGGATAGGGGGGCCCAGGACAATTTTTCGCATCAGGGCCCTGTGATTTCTAGCTACTCCCCTGCATCCAAGCTGTGTCATTCAGCCACTATATGGTGTCCTCATGCTGCCAACACCTCCACGCTGTGCCATTTAGCCACTATATAGTGTCCTCATGCTGCCAACACCTCCACGCTGTGCCATTCAGCCACTATATAGTGTCCTCATGCTGCCAACACCTCCACGCTTTGTCATTCAGCCACTATATGGTGTCCTCATGCTTCAGCTTCATCCATGCTGTGTCATTCAGCCACTATATGGTGTCCTCATGCTTCAGCTTCATCCAAGCTGTGTCATTCAGCCACTATATGGTGTCCTCATGCTTCAGCTTCATCCAAGCTGTGTCATTCAGCCACTATATGGTGTCCTCATGCTTCAGCTTCATCCAAGCTGTGTCATTCAGCCACTATATGGTGTCCTCATGCTTCAGCCTCATCCAAGCTGTGTCATTCAGCCACTATATGGTGTCCCCATGCTGCCAACACCTCCACGCTGTGCCATTCAGCCACTATATGGTGTCCTCATGCTGCCAACACCTCCACACTGTGCCATTCAGCCACTATTGTCTTCTCATGCTGCCAACACCTCCACGCTGTGTCATTCAGCCACTATATGGTGTCCTCATGCTGCCAACACCTCCACACTGTGTCATTCAGTCACTATATGGTCTCCTCACACTGATGCCACCTCCAGGCTCTGTCATTGTGCCGCTCTGCATGTGCCGCTCTGCATGTTATTCTGAATAACAGTATTATTTCACTACCCCAGCACACTCCATATGCGTTTTAGAACACAGCAAAGTGTTCTATACCCCTATTGAGGCTGCCTGTAGGCTAGAAATAGCCTATTTTAATATAGATTCGCTGCGAAAAAATTAGGATCAAAACAAACTTTTTCGGAAAATTCGGCGAATCGGCCGAATCTAATTTTTGAAAAGTTCGCTCATCTCTAATCAATTCACCCAATGCTCATAAAAAAAGCTCTTCCTATTGGTGAACTAATGTTCTAAAAGGAACTTTCCAAATGTATTGTGCATCAGTTTCATGGCCTAGTTTGTCTTTATATCAAAGACTTTTGTATGGTGTGAAAGAAGAAAACAGTGGTGAAAGGCTATTTGCAATACAATGTCATGTTTGTTGTTTCGAAAGCACTCTGCAAACTAGAAACCTATGTATGGGCAAGGTTGTAAACAGCACCACAGACTTTACTAGTATTGTATTTAATCTCTCTACTTAATCCTAATCACTTAAAAATCAGATCAAATTCAGCATACCTTTCAATGCAAAACAATTAGTACTATTTGCAAATTAAACTTCCTGTTCATTTAACTGAGAAACTACATTGAGAAATTAGGAGAATACAATTCCACTTCCTTATTGTAGGTTATGTGACTTCAAATAACTTAACCCTTGATGTTAGGCAAGGGGTGTATCCAGAAATTTAGTTTGGGAGTCTCTGAGATGTCTGCTATTGCATATGTAGAGACTAGGTATAAGAGACATGGGCACAATAGTAGGATTTGAATTCAAGTGGTGGGGCACAACTCTTTGTGGCTAGAACTGAGGAATTCAGCAAAAATGCCTCAGATCCCCAAATGCATCCACTTCCTATCTGGACTCCCTACCTGTCACTTAAAGGAGATATCCAGTGGTGACTCAGTGGTGAACAACTTATCCCCTATCTTAAGGATAGGGGATAAGTTGCAGATCGCGGGGGGTCCAACCGCTGGGGCCTCCTGCGCTCTCCTGTACGGAGCCCCGAGAGCCCGCGGGAAGGGGGTGTGTCGACCTCCGCACGAAACGGCGGCTGACACGCCCCTCAATACAACTCTATGGCAGAGCCGAAGCGCTGCCTTCGGCAATCTCCGGCTCTGCCATAGAGATATATTGAGGGGGTGTGTCGGCCGCCGCTTCGTGCGGGGGTCGACACCCGCTATCTGGCCGGAGAGCCGGGACCCTGTACAGAGAGATCGCAGGGGGCCCCAGCGGTCGGGCCCCCCTGCAATCTCAAACTTATCCCCTATCCTTAGGATAGGGGATAAGTTTTTCACCACTGGACTACCCTTTTAAGGCTCCCAAGCCCGCTGAAATGTCAGCTGAACCTGCTGACTTCAGTGGAACCAGTTTACTGTCTAATGTGTGTGGCGCGTCCTCCCCTAGATGAAATATGATGCTCAATCTTGTAGAGATATGTCACTGCTAGGGGTGTTTGGCAGCACCTTCCTCACCTCTCCCAATTTAAAACACATGCACACTCGGCCAAGCTGAATGTGCATGTGTATGGGGGCAACTGGGACAAATGTGGAGGTGCTTTGTAACCTCTACCTTGTAGGCCACAGGCTGAGAACTGCTTCAGTTTCTACTCAGTGCACTTTTCAGTAGAAATGACACCTTATCTTTATTCTGTAGGTCCATACGGTTACAAGGATACCCAATTTTTGTAGGTTTCATTTTATTATAACAGCATGCACCAAAATTCGTATGTTTAAAATTGTCATCTTTTGACCCCTATAACTTTTTTATTTTTCCGGAGCTTAATGAAGGCTTATTTTTTGCGCTGTGGTCTGTAGTTTTTATCGGTACCTTTTTTGTTTTGATGGGACTTTTTGACAATTTTTTATACATTTTCTATGGTATATGAATTTTGGAATTTGGTATTTTTTTTAACGTG
Organism: Hyla sarda; assembly: GCF_029499605.1. Classification (NCBI taxonomy): domain Eukaryota; kingdom Metazoa; phylum Chordata; class Amphibia; order Anura; family Hylidae; genus Hyla; species Hyla sarda. Next base: position 115,661,290 of record NC_079193.1, on the reverse strand, counting down.
TACACCATCAACTGTACTGTTAAATTACCCTTATATATTAACCCCTTCCCGCAGAATGGCATATATAAACGCCGGGTTGTGCAGTGCGTTCGCGCATCCCAACGTTTATAAATGACATTCAGTTAACCCGGCGATGCGCAGCATCGCACGGGTTAACCAGCAGAAGTCCCGCTGTTTCCAGCAGGGGACAACTTCTGCTTCACCCCCAGGACCATCCATTGATGGTCCTGGTCAGCGATCACTGTGATTGGTCCCTGTGGACCAATCACAGTGATCTAGGGTGAAAGTTCAGATCCCCCGCACTGCCCGCCCCTGGAAGTCGGGAAGAACGGGGGACGATGGCTGTGGGGGCTCGCGGCATAGGTGGGGGAACACGTGGGGACCGGCAGCCTTACCCGAACCAGCGGCGGGACCGAGGAGCAGCGCGGGACCGGCCACGTGGACGAGCAGCGACGGGACCGGCAGGTGAGTATATGGTCCTCAGAAGCAGCAGTGAAGAACTTCACTGCTGCTTCTAGGAGTCTGAAAACTACAACTCCCAGCATGCCTAGACAGCCTTTGGCTGTCTGGGCATGCTGGGAGTTGTAGTTTTGCAACATCTGGAGGGCCCCAGTTTGGAGATCATTGTATAATGGTCTCTAATCTGTGCTCTTCCAGCTGTTGCAAAACTACAACTCCCAGCATGCACTGACTGTCCAGGCATGCTGGGAGTTTTAGTTCAGCAACATCTGGCCCTTCAGATATTGCCGAACTACAACTCCCAGCATGCCCTTCAGCTGTCTGGGCATGCTGGGAGTTGTAGTTTTGCAACAACTGGAGACACACTGGTTGGGAAACATTGTTTCTAACTCAGTGTTTCCTAACCTGTGTGCCTCCAGCTGTTGCAAAACTATAATTCCCAGCATGCACTAACAGACCATGCATGCTGGGAGTTGTGGTTTTGCAACAGCTGGTGCACCCCCCACCCCTGTGAATGTACAGGGTACATTCACATGGGCGAGGCTTTTACAGTGGGTTTCTCGCTGCAAGTTTGAGATGCAGCAAATTTTGTGCTGGGAAACTCGCTGTAATCCCCCGCCCATGTGACTGTACCCTAAAAACACTACACTATACCTACACAAAATAAAATAAAAAGTTAAAAACACTACATATACACATACCCCTACACAGCCCCCCTCCCCCAATAAGAACGTCCGGTACACCACTGTTTCCAGAGCAGAGCCTCCAGCTGTTGAAAAACAACAACTCCCAGTATTGCCGGACAGCCGTTGACTGTCCACGCATGCTGGGAGTTTTGCAACAGCTGGAGGCACCCTGTTTGGAAATCACTGGCGTAGAATACCCCTGTGTCCACCCCTATGCAAATCCCTAATTTAGGCCTCAAATGCACATGGCACTCTCACTTTGGAGCCCTGTCGTATTTCAAGGCAACAGTTTAGGGTCACATATGGGGTATCGCCGTACTCGGGAGAAATTGTGTTACAAGGTTTGGGAGGTATTTTCTTCTTTAACCCTTCATGAAAAGGAAATGTTGGGGTCTACACCAGAATGTTAGTGTAAAAAATTTAAATTTTTTACACTAACATGCTGATGTTGCCCTATACTTTACATTTTCCCAAGAGGTAAAAGGGAAAAAAGCCCCCCAAAATTTGTAACGCAATTTCTCCCGACTACGGAGATACTCCATATGTGGGCGCAAAGTGCTCTGGGGGCGCACAACAAGGCCCAGAAGGGAGAGCGCACCATGTACATTTGAGGTGATTTGCACAGGGGTGGCTGATTGTTACAGCGGTTTTGACAAACGCAAAAAAAAACAAAACCCCACATGTGACCCCATTTCGGAAACAACACCCCTCACGGAATGTAATGAGGGGTGCAGTGAGAATTTACCCCCCACAGGTGTCTGAGGGATCTTTGGAACAGTGGTCCGTGAAAATGAAAACTTGTACAGCCCACTGTTCCAAAGATCTGTCAGACACCAGTGGGGGGCATATGCTCACTGTACCCCTTGTTACGTTCCTCAAGGGGTCTAGTTTCCAAAATGGTATGCCATGTGTTTTTTTTTTTTGCTGTTCTGGCACCATAGGGGCTTCCTATATGCGACATGCCCCCCGAGCAAAATTTGCTCTCAAAAAGCCAAATATGACTCCTTCTCTTCTGAGCATTGTAGTTCGCCCCATAGTGTACTTCAGGTCAACTTATGGGGTACCTCCATACTCAGAAGAGAAGGGGTTACAAATTTTGGGGGGTATTTCCTGCTATTAACCCTTGGAAAAATGTGAAATTTGGGGGGAAACACACATTTTAGTAAAAAAAAAAATTTTTTTTTTACATATGCAAAAGTCGTGAAACACCTGTGGGGTATTAAGGCTCACTTTATTCCTTGTTATGTTCCTCAAGGGGTCTAGTTTCCAAAATGGTATGCCATGTGAGGGTTTTTTGCTGTTCTGGCACCATAGGGGCTTCCTAAATGCAACATGCCCCCCAAAAACCATTTCAGAAAACGTACTCTCCAAAATCCCCTTGTCGCTCTTTCCCTTCTGAGCCCTCTACTGCGCCCGCCGAACACTTTACATAGACATATGAGGTATGTGCTTACTCGAGAGCAATTGGGCTACAAATATAAGTATACTTTTTCTCCTTTTACCCCTTGTAAAAATTCAAAAATTGGGTCTACAAGAACATGCGAGTGTAAAAAATGAAGATTGTGAATTTTCTCCTTTACTTTGCTTCTATTCCTGTGAAACACCTAAAGGGTTAAAATGATGACTGAATGTCATTTTGAATACTTTGGGGGGTGCAGTTTTTATAATGGGGTCTTTTGTGGGGTATTTCTAATATGAAGACCCTTCAAATCCACTTCAAACCTGAACTGGTCCCTGAAAAATAGTGAGTTTGAAAATGTTGTGAAAAATTGGAAAATTTCTGCTGAACTTTGAAGCCCTCTGGTGTCTTCCAAAAGTAAAAACTCGTCACTTTTATGATGCAAACATAAAGTAGACATATTTTATATGTGAATAAAATTTTTTTTTATTTGTAATATACATTTTCCTTACAAGCAGAGAGCTTCAAAGTTAGAAAAATGCAAAATGTTCAAATTTTTCATCAAATTTTAGGATTTTTCACAAGGAAAGGATGCAAGTTACCACAAAATTTTACCACCATGTTAAAGTAGAATATGTCACGAAAAACAATCTCGGAATCAGAATGATAACTAAAAGCATTCCAGAGTTATTAATGTTTAAAGTGACAGTGGTCAGATGTGCAAAAAACGCTCTGGTCCTTAAGGCCAAAATGGGCTTGGTCCTGAAGGGGTTAAAGGACAACTGCAGCGCAATAACACTTATCCCCTATCCACAGGATAGGGGATAAGTGTTTGATCATGGGGGGTCTGACCGCTGGGACCCCCGCAATCTTCTAAACGGGGCCCCCGCATTAGTGCTCAGTGAGAGCGCTAATGCACGTAGCGTTAACCTAGAGAGGTCGACGGTTACGCCCCCTCCCCATACAGTTCTATGGGAGAGGCAGGGAGGCACAAATGAAGGAGGCACGTCGGCTGCAATGTCATACTGCGGCCAGCACACCACCTGCACGGAAGAGCCGTGGCAGAACCGTGGCCCTGTGCAGGGGATCACGGGGGGTTTCAGTGGTTGGACACCCCTGTGATCAAACATGATCAATCCTGTGGATAGGAGATAAGTTGTTTATGGCCGCAGATGGCCTTTAATCGCTTGGACATTTACGCACACGGCGTAATTCACTTTTATAAACTTCTTTTTTTTACACTTTTCTTTTTTTAGCCCAAATAGGGCTATACCATACAATCTTTTGATTGCATACACTGATCAATACTATGCCATATCAGTGTTATCAGTGTTCTGCTGCTCCAGCCTGCTATGCAGGTTTGGAGCAGCAGATCACCGATTGGACAGCGAGGAGGCAGATGAGCACCCTCCCACTGTCCTCTGATCGCGACATTGCGACAGTGATTGGGACATTGCGGTTTCACATTTACACGTCGAGTTTAACTTTGATTGCGTCATCTAAAGGGTTAATGCCGGGCATCAGCCTGATCGGCGGTGCCCGGCCTTAACACTGGGTCCTGGCTGCTGATAGCAGTCGGGATCCACCTGGTTTGAAGCATGCTCAGCTCATGAGCGCGCTTCAAATCCCGGAAATGGGACCAGGGCACACAGGTACGTCCTCTACCCTTAAGTACAGGATGCGAGGGCGTACCTGTATGCCCTCTGTCCCCAATAGGTTAAAAAAGCTGCCACTTGGTGTCTCCCTACTTGTCCAGAGCACTTTCCCCCCATATCTTGCACAGACTTTGGACTCCTGCTTGGCCTGGCAGAAGTCAAAAATCAAGAAATGCAGTCTGGAGTGCTGAGGGGGGTGTGTGCAGCTTTAACCAATCATAGCTCATCTCATCATATGTGTAGCACAGTGAGGGAGGACGTTTTTCCCTCTATGGCTTCAGATGATGACACGCCTGCTGGGGATCCCAGTCTGTGAATCTGACAGACTGAGCAGAAAATACAGAGCAATATCAAGGTAGAGAACTAAAAAATAATATTAAAAAAAGGAAGGGGTGGTTTATCATGATGGGAGCAGTGAACTAGGAGGATGATAAAATTTTACAAGATCATAACAGGTACTCTTTAAGGGGAAGGGGTGTTCAATAGGTTGTTATCCATAAAGGGGTACTGGAAAAATTTTTTTTTTTTTTTTTTATGAACTGGTACCAGAATGTTAAACAGATTTCTAAATTAATATAGTAAAGAACGGAGAGGCTCCTGCGGAAAGTTTCACTACAATGACCCGGGCAACTCAAACTGACACCTGTACCTAAGGTGTCTGATAAAGAAGTACTAAACAATAAAGATATTTGAGGCTCAAGGTCTTTGGATAAGGAACACACTTGTTGGTTAAGATATAAACTAATTAATAAATATCTGATATATCAAACTGATAATCCGGGATCACAGGGCCCTTGTAAATCCACGGAGTCAGATAGTTTTAAATAAAAAATATAAAATCATAAAATTCATATATATAGAAATAAAAATATATCTATAGATGTATTAGACCACTGGAAATGATAGCAGCTAATTCAAATCAGCACTCTGGATAGTGTTTGTTTATGGGTAATGTCCATAAAAGTGCCAATGCAGTCCTAAAGGTATATCACAGTCTTTCACACTTATAAATGTCCTTTTATAACAGTTGAGTGGCAGTTGAGTAATACTCAGGTGTCTGTGACCTCAGACTTAGATACTGCTCTGTATGTCATATAGAGCAATTCTAGGATACTGTATTCCGCAGCACTGGTTATTCGAATGCCGGCAGTAAATTAAAACTACGCGCATAGTATTAAAGTAGGTTTAGCTCACCGGTCCGGATGTTATTATTCGGAGGTATAGTTACAGCTCCTTGCTTGTCCTCAGCGATTGCTTGACATCGCTGAGGACAAGCAAGGAGCGGTAACCGTTGATAATCCTCAGATTTCATGATGCCTTGCACACATTCAAGGCACCCAGTGCCAGAGGCAGCAAAACAACCCCAAAACATCATTGAACCTCCACCATATTTCAATGTAGGTACTGTGTTCTTTTCTTTGTAGGCCTTATTCCATTTTTGGTAAACAGTAGAATGATGTTCTTTACCAAAAAGCTGTAGCTTGGTCTCATATGTCCATAAGACATTTTCCCAGAAGGATTTTGGCTTACTCAAGTTCATTTTGGCAAAATGTAGTCTTGCTTTTTTATGTCTCTGTGTCAGCAGTGGGGTCCTCCTGGGTCTCCTGCCATAGCGTATAATTTCATTTAAATGTTGACGGATAGTTTGCGCTGACACTGATGCTCCCTGAGCCTGCAGGACAACTTGAATATTTTTGGAACTTGTTTGGGGCTGCTTATCCACCATCCAGACTATCCTGCGTTGACACCTTTCATCAATTTTTCTCTTCCATCCACGCCCAGGGAGATTAGCTACATTGCCATGGGTTGCAAACTTCTTGATAATGTTACGCATTGTGGACAAAGGCAAATCTAGATCTCTGGAGATTAACTTGTAACCTTGAGATTGTTGATATTTTTCCACAATTTTGGTTCTCAAGTCCTCAGACAGTTCTCGTCTCCACTTTCTGTTGTCTATGCTTAGTGTGGCACACACAGACACACAATGCAAAGACTAAGTGGACTTCTCTCCTTTTTTATCTTCTTTCAGGTGTGATTTTTTTTTTTATATTGCCCACACCTGTTACTTGCCCCAGGGGAGTTAAAAGTAGCATCACATGCTTGAAATTATCTTATTTTTTTTACAATTTTGAAAGGGTGCCAATAATATTGTCCAGGCCATTTTTGGTGTGACATAATGTCCTATTTACTTTTTTTCCTCCCTTTTTTGGTTTAGTTCCAATACACACAAAGGGAATAAACATGTGTATAGCAAAACATGTGTTCCTGCAATCCTTTTCTGTGAGAAATTCTTCATTTTCTTGAAAAATGTCAGGGGTGCCAACATTTACGGCCATGACTGACTGGCAACAGCTTTATGATATGTAGAAATATTGTAATGAACTGGCCAATATATTGTTTATGTTCACATGATGTTCATAGTTAGTTGTGGGAGATAGTTATGTTATTATTAACGGTATCCACAAAAGTATAGATTTCTTATAGATATTTCTTATAGAAATTGTCCGCAGTGTAGTTGTGAAGCACTAATTCTCTAGACTCTCTAGGCAGATAGTTTTGATGATACTATGACACTATGATATTATGATGTCATCCCAAATCAGTTTTGCAAACCTATTTATGGCCTATTGGGAAGAACTGGACAAGGATGCAAACTTATTCCTCTGGAAACGAAGTATAGATGACATCATAATAATATGGAATGGAACCTTTCTGGAAACATTCATAAAACTAAACACAAATACATTTAATCTCAAATTCACACGGACCTTTGATTTACACACAATATAATTTCTAGATTTGAAAATCACAGTAACAAACAGTACATACCATAAAACTACATCCAAAAATAGTTACATCAGGTTTGACAGCTGTCACCTACCTCAATGGCTGATTAACATACGATACGAACAATATTGATGTATTAGACGTAACTGTACAGACACCAAAAATTTTGAAAAAGAAGCTCAAATATTAATGGAAGAATTTCAACAGAAACAAAACCCTTCTCAGCTTCTGCAAAGTTTACTACAAAAAGCCAAGATTCAAAACCATGATACATTTCTCATAGAAAAACAAACAAGATCAGATAGTACGGAATAACAAGCCAAATTAATACTTCCATTCAACAGACTACACTGTCAAATAAAAAAATTAAAAAAAATAAGCATTGACATTTACTACAAGCAGATAAAACAATAGGACCATCACTTCCTTCACAAGCCTCAGTAATCTACACAAAAGCACCCAATTTTGGGATAACAAATATCACCTACTATCAAACTAACCAAAAAGGTGCATGGTATCAAACATCAATCCACCTAAACAGGTACTACAGGTTTCCAAAGATGTAATCAATGTAACAATTGTAAACGTACAAACTTTCCAAGAAAAACAGAATCAGTTACCTCTACTACCAATTCCATAGAACATAAGATCAAAGAACTCCTTACTTGCAATAGTAAAAAGTGTCATATGCATCATTACCTGCCCCTGTAATAAACAATATATAGGCCGCACATCACGCACATTCAAAAGAAGCATTGCAGAACATTTCTACAACATAAAAAGAGGACATGACAAACATACGCTATACGCTCACTATAAAGAATCCCATAATTGTCACATCAGAGCTACACAATACGCAGCCATACAAACTGTACAACCAGAATGGAGAGGGGGTAATTTCGTTAAAAAAATGCCTTGAGTAGAATCCAAATTCATATATGAAATAGGGACTCTAGCTCCCAAAGGACTGAACTCCAAATTTTTGGTTTTATCTAGTTGGAGGCAGGTTCGGTTTAATGGTGAGTCGAGAGCCAGGTTGTTAAAAGTGCCTTGACTCCCCCCACACCGTAACCTAACCCCCTCTAGTAACATTTGTTCAATAACTGTTATAATCATTATGCTACATCTAAAACAATACTGCATTGTAAATGTACATGAGGATTGTTATTGCACTGTGAATCTATGTATCATTTGCATTTTTTAGATTAGTGCATAATAACATGGTTCCCACATTAAAGGGGTATTCCAGGCAAAAACTTTTTTTTTATATATCAACTGGCTCCGGAAAGTTAAACAGGTTTGTAAATGACTTCTATTAAAAAATCTTAATCCTTCCAATAGTTATTAGCTTCTGAAGTTGAGTTGCTGTTTTCTGTCTAACTGCTTTCTGATGACTCATGTCCCAGGAGCTGTGCAGCTCTTATGGGGATATTCTCCCATCATGCACAGCTCCCGGGACGTGACATCATCATTGAGCAGTTAGACAGAAAACTTCAGAAGCTAATAACTATTGGAAGGATTAAGATCTTTTAATAGAAGTAATTTACAAATCTGTTTAACTTCCCGGAGCCAGTTGATATATAAAAAAAAGTTTTTGCCTGGAATACCCCTTTAATATATTCATTTTATATATTAATATATAGTGTTTCTACTGCCACATACATAGGTCTATACCATATCTATCTATCTATCTATATATATATACACACACACACACATTTTCATATATCACCATTATTACACATTTGACAACCATTACATGATTTAAAGGGTACTCGCCTAGAAAACATTTTATTTAAAATCAACTGGTGCCAGAAAGTAAAACAGATTTGTAAATTAGGAAAATTGGAGTATTTGTGTGTAGCTCAACCACAATAAATGAGCGGGGTTAACTAAAAGCTCTCCCCTACAGAGAGTTAAGAAAAGTGACGAAATAGGTTTATTAGTCCTCAGCTCAATATCAAGAAAAAGATTAAATGGTAGATGTCTGGTATCAAAAAGAACAAAAAGAATAACTGATAAAAAGTTGTGTAATTTATTGTATAAAAAATGAATTATAAATGCTGAATAATAAATGCATTTCCCGCAGGGCCCTACGGTAGCGCACAAATGGTTAGAAAAATATAATAAAATGCAGAAAAACTATTGGATATTGCACTACAGAGCGAACATAGGTAATATTCTCAAATAATATTGTAACCAATGTATCTATTATAGCTGTTAGCTATGGTTTACGTATAATGGCACACTTGTCAAATTGATAGTGTGTCTATTGTACACCATAAATGATGAACGTTCCACCTGTTAAAAATAACTGTATGATAAACTTGATTTTCAAAAAAACTTATTATATGAAATGTATGAAATGGATGTTCTATGGATAAATGTCCTGTAAATAAAAAACAGTCTTATGGATAATTGAATCCTGTAAAATAAATGTCCTGAAAAGTATCCTATAACTTTTATGGAGTACAGTTCAATTTGGGTAGTTATAGTAATGCTGGATCACTAATGCCGGTTGTTCCACTCCACTCTGACAATGTCTGCAAAAGAAATATAATATCTGGCACAGTTGTGCCACTCACCGCACCGCTGGTAGACAGATGGAAGAAGGTCAGACACGCTCCAGCCGGGGCGGCGTGATGATCGCAAGATGTACGGCCGCTCTCACCGTCGAGCTGTTCCCTGGCGTCTGACGTCAGAGGTCAGCTGATGGCAGGTCAGCTGACCTGGTACAGGAGGATGGTAAGCGCTGAATAGCGTTGAATGCAGATAATTGATGATGTGCAGATAGAGTACAACTCCAACGGACTCAAATGACAATGTTCCTGCAGTGGAGGGTCTTAGAACAGCCTGGCAGATATATTGCAATGCGAATCCATGAAATAGATAAGTAGTAGGTGGTAGATGAATAAAGTCTCTCCAAACAGCAATTGTACAATAGACACTATGATAACGCAACTGTAGTGTGAACTGGATCTGATAATCAGAGGCTCAATCTCGGTCACCAGACACGTTTCAGGGTTCAAAGAGCATTAGTAGTACCCCTTCTTCAGTGGTGTATGACCATATGCGGTCGCTGCTCACTTTTATATGCCTCCAAACAATGTGCAACAATTAAAATTACACCTAAGACCAGGTATGGATTAATGGCATGAACTCAGTCTATAAAGTGAATGCAAAAATCAGACATGGATAATAAAAATACAAATAGACTCTAGGTGGGGAATTATGATATATCCCATACCATACAGACACTGGTTCCCACAATATATCAACATAGAGTGCAGATAAATAATAATAATTTAAATAAATCTATTGTGGACTAAGAAAATTTAGAGAATGAATGCAAGAATAAAAAAATGAGAATAAGATTGTTACGCCGAGCGCTCCGGGTCCCCGCTCCTCCCCGGAGCGCTCGCTACACTTCCCTCACTGCAGCGCCCCGGTCGGTTCCACGGACCCGGGGCGCTGCGTTACCACCTCCGGCCGGGATGCGATTCGCGATGCGGGTAGCGCCCGCTCGCGATGCGCACCCCGGCTCCCGTACCTGACTCGCTCCCCGTCAGTTCTGTCCCGGCGCGCGCGGCCCCGCTCCCTAGGGCGCGCGCGCGCCGGGTCTTTGCGATTTAAAGGGCCACTGCACCGCTGATTGGTGCAGTGGTTCCAATTAGTGTTTACACCTGTGCACTTCCCTATATCACCTCACTTCCCCTTCACTCCCTCGCCGGATCTTGTTGCCCTAGTGCCAGTGAAAGCGTTCCTTGTGTGTTCCTTGCCTGTGATTCCAGACCTTCTGCCGTTGCCCCTGACTACGATCCTTGCTGCCTGCCCCGACCTTCTGCTACGTCCGACCTTGCTTCTGTCTACTCCCTTGTACCGCGCCTATCTTCAGCAGCCAGAGAGGTTGAGCCGTTGCTAGGGGATACGACCTGGTCACTACCGCCGCAGCAAGACCATCCCGCTTTGCGGCGGGCTCTGGTGAAAACCAGTAGTGACTTAGAACCGATCCTCTAGCACGGTCCACGCCAATCCCTCTCTGGCACAGAGGATCCACCACCTGCCAGCCGGCATCGTGACAGTAGATCCGGCCATGGATCCCGCTGAAGTTCCTCTGCCAGTTGTCGCTGACCTCACCACGGTGGTCGCCCAGCAGTCACAACAGATTGCGCAACAAGGCCAACAGCTGTCTCAACTGACTGTTATGCTACAACAGTTACTACCACAGCTCCAGCAATCATCTCCTCCGCCAGCTCCTGTACCTCCTCCGCAGCGAGTGGCCGCTTCTGGAATACGACTATCCTTGCCGGATAAATTTGATGGGGACTCTAAGTTTTGCCGTGGCTTTCTTTCCCAATGTTCATTACACTTGGAGATGATGTCGGACCAGTTCCCCACTGAAAGGTCTAAGGTGGCTTTCGTAGTCAGCCTGCTGTCTGGAAAAGCCCTGGCTTGGGCCACACCGCTCTGGGACCGCAATGACCCCGTCACTGCCTCTGTACACTCCTTCTTCTCGGAAATTCGAAGTGTCTTTGAGGAACCTGCCCGAGCCTCTTCTGCTGAGACTGCCCTGTTGAACCTGGTCCAGGGTAATTCTTCCGTTGGCGAGTATGCCGTACTGTTCCGTACCCTTGCTTCAGAATTATCCTGGAATAATGAGGCACTCTGCGCGACCTTTAAAAAAGGCCTATCCAGCAACATTAAAGATGTTCTGGCCGCACGAGAAACCCCTGCTAACCTACATGAACTCATCCATCTTGCCACTCGCATTGACATGCGTTTTTCCGAACGGCGTCAGGAGCTCCGCCAGGATATGGACTCTGTTCGCACGAGGCGTTTCTTCTCCCCGGCTCCTCTCTCCTCTGGTCCCCTGCAACCTGTTCCTGTGCCTCCCGCCGTGGAGGCTATGCAGGTCGACCGGTCTCGCCTGACACCCCAAGAGAGGACACGACGCCGCATGGAGAATCTCTGCCTGTACTGTGCTAGTACCGAACACTTCCTGAAGGATTGTCCTATCCGTCCTCCCCGCCTGGAAAGACGTCCGCTGACTCCGCACAAAGGTGAGACAGTCCTTGATGTCTACTCTGCTTCTCCACGTCTTACTGTGCCTGTGCGGATGTCTGCCTCTGCCTTCTCCTTCTCTGCTGTGGCCTTCTTGGACTCTGGATCTGCAGGAAATTTTATCTTGGCCTCTCTCGTCAACAGGTTCAACATCCCGGTGACCAGTCTCGCCAGACCCCTCTACATCAATTGTGTAAACAATGAAAGATTGGACTGTACTATACGTTTCCGCACGGAGCCCCTTCTAATGCGCATCGGATCTCATCACGAGAGGATTGAACTGTTGGTCCTCCCCAATTGCACTTCTGAAATCCTTCTTGGACTTCCCTGGCTTCAACTCCATTCCCCAATCCTGGATTGGTCCACTGGGGAGATCAAGAGTTGGGGGCCCTCTTGTTCCAAGGACTGCTTAAAACCGGTTCCCAGTAAACCTTGCCGTGTCCCTGTGCTTCCTCATGTAACCGGTCTCCCTAAGGCCTATATGGACTTTGCGGACGTTTTTTGCAAAAAACAAGCTGAGACTCTACCTCCTCACAGGCCTTATGATTGTCCCATTGACCTCCTTCCGGGCACTACTCCACCCCGGGGCAGAATCTATCCTCTGTCCGTCCCAGAGACTCTTGCCATGTCTGAATACGTCCAAGAAAATTTAAAAAAGGGCTTTATCCGTAAATCCTCCTCTCCTGCCGGAGCCGGATTTTTCTTTGTGTCCAAAAAAGATGGCTCTCTACGTCCTTGCATTGACTACCGCGGTCTTAATAAAATCACGGTTAAGAACCGCTACCCCCTACCCCTCATCTCTGAACTCTTTGATCGTCTCCAAGGTGCCCATATTTTTACCAAACTGGACTTAAGAGGTGCTTATAATCTCATCCGCATCAGAGAGGGGGATGAATGGAAAACGGCATTTAACACCAGAGATGGACACTTTGAGTATCTGGTCATGCCCTTTGGTCTATGCAACGCCCCTGCCGTCTTCCAAGACTTTGTTAATGAAATTTTTCGTGATCTCCTATACTCCTGTGTTGTTGTATATCTGGACGATATCCTGATTTTTTCTGCCAATCTTGAAGAACACCGCCAGCATGTCCGTATGGTTCTTCAGAGACTTCGTGATAATCAACTCTATGCCAAAATAGAGAAATGTCTGTTTGAATGCCAATCTCTTCCTTTTCTAGGATACTTGGTCTCTGGCCAGGGACTACAAATGGACCCAGATAAACTCTCTGCCGTCTTAGATTGGCCACGCCCCTCCGGACTCCGTGCCATCCAACGTTTTTTGGGGTTCGCCAATTATTACAGGCAATTTATTCCACATTTTTCTACCATTGTGGCTCCTATTGTGGCTTTAACAAAAAAAAATGCCGATCCCAAGTCTTGGCCTCCTCAAGCGGAAGACGCCTTTAAACGACTCAAGTCTGCCTTTTCTTCGGCTCCCGTGCTCTCCAGACCTGACCCATCTAAACCCTTCCTATTGGAGGTTGATGCCTCCTCAGTGGGAGCTGGAGCTGTCCTTCTACAAAAAAACTCTTCCGGGCATGCTGTTACTTGTGGTTTTTTTTCCAGGACCTTCTCTCCGGCGGAGAGGAACTACTCCATCGGGGATCGAGAGCTTCTAGCCATTAAATTAGCACTTGAGGAATGGAGGCATCTGCTGGAGGGATCAAGATTTCCAGTTATTATTTACACCGATCACAAGAACCTCTCCTACCTCCAGTCTGCCCAACGGCTGAATCCTCGTCAGGCCAGGTGGTCTCTGTTCTTTGCCCGATTTAATTTTGAAATTCACTTTCGGCCTGCTGATAAGAACATTAGGGCCGATGCTCTCTCTCGTTCCTCAGATGCCTCTGAAATTGAACTCTCTCCTCAACACATCATTCCTCCTGACTGCCTGATTTCCACTTCTCCAGCCTCCATCAGGCAAACTCCTCCAGGAAAGACCTTTGTTTCTCCACGCCAACGCCTTGGGATCCTCAAATGGGGTCACTCCTCCCATCTCGCAGGTCATGCGGGCATTAAGAAATCTGTGCAACTCATCTCTCGCTTCTATTGGTGGCCGACTCTAGAGACTGATGTGGTGGACTTTGTGCGAGCCTGCACTACCTGTGCCCGGGATAAGACTCCTCGCCAGAAGCCCGCTGGTTTTCTTCATCCTCTACCTGTCCCCGAACAACCTTGGTCTCTGATTGGTATGGATTTTATTACTGACTTACCCCCATCCCATGGCAACACTGTTATTTGGGTGGTCGTTGATCGATTCTCCAAAATGGCACATTTCATCCCTCTTCCTGGTCTTCCTTCAGCGCCTCAGTTGGCTAAACAATTTTTTGTACACATTTTTCGTCTTCACGGGTTGCCTACACAGATCGTCTCGGATAGAGGCGTCCAATTTGTGTCTAAATTCTGGAGGGCTCTCTGTAAACAACTCAAGATTAAATTAAATTTTTCTTCTGCATACCATCCTCAATCCAATGGACAAGTAGAGAGAATTAACCAGATCTTGGGTGACTATTTACGACATTTTGTTTCCTCCCGCCAGGATGACTGGGCAGATCTTCTACCTTGGGCCGAATTCTCGTATAATTTCAGAATCTCTGAATCTTCCTCCAAATCTCCGTTTTTCGTGGTGTACGGCCGTCACCCTCTTCCCCCCCTCCCTACCCCCTTGCCCTCTGGTCTGCCCGCTGTGGATGAAATTTCTCGTGATCTTTCCACCATATGGAAAGAGACCCAAAATTCTCTCTTACAGGCTTCTTCTCGCATGAAGAGATTCACAGATAAGAAAAGAAGAGCTCCTCCCATTTTTTCCCCTGGAGACAAGGTATGGCTCTCCGCTAAATATGTCCGTTTCCGTGTCCCGAGCTATAAGTTGGGACCACGCTATCTTGGTCCTTTTAAAGTTTTGTGTCAAATTAATCCTGTCTCTTACAAACTTCTTCTTCCTCCTTCTCTTCGTATCCCTAATGCCTTTCACGTCTCTCTTCTTAAACCTCTCATCCTCAACCGTTTTTCTCCTAAATCTGTTCCTCCCACTCCTGTTTCCGGCTCCTCGGACATCTTCTCTGTCAAAGAGATCTTGGCCTCTAAAAAGGTCAGAGGAAAAACTTTTTTTTTAGTGGATTGGGAGGGTTGTGGTCCAGAAGAGAGGTCCTGGGAACCTGAGGACAATATCCTGGACAAAAGTCTGATCCTCAGGTTCTCAGGCCCCAAGAAGAGGGGGAGACCCAAGGGGGGGGGTACTGTTACGCCGAGCGCTCCGGGTCCCCGCTCCTCCCCGGAGCGCTCGCTACACTTCCCTCACTGCAGCGCCCCGGTCGGTTCCACGGACCCGGGGCGCTGCGTTACCACCTCCGGCCGGGATGCGATTCGCGATGCGGGTAGCGCCCGCTCGCGATGCGCACCCCGGCTCCCGTACCTGACTCGCTCCCCGTCAGTTCTGTCCCGGCGCGCGCGGCCCCGCTCCCTAGGGCGCGCGCGCGCCGGGTCTTTGCGATTTAAAGGGCCACTGCACCGCTGATTGGTGCAGTGGTTCCAATTAGTGTTTACACCTGTGCACTTCCCTATATCACCTCACTTCCCCTTCACTCCCTCGCCGGATCTTGTTGCCCTAGTGCCAGTGAAAGCGTTCCTTGTGTGTTCCTTGCCTGTGATTCCAGACCTTCTGCCGTTGCCCCTGACTACGATCCTTGCTGCCTGCCCCGACCTTCTGCTACGTCCGACCTTGCTTCTGTCTACTCCCTTGTACCGCGCCTATCTTCAGCAGCCAGAGAGGTTGAGCCGTTGCTAGGGGATACGACCTGGTCACTACCGCCGCAGCAAGACCATCCCGCTTTGCGGCGGGCTCTGGTGAAAACCAGTAGTGACTTAGAACCGATCCTCTAGCACGGTCCACGCCAATCCCTCTCTGGCACAGAGGATCCACCACCTGCCAGCCGGCATCGTGACAAAGATGTGCATAAATAAAAAAAATTTAAAAAAATGGTAAAATATAAATATGAATGTGAAAAAGAAAAGAAAAAGAAAAGAAAAAGAAAAATGAGAATGAAATTTTTTTAAAAAAAATTATATAAAATGAAAATAGAAATTAAAACAAAAATAATAATAAAATAAAAATAAAAATGATGATACTACTACAGGAGATCAGGAAACAACACAGGAGACCAGGGGATGGCACATGACAATTTACAAAACAAAAGTCGACCTCATCCCCAGAAAATATAACTTCTAAAGGAATCCAAAATTTGTAAATGACTTCTATTCTATATGTCAGGAACTGTCCAGAGCAGGAAAGGTTTGCTATGGGGATTTGTTCCTACTCTGGACAGTTCCTGACATGGACAGAGTTGTCAGCAGAGAGCACTATGGTCAGACAAAAAGGAAGTTCAAAAAGAAAATAACTTCCTCTGTAGTATACAGCAGTTGATAAGTACTGGAAGGATTAAGATTTTTAAATAGAAGTAATTTACAAATCTGTTTAACTTTCTGGCAGATTAAAAAAAATGTTTTCCAGCAGAGTACCCCTTTAATATATTTATTCAGGTATGTCTCTATTCTACACACTAGATCTATCTATAATATATTTTAATGGTCTTTTTACCTTTGTCTCTAACAAGATATTTCATCAGACAATTTTACCTCATGTCATTTCCATTTCATCACATCCCAAGCTATTTATTTAACCCCTTATCCTCCCTGGCGGTATGATTCTGTCTGGAAATGTGTACCAAAAGCAGTACAATTTTTTTGAACTGAATTTCACATCTCCCTCCGCCCATTTCACATCTCCCCCGTCACATTCCCCTCTCCCTTGTCACATCCCCCGTCACATTCTCCCCCCTCCTTGTCACATTCTCCCCCCTCCTTGTCACATTCTCCCCCCTCCTTGTCACATTCTTCCCCCCTTGTCACATTCCCCCCCTTGTCACATTCTCCCCCTTCATGTTACATTCCCCTCCCCCTGTCACATCCCCCCCCCTTGTCACATCCCCCCTTCATGTCACATTCCCCTCCCCCCCTGTCACATCCCCCCTTCATGTCACATTCCCCTCCCCCCTGTCACATCCCCCCCAGTCACATTCCCCCCCTTGTCACATTCCCCCCTTGTCATATTCCCCCCCAGTCACATTCCCCCCCTGTCACATTCCCCCCTTGTCACATTCCCCCCCTTGTCACATTCCCCCCTTGTCACCTTGTCCTGCAGCAAATACACTAGGTTTGCCGGCAGATTTCAAACCTAGTGTATTTGCTGCAGAACAAGCCCTTTCCCCTTCAGCCAATCACAGGCTTTACACCACTGCAGCCTGTGATTGGCTGAAAAG
Source organism: Hyla sarda (assembly GCF_029499605.1). Taxonomy (NCBI): domain Eukaryota; kingdom Metazoa; phylum Chordata; class Amphibia; order Anura; family Hylidae; genus Hyla; species Hyla sarda. The sequence goes on along the minus strand of NC_079193.1, from coordinate 115,643,925 downwards.
TGAAAGGTCCTAGAAGATGAATAGTGAAGAGAGGACACCTCAGACCGCACGGAGGGGAACGGCATCTGCAGGGACCGGGACTAGGTGAGCAAAAGTTTTTTTAATTTTACTACTTCTTTCTTTTACACTTAGCTCAGTGTTTTTCTACCAGGGGGCCTCCAGCTGTTGTGAAACTACTACTCCCAGCATGCCTGGACAGCCTTTGGCTGTTCGGGCATGCTGAGAGTTGTAGTTTTGCAACAGCTGGAGGCCCCCTGGTAGGGAAACACTGACTTTTAGTATTTTTCTTTACCTGCTCTGGCCGGCCCCCGCAACGGGAGCCGACCAGAGCAGATAATCACATGTTTTCCCGGGGGGCCGCATCGCTATATCGCATTGCTTTTGCGATATATCGTGCATCCCGGCCGGGAACTCTGCAATTCTACCCCGAGCGTGACTCGGGGTTACCGATCCTGGCAGGGAAAATTAACCCCGAGTCACGCTCGGGATTACCGCTCAGGAGGTTAAGGACGCAGGGTTTCTCAGTTTTTGCACTTTCGATTTTTCCTCCTTACCTTTTAAAAGTAATAACCCTTTCAATTTTCCACCTAAAAATCCATATTATGGCTTATTTTTTGTGTCACCAATTCTACTTTGCAGTGACATTAGTCATTTTACCCAAAAAGTTACGGCAAAACGGAAAAAAAAAATCATTGTGCGACAAAATCGAAAAAACGCTGTTTTGTAACTTTTGGGGGCTTCCGTTTCTTTCGCAGTGCATATTTTGATCTCAAGTTTTTATTGGTACTATTTTTGTTTTGATCTGACTTTTTGATCACTTTTTATTTATTTTTTAATGGTAAAAAAAGTAACCAAAAATACGCTTTTTTGGAATTTTTAGTCGCGTACGCCATTGACCGTGCGGTTTAATTAATGATATATTTTTATAGTTCGGACATTTACGCACGAGGCGATACCACATATGTTTATTTTTATTTACACTGCTCCCATAGGGACCTATAACACTGCACACACTGATCTCCTATGCTGATCACTGGCGTGTATTAACACGCCTGTGATCAGTGTTATCGGCGCTTGACTGCTCCTGCCTGGATCTTAGGCACGGAGCAGTCATTTGTCGATCGGACACCGAGGAGGCAGGTAAGGGCCTTCCCGGTGTCCTGTAAGCTGTTCAAGATGCGGAGATTTCACCGCGGCGGTCCCGAACAGCCCGACTGAGCAGCCGGGTTACTTTCACTTCAGACGCAGCGGTCAGCGTTGATCGCCGCGTCTGAAGGGTTAATACAGGGCATCACTGCGATCGGTGATGTTCTGTATTAGCCGCGGGTCCCGGCCGTTGATAGCCGCCGGGAACGACCCGATATGACGCGGGTACCCCGCGGGAGCCGGCGGAGGACATAAATATACGACCTTTGTCGTTAAAGGGTTAAATGTATTTTATTTTATTTTATTACCTTCACTATCCACTTTATTCCATTTTCTTTATATATTTAATACATCACCATCTGGATACTTACAATGTTCATGTGTAATACATTCATATATTTTGTATTTAATATATATGTCCTGCTTATCCATGCTCTATATGCCTTAATTCTGATCCATTATCTCGATCCATCTCGATCCATCTCGATCCATTGAATCCAGTCCGATGTTTCATATACACCAAAAGCAAAGATCCAATCAAACATGAATGTGTGTCATAAATAGAACATCGGCATCTCAGTCAAACAATGCTATTGAAAAAGAGATCAAGCAGCATCTCCAATCGCTTCTAGCCAACAATATACAGCTATACTAAGTTATAATATTGGCCAACATACGGTCATATATCCAGATTCACTTATTATTCCACCCACTACAAGTCTCAGCGCGCTCACCAAACTTGGAAGATGTCGCTGTTTTCTCTGCAGCACACCCGCTGCCTGCTCCGCAGGATCCACTTCTCGGCTGATGACCCGCAACACCAGGAGCGGCTAGGCGTCTTCACAGAAAGCCACAGAGAATAAGTGTAAGTGCTGTGGGACCTTGTCCGGATCGGCAAGAGCCACAACTCTTAAAGTGTATACTCCCTATCTCTGTACAAGGAAGACTTTTGCCTATTATGATACTTAGTATTAAAACAATCCGCCTCAACAGGAGTCTAGAGTATTAGCGCATAGCACTTACAAGAATTGTACTTCACAACTACACTGTGGACAATTTCTATAAGAGATATCTATAAGTAATCTATATTTTAGTGCATACTCTTAATAGTAACATAACTATCTCCCACAACTAACTATGCACATCATGTTAACATAAACCATATACTGGCCAGTTCATTACAATATTTACCACCTATCATAAAATTGTTGCAATTATATATTGTAACACTCACGTTTCAGAAGACTGGAACCCTGTGGATGTGGATCCCCTGGACCTGTGTGACAGATGGCTAGGACCGTACCAGGGAGCGGAGTCTAAGGTGCCGCTGGTTTCCACCAGAGCCCGCTGCAAAGCAGGATGGACTTGCTGCGACAAGCGCCACCCAGGTCACTACCCCTGGTACGGCTCGACCACACAGGCGGCTGAGGAGATGCAAGGCACAGGAGGGACAAGGCAGCTCGTAGTCAGGATAACAAAAGGTCAGGGCAGGAGGCACAGTAGCGTAGTCCAGAACATAGCATATGGTAAATAGGAAGGCAGCAAGGAACAAGGTCAGGTCATGGAGCAAAGTATCAGATACACAGCAAGGCAATAACAGGAATGCTTTCGCTCAGGCTCAAGGCAACAAAGATCTGGCAGGGAAGTGAGGAGGGTGAAGGAATTCATCAATGAGCCACAGGTGAATTACACTAATGAGCGCTCCGGCATGCGTGCACCCTAGGGGATGGGGACAAGTGCGCCAGAGCAGAGAGGCAGAGGTCGGGGCAGGAGAAACACCCAGTGAGTGACGGACTGGTAAAGGAATGAAATAAGCCATCTTGGCAAACCGATCTACAACGACCCAGATGACAGTGTTATTATGAGATGGTGGCAAATCGGTGATGAAATCCATGGCGATATTGGACCAGAGAGTCTCTGGAATGGGTAAAGGCTGTAAGAGTCCTGGAGGTCTCAGTCAAGGAGTTTTGTCACAGGCACAAGTTTCACAGGAACAAACAAAATCAGAAACATCACATTCTAGATTCTAGACATTCTAGATTTCCAGTAGTGATGGGAAATAAGAAGTAGAGTCTTACGTCCTCAAGGATATCCTGCTGTCAAGGAAGAATGATCCCATTTCAGAACCTTGTGTCTCAATCTGGCAGGCACAAAGGATTTTCCCGGAGGAACTTGCTGAATCTTGGCAGGAGCGGCAGGAATCAAATGGTCAGGAGAAATAATATGCCTAGGCAAGGTACCAGGCAGAAGATCAATAGGGCAGTCGTAAGGACGATGTGGAGGAAGAGACTCAGCCTGTTTCTTGCAGAAAATGTCAGAGAAATCTTGGTAAGGTGGCGGCAGGCCAGGTAAAGGAGGAAGACAAGAAACAACTTTACGCAGAACTGGTTGGAGGCAAAGATTTTGACAGGATTGTCCCCAGCAAATTATTTTTCCAGTTCTCCAATCCAGTTGAGGAGAATGGCGTTTCAGCCAAGGAAGGCCAAGAAGAAACTCAGAAGTACAGTGTGGCAGAACATAGAATTCGATCTTTTCTTTATGCGATGCTCCCACTTGCATGACGAGAGATTTACTACGGAAGCGAAACATACAGTCCAGATTTTGTCCATTAACAGTGGAGATGAACAAGGGCTTGGCAAGCCGAGTAATTGGAAGATGATACTTGTGGACCAAAGCAGCATCAATAAAGTCACCTGCTGATCCAGAATCCAAAAATGCTGACGAGCTGAAGCGAAGACTTGTACAGGAATAGTTAAGCATGGAGAGGTAGTATTCACACCCAGGGACACCTCTCCCACGTACCCTAGCTGCGGGCGAACTGTATAGTCCTTGAGAAAGTGCTCCTGTTGCGCAAAACGAGAACAATCCACTTGCATAGCCTCTTTGGCAAGAGGTGCAGGAAACTGAAGAGGTGGATGTTGAAACACGGGTACCAGGTGCGCATGTTCCCTCTCTAAGCGCAGTTCTTCCTGTCTCTCAGCAAAAGCACAGCAATGCGTGTAGCCAAGTGGATAAGTTTAATCAAAGAAGATGGAGGATCACGTGCTGCAAGGGCATCTTTAATCCTGCTTGACAGTCCTTTTTTGAATGTAGCACATTCCATGTTCACCAACGGAAGTCACCAACGGAAGAATTCCCTTGACAGAGGTTCAGCAACGCCGTCTCAGAAGAAGAGGCACGTGTGGGTTCCTCGAAGACACTGCGAAATTCTGCCAAGGAGGCTGACAAATTGGAGGATATCGGATCACCACGGTCCCAAAGGGATGTAGCCCAGGCCAGGGCTTTTCCAGACAGTAGACTAATGACAAAGGCCACCTTTGTACATTCCGTCAGAGACAATTCAGACATGAGCTCCAAGTGCATGGAGCACTGTGTAACAAAGCCTCTGCATGACTTGGAATCCCCATCATACTTGGAAGGTAAAGGCAGATGTAGCTGGGAGCCAGCAGACACTGCAGGAGCTGGTGGTGGGAGTGGGCCAGGTTGCGATACCTGCTGCTGTTGTAAGGCCAAAAGTTGCTGCGACTGACGTACCACAACGGAGGGAAGATCCATGACTTCAGGCAGGGGTACCTCAGCGGGATCCATGGCCGGATCTTACTGAAACACTCACGTTTTAGAAGACTGGAATCCTGGTGGATGTGGATCAACTGGACCTGTGTGACAGATGACTCGGACCATACCAGGGAGCAGAGTACAAGGTGTCGCTGGTTTTCACCAGAGCCCGTCGCAAAGTGGGATGGACCAGGTCGCTACCCCTGGCACAGCTCAACCACACAGGCAGCTGAGGAGATGCGAGGCACAGGAGGGATAAGGCAGCTCGTAGTCAGGATAGCAAAAGGTCAGGCCAGGCAGCACAGTAGCGTAGTCAGGAATGTAGCAAATGGTCAGTAGGCAGACTGCAAGGAGCAAGGTCAGGTTACGGAGAAAAGGATCAGATACACAGCAAGGCAATAACAGGAATGCTTTCTCTCAGGCTCAAGGTAACAAAGATCTGGCAGGGAAGTGAGGAGGGTGTAGGAATTTATCAATGAGCCACAGGTGAATTACACTAATGAGCGCACTGGCCCTTTAAATCTTAAAGCTCCAGCGTGCCCTAGGGGACAGGGACACATGCACCGGAGCAGAGAGGCAAAGGCGGGGGGAGGAGAAACACCCAGTGAGTGACAGACTGGGGCTCGCTTTCGGACACGTCCTGCGATGCGAGTCCCAGCCCTGCCGGCAGCAGCAGGTAACAGGACCATGTGTTCACGGCCAGCGTGTGCATAACGTAACATATTTATATATATTTTTATTTATTTATTTTAATATATCTTTTACTATACTGTATGTACTATGAATAATAACATCGTTGCACACCTGCAAGGGCCCTGCAGACTGTGCCTATTACATATTACAACAGGTATGTTACCTGTCTTTTATTTCTATTTTGACTGAGATATTATATATGTCTTTATGCATATAAGCACCTAAGGCCAGACTTGAGGACAGTGCCCCCCCCTTGGTTCATTTTTAGATTGTATAGGACACACAACCCCAGTACAGCAGTACTCGTCTGGCATCACACTTTGTTTACCTTTGTGTCTTTGTTGAGCTACCCAATCCCGTCCATATACTGATCTATATACTGTACTTAACCTACTTAACACCAGTATGCCTACTAAAAGTCTACTAGATGGGGGTTCTTAACATCTACCTACAGAATGGGGGCAATATATATTGCATGGTGAGGTGTGGGCAGCTGAACAGAATGCAATTTGTATTATCTGCCTATTGCACCAAAATAGCCACAAAAAATATTTCTGCTTCTATAACCAAATGAGGTTATTACAATATCTGACCAGACGCAGTCAGTGTCAGAATAGCCAATGACATCTACCTCTGACTCTTCTCCATCAGGCAATGACCATCATGATTACTTCTTTGAGCCCAGCTTTGTAACTGCAGTTTGTTGTCCATATGTCTTTGGCTCCTTGTTTTTGCTGGGCATCCCTTACACTGGTCACCCTAAAAATAACAGGAAACATTGCTCTATACCAGCGGTACTCAACTATTTTTGGTGAGGGTCCACTTATTCAGGTCTGCCATTGTTAAAAGTCTGAGCTGAACGTTAAAGCCTGGTTCACACCTAATGGCCGCAGTGCCATGAAGGAAATAGGCAAAATGACCGGAGTCTGGAGGATGTAAACCTACAGTTACCTGTATTTTCTGAATACTGCCAGAGACTGTACCCCTGAAAATAACACTGCAACATACTGTACTCCTGAATAAAATACTGCTGCATTGTGTGTCCCTGAATATAATACTGCCACATGCTATACCACTGAATATAGTACTGCCCAATACTATACTCCTTATTAAAATACTGCTGCATTGTGTACCCCCTGAAAAATACTGCCACATGGTGTACCCCCTGAATATAATACTGCCACACACTGTACCCCTGAATATAATACTGCCACATGCTGTGCCCCTGAATATTACTTCTACACGCTGTGCCCCTGGTATATTACTGCCACACATTTTTCCCTCACAAAAAATTATGCCCCTGTGCCCCCCAGAACACACGATGCCCCTGTGCTACCACAAACTGTGCAACTGTGACTCTTCAGCTTCTGCAAACTACAACTCCCATCATGCACAGACAGTCATGATGGGAGTTGTAGTTCTGTAACAACTGGAGAGTCACCGGTGGGGGAATGACTGTTCACCTGGGAAATTATGAGTAGTGTGCTGGATGGGGGGGCTGAGTAGTGTGGAGGATGGGGTGGCTGTAACAGTGTGAAGAATGGGGGGGCCCCATCCTCCACACTGCTACAGCTCCCCCATCCGCCACACTACTACAGCCTCCCCCATCCTCCACACTACTACAGCCCCCCCCCATCCTCCACACTACTACAGCCCCCCCATCCTCCACACTACTACAGGCCCCCCCATCCTCCACACTACTACAGCCCCCCCATCCTCCACACTACTACAGCCCCCCCCCATCCTCCACACTACTACAGCCCCCCATCCTCCACACTCCTACAGCCCCCCATCCTCCACATTCCTACAGCCCCCCCGTCATTCTCCAAACTCATACAGTGCTCCACACCCCTCTGCCATCCTAAACTACACATTTCCTCCCCATCCGAAAACAGCACTTCCCCACCTCCATAGTGGCCGGGGCAGGGACACGTCCATGACGTCGGGCGTGCATACGCGCTGACGTTTTAAAGAGGCAGCGTCCCTGCCCCTTTTCACTTTACTTGGGGTCGGGGGACCAGCCGAAGTGGGGGTCTTGCAGAAGGGGGAGTTATGGAGAGCTGCCTGAACCGCATTTGCTTTATTGAAAAAATTGTGTAGGGAAGCCTATACAAGTAAAAGAGGAGGAAGTTGGCGGGCGGTCCGCATTGTTGGCGGCTGCGTTCTGGATCTGGACCGCGGTCTACCAGTTGAGTAAGACCTTAGGGTTATTACTAAGGAATAAAACATTCAGAAAGGACAATGAAGGATTTGTGGGACAATGAAAATAAATAAAAATAATGTAAATTAAATAAATTCAGACAGGAGTACCCGATTTACAATAAAGAAGTACCCCTCATGTTATACAAAAGGGTTAATCTATATACTAAAATGCCCACTGGGTAAGCCGTTCAAAATAGGCCCTGAGTAAACATTGGGGGGAACATTTGTGGAACATCATTAAGGTGTTTGAAGGCCATCCATTATCCAAACATTTAACACATTCATCTAATTATATAATATGGGATTTTATTAGGCATTGACGCATGTTAGCGATTGGTAGTTTTCCAGTATATTTGGAGCAATTGCCTGTTTGGTACTTCTCTATAAAGGATGAAAATAGGCAAAATGGCAAATATATAGTCATCTGGGCAAAGTCTATTTATTGAAGCTTGATAAAACATTATAGGTAATGCAAAAATTAGAGCATGAATATGCTCTTTTAGGGTAAAGTCACACATGCCGTATTTTGCTGCGTATTTGCTGCTGCGTATTTTCCTACACATTGAAGTCAATGGGTAAGAAAATAAGCTGTGTAAAATACGGCACGTGTGACTCTACCCTTAGTAACATAGTAACATAGTTCTTAAGGTTGAAAAAAGACCAGAGTCCATCAGGTTCAACCTATAACCCTAATGAGCCCCTACTGAGTTGATCCAGAGGAAGGCAAAAAAACTCTCATACTAAAGGTAAAAATTCCTTCCCGACTCCAAATATGGCAGTCAGAATAAATCCCTGGATCAATGTTCTGTCCCCATAAATCTAGTATACATAATCAGCAATGTTATTACTCTCCAAAAATGCATCCAGACCCCTTTTTGAACTCTTTTACAGAGTTCACCATGGCCACCTCCTCCGGGAGAGAATTCCACAGTCGAAGAGGATGCCCCCTTGGTATTGATACAGTCCTGGGTATGAATAGATCATGAGAGAGATCTCTGTACTGCCCCCTGATAGATTTATACATAGTTATTTGGTCTCCCCTAAGCCTTCTTTTTTTCTAAACTAAATAACCCTAATTCTGATCATCTTTCTGGGTACTGTAGTCCTCCCATTCCCCATTCCTCCCATTCAGCTCCACTATATCTTTCTTGTACACTGGTGCCCAGTACTGTACACAGTATTCTATGTGTATTCGATCGGTGCCACGCGCTATTTGCCATGGGTCCCAGCCGTTGTTAGAGGCCGGGCCTGACCCGCTGCACCGTGGCCCCGCATTATAGAACGGGAGCGGACTCAGGGCGTACAGGTACGCCCTGGGTCCTTAACAGGTTAAATATGCTCTCCTCCTTTATCGTGTTGATTCCCTTTATGTATTTAAAAGTCTCTATCATATCCCCTCTGTCTCTTCTTTTTTCCAAGCTATACATTGTGACAAGGTGGCAAGGAAAGGGTGTATTTCCTTGGCTCACCCTGGAGAATCCTCTCACCTGCTTCTTAAGTAATGAGGCAGCAGGGAAGGGAAGTGTATATGAGATGGAGACTCTGTCTAATCTGTGCTCTCCCTTGGAAACAGTATGCTGGCTGTTAGAGGGGGAGACACATGGGCCCTGTTTAGGTAACACGCAGAAGGTGCTGCGAGTGGTCCAAGTTCGGGTGTGAACTGGTAGTAAAACAGGTTGCAGGTGGCACAGGTTTTTATCTGGCTGAGGGTAGCTCATCAGTTGATAGACAGGGCATGCTTACATGTATAGTCAGTGACCAGACGGTCAAGGGCTTTATTTTTTTTCCTGTTTATGTTTTGTTTTACCTGCAACCTGTGGAAATAAAGCTGGCGAGGAGCCAGACTTGTATGAGGAACTGTGGTCTGCTGTGTTATTGTGAGAAACGTGCCCCGTGGCAAGTGACCAGGACGATCCCAGAGCTAATCCCCAAGGAGGAATCCTTACATTTTGGTGGAGGATGCGGGCATGCTGTTGCTAAGGGCAACCCGTTGCCAAGGGGTTCAAGCACAGGATGGTGTCTGTGGAGGAGCGTTGCTAGGGGCAACAGATTGTGTCAAGAAAATGGGACAACCTCGAAAGGCCGTTGCTGGGAGCAACCGACGTGGGCCGCAAGCTGTGGTCACCAAGACGGAAAAGAGGACCCGTGAGTTACTGGTGGGTGGAATCCCACTACTTGTGGAACTGGATTGTTGCCAGACTGTATCTCGGATTATGCCAGAAATAATTCTCTTTGTGAAGTCCCACCCGGAGCCCGGTAAGACTGTTCAAATACCTTTGATACATGTTTTGGGGCAGTAAGCCATATGATGGAGGTATGTGTGGAACTTATAGTTGAAATTGTACTGGGCAGAGACTTTCCATATTTCTGGCAGCTGTGGGATACTGAGAGTGCACCTGAGAGTTTGCACCCAAAGGTTTCGGAAGTAGTGAGGACTGGGGGGTCTCTACTGGACTGTGTGAATGGTGCTGTATATTGTGAACCCATGCAGGCTGATAATGTTTTTCTTGAAACACTTATGTTAATAGTGTTCTGATGTAAAGAGTACTGTTGCCACCTCTCGCAGGACAAAAGAAAACCTGTGTGAGCTGGAAATAGAAGGTAAAAAGATGAGGGTTTTGTTAGATCCAAAATGTGTAATAAGTCTGGTATAGACCAGCGGCAGAAGCCGGTATTTGGGGTTATAAAACAGTTAATGTGTGTATTTCTACTCCCTATGGTACCATAAGTCACAAGGTTGCAATAGAGCCTACCTTAGAGTATGAAGTAGTGCTGGGGAAAGATTTTCCGTTTTTTCAGCAGTTGTGGGAAGATAGTCAGGTGACTAGAGTAGGAACACCTGATAGGCTCACAACACTTGATTTGAACCATGTAGCAGGGGACAGTAACTCAGCAGAGGCTGAGAACAGGGAGTGTCAGCAGACCCTAGGTATATCTCAGGCGGGAGTGTGCCAGACCACTAGGGGAGCTGAAGAACAGTCCACAAGTGAAGCTACGAAGATGACTGTGGAAAAACCAAAACTCCTGAAGAGAGTACCGGTGGAGCTGGGGGCTGCGCTTATGGTCACAGACAGAGTCCTAAGTGAAGGAGATGTGGCGTCTGGACCAGAGAGGAGTTGCAACCAGGAAGGTCGAACCACTGGACCAGATATTGTTGCAGACCCAGGAGCCCTAGTCGTTTTTGCCAGGCCGTGGAGAGACACTGACAAGACAAAAGAGAGTCTGCCAAGGAGCCGAGAGACAGTTCAGAGGAACTGTTCGGGAATCACCCTGACTCGCTGGTGCCAAGAGCCATTGAACTTGTTGCTAGGGGCAATGAACTTACCGCCAAGGGATTGCCAGTCCGACGGCAGTGTTTAGCAAGAGTCTCCAGAGTTGCCAACATGGTGGGAGAGGAAGAGTGCCAGGTGTCGGTGGCACCTGTTGTTGATGATAATAACGAGGCCACAACCCCGAAAAAGGGGGAGACTCCGTCTAGAGATGGAGAAGAGCTTGGTCGAGTGTCTGACAGAAGACCAGAGGATGTCTCAAGGTCTAACAGCGAGAGTGAGTGACTGCTGTCAGTAAAAGGTCTCGGAAAAGACGAGCTGGCCTTAGAAAAAAACTGGAGCAGATCCAGAATCTGGAAGAAACCCTGCAGATGGTTTCTGTGAAGTTGATGGAGAAAGAAAAAGAGGTACATCGCTTGACAGAGGAGAAGGACAAATCACTTGCTGACTTTAAGAAAGAGCAAGAAGCGAGGCCTCAGCTGGAAAAAGTTATGGAGCATCACAAAATGGAGTTTGTGGCTCTGCAGGATGAACTGTCCCGCTCCCAGGGTCTTGTGACCAGCAAGGAGAGTGAAGTGGAGAGTCTGGCCAAGCGGATGTCATTCCAGGAAGAAGTGAGTCTTCTACATGGTGCATATCAGGCTCTGTGGAGTGATCACAAGGCTAGGCTGGTAGCCATGGAAAAAAGAGAAGAATAAAATGAAGATGGAAGTTGATGATCTTGCCAGCAATCTGGAGAGTGTCTCTAAAGCTAAGAGACAACTTGAGGAGGAAGTCAAGGCGAAGAATGTCCTTGCACATGCTCTTCAATCTGCCCGTCATGACAATGACTTGCTCCGTGAGCAGTATGAGGAGGCCCTGGAACAAGTTGAGACTCTGCAACATGAAAACAAGAATTTGCAACAGGAGATCTCAGATCTATCTGAACAGATTGGTGAGAGTGGAAAATCTATCAATGAGTTAGAGAAGACCAAGAAACACTTGCTGGACAGTGAGAAGATGATCTCCGCAAAGCTCAAGAGTGAGCAGCTGAAATATATAAAGCTGGAAGATGACATGAAGATCTTAAAAGAGAACCTGGAAGCGCAGAACGAAATGCGCAGAAGGTCCCATAAAGCTGCCTTGGTTTTGCTGGGAGCGCAACTCCACGAGCAGGTGGCTGTGCTGGTGGACAATGAACAGTTGAGGAAAGAATTGCTGTCTTCGGAAGATACTGTCAGGGACTTGACAGAGTTACTTGACAGTGAGAGGATGAAGTCCGCTAAGCTCCAGTGTAAGCAGCGGAACTGTGGAAAAAAAAAAAGAGGACCAGGAAGTCCTAAAAGAGAGCAGAGACCAAGATATTGTGGAATTGGCTCAAGAAAGGCTTCTGGGGCCGAAGTTACAGGATACAGGGATGCTTTCTCTGAATGCCAAAAAGTCCTCTAAAGCTAAGATTGAGGTGAAGCCCTGTAAGAAGTCCCCTGAAGTTAGGACTGAGCTGAAACCTGGTGGGAAATCCTCTGAAGTGGAGACTAAGGAGAAGTCAGGCGGGAAATCCTCTGAACCTGAGCAGACCAAAAAGTTTAAAGGTAATGCTGAGGCAGAGAAATCCACTGAAGCAGAAGCTGAACCAGAGTCAACCTCAAAATCTGTGAGTAAAGAAAATGGCACAACTGAAGAAGCTGCAGAACCTGAAGGAGCCAAAGACTCTGAAGCCAAACCTGAGGAAACTGGTGACCCTGAAGAGAAAGCTGGAAAGACTGAGGTGAAACCAGGTGGAAAGTCCTATAAAGTTGAGACTGAGATGGACCCATGTCTGAGGTCCTCTGAAGCTACAGAGAACCAGACAGTGGTTGGTGAAGCCACTGAGGCCGGGAGATTCTTTGAAGCAGAGCTAGAGGTCTGGCAAGCCAGAAGGTGGCAAAGGTTGGAAGCATCAGTTCTCTCGGTCCTTAATCTCAAGAACCCTGCGCACATCAGACTGAAGAACCTGGTACTGGAGTGGTGTGACAGAGAGACTTGCAATTGGTGGCTGGTAAAAGTCCGGAAGAAAGAAGTCAAGGACTTCAGAGACTGTGGGACAAAAGTTGTCCAAGAGAAAGGAAAGGCAGATGGTTTCTGCCTTTCAAACATATGTGCTCCTTCCCGGTGGTCTGAGGAAAGGGGAAGGGGGGATATGTGACAAGGTAGCAATGAAAGGGTGTATTTCCTTGGCTCACCCTGGATAATCCTCTCACCTGCTTCTTAAGTAATGAGGCAGCAGGGAAGGGAGGTGTATAGGAGATGGAGACTCAGTCTAATCTGTGCCCCCCCTTGGAAACAGTGTGCTGGCTGTTAGAGGGGGAGACACACGGGCCCTGTTTAGGTAACATGCAGAAGGCGCTGCGAGTGGTCCAAGTTCGGGTGTGAACTGGTAGTAAAACAGTTTGCAGCTGGCACAGGTTTTTAAACTGGATGAGGGAAGCTCACCAGTTGATAGACAGGGCATGCTTACATGTATAGTCAGTGACTAGACGGTCTAGGGCATTATTTTTGTTCCTGTTTATGTTTTGTTTTACCTGCAACCTGTGGAAATAAAGCTGGCGAGGAGCCAGACTTGTATGAGGAACTGTGGTCTGCTGTGTTATTGTGAGGAACGTGTCCCGTGGCAAGTGACCAGGACAATCCCAGAGCTAATCCCCAAGGAGGAATCCTTACAACATGTTAAGTATTTTGACCTTTCCTGGTTAGTTTCATCCTGCAATCCATGTACTACAGTAGTTTAGTAGCTCTTCTCTGAACCATCTCTAGAGTATCTATATCCTTTTGGAGATACGGCCTCCAGTACTGCGCACAATACTCCAAGTGAGGTCTCACCAGTGTTCTGTACAGTGGCATGAGCACTTCTCTCTTTCTACTGCTTATACCTCTCCCTATACATTCAAGCATTCTGCTAGCGTATCCTGCTGCTTTATTACATTGTCTTCCTACCTTTAAGTCTTCTGAAATAATTACTCCTAAATCCATTTCCTCAGATACTGAGGTCAGGACTGTGTCAAATATTCTATATTCTGTCCAAGGGTTTTTACACCCCAGGTGCATTATCTTGCACTTATCCACATTAAATTTCAGTTGCCAGAGTTCTAACCATTCTTCTAGTTTTCCTAAATTCTTTTCTATTTGGCATATCCCTTTAGGAACATCAACCCTGTTACATAGCTTTGTGCCAACAGCAAAAAGCCACACCTTACCATCGAGACCTTTTGCGATATCACTAATGAAGATATTAAAGGGGTATTCCAGGCAAAAACATCTTATCCCCTATCGAAAGCATAGGGGATAAGATGTCTGATCGCGGGGGGCCCGCCAATGGGACCCCCCGCAATCTCCCTGCAGCAGCCCGCATTCTATGCGTAGCTGCATCTAAAGATTCGGAAACCTCCGGGCTTCCGAGACAGGGACGTGATGTCACGCCACGCCCCCTCCATTCATGTCTATGGGAGGGGGAATTGCGGCCGTTACGCCCCCTCACATAGAAATGAATGGAGGCGACGTGGCCCGACGTGAAGCCCGGAGGTTTCCGAAACTTCAGACGCAGCTACGCATAGAATGTGGGCTGCTGCAGGGAGATCGCGGGGGGTTCCAGCTGCGGGCCCCCCGCGATCAGACATCTTATTCCCTATCCTTTCGATAGAGGATAAGATGTTTTTGCCTGGAATACCCCTTTAACCCCTTAACGACACCAAAGATGTATATTTACATCCTTGGCCGGCTCCTGCGACATAACGCGGGGTCACGGGGTGACCCCGTGTCATATCGGGTCGGTCCCGGCAAGTAACTATTAACCCTTTAGACGCGGCGTTCAAAGTTGAACACCGTGTCTAAAACGAAAGTGAAAGCTTCCCGGCTGCTCAGTGGGGCTGATCGGGACCACCGCAGTGAAAATGCGGTGTCCCGATCAGCTGGTACATGAGCGGAGGTCCTCTTACCTTCCTCCGGCGTGTCCCTTCGGCGATTGCTCCAAGCCTGAGATGCAGGCTTGAGCAATCGACCGCCAATAACACTGATCAATGCAAATCTACGTAGATCAGTGTGTGTAGTGTTATAGCCCCCTATGGGAGCTATAACACTGCAAAAAAAAGTGGGAAAAAAAAGTAAAAAAATAAATGTCATTTAACCCATTCCCTTTTGCGATATCACTAAAAGTCCAAATCACCCCCCTTTTCCCATAAAAAAAAAACAAAGGTAAATAAAAATAAATATAAACATGTGGTATTGCCGTGTGCGTAAATGTCCGAACTATAAAAATATATAATTAACTAAACCACACGGTCAATGGCGTACGCACAAAATAATTCCCAAGTCCAAAATAACATATTTTTGGTCACTTTTTACATCATGAAAAAATTCATTAAAAAATGATCAAAACTTCCAATCAATACAAAAATGGTACTGCTAAAAACTTCAGATCACAGCGCAAAAAATTAGTCCTCATACCGCCCCATACGCAGAAAAATAAAAAAGTTATAGGGGTCAGAAGATGACAATTTTAAACGTATACATTTTTCTGCATGTAGTTATGATTTTTTTTACAGAAGTACGACAAAATCAAACCTATATAAGTAGGGTATCATTTTAATCATATGGACCTACAGAATAAAGATCAGGTGTCAATTTTACCGAAAATGTACTGCGTAGAAACGGAAGCCCCCAAAAGTTACAAAATGGCGTTTTTTCTTCAATTTCGTCGCACAATGATTTTTTTTCCACTTGGCCCTCGATTTTTGGGTAAAATGACTGATGTCCCTGTAAAGTAGAATTGGTGGTGCAAAAAGTAAGCCATCATATGGATTTTTAGGTGCAAAATTGAAAGGGTTATGATTTTTAAAAGGTGAGGAGGAAAAAACAAAAGTGCAAAAACGGAAAAACCCGTGGTCCTTAAGGGGTTAAACCATATTAGTCCCAGTACCCCACTGGTAACAAGACCTTGCTCTGAATATACTCCATTGACTACAACCCTGTTGTCTGTCACTCAGCCACTGTCTAATCCACTCAACAATATGGGAGTCCAAGGTCCATGACTGCAGTTTATTGATAAGTCTTACTAAAATCTAGATATGCGATGTCTACTGCCCCTCCGCTATTTATTATTTTAGTCATCTAGTCAAAAAAATCTATAAGATTTGTTTGACATTATCTCCCTGAAGTAAACCTATGTTTTTCATCTTCAAATCCATGAGCAACGCCATTCTTCAGGCGTAAATTTTAAAGCAGATTTTCCGTTCATAAACCCTGCTGCGTATTTGAAAGTGGGCGGGCTCTTCTCCGCTGTCCGCAGCAGATTTTCCGCTGTGGAATTTACCCTGCGGAAAATCAGCCACAAGCCCCATTGAAGTCAGTAGGGTCTGTGGAGGATTTTTCGCAGCATAAATTCCGCCGTGAAAAATCTGCTGAAGACAGCCGAGAAGAGCCCGCCCCCTTTCAAATACGCAAATAAATCCCCCCGTGTAAACATACCCCAAGTCTGACATCATTTAAGTACAGGGCAAAACATCACAGGATCCCTAAGGGAACAAAACCCAGCAGTTGTAGAAAGGCATAGGAAGTGCCCAGGTTTGACAAGACAGCTCAGGGCAGTTTCCCAGTCAATGTGCCTCCAGCTGTTGCAAAACTACAACTCCCTACATGCCAAAAGCTGTCCATGTTGGGTGTTATAGTTTTGCAACAGCTGGAGGCACACTGATTGTGAAACACTGACCAGTTGTTTTAGTGATGTCATGTTTCAGTAAAAGACAGAGAATTTTGAACTTTTCTGAATGTTTTTTCACACTTGGCTGTGCAGACATCAAGATGTATATTGAAGAAAACCTACTTTGGAGGGGTGTTACATACAAGGGTTAACAAATAGTAAGAAGACGAGAAGATTTCCATGCATAAGCACTACAGGAGTTTACATTGTAATGTAACCTGATATTGTCTGTGTTAATGGAGCCGGTGTGAACAGTTAACCCGCAGTTAACCCATTGTATTGGGGAAGTAGAACATTGCAATATAATGACTGTACTACTGTAGCTCCTTGGAATATATGTAGTGGGTTCACAGTGTCCTGTGAGGTCACTTTATTCTGGCATTATTGGGTGTTAAATGCAGGTTTTCTGTAAATTTAAGGTCAAACATGGATCATGTGAATACAATAGTAAAGTGAACAATTTGCTTTAAGTAATATAATGGGTATTTGTCAGTTATTAGCTGTTCATTGACTTATTGGGGCATTTTTCGTGGTATTCCATAAAAGAATGTGTATGATCCATGGCAGATAATATATTGATTTAGTACATGAATCATCATTCATACAATTTTTTCATTGTTCTGTAAAAGGCTCAAGTAGATGCAGGTTATACAGTAAGACATTTCCTTTCAAATGACACATTTATGTAAAGGATAAATATGTTTCCTTTCACAACTGACGTGAAAGCAGCTTCCAGCTTTGCCTTTTTGTGATTTGGAATACCTACTAACTGGGAGGGGCAGAGGTGGACCCGTCCTTGGTCCTGTGTACCATAAAAGGAGGGCTTCCATGCCATTCCTCACCTGTGCCTCAATGCACCCATACGCCTTATTCCTTATGTAATGGAACTTAGCAATAGCTACTTGAGAAGCAGCACCTGAGACAAGCAGGACTGATAAAGGAGGATTCATTGCACTGCTTAAGGCTCCATTAGTAAATGACTGACTGAAGAACTAGTATTATCCATAGCAATCCGTACAGTGACTGTTAACTAGGTATATCTGAAGTTGGATCTTCTTGCTTCATTATATGACTAGAACCATGGAAAGGATTTCTATCTCTTTGGTAATAAGCTTGGCGTATCCATTGATAAGTGCAGCACTAGAAGACAAAGACCTCAAAAGTGATCCTTCAGGTGGTGGTCACCCTGTAGAGGTACCTACCACTCTCCAGATCGTAACATTTAAATGGCATCATGTTCAAGAACCGTACATAATCGCTTTATGGATTCTCGTGGCAAGTTTGGCTAAAATTGGTAAGTTACATTTCTCCTGCATTATACATTTGTATCAATGTTACTCACGTTAAAGGTTTGAGTTACTTTAAAGCTTGAACATATTTTTGGTATGATGCTTATCAAACAGCAGATTCAGCTGGGCACATAGGGGGAAATTTATCCAAACCTGTGCAGAGGAAAACTTGCCCAAAGCAACCAATCAGATCACTTCTTTCATTTTTAGCAAGGCCTGTTAAGCATTGGGCAACTAGGCAACTTCTTCTCTGCACTGGATTTGATAAATCTCCCCCATAATGATTAGAATGCTGGTTATTAATGATTAGAATGCTGGTTATTAATGATTAGAATGCTGGTTATTAGTGATTAGAATCCTGGTTATTAGTGATTAGAATCCTCGTTATTAATGATTAGAATGCTGGTTATTAATGATTAGAATGCTGATTATGAATGATTAGAATGCTGGTTATTAATGATTAGAATGCTGGTTATTAATGATTAGAATGCTGGTTATTAATGATTAGAATGCTGATTATGAATGATTAGAATGCAGATTATGAATGATTAAAATGCTGGTTATTAATGATTAGAATGCTGGTTATTAATGATTAGAATGCTGGTTATTAATGATTAGAATGCTGATTATTAATGATTAGAATGCTGGTTATTAATGATTAGAATGCTGGTTATTAATGATTAGAATGCTGGTTATTAATGATTAGAATGCTGATTATGAATGATTAGAATGCAGATTATGAATGATTAGAATGCTGGTTATTAATGATTAGAATGCTGGTTATTAATGATTAGAATGCTGATTAAGAATGATTAGAATGCTGGTTATTAATGATTAGAATGCTGATTATTAATGATTAGAATGCTGGTTATTAATGATTAGAATGCTGGTTATTAATGATTAGAATGCTGATTATGAATGATTAGAATGCAGATTATGAATGATTAGAATGCTGGTTATTAATGATTAGAATGCTGGTTATTAATGATTAGAATGCTGATTAAGAATGATTAGAATGCTGGTTATTAATTATTAGAATGCTGATTATTAATGATTAGAATGCTGATTATTAGATTAATGGTCAAAGATGTAATAACATTCCAGAGGATTTTACACTAGTTCACTATTAGTAACAACCCTTTTGTATCAATAAAAAAAAAAGACAGAGTTGTAAAGGGAACCTAAAGTTACAAAATGGTATAAAAAATACTATTTTTTTTCTGATTGTTATAAACATTACAATCTGAGTATTTTGTTTACATGAGAGGCAATGAAAATGCTGAATGTTGCCCATATCTCCCACAATGTAATTTTCCATTCAAAATATAATTGTGTGCAATTTGAATTGTGAGCAAACATTTTGTTTTTCAAAGATAATGGGAAAGATTTATAAAAACCTGTGCAGAAAAAAGTTGACCGGTTGCCCATAGCAACTAATCAGAGGGTTTATTTTTCAGAAGCATTTAAAAAAATGAAGGAAGCAATCTGCTTGGTTGCTATTGGTTAACTTTTCCTCTGCACCAGTATTGATAAATCTCCCTTATTGATATGCCTCCTGACATCATGGCCAGATCTTCATCTACGCTCAGCTTTAATTGTTACAGCTGAATTACAGTGTGTATTTTTTCTTTTTTTTTTTCTTTTGTAAACTTGTCCCCTTTTAACATACAGTACTCATACAGGTTCCATAAACTGCTATACAAATTCCTTCATACCTGTGAGTGAGTACAGTGACCCCTTGACCTACGATGGCCCTGACATATGATAATTTCAACATACGATGCTTTTTTATGTCGGGGCCATCGCATAAACGGCTATCCGGCAGCACAGACTGCTTCAGCTGCCGCCATATAGCCGTTTACAGTGCCGCGTGAGCTCCGGTGATGGTCTCCTACCTGTCCTCAGGGCTCCGGTGCGTCCTCTTCGAGATCCTCTGCATTGTCGGTGCTCTTCATAGACGCCATCACGTCGCTGCGCACGCCGTCCCGTCATCCAATAGGAGCGGCGTGCGTAACTACGTGTTGGCGGCGACGGAGAGCGAGGATACCGGGGAAGCAGAGGCCTTACCGGAGCGTCGGGGACACCTCGGGGACGCAGCGACAGCGATGGTCGGCGACATCCCGGGCAGCGGTGACTGTCATGAGTGGCGGGGACAGGTGAGTACAACTTCGTCTAACAGTGGTCTACAACCTGCGGACCTCCAGATGTTGCAAAACTACAACACCCAGCATGCCCGGACAGCATGTTGGCTGTCCGAGCATGCTGGGTGTTGTAGTTTTGCAGCATCTGGAGGTCCGCAGGTTGTAGACCACTGTCCTATACTTTACATTGCACGGATCCATCAACATACGATGGTTTCAACAAATGATGGTCCGTTTGGAACGGATTACCATCGTATGTTGAGGGACCACTGTACTAATATATTTTCACAAAGTACTGTAAAGTTCGGAGGAGCATGCCATGATTTCCTTAGAGAAATGATATCTTTTCATGCCTCTATCAGATTAAAGACCTATTAGGCTATAGAATTGGCACCTCTGTAGCTTCTTTTATACAGAGCTGTAATACAGTATGTTGGGTGCGTGAGCCTTGTGTCATCACCTCTGTTTTAGGGAATTGTTTAATTAAGCTGTCTGAATTATGTGTATGGCATCAAGTTAGTTAGCTATCTTGGAGGTAAGACTGTAATTCTATACAACCTTTGTGTGGCCTTTATTTTGGCCAGAATCAGAAAACACCGCCCCTTCATTTTTTTACTAAAAACCACAAAAGAGGGGGAAAAAAGTAGATTCATAAGGAAGGAGAAGTATAAATCCTTCCTTTATATATTCCTTTCATTTTGATTCCACTTCTGGCTTTGACCAGAAAACTACAGTTGTAGTTTAAAAATAAATAAATAAATAAAGTTTTTGTGGAAACCTATCCTGAGGCTATGTTCACATGGTGGAATGTCTGCACAGAAAATTTCTGTCAACAGCGGAGCTAGAACTGCCTGAAAATGCTTTGTCTCATAGATGGCAGTGCGTTTCCGTGTGGACTCTGCAGAGAAAATGGACATGTCTAGTCTTTCTGTGGACGCTGGAATCAGGATTTCTGCAGCATAATTCCGCACGGAAGTTCATAGCCTAAGGCTAGGTTCACACTACGGAATTTCCGCCTGCAATTCCGCTTTGAAAAGGCAGGCAGAAATTCCGCTTGCTAAAATGTATAGTGTCGTGAATGGGTTTCCCTTCACAATTCACACTTCGGAATTTGTGAACGGAAAATCCGCTTGGAAATTTCCACCTGAAGAATGACGTTTCTCATTCTTCAAGTGGAAATACTTGCGGAACACATTGCAATCTATTGGAGATTGCAGTATCCGCATGGTCCGGAATCAGTCGGCGCTGGCCCGTTGAATCCCAATGTGCACACGTCCGGAATTTCTGTCTGAAAATTCTGTTTTCCATGTCCACACAAAGAATGAACCTGTTTATTTTTTTATGCAGACACTGTACGGAATGCATAGCCATCTATGAGACGGGGCATTCCCATGTGGTCTTATATTATTATTATTATTATTATATTATTATGCTTGCGCCCGCACTCTCCGGAATGTCCGCATGGAGATTTTCTGTGCGGGCATTCCGTAGTGTGAACATAGCCTAAGGGTAGTTTTACACTACCCTGAAAAAGGCCAGGTGTGAAATCACCCTGACCCTTAGGCTATGTTCACACTTCGAAATTTCCGCAAGGAAAATCTCAACAATAAATTATAAAATGCTATACCTACAGTGCCTTTTCTTTTGAGTAGTTTTTCCTCACTTGTGGTGCATTTGTGTTTATTGGTTAGTGATAGTTTTTAAAAAAGGTAGCATGCTCTAGGTGTGCTGATTTTTCACACAGTCTGCAGCATTTATCTCCCATAGCAGCTACGGTATGATAGAAGGAAATTGAATAGTCAGACACAGAATCACCTAGAAAGGCCGGTCAAAGCTGAAGTGGGGGAACAATGCGTTCAACACCATTAATATGACCTGTAAACAAAACCTTGAGCTTCTTGTTGCAATTAGAGATGAGCGAACTTACAGTAAATTCGATTCGTCACAAACTTCTCGGCTCGGCAGTTGATAACTTTTCCTGCATAAAATAGTTCAGCTTTCAGGTGCTCCCGTGGGCTGGAAAAGGTGGATACAGTCCTAGGAGACTCTTTCCTAGGACTGTATCCACCTTTTCCGGCCCACCGGAGCACCTGAAAGCTGAACTAATTTATGCAGGATAAGTCATCAACTGCCTAGCCGAGAAGTTTGTGACGAATCGAATTTACTATAAGTTCGCTCATCTCTAGTTGCAATATTAACAAAAATACAATTTAATAGTTTGAATACCATATTATAAACATATTATTAAAAAAAGAAAGTATTTTATAAATATTTTTTAGGCCTTTTCACCTCTAGTTCAGACATTCCCTTAGGCTGGAACTCCACTGAGTTTTTTTTTTTGCAAAAACGCCGTCAAAAATGCCAATTTTCCCGCACTTTTCACTGGAAAAAACGCAGCGTCCAGATGTTAGCTGCAAGTCAATAGTAAACTTCAAAATGCCAGATTCACTTGGCGTTTTTAAGCAATTTCGGGCTCAGAGGCTTGATTTTCAAAATGCCCGACAAAACCTAGGTTGGCGTTTTTTGCCCTGAAATCGTGGTGTTTTTATTCTTTTTTGGACTTTAGCGATCCAAAAAAGTGATGGAGATACCTTTTTGTTATTAAAATGTAGTAGGGTACCATTAAAAAAAAAATTTATAAAAAAGATACAGTAGTGATGGAAAAAATTGTACCTAACGAAATTTATCTTTTTTATTACAAAATGTTTATACATTTTTAAACAGGGTTCAATTTATGTGTGGGCAGGGCAATAAAAATGTAGCCAACAATAATAAAAATGTAGTTTGTGTGTGTTTTTCACTTAATTTTTTTACATTTTTTAGGTAGTACTACTACTCCCAGCATGGAACACACTGTTCCATGATGGGAATAGTAGTACCTGTACTAATTGACAGATCGCCTGTTGCGATCCTCCTGTATAATGTATAGATGCAGCCGCTCTTCTATGGTCCCCTGCACTGCCGTATATATACACATAGTCATATTTCCCCCAGAGAGCTGTGATTGGCCAGATGGCTCCAGCCAATCACAGCTCTCTGTGAGAAATCGGAATGTGTATAAATACGGCGTGTAGGGGACCATAGGAGAGTGCCGGCCGCATCTATACATTATACAGGAGGATCACAGCGGGTGTCAGTAGTGATACCCGCTATGATCTTTCCTACTACTACTCCCAACATGGAGCACACTCTGCTCCATGCTGGGAGCTGTAGTACCTGCATTAATGGACAGATCGCAGCAAGTGTCAGAAGTTACACTTGCTGCGATCTGTCTATTAATGCAGATACTACAGCTCCCAGCATGGAGCAGAGTGTGCTCCATGTTGGGAGTAGTAGTACCTGCAGTTAAGGACACATCACAGCGGATGTCACTACTGACACCCGATGTGATCGTCCTGTCTATAGCAGAGATGGAGCGGCTGTATACATCGCATCATTCATTCATCTTTTCCTCAGAGCTGTGATTGGCTGCAACCATCCGGCCTGGGCGGAAAATATGAATGGCCAGTGATGTGAATAGAGCAGAGAGGGGAACGCTGTATAGAGCCTCTCTGCTTCTCTGCTATATAATGGACGATCACATCAGGTGTCAGGCTGACACCCGGGGCGATATGTCTATAGTACAGGTACTACTACTCCCTGCATGGAACAGTGTGTTCCATGCTGGGAGTAGTAGTACTACAAAAAAATGTAAAAAAAAAAAAAAAAAAAAAGTTAAACACACACACACGCTTTATAAAAAATTTATAAAAATGTTATAAAAATTTACCTTTAGTTAAATACATTTTTACATCCCTACTGCATCCCTTTTTTTTTTTTTGGTACCCAACTATTTTGTAAAAAAAAAAAAAAATGCCAAAGGGGCCAAAAACGGCAAATTCCACACAAAAGGTAAAAACGCCAGAAAAAACGCAAAAATGGAGGGGAAAACTGTGGCAGTTTTTCTGGCGTTTTTTTCAGGCGTTTTTATGCCACAAAAATCGAAGGGCAAAAATCTCAGTGGAGTCCTAGCCTTACTGTGATACCATATTTATTTTTCTAATTTGCTCATTAAATTTTTTCATTTATATTAGGGCAGTTTTTGAAAACTTTTTTTCTCCCTAGAGGGACCCCTGAGGTGCAGTGTATTGGTGCTGCTTAGACTGGGAAAGCAGGGTTACAGCTTAATGATTATACTGTCTGAGACTATCATTGCTGGCATTACCACTCAGTAAGATTATATTCTTGGAGACATATGGAGTTTTTTTTTTTTTTTACATATTCTGTACAAAGCACAAGAAAAAAATGTTGTGGCATGTTCCAACCAACTATATGCAACAAAGTATAGAAGCATTTTTCCCTACAAGCATTATTTTTTATGGGAGAATATAATTTACAGGGTAGCTCCCACCATCCTTTTTTTTTTTTTTCTGTCCCTGCCTATTGCCAATCTATCCCTAACCCCCTCCCTGCCTTTAATTTTTTGTTTACTATATTAAATATGCCTTTTTGTCTGCCTGGTAATGTGCTCACTACTAGGCAGACTTCCCCAGCGGGCACGACGTCACTGATGCCTGCTGGGGCCGACACTTCAGCCCTTAGTTCATCAACACAGGGTGCCTCCAGCTGTTTCACCACTACAACTCCCAGCTTGCCCTGACATCTATTGGCTGGGCAAGCTGGGAGTTGTAGTGGTGGGCATGCTGGGAGTTGTAGTGGGGAAACAACTGGAGGCAACCTGCCGCACATCCCGCTCCCCCGAACTCTGCCATGCACACCCGCTCCATCCGTCTGTCTGTCAACCCCCCCCGCTAAAGAATAAAGTGGAGGGTGAAATTTACCTTACACCGGGAGATAACAGTGCCCATTTAAGCAGTCTATGTCCTAATTTTTAACTACTTTACTAATTTCATTATGGTTGGGTAAGCTTGTTCATTAAGGCCCAGTTAAAATTCTTAATTCTCATTCTTGTAATTTGAGTTGTTTATACCTATTGATGTAGAAGTAATTGGCTTGTAAATGATTAATGTTTAGGTTTGTTACTATTACCCATACTGTTGCAGTCAGAAAAGGATTTTAGATTGGGATTAGTAAACTGGTGATTAAACATGTAAATCTGTTCAAACCAAGAATAAGTTCATACACAAATTGAAAAAATACAATTTGAAACCCAACATTCTGGTTCATAATGTACTTGTTTCTAGCATTTTCTGATATTCTTCTTAAGTCATGTACACACACAGTAAAAGGGCACAGTGACGATAATGGAACAATTGTCAATGTAAAATCATGCACAAATAAGGTAAAAAAAAATTTCAACAGCCGTTACATAAATAGCATGTTCTTTATTTTACGCAAAAATGGCTTAAATAAAAATTCCGCCATGAACATTAAAAATCTGCTTATAAACCTTAAAAAAAAAGTTTTTTTTAAAACTTGGAGAATTTTTACATCTGTTTTTGCTTATAAATCGTCTGGGTTTTTCATGGCAGGAAATCACAGTCAAAACCTGTGTGGGAACATGACCTAAGTAGTTTTATGTGAACAAAGAAGTCGTCCAGCTCCCAAGATGCAATTAAAAGTAGTATTCTTTATTGATCCATCAGATAGGATTCACACACAGAGGTAGAAGCGTCTGACGCGTTTCGCACAGAACGTGCTTAATCGTAGACTGGCTTCTCAACTTAACACACAGTTTAAAATACAGATAAGAATGGTCACATGACCCATTACATCATTGATCTGATACAAGGCATTGCTCAAAACCTGGACAGTGGAGGAGTAAGCGATGATCTCCGTGTCTTAGTGGGTGGCTACCTGAGTCCAATATCCACAGCTTTCCATGTGCCTTCATATTCCAGTGCCCAGGTTATTAATAGCTTATAATACGGTGGCATTTTATATTACCTCCTCAAGAATGTTTTTACTCTCTATATAAGACAATTGCACCGGGATATTTGGAATGCATTACATGATTGTTTTGCTTTAAGTGTTGCTAAGGGTAACCACCTGAAAACTTCAGAGACGATCTCCACTTCTCCACTTTACGGAGTATGTTGATTCTTCCTGATTTATTCTAGATAAATCAGGAAGAATCAACATACTGTGTAAAGTGGAGAAGTGGAGATCGTCTCTGAAGTCTTCAGGTGGTTACCCTTAGCAACACTTAAATCATGTAATGCATTCCAAATTTCCCGATGCGAGTGTCTTATATATAGAGTAAAAACATTCTTGAGGAGGTAATTTAAAATGCCACCGTATTATAAGCTATTAATAACCTGGGCACTGGAATATGAAGGCACATGGAAAGCTGTGGATATTGGACTCAGGTAGCCACTCACTAAGACACGGAGACCATCGCTTACTCCTCCACTGTCCAGGTTTTGTGCAATGCCTTGTATCTGATCAATGATGTAATGGGTCATGTGACCCTTCTTATCTGTATTTTAAACTGTGTGTTAAGTTGAGAAGCCAGTCTACGATTAAGCACGTTCCGTGCGAAACGCGTCAGACGCTTCTACCTCTGTGTGTGAATCCTATCTGATGGATCAATAAAGAATACTACTTTTAATTGCATCTTGGGAGCTGGAAGACTTCTTTGTTCACAATCCGTGTTTGGCCGAGGGCGGGACCGGCACGTCCGTGCTCAGCTGATGCATGTTCCCTAATAGGTGGTGAGCGGAACCCGTGTCTTGCACCTAAGTAGTTTTATGTGTAGGGACCTTGGGGGACATTTATCATTAGGTGTCTATTGTAGACACAAATCTACCCCTTTAGACTGCTTGTCAAATTTACACTCTTGATCAAAACTGACAAAAATTGTGCACGTCTTTTGATAAATTTTGCGCAAATAATAATAACTTCACCCTTTTTTACTGCCCCAACTATTTGTCTTATGAATAGGTTTTCTCCTGCTTCCATTATACTTGGCAACTTATAAGAAACCCCTACCAGTAATTTATTGTTTTTACCCCCTTCCTCTTATTTCCACCCACAGAGATGTCCGCCAGCCGGTAATGGCGGACATCAGCAATCACAACGATTTCCGCCATTAACCCCTCAGATGCCGTGATCAATACCACATCTGCGGCACTTAATATGGATGATCGGATCACCCGCAGCGCTCCCGCGGCGAACCAATCATCTGTAATGGCAGACAGTGGTCCCCTCACCTGCCTCCGGCTGTCTCCTGGGGTCTTCTGCTGTGGTCTGAGATCGAGCAGACCAGAGCAGAAGATGACCAATAATACTGATCAGTGCTATGTCTTATGCATAGCACTGAACAGTATTAGCAATCAAGCGATTGCTATAAATAGTCCCTTATGGGAACCATTAAAGTGTAAAAAAAGAAGTAAAAAAAGTAAAACCCCCAAAAAGCTTAAAAAAACAAATTAATAAAGATATTTGGTATCGCTGTGTGCGTAAATGTCCGAACTATTAAAATATAATGTTAATTATTCGATATGGTGAACGGCGTAAACATGAAAACAAAAAGTCCAAAATTGATGCTTTTAGGTCACATCATATTCCCCCAATTTTTTTTAAATTTTTATAAAAAAAATGTATTAAAGGGGTACTCCCGCGCTAAGACATCTTAGGGGATAGGGGATAAGATGCCTGATCGCGGGGGTCCCGCCACTGGGGACCCCTGTGATCTTCGACACCGCACCCCGTTAGAATCAGCCCCGGGAGCGTGCTCGCTCCGGGTCTGATTACTGGCGATCACGGAGACAGAGCATAGTGACATCACAGCTCCGCCCCGTGTGACGTCACGCTCCGCCCCCTCAATGCAAGCCTATGGGAGGCTTGCATTGAGGGGGCAGAGCGTGACATCACACGGGGCGGAGATGTGACGTCACTATGCTCTGTCTCCGTGATCGCCAGTAATCAGACCCGGAGCGAGCAAGCTCCCAGGGCTGATTCTAATGGGGTGCGGCGTGCAAGATCACGGGGGTCCCCAGCGGCGGGACCCCCGCGATCAGGCATCTTATCTCCTATCCTTTGGATAGAGGATAAGATGTCTTAGCGCCGGAGTACCTCTTTAAAAGTTTTATATATGCAAATGTGGTAATAATAGAAAGTAAAGATCACGGTGCAAAAAATGAGCCTCATACCGCCGCTTATATGAAAAAATGAAAAAAAGTTATAGGTCGTCAAAATAGAGGGATTTTAACCCCTTAAGGACCCAGGGTGTACCTGTACACCTGTGGGAATTCCGGTCATTCAGTAGGTATCTCCTGCAAATGCCCAGGGGGGGTCCCTTCCCCCTGAAGGGATAGGAGTGAGGTGCGACAACCAAAAAGCGACAACCAATAGCAGATCGCGTGCTGGGATTTGTAGTTTTGCAACAGCTGGAGGGCTACAGTTTGGAGATCACTGTGCAGTGGTCTCTAAACTGTAGCCCTCCAGATGTTGCAAAACTGCAAATCCCAGCATGCCCAAACAGCAAACAGCTGTCTCGGCATGCTGGGAGTTGTAGTTGCATACCTCCAGCTGTTGCATAACTACATCTCCCAGTATGCCCTTCGGCGATCAGTACATGCTGGGAGTTGTAGTTTTGCAACAGCTGGAGGCACACTTATTGGAAAATACTGAGTTAGGTAACAGAACCTAACTGAAGGTTTTCCAACCAGTGTTCCTCCAGCTGTTCCAAAACTACAACTACCAGCATGCACGGTCTGTCAGTACATGCTAGAAGTTGTAGTTTTGAAACAGCTGGAGGTTTGCCCCCCCCCCCCCATGTGAATGTACAGGGTACATTCACACAGTCAATTTTACAGTGAGTTTTCTGCTTCAAGTTTGAAGCAAATTTTTCGCCGCAGCGCAGACTTCTAGCGGGAAACTCACCGTAAACGCCCGCCAGTGTGAATGTACCCTAAAAACACTACGCTAACACATAATAAAGGGTAAACCCTAAATACACAGCCCTTACACTGTTCCCCCCAATAAAAATGAAAAACGTATCGTAGGCCAGTGTTTCCAAAACGGAGCCTCCAGCTGTTGAAAAACAACAACTTCCAGCATTTATGGACAGCCACTGACAGTCCAGGCATTCTGGGAATTTAGCAACAGCTGGAAGCACGCTGTTTGGGAATCACTGGCGTAGAATATGTGGTGAGCTTGTGGGGATGTAGGGTGTAGCTGTGCAGTGATGAAAGGGTGTCTGATTAACCCTTAACTGTCGTGACGCAAGGGTGAGGGTTCTTCCTCTGTGTATATATATATATATATATATATATATATATATATATCCTACCACCACCCGTCTCATGAACGATAGGGAGGAATAAAGGATTGTCCACAACCCGGAGGTTTAGTAAACTGAAAATAACTTTACTGCAACTTCTCATGCAGGGTATAGTAACAGTCTATACAGAGAACAGACTTTAGGTTCCTCCCAGTTGGTTGGGACCTTGTAGGGAAATAAGCTCTGAGGCTTCCGGTATGCTGTTCCACTGAATTTAGGGTTTGGTTTTAGGTTCAGTAGTCACGATTTAGGATTGAGTTTAGAAGATCTCACGGTTTTGTATTCGGCTGAAGTTAGCAGGCTTCAGGCCTAGATTTGTCTTGCAGGTATACACGGAACTCCTCTCTCTCTGATAGTCCGGAATTCAAGAGAGTGATGATTGGGTAACAGCACCCTTATATGGCAAGGGGGAAGGCTCAAAGCTTATTGGTTCCCAGCAACTGTCAGTCCTTTCACAAAGCATTGTGGTACATCATGTGACCCACTCACATGACCTGGAAGGTCCTTAAGCTTAACCTAACAGTAGGCTTAATAGTCATGTGACCTAAGGTCCTGGAAGTACTATACATATACATTAATTACATAAATTATATATATCAAACAACATAAAATTAAAGAAGGAAGAGGTGACAAGGGGTAATTCCTTTAGGAGGGTCCTACCGGTACTCGGACTTTGGGGACTTAGCACACAAGGTACAGTACCGGGACACCACAAATACCCCTATGTCCACCCCTAAGCAATCCCTAATGCTGTCCTCAAATGCGCATGGCTCTCTCTCGTTTCGGAGCCCTGTCGTATTCAAGGAAACAGTTTAGGGCCAAATATGGGGTATTTCCGTACTCGGGAGAAATTGCACTACAAATTTTGAGGTTTTTTTTCTCCTTTTACCCCTTATGAAAAGGAAAATTTGGGGGCTACACCAGCCTGTTAGTGTAAAAAAAATGTTTACACTAACATGCTGGTGTTGCCCCATACTTTTTATTTTCACAAGCAGTAAAAGGAAAAAAAAAGACCCCCAAAATTTGTAACGCAATTTCTCCTGAGTACAGAAATACCCCATGTGTGGGCGTAAAATGCTCTACGGGTACACAACAAGGCTCTGGAGTGAGAGCGCACCATATGTATTTGAGGCCTAAATTGGTAATTTGCACATGGGTGTCTGATTGTACAGCGGTTCTGACATAAACGCAAAAAAAAAATACCCACATGTGACCCCATTTTGAAAACGACACCCCTCACGGAATGTAACAAGGGGTATAGTGAGCCTTAACACCCCACAGGTGTTTGAAGAATTTTCATTAAAATTGGATGGGAAAATACATAGTAACAGTTCATAAGGTTGAAAAAAGTTCATCAAGTTCATCCTATACCCCTAATAAGTCCCTGATGAGTTGAGTTGATCCAGAGGAAGGCAAAAAACCCTCATACTAGCGGTAAAAATTCCTTCCTGACTCCAAATATGGCAGAATAAATCCCTGGATCAACATTCTGTCTTTATAATCTAATATACATAACCAGCAATGTTATTATTCTCCAAAAATGCATCCAGCCCCTTTTTGAACTCTTTTACAGAGTTCACCATGACCACCTCTTCTGGCAGAGAATTCCATAGTCTCACTGCTCTTACAGTGAAGAACCCCCATCTGTGCTGGTGTAGAAACCTTCTTTACTCAAGACGTAGAGGATGCCCCTTGTTATAGATACAGTCCTGGGTATAAATAGATCATGGGAGAGATCTCTGTACTGTCCCCTGATATATTTATACATACCGTATTTTTCGCCCTATAGGACGCACCGGCGTATAAGACGCACCCAATTTATAGGTGCAAAATCTAAAAAAATAAAGATTTTGAACCCAATAGTGGTCTTCAACCTGCGGACCTCCAGATGTTGCAAAACTACAACTCCCAGCATGCCCGGACAGCCGGGAGGTAATACTCACGTGTCCCCGCCACTCCGGACCCGTCACTGCTGCCCTGGATGTCGCTCCATCGCTGTCGCCGTGTCCCCGTCGCTCCGAAACGTCTCTGCTGCCGGCAGGGTATCCTCGCTCTCCGTCGCCGTCATCACGTCGTTACGCACGCCGACGCACGTACGCGACGACGAGGAAGGAGCTTTGATCGCCACGTCTGAAGGGTTAATACAGGCCATCACCGCGATCGGTAATGTCCTGTATTAGCCGCGGGTCCCGGCCGTTGATGGCCGCAGAGACCGCCGCGATAGGGGTGTATTCGCCAGTTTTGGGGAAGAAAAAGTGCGTCTTACATGGCGAAAAATACGGTAGTTATTAGGTCTCCCCTAAGCCTTCTTTTTTCTAAACTAAATAACCCCAATTCTGATAATCTTACTGGGTACTGCAGTCCTCCCATTCCCCGTATTGCCCTGGTTGCCCTTCTTTGAACCCTCTCCAGCTCCACTATATCTTTCTTGTATACTGGTCCCCAGTACTGTACACAATGGGAAAAAAATTTCACTAAAATGCTGGTGTTACCCAAAATTTTTCATTTTCACAAGGGAAAATAGGAAAAAAAAAATTGTAACCCCATTTCTTCTGAGTATATAAATACCCCATATGTGGATGTAAAGTGCTCTGCGGGTGCACTACAATGCTCAGAAGAGAAGGAGCACCATTGGGCTTTTGAAGATAAATTTTGTCCATAATTGAAGGCCACGTGTGTTTACAAAGCCCCCACGGTGCCAGAACAGTGGAAACCCCCCCCCCCCCCACATGTTATTCCATTTTGTAAACTACACCTCTCAAGTAATGTAATAAGGGGTACAGTGAGCATTTACGCCCCACAGGTGTCTGACAGATTTTTGTAACAGTGGTCTGTTTGCACAGCCCTCTGTTCCAAAGATCTGTCAAACGCCAGTGGGGTATAAATACTCACTGCACCCCATATTAAATTCTGTGAGGGGTTTAGTTTCCAAAATGGGGTCACATGTGGGGGTACACTGTTCTGGCACCATGGGGGGGCTTTGTAAACTCACATGGCCCCTGACTTCCAATTCAACCAAATTCTCTTTTCAAAAGCTCAATGGCGCTCCTTCTATGCTGAGCATTGTAGTGCGCCAGCAGAGCACTTGATGTCCACATATGGGGTATTTTCATACTCAGAGGAAATGGGGTTACAAATTCTGGGGCTCATTTTCTCCAATTACTACTTGTAAAAATGTAAAATTTGGGGAAAAAATGCATTTTAATGAAAAATTATATTTTCTTAATTTACATATCAGACTTTAACAAAAAAGGTGTTAAAGGGGTATTCCAGGCAAAAACTTTTTTATATATATCAACTGGCTTCGGAAAGTTAAACAGATTTGTAAATTATGGCAAATAAGCAAGAGATTTCCGGCACTGCTAACTGGTAGCTGATAAGCTGAATAGATCGGTATACACCGCACTAGCTTCCACGAGGCTGTGTTTGCTGCAGTATATGGGGGTGCTCGGTGAAGGTGCACAAATCGCTATTTCCAATATAGAGGTATAAGAAAAACCGCACTCACCAGTATATCTTCGTGCAGGATACAATTTATTTCAACAAAGTGGCAGAAAAGTCCATGGAACACAGTGGTTACAGGTCGGCTAGGACTCTCGGGAGCGTTCCATCGGGTGCGACAGCTGTTTCACGGGTCTCAGCCCGCTTCGTCAGACCACGCCTTTCCGGTGGCGTCAGGTGTATTTTATACACACCTTTCACTGACGTCACTGGGAAGGGCGTTTACAAAAGAGGTGAAAAAGTGATGTTAAAAACATTTATAACAATAATGTGAATTAATCTATTAGATCAATTTATAAAAATACACTGAAGTCTAATTTGTAATTCTTGCAAACAGAAGCCAAGGTAATCCTGCGCACAAACGCGCAGGGTAATCTTGGCATGAATGACAAATTAGACTTCAGTGTATTTTTATAAATTGATCTAATAGATTGCAGAGAGTGTTGGTTTTAATTCACATTATTGTTATAAATGTTTTTAACGTCACTTTTTCACCTCTTTTGAAAACGCCCGGTGACGTCAGTGAAAGGTGTGTATAAAATACACCTGACGCCACGGGGAAGGTGTGGTCTGACAAAGCGGGCTGAGACCCGTGAAACAGCTGTCACACCTGATGGAACGCTCCCGAGAGTCCTAGCCGACCTGTAACCACTGTGTTCCATGGACTTTTCTGCCACTTTGTTGAAATAAATTGTATCATGCACGAAGATATACGGAGGAGTGCGGTTTTTCTTATACCTCTAGATTTGTAAATTACTTCTATTAAAAAAATCTTAATCCTTTCAGTACTTATGAGCTTCTGAAGTTAAGGTTGTTCTTTCCTGTCCTCTCTGATGACACCTGTCTCGGGAAACGCCCAGTTTAGAAGCAAATCCCCATAGCAAACCTCTTCTAAACTGGACGTTTCTCGAGACAGGAGTCATCAGAGAGCACTTAGACAGAAAAGAACAACCTTAACTTCAGAAGCTCATAAGTACTGAAAAGATTAAGATTTTTTAATAAAAGTAATTTACAAATCTGTTTAACTTTCTGGAGCCAGTTGATATATATAAAAAAAAGTTTTTGCCTGGAATACCCCTTTAAGGCTCACTGTACCGCTTATTACGTTCCTTAAGGGGTGTGGTTTCCAAAATAGTATGCCATGTGTTTTTTTTTTTGTTTGTTTTTTCTTTTTAATTTTGTGAAAAATTGCAAAATTGCTGCTGAACTTTGAAGCCCTCTGATGTCTTACATAGTTACATAGTTACATAGTTAGTACGGTCGAAAAAAGACATATGTCCATCAAGTTCAACCAGGGAATTAAAGGGTAGGGGTGTGGCGCGATATTGGGGAAGGGATGGGATTTTATATTTCTTCATAAGCATTAATGTTAATTTGTTCCAGGAA
Organism: Hyla sarda; assembly: GCF_029499605.1. Lineage (NCBI taxonomy): Eukaryota > Metazoa > Chordata > Amphibia > Anura > Hylidae > Hyla > Hyla sarda. The sequence continues at coordinate 115,609,807 of NC_079193.1, read as the reverse complement.
TGTATCTAAACCTGTTTTAAAGCTGTTAATTTTTCCTGCTGTGACCAGTTCCTGAGGTAGACTGTTCCATAAGTTCACGGTTCTCATGGTAAAGGAGGCGTGTCGCCCCTTGAGACTAAACTTTTTCTTCTCCAGACGGAGGCAGTGCCCCCTCGTCCTTTAGGGGGGTTTAACCTGGAACAGTTTTTCTCCATATTTTTTGTATGGGCCATTAACATACTTATATACGTTTATCATATCCCCCCTTAAACGTCTCTTCTCAAGACTAAACAATTGTAACTCCTTTAATCGCTCCTCATAGCTAAGATGTTCCATGCCCCATATTAGTTTAGTCGCGTGTCTCTGCACCCTTTCCAGCTCCACAGTGTCCCTTTTATGTACAGGCGACCAAAACTGAACAGCATATTCCAGGTGAGGCCGTACCAATGCTTTATAAAGGGGGAGTATTATGTCCCTTGAGTCCATGCCTCTTTTTATACACGACAATATCCTGCCGGCCTTTGAAGCAGCAGCCTGACATTGCATGCTATTCTGTAGTCTGTGACCGACAAGTACACCCAGATCCTTCTCTACCAGTGACTCTGCCAGTTTAATCGCCCCTAAGACATACAACGCATGCAGGTTATTAGTATCCAGATGCATAACTTTACATTTATCCACATTGAACCTCATTTGCCAAGTGGATGCCCAGACACTTAGTCTATCCAAGTCATCTTGTAACTTATGCACATCCTCTATAGACTGTACCGTGCTACAAAGCTTGGTGTCATCTGCAAAGATAGAAACAGAGCTGTTAATACCATCCTCTATATCATTGATAAATAAATTAAACAACAGCGGGCCCAGTACAGAATCTTGGGGTACACCACTAATAACCGGGGACCAATCAGAGTACGAATCATTGACCACCACTCTCTGGGTATGATCCATGAGCCAGTGTTCAACCCAGTTACAAACTAAAATTTCTAAACCCAAAGACCTTAACTTACCTGTCAGACGTCTATGAGGGACAGTATCAAACGCTTTGGCAAAATCCAGAAACACTATATCCACAGCCATTCCTCTGTCAAGGCTTCTACTCACCTCTTCATAAAAGCAAATTAGATTGGTTTGACAACTTCTATCCTTAGTAAACCCATGCTGGCTATCACTTATAATACAATTATCCCCTATGTATTCCTGTATGTAATCCCTTATAAGTCCTTCAAACAATTTACCCACAATGCACGTTAAACTTATCGGTCTATAGTTTCCTGGGGAAGACCTAGAGCCTTTCTTGAAGATTGGCACCACATTCGCCTTGCACCAGTCCCTTGGCACAATACCAGACACCAGTGAATCTCTAAATCTCATGAACAAGGGTACAGATATTACTGAACTTACCTCTTTAAGAACTCTTGGGTGCAATCCATCTGGCCCTGGAGATTTGCTTACATTTATATTACTTAACTTACCTTGTACCATCTCTACATTAAGCCAGTTCAGTACATTACATGATGTGTTACCAGCACTGACCTGGCCAATGTCAGCTCCTTCTTCCTTAGTATATACAGAACTAAAGAACCCATTCAGTAGCTCCGCTTTCTCTTTATCGCCTGTGACAACCTCCCCATTATCATTATTAAGGGGTCCTACATGCTCTGTCCTTGTTTTTTTTGCATTTATATATCTAAAAAAATATTTAGGATTAGTTTTGCTTTCTTTGGCCACCTGTCTCTCGTTTAGAATTTTTGCTGTTTTTATTACATTTTTACAGATTTTATTAAGCTCTTTGTACTGTTTAAATGTTATAGCTGACCCATCAGATTTGAATTTTTTGAAGGCTATTTTTTTGTTGTTTATTGCTCTTTTAACATCATTTGTCAGCCATGTAGGATTTAGTTTTAATCGTTTATATTTGTTCCCCTTTGGTATATATTTAGCTGTATAGTTATTTAGAGTTGATTTAAAGATGTCCCATTTACCTTCTGTATCAGTATTTGAGAACACCTCCCCCCAGTCTATGTCCTGTAGTGCAGCTCTCAGCCCAGGGGAATGTGCCTTTTTAAAGTTATTTGTTTTTGCCTTCCCCGCCTGTCTTTGTTTTCTACATTTTAAGTCAAAAGTAACTATATTGTGGTCGCTATTACCAAGGTTTTCCCGCACAGTTACATTACCAACCATCCCAGAGTTATTTATGCTTAAAGTGACAGTGGTCAGATGTGCAAAAAATGGCCGGGTCCTTAAGGTTAAAATGGGCTGGGTCCTTAACCTCTTCAGGACATAGGGCGTATGGATACACCCTGCATCCCGAGTCCTTAAGGACCGAGGGCGTATCCATACGCCCGTGGGAATTCTGGTCCCCACCGCTAGCCGGTTGGGGACCGGAGCCGGATGCCTGCTGAAATCGATCCCGGCATATTGCCCAGGGGGGTGATTATGTCCAGCGATCTGCGGCGATTCCGGGTCAATCGGGTCTCCAGTGACCCGGAATTACTGGCTGTTCGAACAGCCAGAGCCTGCAGGGGTGAGGTGGCACTGGTGCCACCTCACGATCTCCCTGATTCGTCGGCCGGATTACCGGCCGACCAATCAGGGCGCCTGCTGCGGGTGTCACTCCCGCAACCCGCTCCGCCCCTCTTCCTAGAGGACGTGAGCGGGTGCGGGACGTGCACCCCGGGTGCTGGGGACCCCAATCCCCGGCGTCAATGTTGGGATCGGGGCCCCAGGAGCAGCGGCGGAGACGACGAGGGACTGACCTCATGCGGCGTGGATCGTTGGAGGTGAGTGACATGCCCTTTTTGCATGCTGGGAGCTGTAGTTATAACTACAACTCCCAGCTTGCACAAACAGCTAATGTGCATGCTGGGAGTTGTAGTGGTGCATCTGAGAGTTGTAGTTTTGCAACAGCTGAAGGCACACTGGTTGTGAAACTCAGAGTTTTTTTCACCTAACTCAGTGTTTCACGACCGGTGTGCCTCCAGCTGTTGCAAACTCCAACTCTCAGCAGTCAATGTACACCATGCACCGTACATGCTGGGAGTTGTAGTTTTGCAACAGCTGGAGGCACACTGATTGTGAAACACTGAGTTAGGTCTCAAACTCAGTGATACATAACCAGTGTGCCTACAGCTGTTGCAAAGCTAAAACTCTCAGCATGTACAGTCTGTCAGCGCATGCTGGGAGTTGTAGTTTTGCAACAGCTGGATGTTCCCCCCCCCCCCCCCCAATGTGAATGTACAGGATACACTCACATGGGCGGAGGATTACAGTAAGTATCTGGCTGCAAGTTTGAGCTGCCGCAAATTTTCTGCCGCAGCTCAAACTGCCAGCGAGAAACTACTGTGAACCCCCGCCCGTGTGACTGTACCCTAAAAACACTACACTACACTAACTAAAAATAAAATAAAAAGTAAAAAAAACACTAAATATACACATACCCCTACACAGCCCCCCTCCCCTCCCCAATAAAAATGAAAGCGTCTGGTACGCCACTGTTTCCAAAACGGAGCCTCCAGCTGTTGCAAAACAACAACTCCCAGTATTGTCGGACAGCCGTTGACTGGGCATGCTGGGAGTTTTGCAACAGCTGGAGGCACCCTGTTTGGGAATCACTGGCATAGAATTCCCCTATGTCCACCCCTATGCAAGTCCCTAATTTAGGCCTCAAACGCGCATAGCGCTCTCGCTTTGGAGCCTTGTCGTATTTCAAGGCAACAGTTTAGGGTCACATATGGGGTATAGCCGTACTCGGGAGAAATTGTGTTACAAATTTTGGGGGGTATTTTCTGCTTTTACCCTTTTTAAAAATGTAAAATTTTTGGGAAAACAAGCATTTTAGGTAAAAAAAATGTTATTTTTTTTACATATGCAAAAGTCGTGAAACACCTGTGGGGTATAAAGGTTCACTTAACCCCTTGTTACGTTCCCCGAGGGGTCTAGTTTCCAAAATGGTATGCCATGTGGGTTTGTTTTTGCTTTCCTGGCACCATAGGGGCTTCCTAAATGCGGCAAAATTTGCTTTCAAAAAGCCAAATGTGATTCCTTCTCTTCCGAGACCTGTAGTGCGCCAGCAGAGCACTTTTCACCCCCATATGGGGTGTTTTCTGAATCGGGAGAAATTGGGCTTCAAATTTTTAGGGGTATTTTCTGCTATTACCCTTTTTAAAAATGTAACATTTTTGGGAAAACAAGCATTTTAGGTAAAATTTTTTTTTTTTTTTTTACATTTGCAAAAGTCGTGAAACACCTGTGGGGTATAAAGGCTCACTTTATCCCATGTTACATTCCCCGAGGGGTCTAGTTTCCAAAATGGTATGCCATGTGTTTTTTTTTTTTTGCTGTTCTGGCACCATAAGGGCTTCCTAAATACAACATGCACCCCAAAAACCATTTCAGAAAAACTTACTCTTCAAAATCCCCTTGTCGCTCCTTCCATTCTGAGCCCTCTACTGCGCCCGCCGAACACTTTACATAGACATATGAGGTATGTCCTTACTCGAGAGAAATTGGGCTACAAATACAAGTAAAAATTTTGTCCTTTTACCCCTTGTAAAAATTCAAAAATTGGGTCTACAAGAACATGTGAGTGTAAAAAATGAAGATTGTGAATTTTCTCCTTCACTTTGCTGCTATTCGTGTGAAACACCTAAAGGGTTAAAACGCATACTGAATGTCATTTTGAATACTTTGGGGGGTGTAGTTTTTATAATGGGGTCATTTATGGGGTATTTCTAATATGAAGACCCTTCAAATCCACTTCAAACCTGAACTGGTCCCTGAAAAATACCGAGTTTGAAAATTTTGTGAAAAATCGGAAAATTGCTGCTGACCGTTGAAGCCCTCTGGTGTCTTCCAAAAGTAAAAACACGTCAATTTTATGATGCAAACATAAAGTAGACATATTGTATATGTGAACCAAAAAAAAATGTATTCGTAATATCCATTTTCCTTACAAGCAGAAAGCTTCAAAGTTAGAAAAATGCAAAATTTTCTAATTTTTCATCAAATTTACGGATTTATTAATGTTTAAAGTGACAGTGGTCAGATGTGCAAAAAACGCTCCGGTCCTTAAGGCCAAAATGGGCTCCATCCTGAAGGGGTTAAGGGGGTTAAACATACTAATTTTGTTAAAAAGTTGGAGATTTTTTTTAAGCAGTACAAGAATAGATAAGTATGTAATCATTGACCTATGGAAGAAAAATTTCCATTATTACCGTAAATTGTACAGTGTGAAGACAAAACCTTCCAAAATTTGCAAAATTCTGGTTTTCTTTTAAATTTTGCAAAACAAATAGTATTTTTTTTGGTTGCGCCATACATATTATGGTAAAATGAGTGTTGCCATTACTAAGGACAACTGGTCGTGCAAAAGAAAAGACCTCATATTCGTCTGTGGATGAAAATATAAAAGTTATGATTTTTAACCCCTTAAGGACTCAGCCGTTTTTTTCAATTCTGACCACTGTCACTTTAAACATTAATAACTCTTTCTTTTACTTATCATTCTGATTCCGAGATTGTTTTTTCATGACATATTCTACTTACACATAGTTGTAAAATTTTATGGTAACTTTGGCATACTTTCTTGGTGAAAAATCCCACAATTTTATGAAAAAAATGAAAATTTTGCATTTTTCTAACTTTGAAGCTCTCTGCTTGTAAGGAAAATGGATATTCAAAATAAAAAAAATTTTGGGTTCACATATACAATATGCCTACTTTATGTTTTGGAAGACACCAGAGGGCTTCAAAGTTCAGCAGCAATTTTCAAAGTTTTCACAAAATTTCCGAACTCGATATTTTTCAGGGACCAGTTCAGTTTTGAAGTGGATTTGAAGGGTCTTCATATTAGAAATACCCCATAAATGACCCCATTATAAAAACTACACCCCCCAAAGTATTCAAAATGACATTCAGTCAGCGTTTTAACCCTTTAGGTGTTTCACAGGAATAGCAGCAAAGTGAAGGAGAAAATTCAAAAATCTTAATTTTTTACACTCGCATGTTCTTGTAGACCCAATTTTTGAATTTTTGCAAGTGGTAAAAGGAGAAAATGTTTACTTGTATTTGTAGCCCAATTTCTCTCGAGTAAGCACATACCTCATATGTCTATGTAAAGTGTTCGGCGGGCGCAGTAGAGGGATCAGAAGGGAAGGAGCGACAAGGGGATTTTGGAAAGATCATTTTTCTGAAATGGTTTTTGGGGGGCATGTCACCTTTAGGAAGCCCCTAGGGTGTCAAAACAGCAAAAAAAAATCCATTTTGGAAACTAGACCCCTCTGGGAATGTAACATGGGATAAAGTGAGCCTTAATACCCCACAGGTGTTTCATGACTTTTGCAAATGTAAAAAAAAAAAAAAAGCAGAAAATACCCCACAAAATTTGAAGCCCAATTTCTCCCGATACAGAAAACACCCCATATGGGGGTGAAAAGTGCTTTGCTGGCGCACTACAGGTCTCAGAAGAGGAGTAGTCACATTTGGAAGCAAATTTTGCTCTGGGGGCATGCCGCATTTAGGAAGCCCCTATGGTGCCAGGACAGCAAAAAAAAAAAAAACACACATGGCATACTATTTTGGAAACTAGACCCCTTGGGGAACGTAACAAGGGGTTAAGTGAACCTTTATACCCCACAGGTGTTTCACGACTTTTGCATATGTAAAAAAAAAAAAAAAATTTTTTTTACCTAAAATGCTTGTTTTCCCCCAAATTTTACATTTTTAAAAAGGGTAAAAGCAGAAAATACCCCCCAAAATTTGTAACACAATTTACGGCGATACCCCAAATGTGACCCTAAACTGTTGCCTTGAAATACGACAGGGCTCCAAAGTGAGAGCACCATGCCCATTTGAGGCCTAAATTATGGACTTGCATAGGGGTGGACATTGGGAATCACTGGCGTAGAATACCCCTAACAGGGTGCCTCCAGCTGTTGTAAAACTCCCAGCATGCCTGGACAGTCAGTGGCTGTCTGGTAATACTGGGAATAGTTTTGCAACAGCTGGAGGCTCCGTTTTGGAAACAGTGGCGTACCAGATCATTGGGGAGGGGAGGGGGGCTGTGTAGGGGTATGTGTATATGTAGTGTTTTTTACTTTTTATTTTGTGTTAATGTAGTGTAGTATAGTGTTTTTAGGGTACAGTCGCACGGGCGGGGGTTCACAGTAGTTTCTTGCTGGCAGTTTGAGCTGCGGCAGAAAATTTGCCGCAGCTCAAACTTGCAGCCGGATACTTAATGTAAACCTCCGCCCATGTGAGTGTACCCTGTACGTTCACATTGGGGAGTGGGGAACATCCAGCTGTTGCAAAACTACAACTCCCAGCATGCGCTGACAGACTGTACATGCTGAGAGTTTTAGTTTTGCAACAGCTGTAGGCACACTGGTTATGTATCACTGAGTTTGTGACCTAACTCAGTGTTTCACAACCAGTGTGCCTCCAGCTGTTGCAAAACTACAACTCCCAGCATGTACGGTGCATGCTGGGAGTTGAAGTTTGCAACAGCTGGAGGCACACCGGTCGTGAAACACTGAGTTAGGTAAAAAAAAAAACTCAGTTTCACAACCAGTGTGCCTTCAGCTGTTGCAAAACTACAACTCTCAGCAGTCACTGACAGCCAACGGGCATGCTGGGAGTTGTAGTTAAGCAACCAGCAGATGCACCACTACAACTCCCAGCATGCACTTTGGCTGTTTGTGCAAGCTGGGAGTTGTAGTTATACAACAGCTGAAGGTACACTTTTCCATAGAAAAAATGTGCCTCCAGCTGTTGCAAAACTATAAGTCCCAGCATGCCCATAAGGGAATGCTGGGAGTTGTGGTGGTCTGCCTCCTGCTATTGCATAACTACAGCTCCCAGCATGCCCTTTTTGCATGCTGGGAGCTGTTGCTAAGCAACAGCCGGAGGCTGTCACTCAGCTCCAACTGCTGATCCACGCCGCCACTGCAGGTCAGTCCCTCATCGCTGCCGCCACTCCTTGGGCCCCGATCCCAACAGGGATGCAGGGGATCGGGGTCCCCAGCTGCCGGGGTCCTCTTCCCACACCTGATCACGTCCTCCGGAAGAGGGGCGGAATTCCCACGGGCGTATGGATACGCCCTGCGTCCTTAAGGACTCGGAATGCAGGGCGTATCCATACGTCCTGCGTCCTGAAGAGGTTAAAAGGCGGGGAGGAAAAAACAAAAATACAAAACTAAAATTGGTCTGGTCCTTAAGGCCAAAATGGGCTTGCTCCTTAATCACTAAGGGACCACGGGCGTACAGGTACGCCCTGGTACTTAAGGACCAAGGGCATATCTGTACGACGCATGGCGGGGACCGGACCGGGATGGCTGCTGATATCTATCAACAGGCATCCCGTGCCAATGCCTAGGTTGGCAATCGCCGCAAATCGTCAGTGAATTCACACCGACGATTTGCGACGATTCCGGGTCATACAAGTCTCCGGTGACCCAGAAAATAAGGGGGATCGGGGTTGTTCAAGACACCCATGATCCTCCTGAAGGGATAGGAGTGAGGTGGCAGGGGTGCCTCCCCTCCTATCCCTGCTATTAGTCGGTCAGAAGAGACAGACCAATAGCAGATCAGGGGCGGGGGTTTAAAGTTCGGTTCCCACGTTCTGCCCACCCACAGTAGTCTGCGCAGAACGGGGGAACCGGCGGTGACCGATGCCGATGGTCCACTTACCATCGGCGATCAGTGGCGGGCGGCAGAGGACGGTGGTGCAGTGATCCTACTGAAGCCGGTGAGTAGTTGCCTAGCAACATCTGGAGGGCTACAGTTTTGAGGCCACTTTATATGTTGCAAAACTAAAACTACCAGCATGCCCAGACAGCTGTATGCTGTTTGGGCATGCTGGGATTTGCAGTTTTGCAACAGCTGGAGGGCTACAGTTTGGAGATCACTGTGCGGTGGTTTCTAAACCGTGGCCCTTCAGATCTTGCAAAACTAGCTAACAGCTGTCTCGGCATGCTGGGAGTTGTAGTTGCGTACCTCCAGTTGTTGCATAACTACATCTCCCAGCATGCCCTTTCGGTGATCAGTACATGCTGGGAGCTGTAGTTTTGCAGCTGGAGGCACACTGGTTGTAAAATACTGAGTTAGGTGTGCCTCCAGCTGTTGCAACAGTACAACTCCCAGCATGCACGGTCTGTCAGTGCATGTTGGGAGTTGTAGTTTTGCAACAGCTGGAGGTTTGCCCACAGGGTACATTCACATGGGTGGGTTTACAGTGAGTTTCCTGCTTTAAGTTTTAGCTGTGGCAAATTTTCCGCCGCAGCGCAAACTCCTAGCGAGAAATTTTACCGTAAACCCCTACACTAAAAAACCCCTAAAAACACTACACATAAGAAAGGGTAAAGCACTACATATACACCCCTTACGCTGTCCCCTCCAATAAGAATTAAAACGTATCGTATGACAGTGTTTCCAAAACGGAGCCATTAGCTCGGAGTTTAGCTGGAGGCACCATGTTTCGGAATCACTGGCATAGAATACCCCTATTCCACCCCTATGCAATCCCTAATTTAGTCCTCAAATGCGCATCGCGCTCTTTCACTTCAGAGCCCTGTCGTATTTCAAGGAAACAGTTTAGGGCCACATATGGGGTATTTCTGTACTAGAGAGCAATTGCACTACAAATTTTGGGGGGCTTTTTCTCCTTTTACCCCTTATGAAAAGGAAAAGTTAGGTTCTACACCAGCCTGTTAGTGTAAAAACAAATAAAAATTTGCACTGACATGATGATGTTGCCCCATACTTTTTATTTTCACAAGAGGTAAAAGGAAAAAAAGACCCCAAAATCTGTAACGCAATTTCTCCTGAGTACAGAAATACCCCATATGTGGGCGTAAAATGCTCTGTGGACGCACAACAAGGCTCAGGAGTGAGAGGGCACTATGTACATTTGAGGCCTAAATTGGTGATTTGCACAGGGGTGGCTGATTTTACAGTGGTTCTGACATAAATGCAAAAAAAAAAAAAATACACCCCTCACGTAATGTAATAAGGGGTGCAGTGAGCATTTACACCCCACAGGTGTCTGATAGATTTTTGGAACAGTGGTCTGTGAAAATGAAAAATTTACTTTTTCATTTGCACAGCACACTGTTCCAAAGATCTGTCAAACTCCAGTGGGATGTAAATGCTCACTGCACCCCTTATTAAATTCTGTGAGGGGTGTAGTTTCCAAAATGGGGTCACATGTGGGGGGGGTCCACAATTCTGGCATCACGGGGGGGCTTTGTAAACACACGTGGCCTTCAATGCCATGGTCGTGACATAAGAGATATTCAAAAAGTTTAACATTTCTTCTGTAGTATATAGCCCCTAAAAAGTACTGGAAGGATTAAGATTTTTTAATAGAAGTAATTTACAAATCTGTTTAACTTTCTGGCACCAGTTAATTAAAAAAAAAAGTTTTCCACGGTAGTACCCCTTTAACAAGCTTTCTGATTTTCTTATTTTGTATACTTTAGGGGTTAAAGGGATACTCGGCTGGAAAATTTTTATTTAAATCAACTGTTGCCAGAAAGTTAAATAGATTTGTAAAATACATCTATTTAAAAATCTTAATCCTTCCATTATTTATCAGCTGCTATGTGTTCCACAGGAAGTTCTTTTCTGTTTGATTCGCTAGTTCACACATGCGGCACTAGCTGGTAGCAGGTACAGGAAGATCTGGAAGGTAGGAATGATTTGCGGACTGCGCCGCTTCCTGGAGATTAGCAATCTGCGTCGCTTCTTTGGTAGAATTACAGACTGCGCCGCTCCAATAGGTAGAATCATAAGTGATAGTAGATGGGTCAGGTGGGACAGCATCCTCGTGGATGCCTGGCAGGATGTTGGTGTTTTTACACACCAGATGTAGGAAAGGCAGTTAGAACTGAAATACTAATAGTAGTAAAAGGCAGCAATGTAAGTTTAAAATAGTTCAATTGGCTGGACGCATTTCAGGATAACCATCCTTTCTTCAGCAGCCTATGTGGAATACAAGATAATGAACTTGCTTTAAATTTTGCTCCTACAGACCCATAGTAGGGCTTGTTCTTTGCATCACCAATTGTACTCTGTAATGAAATCAATCAATTAATAACAAAATCTACCACAAAGCAAAAAAACATACCTTTGTGGGATGAAATTGGAAAAAAAAATACGCCATTTTCTAAATTATATGGGCTTTTGTTTCGACACAGTGCAATTTTCTGGAAAATTACACCTTCTTTATTCTGTTGGTCCATACGGTTGCAAGGATACCCAATTTATATAGGTTTTATTTTACTAATTAAAAAAATTATAACTACATGCACTAAAATTAGTATGTTTAGAATTGTCATCTTCTGACCCCTATAACTTTTTATTTTTCCACATATGGGGCTATATGAGTTTTTATGGTATATTAAGTGATCAAAAATGCACAGTTTTGGATATTGTTTTTTTTTTTTACATGTACACCATCGACCATGCGGTTAAACTAACCTTATATTTTAATCGGACATTTACGCACTTGGTGATACCACATATGATTAAGTTTATTTTTTAATACATTATTTTATTTAAAAAATTTGAAAAGGGGGATGATTCAAACTTTTATTAGGGAAGGGATTAATTCACTTTTTTTCCCCAAAAAAAAAAGTATTCGAGGAATTTTTTTTATTTGACTATGCTATAGGGGCTATAAAGTTAGTGTAGTTCATAATATACTTTCTGTACCTGTCTCTGATGGCTGGTCTTGCATTCTTTTGTGATATTTGCTCTGGATGTTCATTTTTAACAGCAAAGGAAATTACTTCTGTCTCAGGTATTCCCAGGATGCAGTGCAGCCAAGACACTACCTCACTAGTTAGGTGATGACAGGGAGCTTGTTCTGCTTCAATGGGTAGAGCGACCACAGGGAATTTGCAACAGTTGGAGGCACCCTGGTTAGAAAGCACTGGTCTTTTGCATAGAATTTGTGGTTCAATGGGTGGGGTGGCTGTCGAAAGGAGAAAAGTGGAATAATGGGATTTTTAGTGAAAGAGAAAACTCCAAAAGGAAATACCCAATTAACAAAAAGAAAACCAAAGCTTTATGCTAATCTCACAATATAGTCATTTAACCCAAAGACAAGCATGGATCCTTCCTAAGAATGTCCATTACTGTCTGGCAAGTAAGTGCTAAAATTACCTTATGATGGATTACCCCTTTAACTTTTCTTTTTACACTTTTTTTTTTGTCCCCATAGGGGGCTATACGATGCAATCTTTTGATTGCATACACTGTTCAATGCTATGCCTGCATGGCTGGTTGCGAGCAGTAGAAGACTGATTGGACAGTGGGGAGGCAGGTAAGGGCCTTTCCGCCATCCACTCAGCTGAACGGGACCCGCAATGTCACCGCGGATGTTCCGTTCAGCTCCACTGAGCTAACCAGCACCATTAACCCGCATTTTAGGCGCCTCAATCAAAGTTGATTGTGGCATCTAAAGGGTTTATGTCAGGATGATCAGTGGTGCCCGGCATTAATTGTGGGTCCTGTCTGCTCATAGCTTCTCCAAGCTTGAGAGAATGGTTAAAACACCAGTAATGAGACCAGGGCATACAGGTATGCGCTCAGTCCTTAAAGACCAGGATGCAAGGGTGTACCTGTATGCCCTTTGTCCTGGACGGGTTAAAGGTTTTCTGAGAGATGCTATTCTGAGGTATCTCAATTAAAATAACCTAATAACAAAGCAACAACATATGTTTATGCAGGATCAGTCCTGTCAGATTAATCTGATCAGCTTCTATGAGGAGGTCAGTTATAGATTGGACTGTGGTGAAGCTGTGGATGTTAACAACATGGAGAGGAGTCTCCTGCTCACTGAGCAGGCACTCTCCGGAATAGAGGTGGGGGAGGACAGTGGGACGGAGTTGCAGGACAGTCAGGCAGTTAGCTGGGTTACAGTTAGAAAGAGGGGTAGGGGAAAGAGTGTCAGGGAGGCTAGTCCTGAACTGGCACACCCCAACAAGTTTGCCCGCTTGGCAGATGAGGGGGATGCCATTACAGAGCTAGCAGAACTGCAGCAGGATACCGCCTCTGACTGCCAGGGGGGTGTCTGCTCCAGTAAGGAGGGAGGGAGGAGTACAGGGCAGGCCAGACAGGTACTAGTGGTGGAGGACTCAATTATTAGGGGCACAGACAGGGCAATCTGTCACAAAGACCGGGATCGCCGAACAGTGTGTTGTCTGCCTGGCGCACGAGTTCGGCACATCGCGGATCGGGTTGACAGGTTGCTGGGCGGGGCTGGAGAGGACCCAGCAGTCATGGTACATATTGGCACCAATGACAAAGTAAGAGGTAGGTGGAGTGTCCTTAAAAATTATTTCAGGGACTTAGGCCGCAAGCTTAAGGCAAGGACCTCCAAGGTAGTATTTTCTGAAATACTACCAGTACCACGAGCCACACCAGAGAGGCAGCGGGAGATCAGGGAGGTAAACAAGTGGAGTAGGAGCTGGTGTAGGAAGGAAGGGTTTGGGTTCATGGAGAACTGGGCTGACTTCGCTGTCGGTTACCGGCTCTACCGTAGGGACGGGCTGCACCTCAATGGGGAGGGTGCAGCTTTGCTTGGGGAGAAGATGGCTAGAAGGGTGGAGGAGTGTTTAAACTAGGGACTTGGGGGGAGGGAACCTACAGCAAAGAGGGGGAAGATAGTGTATATAGAGAGGTGGGAATTATAAATGTACCTGGGGGTGGAGCGGAGGGAGGGGTTAGAATAGTTAATAGGAATAGGCTTCATAGAAAATTGAAACTTACACCCTTGAATCCCATTAACCCCAATAACATAAAGGATGGAAATGTAAAGTGTATGTTCACAAATGCCAGAAGCCTAGCAAATAAAATGGGGGAGCTTGAGGCCTTGATACTGGAGGAACATATTGATATAGTTGTGGTCACTGAGACATTGCTGGACTCCTCGCATGACTTGGCTGTCAATCTGCAGGGGTTTACATTGTTTCGCAAGGATAGAATGAACAGAAAAGGTGGTGGAGTCTGTCTGTATGTAAGAAGTGGTATGAAAGTCAGTGTGAACGATGCCATAGTGTGTGATGATTTTGAGGAGGTGGAATCACTGTGGGTAGAATTACAAAAGGAGGGAAATACTGAAAAAATAATATTTGGGGTAATCTACAGACCCCCTAATATCACTGAAGAGATAGAAGCTCGGCTTCATAAACAAATAGAGAGGGCTGCCCGGGCAGGTACAGTGGTAATAATGGGAGATTTTAACTATCCAGATATAGATTGGGGTCCGGGGTTGGCTAAAACTACAAAGGGGCGACAATTCCTAAATTTATTGCAGGATAATTTTATGGGCCAGTTTGTGGAGGACCCAACAAGAAGTGATGCCTTGTTGGATCTGATCATTTCCAACAACGCAGAGCTGGTTGGTAATGTAACTGTGCGGGAAAACCTTGGTAATAGCGACCACAATATAGTTACTTTTGACTTAAAATGTAGAAAACAAAGACAGGCGGGGAAGGCAAAAACATATAACTTTAAAAAGGCAAATTTCCCTGGGCTGAGGGCTGCACTACAGGACATAGACTGGGGGGAGGTGTTCTCAAATACTGATACAGAAGGTAAATGGGACATCTTTAAATCAACTCTAAATAACTATACATCTAAATATATACCAAAGGGGAACAAATATAAACGATTAAAACTAAATCCTACATGGCTGACACATGATGTTAAAAGAGCAATAAACAACAAAAAAATAGCCTTCAAAAAATACAAATCTGATGGGTCAGCTATAACATTTAAACAGTACAAGGAGCTTAATAAAATCTGTAAAAATTTAATAAAAACAGCAAAAATTCAAAATGAGAGACAGGTGGCCAAAGAAAGCAAAACTAATCCTAAATATTTTTTTGGATATATAAATGCAAAAAAACCAAGGACAGAGCATGTAGGACCCCTTAATAATGATAATGGGGAGGTTGTCTCAGGCGATCAAGAGAAAGCGGAGCTACTGAATGGGTTCTTTAGTTCTGTATACACTATGGAAAAAGGAGCTGACATTGGCCAGGTCAGTGCTGGTAACACATCATGTAATGTACTGAACTGGCTTAATGTAGAGATGGTACAAGGTAAGTTAAGTGATATAAATGTAAGCAAATCCCCAGGGCCGGATGGACTAAACCCAAGAGTTCTTAGAGAGGTAAGTTCAGTAATATCTGTACCCCTGTTCATGATATTTAGAGATTCTCTGGTGTCTGGTATTGTGCCAAGGGACTGGCGCAAGGCGAATGTGGTGCCAATCTTCAAAAAGGGCTCTAGGTCTTCCCCAGGAACTATAGACCGGTAAGTTTAACGTGCATTGTGGGTAAATTGTTTGAAGGACTTATAAGGGATTACATACAGGAATACATAGGGGATAATTGTATTATAAGTGATAGCCAGCATGGGTTTACTAAGGATAGAAGTTGTCAAACCAATCTAATTTGCTTTTATGAAGAGGTGAGTAGAAGCCTTGACAGAGGAATGGCTGTGGATATAGTGTTTCTGGATTTTGCTAAAGCGTTTGATACTGTCCCTCATAGACGTCTGACAGGTAAGTTAAGGTCTTTGGGTTTGGAAATTTTAGTTTGTAACTGGATTGAACACTGGCTCATGGATCGTACCCAGAGAGTGGTGGTCAATGATTCATACTCTGATTGGTCCCCGGTTAATAGTGGTGTACCCCAAGGTTCAGTACTGGGCCCGCTGTTGTTTAATTTATTTATCAATGGTATAGAGGATGGTATTAACAGCTCTGTTTCTATCTTTGCAGATGACACCAAGCTTTGTAGCACAGTACAGTCTATAGAGGATGTGCATAAGTTACAAGATGACTTGGATAGACTAAGTGTCTGGGCATCCACTTGGCAAATGAGGTTCAATGTGGATAAATGTAAAGTTATGCATCTGGGTACTAATAACCTGCATGCATCGTATGTCTTAGGGGGGATTAAACTGTCAGAGTCACTGGTAGAGAAGGATCTGGGTGTACTTGTAGATCACAGACTACAAAATAGCATGCAATGTCAGGCTGCTGCTTCCAAAGCCGGCAGGATATTGTCATGTATCAAAAGAGGCATGGACTCAAGGGACAGGGACATAATACTTCCTCTTTATAAAGCACTGGTACGGCCTCACCTGGAATATGCTGTTCAGTTTTGGACACCTGTCCATAAAAGGGACACTGCGGAGTTGGAAAGGGTGCAGAGACGCGCGACTAAACTAACATGGGGCATAGAACATCTTAGCTATGAGGAGCGATTAAAGGAGTTACAATTGTTTAGTCTTGAGAAGAGACGTTTAAGGGGGGATATGATAAACGTATATAAGTATATTAATGGCCCATACAAAAAATATGGAGAAAAACTGTTCCAGGTTAAACCCCCCCAAAGGACGAGGGGGCACTCCCTCCGTCTTTACCGTGAGGACTGTGAATTTATGGAACGGTCTACCTCAGGAACTGGTCACAGCAGGAACAATTAACAGCTTTAAAACAGGATTAGATAAATTCATGGAACAAAATAACATTAATGCTTATGAAGAAATATAAAATCCCATCCCTTCCCCAATATCGCGCCACACCCCTACCCCTTAATTCCCTGGTTGAACTTGATGGACATATGTCTTTTTTCGACCGTACTATGTAACTATGTAACTATGTAACTATATGTATATATCTGGACTTTTCTAAGGCATTTGATACTGTGCCACACAAAAGGTTAGTACATAAAATGAGGAAACTGGAACTAGGGGAGGATATGTGTAAATGGGATAGCAATTGGCTCAGTGATAGGAAGCAGAGGATGGGGATCAATGCAACTTACTCTGATTGGATGACAGTGACAAGTGGGGTACCACAGGGGTCAGTACTGGGTCCACTACTTTTTATATTATTTAGGTCAGAACCTGCAGGGTTAATAAGTTCTGACAGGTTCTTTGTTTGTTTGGTTGCCGGGTTACACCCTGCTGTCTGGCTGGTCAGCTGACTGATTGAGCACCTGTGGCCTAACTATTTAACCCAGAAGTTGGCTCTCAGCCAATGCCTGTGAAACAGTCTTCTGACCTAAGTAGCTAGCATGTGTACCCTGTATCTTTTGTATTACCCGGCATCCTTGACTTCTGGCTTCCTACTCGACTTCCCTCTGGTTATAGCGATTTGGTACTTCTGTCCTCTCCTGGCTTTGAAGCGGTTTGCTAACTGACTTGTGTGTGTGTGTTTAGTTTTATTTTTGTTAGTTGCCTGTATCCTACTGGTCCCGGACTTCGACAGTTTCTTTGTATTTTATTGTGTTGACATTTACCCCCCTCACGAATTCAGGAAGGGACTGTCTTCGTGGTTACGGACCTGTCAGTTAGGGCAGGTACGTAAGTAGTCAGGGATAGGGGAGTGGACAAGATCAGAGTGCAGTCCTTCCCTGCCCCTACGTGACATTAATGACCTTGTAGAGGGATTACAGAGTAGAAATTCTATATTTGCAGATTACACTAAACTGGGTAGGGTGATCACAATAGAGGATGATAACATAATATTACAGAGGGATCTGGGAAAGCTGGAGGCTTGGGCACAAACATGGCAAATGAGGCTTAATGTGGAGAAATGTAAGGTTATGCACTTGGGCCATAAAACAAAATGTACAATTATGTGCTAAATAATAAAACATTAGATAAAACTTCTACCAAAAAGGATTTGAGAGTAATGGTGGACAGTAAACTCTACTTTAGTGATCAGTGCAAGGCAGCAGCTGCCAAGGCTAATAAAGTCATGGGATGTATCAAGAGAGGCATAGAGGCTCGGGACAGGAGCATAGTTCTACCTCTGTATAAATCATTAAATCAGACCACATATGGAGTATTGTATCCAGTTTTGGGCGCCTGTGTATAGTAGGGACATGGCTGAACTGGAGAGGTTGCTGAGGAGGGCGACAAAGATAAGTCAGGCTATCAAGCTTGGCGTTATTCAGTTTGGAGAAAAGACGTCTTAGTGGCGATCTGATCACAATGTACACATTTATGAATGGACATCTTTCTAGTGATTATTTTCTACCCAGGATTAACCATGACAAGGGGGCATCCCCTACATCTAAAGGAAAGAAGGTTTCACCATCATCACAGACAGGCATTCTTTACTGTGTTAGCAGTGAAACTATGGAACTCTCTGCCACATGATGTTGTGATGTCTGACTCAATCAGTTCAAGGCGGGGTCTGGATGTTTTTGTAGAAAACTATAATATTACAGGTTATGGATACTAGATTTATGTGGATAGAACATTTACCCAGGGATTTTTTTCTGATTGCCATATTGGAGTTACCATTTTGCCTTCCTCTGGATCAACACAGTAAAGCTTTAGGTTGAACTTGATGGACTCTTGCCTTTTTTTCAACCTTTTAAACTATGTAACTATGTAACTACTGTATAACCTGTATCCGACAAAAAAGTCGGCCCAGTTCTTCATAAACCAAGACCTCTCCTTCCTACACCAGTTTTTGAGCCAGTTGTTTTGCTCCCTAATCTCCTTAAAAACCAACGTTGACCAATGACTCCAGAATTGCTATCCTGGCCCCTGGTGCAGTCTTTTTCCTGCTTCTGGGGCCTGACATGTTACACTTCACTCAGTTAATCACAGTTGCAGTGATGTCTCTCCTCGGGCGGTGATTGTGCGATTTATCAGGCCTGGGCACCAGTAAGATGATCAGGGCCGGGCACAATACACTGCCGGTTAGAATATCACCAGGCAAGGCGGGACATCACTAGTATGGCGATTAGCTGAGTGGCCCTGTGACATCTCGGGCTCCAGAAGCAGGAAGAAGACCAGAGGATGGGACATCGATTCCAGAAGCATCAGGTGAGCGGCTGGTGCAGCTCTTCTTCTGCAGCACTAGTTAACCCTTTCCTCACTGGGCCCACGCATAGTGCTCAGCCCAGCAAGGAATGAGAGTAGAACAGTGATCTATACAGATTGCTGTTTTACTGTATGTTGACAAAAGGTTAAGATCTCTGGTTAACTGAATGTTCTTACTAGATAGTTATAGGAGTCCAGGCTCCAGTACTGGATACATTGGTGTGCTATGCACTGCTGTTTACCATACGGCCAGTGGAGGTAAGTAGTAAGGCTATGCATCACTACTTACCTCCGTAGATGCTGCCACTATAGTGTTTTATGTGGCACAAAACCGCCATAGTCTCAGCATGCTGCATTTTTTGGGTAACATCTAGTTATCCCCAAAACAGCCAAAAGCAGGGGGAGGGGGGGGGGGAAGCCAAATCCAAAAATGCTAAGTGGGTTTGGGGTTATATAATCCCTTATTGACTACCTGCCAACATTTGGCCACAGCGTAAAAACAAAGTGCAGCAGGTATGGCATATTTTTGGGCGTTCCCTCCCCCCCCCCCCCCCCCCAAAAAAAAAAAAAAAATAATAATAATATAAAATGAACAATATTCTGCTTCGTAGTGGGACCCACATAATAAGCTATGAGACGATTTCCTTAAAACTATACAGTTCCTTTAAAGTTTTACATCTTTCTAAATGTAACAGTAAATGTAAAAGTCAAACTGCTTGTTGTTTAGTGAACTCATTAAAAAGTTGTATGCATTTTAAGTGCTACTTTTTATACGCATTTAGCCTTGAAAAGCTGGAAACAAACTAACGTAAACCAGTCTTTAAAGACCAAATAAAACTATAGTTAGTGTATACTGCAGCAAATAAATTACATTTGAAGATATAGTCGTTTTCTAGTCAAGGTTAATAGCTTTGACATGCTCATGTTTGTAAGGAACTGTTATATGAATTGCTTCTTGTAAAATGATTGTTAAGTCAGGTGTATAATTAAATTTGTCATAGGTATAATTAGGGGTTAATGTTTATTTATGTTGGCTCATGCTTATATTTAGTCATAACTTTTTGTCATAAGTTTCTGTATATAAGGTTAGGGTGGCAATAGAAATTATCTTGCCGGTTTTGATACTTATATTGATAGATCTTAATTAAATTTTACCAGCATTCAGGTCTTTTGTATCAGCTCACTCGGGGTATATCTTACCACAGAATCCAGAAAAAAAAAAACATATAAAACACATCCAAAAAAATTCAACAAAAACATAATGGCATAACTGAGTCCCCTTTCACACTATTAAAATTCATCCATAATGAACGTCCGTCATAAAAATCTTGAAAATCGGCCGTTAGAAAATCCTGTTATAGGATTTTTCTAATAGCTGTTTTAACCCATTATCGCCAGTTATTAATAACGGCCATTATTTTATGACGGGCGATAGTAACGGGAGAAATAGTGCATGCACTATTTCTTCCATTCATTCACCCGTCACAAAATAACGGGCAATAACGGGTTAAAACCACTATTAGAAAAATCCCATAGACTATAATAGGATTTTTTAATGGCCGATTTCCAGGGTTTTTATAATGGGCGTTTATAACGGAGGTGTATATTTAGGTATATTTTTATAGTCAAAGCAGCCTTACACAGATTGATACTGGGCTTTAAGCATTAATAACTCTGGAATGCTTTTACTTATGTATTTGATTCCGAGATTGTTTTTTCCTGACATATTCTACTTTAACATAGTGGTAAATTTTCGTCGATAGTTGCATCATTTCTTTGTGAAAAATGCAAAAATTTCATGAAAATTTTTTCATTTTTCTAACTTTGAAACTTTCTGCTTGTAAGGAAAATAGACATACCAAATAAAT
This sequence comes from Hyla sarda, assembly GCF_029499605.1. NCBI lineage: Eukaryota > Metazoa > Chordata > Amphibia > Anura > Hylidae > Hyla > Hyla sarda. The sequence goes on along the minus strand of NC_079193.1, from coordinate 115,589,099 downwards.
GATATATTGATTCACATATTCAATATGTTTACTTTATGTTGGCATCATGAAGCTGACATGTTTTTACTTTTGGAAGACATCAGAGGGCTTCAAAGTTCAGCAGCAATTTTCCAATTTTCACAACATTTTCAAAATCGGAATTAGACCGGGGTAACGTGAGAAATGGTAACTCACAGTTCTCTTAGCAACAGAGCAAACACTTCCACTAGTTGGAGGCACAATCTTTAACAAGATAATGGGCAGGCATTGCTTCCTGAAAATGTGATAGCCTGGGGGTGTAGCTGTTCGGTAATTAAAGGGTGTCTGCTTAACCCTTTCTATTTGTGATGCCAGGGTGAGGGCTCCTCTGCAATGCTTGTCCTACCCCCACCCTTCCCAAGAGCGATAGGGAGGTATGGAATAATTGAATGTCCACAACTGGAGAGTTTGCTGAAAACAGTTGGAGCTTTTACTGAAGATTTTATGCAAGCTTCATAACCGGAACAGGCAAAGTCTTAAAGATTGACAGTGGTTGGGACCTTAAGCGTTTTAGAGTAGACTTATATGCGCTGTTCAGCTGGATTTAGGGGATTTAGTTGAGGTTCAGCAGTCTCGCTAGCTTTAGTGGGGATTTAGTTTAGAACTCACGGTTTAGTTTAGGCTGAGGCCGGCATATTTCTGGCTTAGCTTGTCTTTGAAAGTTGCGCAGATCCGTCCTGCTAGTCCGGCATCCACGAGAGCAGCAACCCAAGAGAGCGATCATTGGCTACAGCTCCCTTATATGGGCAGGGGCTGGACTTAAGCTGATTGACAGAAGTACTGGACCAATCATCTTTACAAAGGGTTATAGGTAATCATGTTACCCAAGGACCTCCAAAGGTCCTCCAACATACCATAGAGGAATTAACATAGTCACATGGCCGAAGGTCCTGAGACACTACCAAGGTAAGCATACTAATATACATTATATTAAATATACCCATTACTAAATATGCACACACAAACACCATAAAATTAGAGAAGGAGGAGGCGACTAGGGGCTGTCCCACCTGGGGGACTCTACCTGAACGTAGTAACTCTGACTTTGGGGACCACCATACAAGGTATGGTATGCAATACGGTACCAGGACACCACAAAAACATATCCTATTAGGCATATCCTTAATAAGACTTTCTATCTTACCACCTTCTTTATTCAACAGTAGCGTTGAGAGAGCCGAGCCTGGTGAACCCACTTTTTTATTTTTTTATTATGACTTTTTTTTATATCAATTCTTTATTTTGAATTTTTCATTAGAACAGCAGTAGAACCAGTAATAAAAACAATAATAACAGCATTAAGGTTGTGAGCTTTCAGGCCCCAAGTAGTAAGAAGGTACAAACTTACATTGCATATAGGAGACATTTGTTAATAATATGTCTCTGAGACCCACCTCTAAATTGGCATAGAGGAACTGAACTAATCAGCCTCCACTACGGCTCACAGCGATGCCAAAGACCAAAAAACTAACAAACAGTAGTAGAAGAGGTTGAAAGACTGGGAAAAGGAAAGTTAGAAAAGGTAGTTAATGTAAGAAAAAGAGGAAGAGAGATCAAGGATGTGAAGAAGACATAACACAGGAATAGAAGTAAGGCATGAGAAAGATATATTTTAAAAAGGAAATAGGAGGAAAAAGGAGATAAGCAAAGAGAAAGAAGCAGAGAGGAGGAAAAGAAAAGATACAGAAGCCGAGAGGTGGATGGGAGAGAGAGAAAGATTATCTTAGGAAAGAGAAGTGTGTTATTAGGTAGGTTGGGACGACAGAGGTAGTGCAAGCAAAAGGTAGTGTAAGCAAAGTGAGGGGACCTAAGACTGAGAAGGCAAGGGTGATGCAAGGCGGAGTTTATAGTCCAGCCAGGGCTGCCATACCTTTAGAAAGCTAGGATGAGTGTGGGTGCTCCAAATGGCCAACTCCTCCATTCTACACAGTTCAGATACCTTTAGGTGCCATTGGTGGATAGTAGGAGGCGATACCTGCATCCAGTGCCGAGGCATCAATGCTTTTGCCACAGAGAGTAGATGGAGAACCATAGATTTTTTCTGCATGTTGCAATCTGCAGTGGAAAGACCAAAAAGTACCAGTTGGGGTGTCAATGTAATTTGTTTGCCTAAGACTGTAGATATAAGCTTGCCAACTTCCGACCAAAATTGAATAATATCTGCGCAGTGCCACCAAATGTGTAAAAAGGTGCCCCTACCATCATGGCACCTCCAGCATGCACCAGTGGGCAAGAGGCCCCAGTGATGTAGTAGTTATGGTGTACAGTACCACCTTGTGAGAAGTTTGCCCTCCTGCAATTTAACGCATCTGGAAAAACCATGCGGGTGTCTTAAAACTTCTTTGTGTTCCTCAGCGGTAAGAGACACATTTAACTCTTTCTCCCAGGAGAGCAGAAATAGCATAACAGCAACATCCGCTTCTAGTGCCATGCCAGAAAGGACCGTGCACAGCCTAAGCCCTGCACGAGAAGACATTAGTGCTAATCGCTCCAACCAATTGAGATTGGCTCCAATGACACACACCTGTAGCACAGCAGCTCTCCAAATTATATACAAGTGATAAAAGTTTAGCAGTGGGCAGCAGCACCTGGATTAAATCAGATGTCATTGGTATGATCTAGTTTCGTCCATACATCATCTACAGTCATGGCCGTAAATGTTGGCACCCCTGAAATTTTTCTAGAAAATGAAGTATTTGTCACAGAAAAGGGTTGCAGTAACACATGTTTTGCTATACACATGTTTATTCTGTTTGTGTGTATTGGAACTAAACCAAAAAAGCTAATTGGACATAATGTCACACCAAACTCCAAAAATGGTCTGGACAAAATTATTGGCACCCTTTCAAAATTCTGGAAAAATAAGATTGTTTCAAGCATGTGATGCTCCTTTAAACTCACCTTGGGCAAGTAACAGGTGAGGCCCATATAAAAAAAATCACACCTGAAAGCAAATAAAAATGAGAGAAGTTCACTTAGTCTTTGCATTGTGTGTCTGTTTGTGCCACACTAAGCATGGACAACAGAAAGAGGAGAAGAGAACTGTTTGAGGACTTGAGAACCAAAATGGTGGAAAAATATCAACAATCTCAAGGTTACAAGTCAATCTGCAGAGATCTAGATTTGCCTTTGTCCACAGTGCGCAACATTATCAAGAAGTTTGCAACCCATGGCACGGTAGCTAATCTCCCTGGGCGTGGATGGAAGAGAAAAATTGATGAAAGGGATCAACTCAGGATAGTTCAGATGGTGGATAAGCAGCCCTAAACAAGTTCCAAAGATATTCAAGCTGTCCTGCAGGCTCAGGGAGCATCAGTGTCAGCGCGAACTATCCGTCGACATTTAAATGACATGAAACGCTATGGCACAAGACCCAGGAGGACCCCACTGCTGACACAGGCACATAAAAAACTAAGGCTACATTTTGCCAAAAAGAACTTGAGTAAGCCAAAATCCTTCTGGGAAAACGTCTTGTGGACAGATGAGACCAAGATAGAGCTTTTTGGTAAAGCACATCATTTTACTGTTTACCGAAAATGGAATGAGGCATATAAAGAAAAGAACACAGAAGCTACAGTGAAATATGGTGGAGGTTCAATGATGTTTTGGGGTTGTTTTGCTGCCTCTGGCACTGGGTGCCTTGAATGTGTGCAAGGCATCATGAAATTGACAATTACCAAAGGATTTTGGGTCGCACTGTACAGCCCAGTGTCAGAAAGCTTGGTTTGCATCCGAGATCTTGGGTCTTCCAGGAGGACAATGACCCCAAACATACGTCAAAAAGCACCCAGAAATGGATGGCAACAAAGCGCTGGAGAGTTCTGAGTGGCCAGCAATGAGTCCAGATCTAAATCCCATTAAACACCTGTGGAGATATCTTAAAATTTCTGTTGGAAAAAGGCGTCCAACAAGAGACCTGAAGCAGTTTGCAAAGGAAGAGTGGTCCAACATTCCAACTGAGAGGTGTAAGAAGCTTATTGATGGTTATAGGAAGCGACTGATTGCAGTTATTTTTTCCAAAGGGTGTGCAACCAAATATTAAGTTAAGGGTGCCAATAATTTTGTCCAGCCCATTTTTGGAGTTTGGTGTGACATTATGTTCAATTTGCTTTTTTTATCTCCCTTTTTTGGTTTGGTTCCAATACACAAAGGGAATAAACATGTGTATAGCAAAACGTGTTACTGCAATCCTTTTCTGTGAGAACTACTTCATTTTCTAAAAAATTTTCAGGGGTGCCAATATTTACGGCCATGACTGTATGTCTATCACTTGAATGGTATGAGGGAGCTTGGCAGCACCGGTGAGAGAATGCGAGCACCGGATTATGTATCTGTCTGAGGTTTGGTGTGCGCCTGTTTAATCGTGAGTGCAGATTTCGTCGGAGGGTTCATCACTTTCTTGAGAGAGTATGCTGATGGTAGCCATAGGGCACGGGACACCGACCCTATCATCGTATGTAAATGTTGGTATTCTGGGCATAGATCCTGAGAATACCCTGCCCCTGCCACCAATTCAGCCCATCTCTGAAGATGGGCAGCCTTGTAAAGCAGAGCCACATCTGGCATGGCCAGGCCCTCCTTCTCCCTACTGCAAAGTAGAAGGGCATCTGGTAAGCAAGGTTTTTTACCTGACCATAGGAATGAGCGGAACAGTAGTTTCCATTGTAGGAGGTACTGTGTACATAAAGTTATAGGAGCCATTCTAATAATATATAATATAGATGGGATAATGTAAGTCTGAAGCAAGTTTCATCTGCCCTTCCAGGAGAGGTATGGCAACTTGCAGTCTTCTATTTGTTTTTTCAGCTTATTAAAAAGAGGAACATAATTAGTAGCAAAGAGTTCAAGGGAGCTGGGAATAGTTATACGTAGGTATTTTATGCCGTGCACCGGCCAACAATATGGGGAGGGGGATTTAAGAGAAGCTGCATGGTGTGGGGGGGGGGGGGAATGGTGATTTTCAGTATCTCGGATTTGGTGTAATTCACCCGAAAATTGGATAGATTACCATGACGGTCAATAAGCAATTGAATGTTAGGTAGCAGATTGGTAGTCATTATCAACAAGTCGTCTGCAAATGCCGCCTTTAGGTGAGTTCGCCCTCCCACCGTGTTTCCATGTATCCCTTCATCCTGGCTTAGGGGACAAGAGGAAGGGGAAAGTTGAACTTAATATGGGTGTGTCTGAGGTAAACCCTATCAAATGCCTTCTCTGCATCTGGCGAACTCACTTTCGACCCACATTTCGGGTTCAACAAAATTTGCCTAACTTTAGTATTTTTACTGGTACGGCTTCTTCTTGGCATTTTAGCGCCCAGAGGAAGCATGAATCGCAAATGGCAGTGCAACGACATCAGGGTAACCAGCATATCACATAATAACCCAGGTTATCATATGATTTGCTGGTTTATGTGTCAATAGGAGACATCAAGAGGGAGGGGAGTTTTACACAGTTAAATGCTCCCAAGCCAGTTCCTGCACGCAGTCAGAACAGGAGAGAGAGAGATAAACAGGAAGGGAGATAGAGACAGATATGGGACAGAGATAGGGAACAAACAGAAAGCCAGAATCCTTTGCATGAACAGGAGTCAGAATCCTTATCCTAACTAGAATATCCTCAATGCACAAATCCTAGGGCTATACAAGAATCCACAGCAAAGAAGGGATCATTCCCAGCCACTGTGTGTGTGGGCTGATCATAGGGGGACCTCCTTATTGTGTACCACAAAGTGAAGAAAGGCTTTTTCACAGCTCATACAAAAAATAAAACAAGTACTGAACTGAGCAAAGCTGTGCTGTGGCTGACCTGTATAATAGCAATACATGTTTAAAGCGCCATAAATGCAGCATGGCATCTTTACTCACATCTTTGAAATTTATGACACACACCTTATATTTATCAGTTGTAACATAGCAGTGTATGGTAAAGTTATGGTTGACGTGTAATGCAGATTATCAGGATAGGTGGCTGTTGGAGAACTTTTGTGATGCCAGGAGTGTTAACCCTCCACAATTCAATGAAAGTGGTTGAGGAAAATGATTCCTCAAATGCAAGATTATAGGTAACCACTTGAAACTTTACTTGAGATAATTGCAAGGTGACAAGGTAGACAGTACATTCCACAGATTGCGGACAACTCACTTTAGTAGCAGTGGATGAGAAAGAAACCACAGTTGCTTTTATGGGCTTGCTGCGACTTGTAGTCTTAAATTTATGAGAGCTGACTAACACAGACTTGAGCTGCTTCACCACCAGAATTCTAATTTTGGTGCTTAACGCCATGGTGGACTATAACAGACATATGAGCCAGAGGATCTTCACACCTTTATGCTTTGGTTCTATGGGGCCCATCAGATACTTCTATTGTCTCCAAAGCTTGACTTAGACTGGACTGATGACCTGGTCAGTGGGATCCATGTGAGAAGTGTGTAGTTGCTCTGGAACCAATATTAAGAAACTGGGTTTTAGGCTTGTTCCCAAGAGGAATGGGATAGGCAACACAGGAGAGCTCTTGTCTCTAACTGGACTCATTCTCAACTATTCTGCAAAGACTGACTAAACGCCTCCCTGCCTGGTCAGACCAGGGTGAAGAAATGGCTGGAGGGCACTGATTGGATGGACTGCTCATGTGGTTTCTTTACTCATGCTTACAAAGAAATATAGTAAACCCCTTACCCTTATATAATTAAAAGTTAATGTAGCATCAAAAAGTAAGAAACACAGTTAAAGCATTTTTACCATGCACTGTTTGGGTGGCAGAAACAGGCACCTAAATAACATCCGGCTAACAGCGCAAGTAGACAAGGGTGCACTAAAAAGTGTGTTAAAATGCATCAGCAAAAACCTGTGCAGAAGCAAAAGTTGCCCAGTTTCCCATAGGAACCCATCAGCTTACGTCTTACATTCTTAACAAGGTCTCTGACAAATGAAAGAAGCAAGTTGATTGGTTGAAACTTTGCATCTGCACAGGTTTTGAGAAATCTCCCCCTGTATGTTTATTTCCCTGGGTCAATGAAACACACATTATATCTTCCTAGTTGTGTGATAGCAGTGAATTAAAAAAGTGTGTGCAAGTGACAGATCTGCTTTGGAAAGCCACTGTACATTTATTTTTCTGGTTCAACTAAACACACATATCTAGAGATGAGCGAATTTTGGAAAAATCTGATTCGACCGAATTGCCGAATTTTTCCAAAAATATCGGTGGCCGCATATAGTGACTGAATGACACAGCCTGGAGTTTGCAGCAGCATGAGGAGAACATATAGTGGCTGAATGACACAGCCTGGAGGTTGCGAAAGCATGAGGAGATCATAAAGTGGCTGAATGACACAGCCTGGAGATGGCGGAAGCATGAGGAGACCATATAGTGATAAATGACACAGCGCAGAGGTGGCGGCAGCATGAGGAGACCATATAGTGGCTGAATGACCCAGCATGGAGGTGGTGGCAGCATAAGGAGACTAGTGGCTGAATGACACAACCTGGAGGTGGCGGCAGCAAGAGGAGACCATAAAATGGCTGAATGACACAGCATGGAGTTGGCGGAAGCATGAGGAGAACATATAGTGGCTGAATGACACAGCCTGGAGTTGGTGGCAGGATATTGTGGCTGAATGGCACAGCCTGGAGTTTGCGGAAGAATGAGGAGAACATATAGTGGCGGAATGACACAGCCTGGAGGTGGTGGAAGCATGAGGAGACCATACAGGGGCTGAATGACACAGCCTGAAATTGGTGACAGCATATAGTGGCTGAATGACACTTTGCTTACCTGAAAAATTTATCAACAGGCTGAAACCAATTGATAAATAAGTCGCACATAAGCAAAAAAACTGTAAGAAAAAAAGAACTGAAAAAGGAATACATAAGCAAACATTGATAAATGTCCCCCATAGTGGCTGAATGACAGTCTGGAGTTGGTAGCAGCATATAGTGGCTGAATGACACAGCCTGGAGTTTGTGCCAGCATGAGGAGAACATATAGTTGCTGAATGACACAGCCTGGAGGTGGCAGCAACATGAGGAGAACATATGGTGGCAGTATGAGACAGCTGTAAGCTGGCATCAGCATGAGGAGAACATATGTTGGCAGAATGAGACACCCTGGAGGTGGCAGCAGCAGCATCAGGAGTCCTGAAAGTGAGCCGGTGACAGAGTGGTATGGTGGGTGGCAATACCAGTACCCGGTGATAAAGGTGGGTGAAAAAAGGAGAACTTGGCATCAGGTGGGTGGCAGGATCAGAATAGTAGCTGAGGCCGGTAGGCAGAAGAAAACTGGCTCTTTTTTAAAAGTGTGTTAGTAAGTATTGAGGATAAGAATTAAGTAAAACTTAACTTTTAATAATATGCTTAGGATAAAATATATGGACCCAATTTTTTTGGTGCCCCCTGCACCACCAAGTATTGATGTGATGCTAAGACCTTTAAAAGGTGGAAGGGAACAAAGTATGGTCCATTGTAACCGGTGGGGGTAAAAACTTCCCCTGTAAGGACCTACTCTCGCATTATTAATTCCCTTCTTGGCAAGTGTTATATGCCCTAAAAAGGGCGGCCCCACACAGGAACCTCTCCCTATTTCCACCTACAAACACTGCCATTTCCCCGAGGCTTTAGGTGGAAATAGGGATTGGTTCCTGTGTGGGGCCACCCTTTTTAAGACGAGTAACACTTTCCTCGAAAAGGGGGTAGGGAACAACGTATTCCCCTGGAAGGGGAAAACTTCCCCTGTAATGCCTTGCTCTCGCCCTATCAATTTCCTTCTTGGCAAGTGTTACACAGGAAACTCTCTCTATTTCCACCTAAAAACCCTGGGAAATGGCAGTGTTTGTAGGGGGGAAATAGGGAGAGTAACACTTGCCAAGAAGGCAATTAATAATGTGAGAGTAGGGCCTTACAGGGGAAGATTTTGCCCCCACTGGTTACAATGAACCATACGTTGTTCCCTTTTAGAGGACTTTGCATTACATCAATACTTGGTGGTGTAGGTGGAACATGGTGGTGTTTTTTGCACACCTTTTTTGTACATTTTGGGTCCATATATTTTATCCTAAGAATATTATTAAAAGTTAAGTTTTATGTAATGCATATCCTTAATACTTACTTGTGGTCTGATACGGAGGAACTGTCTGTAACTGGGTAGCAGCGCCTTAAATATGTTTAGCACTATCCATATTTTGAAGTGTTGGTGTGGCACCATGGTCAATCTACTCTGATACATAAGGCATTGGTGGGTGGAAATCCTGGCTGATCCAGACTTCCGGGTGCTGCGCCACAGAGCCGGTCACATGACTGGATCACATGATGCAACTCCCAGAGAGTCACGGGGTCTGGAGACCGGACTCATTCAATTATAAATAATATTATAAATATAAGCTCAGTTAAAAAGTAGATGAAAGTACTAATGTACAAAAAGTGACAAATTAACATAAATGAAGGAAATGAAAAAAAAAACTAAGAATGTGTGAATATAACCTAAAACTAATAATAATGCTGCAATGCCATGATTTAATGAGACTATAAATATAAAGAATAAAAATTATTGATTAATAATAGTGAGACTACACATCATGCAATAGCATGATAAAAAAAGTGTGATAAAAATATAAAGTGAATAGGAAAAACTATTCATAGTGAAAAAAATTATATATATATTAGTGCTGTCTTACATATATATGGTGCTGATAGATATATCTATAACAGCACCCAGGGTCGGTTGCCCAGGTTGCCAGCCCTGGATCAAGATACACCAAATCCCGAAATCACAGCACCAGCCAGGTCATGGATCGTGAAAAAACTGGAAATCTTTATTGTCCCGATTTCAAAATGCAATGTTTCGGCAGCAGTACCCTTTATCAAGCATAGTACAAACAAAGTGCACATATATATACACCTCAGTTTTTTCACGATCCATGACCTGGCTGGTGCTGGGATTTCGGGATTTGGTGTGTGTTGGTGTATATAACACACACAATGTAAAATGAACACACATATTGTGATGTGAAGCAATACAAAAAAAGATTTAGTAGCTATGGTCAGGGCTAGTACATTTGTCAGGGCTCATTGGTTCCACATCTTTCAGTATGAGGTATGAGTATTGAGGCCTCCACTTTTGTGCCGATCTGGTTCAACTTAGGATAGCTGTCGCCTATGAACCCTTTGTCCCAGATTTATCAAACTGTGAAAGAAAAACTGGAATGATTTTCCCACAGCAACCAATCACAGCTTTGCTAACTAGCTGAGGTAAAGTGAAACCCGAGTTGTGATTGGCTGCTGTGGGAAAATAACTACATTTTTTCTCTGAAACAGTTTAATAAATCTGGGCCATGATGTTCAAAACCAGTCTCCTCATTCAGCACTTCTTCCACAGACATATTACGGTTCCCTACAGGGCAGAATTTCACTTACCCTCCTCCCTCCTTTCATCAGTGCTAAGTGAAGCACTGCCACACTGTATTACATCTACTAAGCCTGGGAGACAAAGGTCAACACTTCACTGTCTCTGCCAGCACCACCCCTGCAAGAGACAGCAGCATGTTTCTGTTGAAGAACATGATGAGTGTTTCTATATCCACTATGCCAACCTGATGTGAATTGTCACCAAAGGGATGTTCACCACTACATGAACAACCAGTTTGATTCATACGTGAGCTTTACCCTTACGCATAGACTTCTGTTTAATTTAGACCAATATCCAGAACTTGCCCCGTTTGCCATGGGTATCAATGTGGTCTTGTCCACCCCCTTTTTTTAGTGTCAGAGAGAGGAAAGTGGTGTCAACCCCCCTAAACAAACAATATTGTCTGCCAACAACATGGAAAAACTCATGTAAGTTAAAATGAATCAGGCATGGCCCAGGATCTTAAAATGTCTGTGCCTGATGCCACTGATTAGATTTGTCATAACTGCTGTCAACTGGCTACTACTACCCCACATGTGACTCAGTAATACTGCCGCTACTTATACTGTCTACGTTCAGTCCACTACCCCTGATGCCCCCACTACTACCGGGCCTATGAAAGCACAGCACCCCTCTCCTGTACTTGGTTTTAAACTGTACTGCTGCTATAGCAGCTACTTCTAACGCAACCTCTGCTGCTACTAGCAGATCTACACAATTGGATGATCCCAAAAAAGATACTTTTTATGGCTTATTTTTACAAAAGCTATTTTTTATTTATTTATTTATTTTTTACTTTTTAGGATGCCAATCCTGTTGTTACCAAGAAATTGAAAAATGTTCTACTTAAATTGCCAGCTACAAAACCTGTTGCTTCTCTAAAAAGGGATTATTTTTGGACTGCTTTGTAAAAGCCATTGCTTCTTTACTTGTCAGGAAAAAAGTTTGTTGCTTCTGCCAAAAAGGGAGAGTTTATGGACCGCTTGGAATATTTTTCAAAGAGTTTGCTCAACTTTTCCTATCCATTGTCTTAACAAACAAATAAGTTGTTAGCACCTCTACTTATATTTGGGGAGATTTATCCAAACCTGCGCTGAGTAAATGTTGACTAGTTGCCCGTAGCAATCAGATTGCTTCTTCCTGGTTTTTTTCAGAGGAAAAAGTTTTTTAAAAACGTAAGAAGCAAACTGATTGGTTGTAATGGGCAACTTCTCCACTTTTTCTCTGCACAGATTTTGATAAATCAAACCCATTGTTTGTTAAACTGAGTATATATGTGTATTTTAATAGTAAGCTGAAGTTCCGGAATGAAGTATTTCTTGAAAACGGGCATCATCTTTTTTTTACATCACAAGTCTTAATCATAATTAAATCATTAGCCTACTGCAAGAAGTTCAGGAAATACACCCAAAAGTATAACTGAACCAAACAAATAACTGCACTGTTTCTTCTAGCATTGTTCCAGTATCATCCCATGGTATTTTGGAAAATTTTATAGCGAAAAGCTACCTTTTTAATTTAGCACATTTGACCAACCGAATAGAGCAATATGTAACTATGCTACTATGTAAACTATGCAATTTGTTATGTTTTAGTTTGTAACAGAGTAATATTTTTTGTCTCTTTACAGTATTCCACATATCCCACAAAGTGACAACAGTGATTCCAGAAAGCTGCCTCCTAATTGTGCTTGGTCTGCTTCTGGGTGGTATAGTATGGGCTGCTGATCACATTGCTTCTTTCACCCTAACACCAACAGTATTCTTCTTTTACTTATTGCCTCCTATTGTGCTGGACGCTGGGTACTTCATGCCAAATAGGCTGTTCTTTGGAAATCTGGGTACCATTCTCCTGTATGCAGTTATCGGAACAGTATGGAATGCTGCCACAACCGGCCTTTCACTGTATGGAGTCTACCTAACTGGAATAATGGGTAAGCCTTATATCATCAATTATATTGCAGAAAAATATATGTAAAATGTGTAAAATTACCACATCTTTAACTTTACTATAGTGTTGTGGATCATGGGGTTATAATGCTCTTCACAGCGCCATTGGATTTAATTATCCTGTCGTCAATACTAGTTTGTTTGTGGTTTTGGGGGTTAGAGCTTGCAGTTACAAAAACCAGGATTGCCCCGACCATATGCTCCTTTGTTGAGTCCCAAGATGACTGACAAACTTGTGTGGAGCTCAGGCGCAGACTAAATTAATAGGGCCTTAATAGGTTTTTAAACACCAGAAACACTTACAAATTCTCTACAGCTAGAGGAAAGATGGTTTCTACACCAGCACAAACAAGGGCTGCTTACTATAAGAGCAGATAGACTATAGAACTCTCTACAAGAGAAAGTGGTCATGGTGAACTCTTTAAAATTGTTTAGAAGGTGCCTGAATACATTTCTGGAGAATAATAACATTACAGGTTATGGACACTAGATTTATAGGAATAGAACATTGTTTCAGGGTTTTATTGTGATTGCCATATTGGAGTCAGGAAAGAATGTCCCCCCCCCCCCCCCCCTGGTATGGAGGAATTGACATCAGTATTATAAGGTTTTTTTTTTTGCCTTCCTCTAGATCAAAATGGTAGGGAAACTGTATGGATATAGGTTGAACTTGATAGACTAATGTCTTTTAACCATATAAACAATGGAGGAGATTTATCAAAACCTGTGCAATGGAAAAGTTCTACAGTTGCCTATAGCAAAGGGCCTCTAAAAAAAATAAAAGAAGCAATCCGATTGCTATAGGCAACTGGTGAGCTTTTTCTCTACACAGGTTTTGATAAATCTCCTCGTATGTTCCTATGTTATCAAGGCACTTAATATTCAAGTATGCCTTTTTCCCAATCGGAGTCACAAGTGCAGAAATGAAGGAGATGTTTATAAAGTCATTATCTAACCAAAATATAGGCCAATGTATTTGGGTTTTTTAAAGTAAAACAAATAATAAGACAAATTGTAGTACAGATCACAATTAGATTATATCCAATGTTAAATTGGATATTGGAAAATACAATATAAAATATGGGGCTCAAGGTCACGGATATTAAATCAATATAATATTTATTGTATAGATAAAATGACAACATATATATATATTAATATAATGCAATGTGACTTGTGACTCATAGGGCCCTTGCGTGTCGTCAGGATCACTACATTTAAAATATGGATACAGTAAAATAGTAAAAATAAGATGCAAAAATACGCAATAAAATAGTGTAAAAATGCAACCGCACACCTATTGGGACCGGTTCATCATAGAAATGAAAATATGCAAAAAGTTCTGTTAGTGTCCTCAGACAGGCTAGCAACCAGCATATATGTGTGTGCTGGAGATACTAGTGTGCATAAAATTCCGTATTTATCCTTAGGTACGGTATTACAGGGTAATTGTATGATGAATCATAGCCAAATACAATGGACTCAGTTTATCAAAAGATGCAATGCTCACCGATCCGGGAGAAGATACCTGTTAGCAGATGCCGGTATGGTGAAGTATTGCCTTCCAGTATGCGCTGGTCTTTGCCCCTGTGTCGGCTCTCTAGGCTGGAGAGAGCACTGCTGGAGACTCAGCTGTCTTGCAGGATGGCAGCGCTGGAAATAATGGGCTCTGCAGCGCTTCTCTGGTATGCGTGTCTGCAGCGTGCACTGTCAGGTACTGATTGACAGACCAATGTCTTTGGCAAATAATGTTCATAGATGGATTAAGGTCACAATGTAGATGTTGGTGGTGGTCACAAAGCTTAGTAGATAGTGGACTGGACAAATTTTAAGATCCCCACAGGTCCTTTCCTCAGCAGCTATATTTTTCATATCTACTTTAAGCGGCTGAGGAAAGGACCTATGAGGGTCCTGAAATGCATCCAGCCCACTATCTACTAAGCTTTGTGACCACCACCAACACCTATATTGTGACCTTAAAGGGGTACTTCCGTGGTCAACGTGTTTTTCCGCTTTTGACTTACCCTATTTGTTTTGTTTCATTTCTATTCTTGTTGTTTAGCCTACTCTATTTCCGTTCTTTGTTGTCTTTTTATCCCCCACTTTGGTTTCCTATCTTTGCTTCTATTTCCTGTTTCTTGCTGTGCTGAAAACTACAAATCCCAGCATGCCACATGCCTTGCTGGTTTGGGGCGGCTTTTTTGTTTGTTTCGCCCTTTACCCATCCTACTATTTCCTTATTTCCCCCTTATACACAGCACACTAATATAAATCAGCCTTGGTTGGGATACACTGTCATACACACACAAAAGGGACTACAACTCCCAGCATGTGTCATTCAGGAGTCTTCAGTCTGTGGTATAACACCAGCATGCTGCCTCTGTAGTCTCCTGGGGGTTGTAGTTCACCACACCTCTGTAGGGCATACACCAGTGTTTCCCAACCAGGGTGCACCCAGGTGTTGCAAAACTACAACTCCCAGCATGCCCTGACAGCCTTTGGGCATGCTAGGAGTTGTAGTTTTGCAACAGCTGGAGGCACACTGGTTGGGAAACACTGGTGTAACATGATGTGTATGCTGAATAGGCTAGAACAGTGTTTCCCAACCAGTGTACCTCCAGCTGTTGAAAATCTACAACTCCCAGCATGCCCAAAGTCTGTCAGGGCATGCTGGGAGTTGTAGTTTTGCAACAGCTGGAGGCACACTGGTTTGTAAACACTAGCATACACACACACACACACACACACACACAACAGGGACTACAACTCCCAGCATGTGTCATTCAGGAGCCCCCCCCCCCCCCCCTTCACATATAGGGGGAGAATTATCAAAACCTGGGCAGAGGAAAACTTGCCCAGTTGCCCATAGCAACCAATCAGCTTTCTGCTTTCATTTTTATGAAGGCCTGTGAAAAATGAAATAAGCGATCTGATTGGTTGCTATGGGCAACTGGGCAAGTTTTCCTCTGCACAGGTTTTGATAAATCTCCCCCATAGAGATCATTCCCAGTATGAGATTTATTCCCCTGCAGTCCATACATCCCCAGCCCGTGCACCTTCTCATCCTCCCCTTCAGATAACACTTATCTTCTCTGTGAGGTTCTTCTCCTGTGCAGACCTGCGTCCTTAGAATACAGAGCAGGGGGGAGGGGAGGTGAGGGGCTGTGTACTCAGCTAGATGAGATGAGGGGGCGTGGCTTATTCCTCTCATGCAGACAGAGAGAAAAAAAAAAAAAAAAAAAAAAAGCTGTGACATCTTGTCCACAACAGACTCAGAACTGTGGACAACAGTAAAAGAAAACCCTCTGAACTACAGAACTTCCTGCCCAACAAACAGGTAAGAAAAACACACACATGCTGCCAAAACATATAACACATGTATATTGCAAAAAAACAAAACTTGCAAAGAAGATGCCATATAGTCAAAAAAATTAACCACCGGAGTACCCCTTTAATCCATCTATGAACTTTATTTGCCAAATAAACAGTGCGCGCTGCAGACACACAAGGACGCCGCTGGGATCATCAGCCGTGCATACCAGAGAAGCGCTAAAGTCCGCAGAGTCAGAGCCCAGCTTATATGCACTGCCTGGATACTCAGCCCTGTGGCTAGTAAAGTTCTACATAAAATAATACTTCTATTGGGTAGATCTCACCTATTAGATTCAGGTAGCATTTACTGTCAGAGCTACGCTTGCGATGCTAGCAAGCGTCTTATGGAATCTGTGGCCGCTTTTAGTGATGTGAAGATCATTAGAAGCTGGAGTTTCAGTGCTGGCAGGCACAGCTGCGGCTGGTCCGAGGACATGGGACACAGTGAAGACCGCAGGATGTCAAACAGATGAAGCGCCTGACTGGCAAGTCCGGAATATTCTGGAATATGGCGCCTGATGTCAGAGCTGTAGCCTCGGCAAACAGATGAGAAGGAGAGATGGATCCACCATAGGCTATGAGGAATTAGAGGATATGCAAAGGATTTGGATATAGTGGTGGCGTGTCTTTTACAAAATATGTTCAAATCTAGACGCGTTTCAGGGTACTTACGGAATACATACTGTATACGACCCTTTCTTTAGTAGTTGTGCTGAAATTTAAAGTTAGTTCAGCCTATTTATACACATACGGTCTGAATCAGAAACAAATGGTCAGAATGTTACATATAATAGAAGGCATGGATTTCTAGGAGTATGCTCTTCTCTAACAGCATGAATGGTTCTCATTCACACTTGGAGTCTTCCTCTCATGCGTTACAATAATGGTACAAATACAAATAAAACATATTACAATGTAATGATTAATCTTAACAGAAAAGACCTGGAAAGATAGTTACTCTTTGTCAAAGAGATAATAGTGATGAAAATGAAACAAATAAGGAAATAGAACTAGAAATAAAAACAATTGTTTTTTTATTTCTACTTCTATTTCCTTATTTGTTTCATCTATCATGTACCAATATTTTTGGTGATGTCCTTGAGTTTTGGATATATTATGTACAAATCTATTTGGGGGTTTTCAAAATAGAAATAATTGAAGCAGCCTTTACATTTTACTGTTTTCTTGTTTATGCTGCAGGGGATCTGCAAATTGGGGTGTTGGAGTTTCTTCTTTTTGGAAGCCTCATTGCTGCTGTTGACCCAGTTGCTGTTCTTGCTGTGTTTGAAGAGGTCCATGTCAATGATGTCCTATTTATCATAGTCTTTGGCGAATCTCTTCTGAATGATGCAGTTACAGTGGCAAGTATATGTTTCCTGTTTTTACAATGTCATATGTCATTCTTACACTTATGTGCTTTTTATCTAAAAGATTTCCATTAGTTGGGAAACAACTACACTGCTCAAAAAAAAAAATAAAGGGAACACTAAGATAACACATCCTTGATCTGAATGAACTAATCGTATGAAATACTTTCGTCTTTACATAGTTGAATGTGCTGACAACAAAATCACACAAAAATGATCAATGGAAATCAAATTTATCAACCCATGGAGGTCTGGATATGGAGTCACACTCAAAATCAAAGTGGAAATACCACACTACAGGCTGATCCAACTTTGATGTAATGTCCTTAAAACAAGTCAAAATGAGGCTCAGTAGTGCAACATGGCGTTGGTGGATGGAGCGAGACATGATGTCCCAGATGTGACACACTCCAACCACATGAGGTCTAGCATTGTCTTGCATTAGGAGGAACCTGGGGCCAACCGCACCAACATATGGTCTCACAAGGGGATCTGGCAGTACCTCAGGCTACCTCTGGCAAGCACATGGAGGGCTGTGCAGCCCCCCAAAGAAATGCCACCCCACACCATTATTGACCCACCTTCAAACAGGTCATGCTGGAGGATGTTGCAGGCAGCAGAACGTTCTCCATGGCATCTCCAGACTCTGTCACATCTGATCAGTGTGAACCTGCTTTCATCTGTGAAGAGCACAGGGTGCCAGTGGCGAATTTGCCAATCTTGGTTTTCTCTGGCAAATGCCAAACACCCTGCATGGTGTTGGGCTGTAAGCACGACCCCCACTTGTGGACATCGGGCCCTAATACCACCCTCATGGAGTCTGTTTCTGACCATTTGAGTGGACACATGCACATTTGTAGCCTGCTGGAGGTCATTTTGCAGGGCTCTGGCAGTGCTTCTCCTTACACAAAGGCGGAGGTAGCGGTCCTGCTGCTGGGTTGTTGCCCTCCTATGGCCTCCTCCACATCTCATGATGTACTGGCCTGTCTCCTAGCGTCTCCATGCTCTGGACACTCCTTCACACACCCCTTATCACGTCAATTGCATCTCCCATCAGTCATTGTGACTCTGCTCTGACAGTGGCCAGCTCCTCACAGCTCTCTCTCTCTCTGTGAGCAGCCCCCACCCTCCTGCTCTGTGAGCAGAGAGGTTTAGTGTGGGATTGGTATGCACACACCTCCCAGAACTAAAGGGATTATAAATCATCAGAGCAGGACAGAAAACTCATGGTCTCAGTCTCACAGGAGGGTGTATTCTGCATTCAGAGAGGACCTTAAATAGAAACAAGGCCGGATGACATCTTTCCCTCACTTCCTGCATGTAAGTGACTAGTGATGAGCGGCATTGCCCATATTCGAATTTGCGACATTTCACGAATATATAGACGAATATTCGTCCTATACTCGTGATTTTCGCTTATTCATTATATTCGCATATGCGAATATTCGCTTATTCCAGGAAGAAAACAGTGAGGGGGTGGGCAACTTTACTATTGGTTGCTATGGATGTTGTTGATAACCTCTGACAAGTGTATTTGCATCATTCTAATTGGCCCACAAGAGAAAAGAAGGAATATGCGAATATTGACCTATGCGATTATGCGGAAAAAAGTTAATATTCGTAATTTCGAATA
Source organism: Hyla sarda (assembly GCF_029499605.1). Classification (NCBI taxonomy): domain Eukaryota; kingdom Metazoa; phylum Chordata; class Amphibia; order Anura; family Hylidae; genus Hyla; species Hyla sarda. The sequence continues at coordinate 115,570,361 of NC_079193.1, read as the reverse complement.
TATAGTGAATATATTCGCGCCCAACACTATAAGTGACAACCAAAAGAAGGGTCACTGTTCTATATAGCTAATTAATGATATTTAGACACATAAATAGGTTGATGAGAGGGAAAGGATGGGATTTGGGTTTAGTTCCCCAGAGTACCCCTTTAACCCGATATCAACCATGGACGTCTATGCTCGTCCTTTGGCCGTTACCAGGGTATGATTCCTGTAGCTTGGGGCCGGCGTTAATAGCCGACATGCTATTAACCCTTTAGATCGCAGCTGTCAAAGTTGACAACGGCGTTTAAAGGTGCCTGTATCCAGTCCCTGGTGGTCCAGTGGGGTGGATCGCCCCCCTGCAGCGCGATCGCGGGGGGGATGGGCGATCCACTATTGAGGTAGCCTGAGGGCTTACCTCTCCTGCTGCGGCGGCACCCGTGCTCTGAATGATACAGCCTGGCAGGGCCAGGCTTTATCAATCAAGCGCAGAGCACACAGATCAATGGGAATTTAAGTAATCCTATTGTTCTGTAGGAGGAATCAAATTATTCCTCCTAAAAGGCCCCTAAGGGGACTAAAAGTGTAAAAAAAAAAAAAAAAAGTTTCACACACACACACACACACATTAACCCCTTCCTTATTAAAGGTTTAAATCACCCCCCTTTTCCCAAATTCCATATAAAAAATATATTTACATAAATATATATATATATAAAGCAGGATGGACTTGCTGCAGCAGGCGGCACCCAGGTTTCTACCCCCGGCACGGCTCGACCACACAGGCGGCTGAGGAGATGCGAGGCACAGGAGGGATAAGGCAGCTCGTAGTTTGGATAGCAGAAGGTCAGGGCAGGCGGCACGGTTGCATAGTCAGGATGTAGCAGACGGTCAATAGGCAGGGGGCAGAGAAGCAAGGTCGGGTCACAAAGTGAAGGATCAGATATATGGCAAGGCAGAAACAGGAAGGCTTTCTCTCAGGCTCAAGGCAAAGATCCGGCAGGGGAGTGAGGAGGGTGGAGGAATATATAAATGAGCTACAGGTGAATCACACTAATGAGCGCACTGGCCCTTTAAATTTTAAAGCTCTGGCGCGCACATGCCCTAGGGGTCGGGGACACGCGTGCCAGAGGAGTGAGGCAGATGCTGGGGCAGGAGAAGCACCAGGTGAGTGATGGACTGGGGCTCGCATGTGGGCGCCCCAGCCCCGCCGGCAGCAGCAGGTAACGTGACCATGCGCTCACGGCCATCGTGCATAACGTAACAGTTGCTATGGGCAACTTTTCCCTTGTACAGGTTTTGATAAATCTCCCCCAACGAGCACATAAGCAGAAAATACACAGGTTACATCTCAATACAAAATATGCAGGGGTGAAAACAACAGATGTGGAGAATTCAAACTAAGCTGGGCTATAAATTGTCCAGCTATAGGAGGATAGACTTATGTAGTTGGAGTTGTGACGTCACAATCTTCCGTCCCCGTGGTCGGGAGCAATTAGCCTGAGATCCTCCAGCGCTTCCTAAAGCAGTTACAGGTGAGTGCAGCTTGCTATATTGCGGGGGTCCCCAGCAGCGGGACCCTGGCGATCTGACATCTTATCCCCTATCCTTTGCATAGGGGATAAGATGTCTAGGGGCGGAGTACCCCTTTAAAGAAGAGGAACCGATCTTTACTTGGGCAGAGACATTTGTTCAGCAGCTGTTGTACATATCAAAGGAAGTTTCAACTCCTTAGCAGACAATATCTTACACCAGGCAGGGCTGGACTGGGGATTAAGACCAGCCCTGGATATATTTGCATACCAGCCCCACAGCAGTGTGTCCTTCCTCGCCTGCAGGAAAGTAACAAGGAAGCCTGGCATTTGATTTCACAGGCTTTTGTAAGAGAACTATGTTGTGGCTGCATCCTAATGTCAAAGAACACAGCCGCAACATACAAGATGGAAACCTGGTAAAGCACATACTAGGCTTCCACTACACAGGCTTTTAACCCCTTAACGACGCAGGACGTATACTTACGTCCTGCGCCGGCTCCCGCGATATGAAGCGGGATCGCGCCGCGATCCAGCATTATATCGCGTCGGTCCCAGCGCTCATCAACGGCCGGGACCCGCGGCTAATACCACACATCGCCGATCGCGGCGATGTGCGGTATTAACCCTTTAGAAGCGGCGGTCAAAGCTGACCTCCGCTTCTAAAGTAAAAGTGACCCGGCTGCTCAGTCGGGCTGTTCGGGACCGCCGAGGTGAAATCGCGGCGTCCCGAACAGCTGACCGGACACCGGGAGGGCCCTTACCTGCCTCCTCGGTGTCCGATCGGCGAATGACTGCTCCGTGCCTGAGATCCAGGCAGGAGCAGTCAAGCGCCGATAAAACTGATCACAGGCGTGTTAATACACGCCTGTGATCAGGATGAGAGATCAGTGTGTGCAGTGTTATAGGTCCCTATGGGACCTATAACACTGCAAAAAAAATGTTAAAAAAAAAGTGTTAATAAAGGTCATTTAACCCCTTCCCTAATAAGTTTGAATCACCCCCCTTTTCCCATAAATAAAATAAAACAGTGTAAAAAAATAAATAAATAAACATATGTGGTATCGCCGCGTGCGTAAATGTCCGAACTATAAAAATATATCATTAATTAAACCGCACGGTCAATGGCGTACGCGCAAAAAAATTTCAAAGCCCAAAAAAGCGTATTTTGGTCACTTTTTATACCATTAAAAAATGAATAAAAAGTGATCAAAAAGTCCGATCAAAACAAAAATCATACCGATAAAAACTTCAGATCACAGCGCAAAAAATTAGTCCTCATACCGCCCTGTACAGGGAAAAATAAAAAAGTTATAGGGGTCAGAAGATGACATTTTTAAACGTATAAATTTTCCTGCATGTAGTTATGATTTTTTCCAGAAGTGCGACAAAATCAAACCTATATACGTAGGGTATCATTTTAACCGTATGGACCTACAGAATAATGATACGGTGTCATTTTTACCGAAATATGCACTGCGGAGAAACGGAAGCCCCCAAAAGTTACAAAATGGCGTTTTATTTTTATTTTGTGACACAATGATTTTTTTTTCCGTTTCGCCGTGCTTTTTTGGGTAAAATGACTAATGTCACTGCAAAGTAGAATTGGCGACGCAAAAAATAAGCCATAATATGGATTTTTAGGTGCAAAATTGAAAGGGTTATGATTTTTAAAAGGTAAGGAGGAAAAAACGAAAGTGCAAAAACGGAAAAACCCTGAGTCCTTAAGGGGTTAATTGCCAGGCTATCGTTCCATCGAGTTGCGGTCTTCATTCTGTGCCCTTTGACTCAAACTTTAAGTCAGAGGGCACAGCATCAAGTGTGCAAGACAACAGACTTAAAGGGGTATTCCAGGGAAAGCATTTTTTTTGTACTACAGTAAAGAACATGTCCTGTTTAAGTAATGCGTAAATATGTGTGCATATTTCTTTGCAGATCTTTCTTCTTTTTTTGGGTGGAAGTTCCTTTTCATCAGCCTACTTGATGACTGTGGTCTCGCTTTTTTCCCATCTCTCTCTGCGTTCCGTGATGTGACCTCACAGTTTAGTGGGCTGTGCTGCTCTCTCTTCTATTCGGCAACCCTGCCCCCTGCTGACGTGTATTTTAGTCGCCCATGTGTGCGCATCATAAAGCTACGGCCATGTCACATGATATGTCTAATGTCATGTAATGTTAGTGGGCATGGCTGCTGTGTGTTTTCGTTTTGCAGCCCGCCCCCTGCTAACATTATTGACGCCCATGTGTGTCAAGGCGTCATGACGTTAGTCATGTGATCACAATTTCTCATGTGATCCAGTGCTAGTCATGTGATGTAAGGGAAGGTCATATATATATATATATATATATATATATATATATATTTTTTTTTTTTTACACTTAGTTCCGCCCTAACTTGCCGTTCTCCTTTGAAACATGTGTTATTAATTGTGTCTGATTGGATTTTCATCAGAGACTTGCAGTCCAAAACCCGGCCTGGCTTTGCACACTGGAAGAGGTTTCAGTTGAATAATGGAAGACGGCAGCTTTTTTTTTTTGTTTGTTTGATTTGGTGCAATAATTGGATTATTTCAATTAATTTGAACGTATGTTTCCAACACACACATCTAGGTAGTTCGGTCAATAATGTAAGGGTGCTTTATTCCTTTTTTTATTTATTTTTTCAATTTGGGGGGTCAATAAACGGTGTTCTGACTTGGTTTGGGAAATAAGCCAATACTGTTTGGCAACTTTGCTACCCAGCTTTCCGGGACTCCCCTGGGAATGTGCAATGAGGCATCCCTTGTTTCCCCTGCTAAAATAACACTTCACCCATCATGGTCCACAGTTGGTCCCATGATGGCTGTAGTTGTAGTACAGGCATCATTGAGGGCCACCTTTTGCACCTCCCCTTACAGTAATGATGGTTTAGATTTTTGGAAAACAGTGGACATGAAAAGCGGTGCAGTTGCCCATAACAATGAATCCGATCACTTTTTTCATTTTTCACAGGCCTCTTTGAAAATTAAATAAGCGATCTGATTGGTTGCTATAGGCAACTGCACCACTCTTCCTCTATGCAGGTTTTGAGAAATCTTCAATAATGTTTTTGTAAAATTTGCAATACTACTACCACAAGGTACAGACTATGTGGTCGAGTTTGAAAAAACATGTCTACAGTAAAAGTTGCCCATAGCAACCAATCAGATGGCTTCTTTCTTTTTCTACAGGCCTCTTTAAAAATGAAAGGAGCAATCTGATTGGTTGCTATAGGCAACTGCACCACTCTTGCTGTACACAGATTTTGAAAAAATCGCCACCATAGAGAGAGATAAAGAGCAATCTCTCTCTACACACAATACAGGCTTCAAATATACAATACATTACACAGCAAAATGCCACAGAATACAAAAAATAGCATAGGCTAAGTGCAGACTAGTTATCATAACTGCAATCCAGGCCCGGTTTGCACACCAACATACAGTCCCTCACAGCCCACATCAGGTGACAGGAAGATGAGGGCAGGGAATCAGCATCACAGTGTGGGCGTGATCAGAAAGAACCGATGCATGCACGGAAATGTAGTTCACAGCCCAGCATGCATGCAAATGAACACGGGAAGGCGTGAACGGGAGGGACAACCACAGTATGTGCCCAAACCAAAAAGGGTGGGGAAGGAAATAAATGAGGCATGATGGGACATGTAGTAAAACCAAAAAAATAAAAAGGGAGCGTGGCAAACAAGCAATGGGAGGAACAACTTATGGGGAGGAGGGGGAATGTGACATCACAATCCCCTGCAAAGCAGCATGGTAGTTGAAGTTGCAGTTTGGAGAAACAAACAGGAAACAGCTTGGAAGGGAAAATGAAGCAGCAGCATTATGTGGACACAGAGCTCAGCCTGCTAGCCACAAGACAAGCATGAATATTTCACTAGCATGGCCATTAGGCTAAGTTTCTTCTTGGTTTTTTGTCCTGCGGATTTTGGTTTGGAAAAAAAAACGCAAGAAAAAACGCCTGAAAAACCAGCAGTGCAATTTCCTGTGTCTTGCGTTTTTTTCTGGCGTTTTTTCATTTGTGTGGAAATTGCACCTTGGCAGTTTTTTTTGGTACCCAAAATTTGTTGGGTACCAGAAAAAAAAAAAAGGATGCGATAGTGATGAAAAAATTTTTATTTAACGAAATTGATATATTTTATAACAAAATTTTTATTAATTGTTAATAAAGTGTGTTTCACTTTTTTTTCTCAATTTTTTAACATTTTTTTAGGTAGTACTACTACTCCCAACATGGAGCACACTCTGCTCCATGCTGGGAGCTGTAGTACCTGCATTAATAGACAGATCGCAGTGAGTGTAACTTGTTGTGACACCTGTTGTGATCTGTCTATTAATGCAGGTACTACAGCTCCCAGCCAGTGGCGGATCCAGGGGGGGGGCAACGGGGCAATTGCCCCCCCCCCCCCCCAAGATTGCTGCCCCCCCCGCCCCCTAGAATGGTGGAGCCGAAGCTGTAAGCTTCCGCTCCACCATTCACTAACCCTGGCTGTCACACGCTGTGAGTACACAGCGTGTGAGCTGCGGGGACGCGATCCTCTGCAGGCCGGCGCGATGACGTCACAAGTACTTAGAGTATGCTCAGAGCCCAGGGGATTTGGGGGACCGAATATGTGCCACTGTTAAGGGCACTGTATCGGAGGGGGAGGGGGATTTAAAAACTTGGGGAGGGGAGGGGGGGGGGAAGAGAAAGGGGAATTCTTAATGTGAGGTGCTGCAGGGCAAAGCACTTGGGGCACTATATGTTAAGAGCACATGACAGGGGGGCCCCCTGTGCTGTGCCCCTCACATATAATGCCCCCTGTGCTGTGCCCACACATATAAATTATATGTGTGGGGCACAGCACAGGGGGAATTATATGTGTGGGGCACAGCACAGGGGGTATTATATGTGTGGGGCACAGCACAGGGGGCATTATATGATATAATGCCCCCTGTGCTGTGCCCCACACATAATTCCCCCTGTGCTGTGCCCCACACATATAATGCCCCCTGTGCTGTGCCCCACACATATAATGCCCCCTGTGCTGTGCCCCACACATAATGTCCCCTGTGCTGTTCCCCTCACATATAATGCCCGTGCTGTGCCCCACACATATAATGCCCCTTGTTCTGTGCCCATCACATATAATGCCCCCTGTGCTGTGCCCCACACATATAATGCCCCCTGTGCTCCTCACAAATAATGCCCCCATCATGCGCCCCTCATATATAATGCCCCCATCCTGTGCCCCTCATATATAATGCGCCATCATGCGCCCCTCACATATAATGCCCCCTGTCCTGTGCCCCTCACATATAATGCTCCTGTCATGTGCCCCAAACATATAATGCTCCCTGTGCTGTGCCCCTCACATATAATGCCCCCTGACTGAACAGGACAGGGGGCATTATATGTGAGGGGCGCATGATGGGGGCATTATATGTGAGGGGCAAAGAACGGGGGCATTATATGTGAAGGGCACAGCACAGGGGGCATTATATGTGTGGGGCATATGACAGGAGCATTATATGTGAGGGGCACAGCATGGGGGGCATTATATGTGAGGGGCACAGCACAGGGGGCATTATATGTGAGGGGAACAGCACAGGGGACATCATATGTGAGGGGCACAGCACGGGGGGCATTATATGTGAGGGGCACAGCACAGGGGGCATTATATGTGAGGGACGCATGATGGGGGCATTATATGTGAGGGGCAAAGAATGGGGAATTATATGTGAAGGGCACAGCACAGGGGGCAATATATGTTAGGGGCACAGGGCATTATTATGTGGGGGGAACAGGACGGGTCATAATTATTACATGTAGGGGCACAAGATGGGGCATTATTACTATATGTGAAGGCACAGAGTGTTCTGCATTTCACAAGTATATTCTAGATTATGAGGAATTTCTGGGGTGGTACATTTTTTTATGGGCCACAATACATTTGGGTATTTTATTCAGAGGGTGCACTGCACATCAAGTTATATTCAGAGAGTGTAGTGTGTGGTAGTATTAAATTTAGAGGGTACAGTGTGTGGTAGTATTATATACAGAGGGTACAGTGTGTGGTAGTATTCTATTCAGAGAGTGCAGTGTGTGATAGTATTATATTTAGAGGGTGCAGTGTGTGGTAGTATTATATTCAGAGAGTGCAGTGTGTGGTAGTATTATATTCAGAGTGTGCAGTGTTTGGTAGTATTATATACAGAGGGTACAGTGTGTGGTAGTATTCTATTCAGAGAGTGCAGTGTGTGGTAGTATTAAATTTAGAGGGCACAGTGTGTGGTAGTATTATATTCAGAGAGTGCAGTGTGTGGTGATATTCTATTCAGAGAGTGCAGTGTGTGGTAGTATTAAATTTAGAGGGCACAGTGTGGTAGTATTATATTCAGAGAGTGCAGTGTGTGGTAGTATTATATTCAGAGGGTGCAGTGTTTGCTAGTATTAAATTTAGAGGGCACAGTGTGTGGTAGTGTTATATTCAGAGGGCACAGTGTGTGGTAGTATTATATTTAGATGGCGCAGTGTGTTGTAGTATTATATTCAGAGGGTACGGTGTGTGGCGGTATTATATTCAGAGGGTACAGTGTGTTGTATATTCATGGGGTACAGTGTGCCAGTATTATATTCAAAGAATACAGTGTTTGGCAGTATTATAATAATTATTGTTTTCATATAGAGGATCAGAATCCGCTGACATAGTGAGGAGACGTCTGGGCATCAAGTTCTGCAGAGAGAGCATTTAGCTGGAACAATTCCTGGCGGTATGTACATCTGAATTAGATAAGGAAAGACTATAGAGAAGACGTCACCTGTAGTCACTGATATCATTCTGTATCCTCCTGTGTGTGTCCCATCAGAGCTGGAGTCACTGAAGAAGTTCTGCAGTAATGATGGGTAAAACAACAACTCCCAGCATCCCCTTACCACTACTTAGGTCATACTGGGAGCTGTAGTTTTAAATGGTAAAAACTTCTTTAGCACTTTCCCATTCTGTGACAATTGGTATATTTGATAATTATTCTGACATGTGAACATGGCCTAAGAGTCTTAAACAAGGTTAGGACTGTATGATACATTTAATAATATTGTAAGTTCCGTAAGCAACACCTTGTTTTCTGTCCGCCAACACAAAATACTCTAATAGTGCCCCTCCCAAGACTCGACTCTGGATCCGCCCCTGCTCCCAGCATGGAGCAGAGTGTGCTCCATGTTGGGAGCTGTAGTACTTTCAGTTAAGGAAAGATCACAGTGGATGTCACTCCTGACACCCGCTGTGATCCTCCTGTATAATGTATAGATGCGGGAGGGATCCGTGAAATGTAAAGAATAGGAAGTTGTACTCACCTGTCCCCGCTGCTCCGGACCGTCACCGCTGCCCTAGATGTTGCGCTCCATCGCTGTCGCCGCGTCCCCGTGATGTCCCCGCCACTCCGGAATGTCTCTGCTGCCCGAGATCGTCGCCGTCATCACGTCACTACGCACGCCGCTCCTATTGCATGATGGGACGGCGTGCGCGGTGACGTGATGACGGCGATGGAGAGAGCCGACGATGGAGGGGATCCCGAAGAGGACGCTCTGGAGCCCCGAGGAAAGGTAAGAGCACACGGGCATCGCAAACGGCTATCCGGCAGCAGCTGAAGCAGTCAGCTGTGATTGGCTGGAACCATCTGGCCAATCACAGCTCTCTGCTGGAAATATGAATAGGTGTATATATACGTCAGTGCAGGGAACCACAGAAGAGCGGCCGGCCGCATCTATACATTATACAGAAGGATCGCAACGGGCGATCTGTCAATTAGTACAGGTACTACTACTCCCATCATGGAACAGTGTGTTCCATGTAGTACTACCGAAAACAATTTAAAAAATAAAGAGAAAAAGTGAAACACATACACACACACACACACACACACACTACATTTTTATTATTGTCGGCTACATTTTTAGGTCCCCGCCCGCCCACATAAATTGATCCCTGTTTTAAAAATTTATAAAAATTTTGTTATAAAAAAAGATACATTTCGTTAGATAAAATGTTTTCCTTCATTACTGTATCTTTTTAAAAAAAAATTATTTTTATGGTACCATATGAAATTTTATTAAAAAAGGCGATAAAAAAAATCGCCTGAAAAAATGCAAAAGTTGAAAACCCACATATCGTTTTTCTTGCCGTTTTTTTTCACTCCCATAGACTTCTATGGGAGAAAAACGCCAAGATTTTGACTTAAAAATCACCAGTGGCTCAACACGCTGCAATTTTGGAAACAGTCAAGGAGCTGAAAACGCCAAAAAAGCGTCAAAAATGCCAAAAGGATAAAAAAAAAAAAGCCAAAGTGAAAGACGGAAAGTGGAATAAGAATTTAGCGATTTCTCATTGATTTACAGCTAACATCTGGCCGTAGCGGTTTTTGGCCGAAAACAAGTAGAACAAAAAACAAGTAGAGACTTAGCCTTAGAGACTCGCAGGTAAGATTGAAAAAGTATTTACACTGGATAACCCCTTTAATATTAATAAATAGTGGTGCACTGAAAGGAAAATGTTGGCTGTGCTTGGCTGAAAACTTAACCCAAAAATGCCTTGCCCCACCCTCTTAAAAAAAAAAAAAAAATTATTACACATACTGGATAGATAACTTAAAGGGTTACTCCAGTGGAAATTTTTTTTTTTTTTTAAATCAACTGGTGGCAAAAAGTTAAACAGATTTGTAAATTACTTCTATTAAAAAATCTTAAAGGGGTTATCCAGGAAAAAAACTTTTTTTACATATATATCAACTGGCTCCAGAAAGTTAAACAGATTTGTAAATTACTTCTATTTGAAAATCTTCATCCTTTCAATACTTATGAGCAGGGCCGGATTAAGAGCATCATGGGCCTGGTGCTGAAGATTTTGATGGGCCTTTTTATCGGAATATATAAAATAAAAATGCAATACAAAGTAATTTTTCTTAACACAAATAAAAGCGCATCTGTCACATGTTTTATGCACATTAAATTACCAGGATAGCTGAATATATGTTAGTGTCCAGAGGAAGAGTTAACCATAGCAACCAATCAGATCGCTTCTTTCATTTTCCAGAGGCCTTTTCAAAAATGAAAGAAGTGATCTGATTGGTTGCTATGAGCAACTCAGCAACTTTTATACTGGAAGAAAGGAGATTTTGTCTAAGGCAAAGGAAAGGTTTTTTTTTACACTAAGAACAAGAAGGATGTGGAATCCTCTGCCTGCAGATATGATCTTATTAGAGTCTGTAAAGATGTTTAAACAGCAACTGGATGAATATTTGCAAAAGCATAACATTAAGGGATATAGGCCCTGATTTTTTTAGCATGTTGTGATGCCCGTGCTGTAGCATGTTGTGATGCCTGCGCTGTAGCATGTTGTGATGCCCGTGCTGTAGCATGTTGTGATGCCCGCGCTGTAGCATGTTGTGATGCACGTGCTGAAGCATGTTGCAGAAAATTATTTCCAGTATAATAATCAAATATACCAATTGCCACAAAATGGGAAAGAGCTAAAAAAGTTTTTACCATTTAAAACTACAGCTCCCAGTATGACCTAAGCAGTGGTAAGGCTATGCTAGGAATTGTTGTTTCACCCATCATTACTGCAGAACGTACAAGTGACTCCAGCTCTGATAGGACATAGTGAAGAGAATACACAATGAAATAAGTGATTACAGGTGACGTCTTCTCTATAGTGAAGAGAATGTACAACGATATCAGTGACTACAGGCGACGTCTTCTCTATAGTGAGGAGAATACAGAATGATATCAGTGATTACAGGTGACGTCTTCTCTATAATGAGGACAATACACAATGACATCAGTGACTACAGGTGACGTCTTCTCTATAGTGAGGAGAATACACAATGATATCAGTGACTACAGGTGACGTCTTCTCTATAGTGAAGAGAATACACAATGATATCAGTGACTACAGGTGACGTCTTCTCTATAGGGAAGAGAATGTACAATATCAGTGATTACAGGTGACGTCTTCTCTATAGTGAAGAGAATGTACAATGATATCAGTGATTACAGGTGACGTCTTCTCTATAGTGAAGAGAATGTACAATGATATCAGTGATTACAGGTGACGTCTTCTCTATAGTGAAGAGAATGTACAATGATATCAGTGACTACAGGTGACGTCATCTCTATAGTGAGGAGAATGTACAATGATATCAGTGACTACAGGTGACGTCTTCTCTATAGTGAGGAGAATGTACAATGATATCAGTGATTACAGGTGACGTCTTCTCTATAGTGAAGAGAATGTACAATGATATCAATGACTACAGGTGACGTCTTCTCTATAGTGAGGAGAATACAGAATGATATCAGTGACTACAGGTGACGTCTTCTCTATAGTGAAGAGAATACACAATGAAATAAGTGACTATAGGTGACGTCTTCTCTATAATGAAGACAATACACAATGATATCAGTGACTACAGGTGACATCTTCTCTATAGTGAAGAGAATACACAATAAAATCTGTTACTACAGGTGACGTCTTCTCTATAGTCTTTTCTTATCTAATTCAGATGGTACATACCGCCAGGACTTGTTTCAGCTAAATGTTCACTCAGCAGAACTTGATACCCAGATAGCTCCTCACTATGTCAGCGCATTCTGATCCTCTATATGAAAACAATAATTATTATAATACAGCCAAACACCATATCCTTTGAATATAATACTGGCACACACTGTACCCTCTGAATATGATACTACTAAACACTGTGTCCTCTGAATATAAGACCGCCACACACCGTAACCTCTGAATATATTACTACAACACACTGTACCCTCTGATTATAATACTACCACATACTGTGCTCTCTGAATATAACCTTGCCATGCACCCTCTGAATACAATACCGTAATTATGTGGCCCATAAAAACCATACTACACCAAAATTCCTTATAATATACACTATGGCTGACATGTATAATTGTCTTTAGACTGTTTTTTTTGTGTCTAAAAATGGTGCAAAAAAGGCGCAAGCAGGGTTTATTTGTGCCTTTTTTGCGCTTGAGTTGTAATTCACTGATTTTGGCAATACACATAATATGTAACGGTTTTATGAACTGCACCTTTTTGTGAAAAGGCGCAAAAAATGCGCAAAACCACTGAAAAGTCTCTAAAATTACACCAGCCCAGACTTAGCTTTTGGGTGTATGTGAAGAGTGAAATTTTAGAAAAAGTGACCTGCACAAAATTTATCAAATGCTCTGCTACCTTTTAATAAATTTGGTGCTCCTACACATTAAAGCGCACAAAAAAGGTGTAAAAAATGCTTCTCTTACACCTACAATGATAAATGCCGGCCAATACCTCTGAAATGCAAAACACTCTGTGCCCCTCATATATGGTAATAATGCCCCATCCTGTGCCCCCACATATAATAATGATAACCCGTCATGTTCCCCCCACATAATAATAATGCCCTCTGTCCTGTGCCCCTCGCATATAATGCACTCTGTCATGTTCCCCTCACATATAATGCCCCCTGTCCTGCCTCCTCAGGGGGCATTATATGTGAGGGGCACAGGACATAGGGCATTATATGTGGGGGGCACAGGATAGCCCCCCCCCCGTCATGTGCCCATATAATGCACATATAATGCCCCCTGACATATGTCTCTGACTTTTAATGCCACCTGTCCTGTGCCCCTCAAAAATAATGCCCCCTGAGGGGGCAGGACAGGGGGCATTATATGTGAGGGGCACAGGACATGGGGCATTATGTATAAGGGGCACTATATGTGAGAGGCACAGGACATGGGGCATTATATATGAGGGGCACATTTCAGGGGCATTATATGTGATGGGCACAGGACATGGGGCATTATATATGAGGGACACAGGACAGGGGGTATTATAAGTAAACGGCAAATGTCAGGGGGGCATTATATGTGCATTATATTGGCACATGACAGGGGGGCCCCTGTCATGTGCCCCCACATATAATGCCCCCTGTCATTTGCCCCCACATATAATGCCCCATGACATGTGCCCCTCATATATAATGCCCCCTGGACATGGGGTATTATATATGAGGGGCATTATATATGAGGGGCATAGGACATGGGGCATTATATATGAGGGGCACATGTCAGGGGGCATTATATGTGGGGAGCAAATGACGGGGGCATTATATGTGAGGGCACATGACAGGGGAGCATTATATATGAGGGGCACAGGACAGGGGGTATTATACGTAAGCTGCAAATGTCAGGGGGGCATTATATGTGCATTATATTGGCACATGACAGGGGGGGCCCTGTCATGTGCCCCCACATATAATGCCCCCTGTCATTTGCCCCCCACATACAATGCCCCCTGACATGTGTCCCTCACATATAATGCCCCCTGGACATGGGGTATTATATATGAGGGGCATTATATATGAGGGGCACAGGACATGGGATATTATATATGAGGGGCATTATATATGAGGGGCACAGGACATGGGGTATTATATATGAGGGGCACATGACAGGGGGGCATTATATGGACACATGACAGGGGGGGGGGGGGTCCTGTCATGTACCCCCCACATATAATGTCCCCCTGTCATGTGCCCCTCATATATAATACCCCATGTCTTGTGCCACTCACATATAATGTCCCCCTGTCATGTGCCCCTCATATATAATACCCCATGTCCGTTGCCCCTCACATATAATGCCCCCCTGACATGTGCCCCTTACATATAATGCCCCTGAGGGGGCAGGACATCCAGGTGCATTATATGTGAGGGGCACATGTCAGGGGGGCATTATATGTGAGGGGCACATGTCGGGGGCATTATATGTGAGGGGCACATGTCAGGGGGGCATTATATGTGAGGGGCACAGGACATGGGATATTATATATGAGGGGCACATGACAGGGGGGCATTATATGGGCACATGATAGGGGGCATTATTTGGGCACATGACAGGGGGGGGTTCTGTCATGTGCCCCCACATATAATGACCCCCTCATATATAATAAACCATGTCTTGCAACCTATAATGCGGTGGCTGCCCCCCTGACATGTTAAATTGTGCCCCTCACAGTGCTGTCCTTTTTATAGATGGCCCCAAGAGCTGTCACCTTTCTCTCCGGGACCCGGTGACTCAGACTGACACGCGGCGGCTGCTGCTCAGTCCTTGTGTCAGTGGGAGCCACGGGGACGTGACTTCCGGGCGCCGCCGTGAAGTGGACGACGTCACCGCAGCTCTCACTGACAGCTGCCGCAGCGCGTGTGACTGGCGGAGGTGACGACGGCCCGGGTGTTGTAAGATAGCGGGGAGCGGGGGGGGGTGTCGGCGTTAGGTGTTGGCGGCAGAACGGGAGGCAGGTCACCGGTCCGGGCGGCCTATGCGGGCCGCCTGTGCAGGCCACTGGGCCTATTTTAATGTAAGGGCCTGGAGCGGCAGCTCCATCCGCCCCTACATTAATCCGGCCCTGCTTATGAGCTTCTGAAGTTGAGTTGTTCTTTTCTGTCTAAGTGCTCTCTGATGACACCAGTCTCGGGAACCACCCAGTTTAGAAGCAAATCCCCATAGCAAACCTATTCTACTCTGTGCAGTTCCCGAGACAGACAGAGATGTCAGCAGAGAGCATTGTTGCCAGACAGAAAACAACAACTCAACTTCAGCAGCTGATAATTATTGAAAGGATTAAGATTTTTTCGAATTCAAAAAAAAGTTTATTAAGGACCAATAGTAATACAAAAACATTAGAAACGTCATCCGCCAAGATATACAACCTCTGACAGGAAAGCATATATAAACAATTCTGCATGAGATGGCAGCAATACATTGACATTTAGGAAATACAAATAAAGGCGGCATATGAGGAGGCCCGGGAGCTACTTCCCCCAGTCATCCCGTACACAATAAAGGGACGTGTAGCAGCCAATGCAGAAAATAATAAT
Source organism: Hyla sarda (assembly GCF_029499605.1). Lineage (NCBI taxonomy): Eukaryota > Metazoa > Chordata > Amphibia > Anura > Hylidae > Hyla > Hyla sarda. The sequence goes on along the minus strand of NC_079193.1, from coordinate 115,554,886 downwards.
AAGAATAAGAAACAGGAGAGCAAGTAAACCAGCATAATCAGGCCGGGTAAACAATAAATGATCAGTAGGCGGAATATGGGCAGGGAAAGACACTATAAGCCCGTAACATATCAACTAAATCAAACAAAAACAACAACGAGAAGGAGAGACTAAACAACACAAACCGAAGAAAAGAGAGACGGAGAGGGGAAGAAAAGGGGGGACAAAGAAGGACACACAGGGGGAAAGAGGGAAGGGGAACCCAGGGAAAGGGAGAGGAACTCTACCGTGGAGAGGGACCACCAGAGCCAGGGGCGTCCAATCAGTTCCCAAAAAGTGTGTCCACAGGACCCCACCTCAAGGGGACAGGTGCAGGGCACTGCAGGCGGGGGAGTCCAAAAACGCAGACCACGGCATCCATAGCAGCAAAAACCGCTCAGATTTGGACGCCGTCTCCGCCATGCACTCCTCCATCCCATGTATATAGATTACTTCACGGACCCAGTCAGAAACTGTCAGGGGTTAGGCAGATTTCCACTTTCTAGTTATGACCCTATGTGCCGCGGAGAGAAGAATACACACCAGGCCCGCCTTCAAGGATTTGATCGAGCCCGGGAGCATTGACAACAATACAGCCTGTGGGGAACGGGGAACAGCAATGTCCGTCACCCTCTTAATGATCTCCAGAACCCCCGACCAAAATGGGAGAAGAAGGGGGCAGTCCAGCCAAACATGAGACATGGTCCCGGGAGAAGCGCCACACCTCCAGCATACATCTGAGATGGAGGGATAAAAGCGTGCAACAATGCAGATACACGATACCATCTAGACAACACTTTAAAGTTGGTCTCTTGTAATTTCACCGAGACCGAGGCACCATGACAAAGGGCATAAGCCTTGGTCCAATCCTGCCGGGCTAGAGTGCAGCCCAACTCCTGAGACCATCCCCCCTGATGAGCCAAAGGTTTAGAGCAGGTATGATCACGTAAGAGGGCATAGAGAACAGAGACCAAACGACCAGGGGGGTCAGTACTCAAACAGAGGGACTCAAAGGGGAGCGGGGATCTATGAAGGTCCAGTACCTGCTTCCAATTAGAGTAAAAATGGGCAAGTAGCATATATTGCCATAAGTGAAGGGGAGCAGGGGAACCACCTGGAACTATCTCCGCCAATGATTTAATGGAGCCCGGGGGAAAACGTGGGCGCAAACAAAGACCGTCCCCCTGACCTTACCCAGAAAGGGACCGGCTACAGCACCCGGGGTGAAATCGGGGTTATCACGAATAGGCGTGAGGGGGCCGTTGGGGCGCAGGAGACCCATCTTGTCAAAAAAGCGATGGCACACCCGGAGCACAGACCGCGCCACAAACGGGAGGCTCGCCTTTCGAGAGGATGTTCAATACGATACTTGCAGCCAGGGGAGCAAAGTGAGCGGGACAGGTGTCAAGAGGGTCTCCAAGCGCACCCAAAGCTTCCCCTTAGAGTGGTGGAACCAATTCAATATTATCGTGGCTACCGCGGACAGGTAATAGAGAAAAGGGTCGGGGAGAGCCAGACCCCCCTCAGACTTAGGACGCACCAGAGCACTCCGAGCCATACGATGGCCCACCGGACCCCACACATATTTAGTCCACATTCTATCCAGGGCAGTGAAGAACGTGCGGGGGAGGAGGACAGGGATAGTTTGAAAGAGATAGAGAAGACGAGGCAAAAGATTCATTTTGATAATGTTGACCCTCCCAATCCAAGAAAAGTCACGTCTGTCCCATTTAGTCAGGTCAGAGGAGAAAGAGGAGAGTAAGGGGCTAAAGTTCAAGTCATATGTACGGGTGAGATCATTGGGGACCTGAACCCCTAGGTATGTGATAGAGGAAGTAGCCCATCTAAACTGATATCTACTTTTAAGGGCCGAGACCCCAATCGGGCCAAGGGAGACATACAAGGCTACACTTTTCGTCAGGTTCAACTTGAAGTTACTAAACTGACCATAATCAGAGATGAGCGATAGGAGGGCCGGGAGACTGGACTCAGGGGACGAGAGGTATATTAAGAGGTCATCCGCGAAAGCTGCACATTTAACCTCCTCGCCACAGACCTTGACACCCCTCACCTCCGTACTCTGAAAGAAAAACACAACACCGGAGTAGGAGAGAAGGGATAAACAAGGAGGGGAAAGAGAAAGGGAAAACAAGTACGGCAGAGGGGAGGGAGAATCAACGACAAAGGGAACACTCAGGGGGAGAACAGGTACAAAAACCAGGACAAAAACAGCAGCTCAACAAACGGCTGCAAAATTGGACTAAATATATAGCACGAGGCTAAGCACAGGCAGGGAGTAATCCTGCCTCAACCTATTGGGGGCAATGTGGAGACAGAAGCATCACAACAGGAAGGAAAATGCCAGAAAAGAGAGAGGAGCCCCAGTGACCGGCACGGGGAGAGAGGGTAGCAAAAAAAAAAAAAGAGAGAGAGAGGCAGCAATGGGGAGGGCATGTACGGGCGGGAAACAACCAGGCAATGGCTACAGCTCGGCCACATGGGCCTGTGTCACCCGCACCTAAAATAGATGAAAACAGAAAAATAAAATAAATAAAAAAAGAAAAAACCCAGTGAGACAGCGTAAATAGCACTATACACAGGCATTATCATAACATCAAAGCACAGGTAGACAGCAATCAACCCTTTCGGAAACCTCCCGGCCTCTCCACAGAGCCAGATCTGGTGCGATGGCGTCGTCGAGAGCGTTGGGGCCCCGGGGAAAACCTCTCAGATTGGGAGGAGCGCAGCCTAGGCTGGGGCGGGAGGAGGGAGGAGAAGGGGTCAGCAGACAGTTCCACCCATCCCGGGAGTGACACAGGAGGGAGATCAAACGCCCGGAGAAAATGGGGGAGGTCCTCCAAAGTGCGCAAGGTAGCAGACTTGTCTTGGTGATGAGCATGCAAGGCAAACGGAAATCCCCAGCGGTACACAATGTGGCGGGATTGCAGTTCATGCAGAAGGGTCTTCAGGGCTGCCCGCAGGCGAAGCGTGTGTCTTGATAAATCCGGAAAGAGCTGCAGCTTAGCCCCATCAAAGTCAATGTCCCTGAGCTGTCGGGCCTTTTGCATAATCTCTTCTTTCTCAGAGAAATAGTGAATGCGACAGATAACGTCCCGCGGCTTAGCAGGGTCTGAGCTGGGAGGACGGAGAGCTCTGTGTGCCCGGTCAATAGCAATTGGGGACTGAGACGGACGGCCCAGGATAGAATTGAAGATGTCTGTTAACGTAGGCAGAAGACCATCAGTTCGAGTCGCCTCCGGGGGACCCCGCAGTCTGATATTGTTGCGACGGTTTCGGTTTTCCTGATCGTCCATATGAGAGTGCAATAGCTTCTGATTAACCGCTTGTTTAGAGACTGCAGCCCTAAGCTCAGCAATAGATTCCTGGGTGTCAGATCGAAAGGATTCCAGAGTCCCAACTGTTGCGGAGAGGGTTTGCACCTCAGACTGCACCTACTGAAGGTCCCGCCTCCAGGCAGAACGCAAGTCCTCCCTGAGGGCCACAATATCAGCCTTGGTAGGTGAAAAAGATAACAACGCCTGGAGCTCAGGGTGGGATTGCAGTATTTGGGCCGCAGCAGAGCTTGGTGGGATAGGGTCCAGGACAGGTGCAGGAGCGGGCAGTTGTGGGGGCCTCTGCGAGAGCTGTGGGGGGCAGGGCACCACAGTCTCAGTCCCTAAGTCATCAGCCGGGGTCTGCAGGGGCCAAGGGCTACCCCCTGAGGAGGACCAGGAGGGGGCCGGTGAGGGAGGAGGTTGCACCCCCTCAGGGGCCCGGGAAAGTGGGCCCAGGGGGGGAGGTGATGAGGGGGCTGCCACAGCAGAGTAGAGCAGGGGGGATCCCTGCGATCCAGGACAGTCCGCCATTGCCGTGGTGAGGTCCCCAGCCAGGATGGGGACCCCAGATAGCTGAAGGGGCCACCGCACTCCCGTTGTCACAGGTGGCGTGGGCAGGGGCTCAGCAGCCCAGGTGGTGTCCGGTCTAGGACTGGAGAGGGGAGCTGAGGGCTGATACGGTCGGGGCTGCAGTGGCGTGTGCAGAGTGGCCTCCGCAGCTCCCGGCGGTTCTGGCAGCAGAGGGGCGCCCAGTGAGGTTGGAGCAGCTGGGGCAGGTAAGCCCAGGTCCCCAACGGGCAAATAAATCAGCAGCGGGACAGGGGGTATCTCCTCCGGGCCCGCACACTCACCGGAGGCCTGGTGTCCCCGCCGCTTCTTCCTGTCTCCTGCGCCTGAGGACCGAGATGGCACCTGCTGTGAGGTGCCGCTGACGGTGGGCGGGGCTTCACGCTGCTGTGAGGGAGCTGAAGATGGCGGTGGCCCTGGGGGGACTGCGTCCAAGGAGTCCTGGAGCCCGGCCAGAGGGGTAAAATAATTTAAGATCGGCTCCGGGGGGAGCCCGGGAGCTTCCCACGCCTTTGGGGCCTTTTAGTTTCATCCTCCGCACCATCATTCAGATATTGTGGGCCTCTCTCTCCCGTGCAGCCACGGAGCTCACAGAAAAAGCAGCTAGATGGCGTGCATAGCAGGCTACGCCCCCAGGATTAAGATTTTTTAATAGAAGTAATTTACAGATCTGTGCCAGCTATTATATTTCATTTGCAGACCACTTGATTGTGGAGTGGAAAAACCGGCAACAGCGATCTAGCTTAAATATCCATCATACAAATTGATCTGTATGCCATATCTGTTACAGCATATGATTATATTACAGGACATTTTTTCAGGACAATCTTAGGATTTATTTTACAGGACACAACTTTACCATCTATAGGACTGTCATTTTCACCATTTACAGGAAATTTTGTATATCTATTGCATAGAAGGCTATTTTGACATCAAGCCATTTTCTTTCCAGGAGGAATGTTCCTATTCTATTTTTGTGCACACCAGATACACTATCATTCTGATAAGTGTAGCACTATATGTAACAGTATCATCCAGTGTATCATTATACGGCTGGCAGCCATAATAGATACATTGTTATTGAGAGTGTTATCAGTACCATATATGTTCGCTCTGTAGTGTAACAATTTACTGCATTTTTATATCTTATTGTATCTTTTAACCACTTGTGCGCTACCGTAGGGCCCTGCGGGAACGCACTATTTAATACATAATAAATACTAATTTTTATATATCAATTTTTTCCTCTATTATTGATACCAGACATTCACCATTTAATCTTTTTGATATTGAGCTGAGGACTAATATCCTATTCTTACTACTTTTTTATATCTCTCTGTGGGGGAGAGCTTTTAGTTAACCTCGCTCATTTTTTGTGGTTGAGCTACACATATCTGTATACTCATAATTTACAAATCTGTTTAACTTTTTGGAGCCAGTTGATATAAAAAAAAAGTTTTTTCCTGGAATACCCCTTTTAAATAGGGGTTTTTGTAGACTCTTTTTTTCAGTGATGTTTTTTTGCAATCTTTTAAAATTGACCTTTTCCCTTCAGGTCAAATCTATTGTTTTAGCACAATGCCACAAGACACAACAAAAGTCAAAAGCTGTTTTTCTTTCCAATTGAACGATCAACTGCAAACCAATTCTTTTTGTACAGTAGAAATGATTGTGCATTTTTGCACAGGTACCACATACCCCAGCTGAATTCAAATCTTCACAGTGTTAAAGTGGTTATCCAGGAATAGAAAAAGAGAGCTAATTTCTTCTGAAAACAGTAGCATTCTTGTCTGCAGGTTTTGTGTGGTATTGCAACTTGGCTCCATTCACTTCAATGGATGTGAGCTGCAAAACCACATTCGACATGCAGACAAATGTGGTGCAATTTTTTTTTTTTTTTAAGAAATCAGCTTTGTTTTTCTAATGCTGGATAACTCCTTTAAGTATACAAAGGAATGCTTAGTTCTTAATTTCTGGGAAAATGGAAATGCAGACTTAACTTACAAGTATAAATTTATTTGTAGCAGCTCATATAGGTATAAACATTTCTACAATGCACTACTACAAGTGTACTGAAATTTTTTTTTACTTACTTAAAGGGGTACTCCGTCCCTAGACACATAATCACCTATCCAAAGAATTGGGTACAACATGTCTGATCGCGGGGGGTCTGGCTGCTGGGACCCCTGCGATCTTCGGGCCGACGCTTCTGCATTCATGAGCACAGAGGCCTGGGGCTTCTGTGTTTGTGACGTCACGCCACGCCACCTCTATTCATGTCTATGGGAGGGGGCACGATGACTAGTACAAAGCCGTTACGCTCCCTCCCATAGATGTGGCGGGGAGATAAATTGATAGCGATAAATAGAGATACATTGATTGAGTTTAAAGGGGTACTACCGTGGAAAACTTTTTTTTTTTAAATCAACTGGTGCCAGAAAGTTAAACAGATTTGTAAATCACTTCTATTAAAAAATCTTAATCCTTCCAGTACTTTTTAGGGGCTGTATACTAAAGAGAAATCTGCTGTCCATTTTAGGAACTGTCCAGTGAAGCATATGTTTGCTATGGGGATTTTCTCCAGTTCCTAAAATGGATAGCAGAGGTCAGCAGAGAGTACTGTGGTCAGGAGATCACAGGAAATGCATTTCTTTTTTGGATTTCTCTTTAGTATACAGCCCCTAAAAAGTACTGGAAGCATTAAGATTTTTTTTTTAATAGATGTGATTTACAAATCTGTTTAACTTTCTGGCACCAGTTTATTTAAAAAAGAAAAAAGAAAAAAAGTACCCCTTTAAGTATTGCATTATACAAGTCAAGTAGAAAAAATAATGGGGAATTAGATGGACAGTATAGTGCACAGTTCTGGAAACCAGGTAAGGGATATAGTAGGTTAAATTAACCATACATGAATAAACGTGTGCACATTGTATTCATGTACTAATATTCCATATTGGAAATATTTCTGGCCACCTTCCCCCTTCTTTTTCTATTCCCCTTTCTGTATACAACTGATACTCATTTTAGGAGTGGTTAAGACAGCAAATGGCTAAAAAGGTTTCTATATAAAATGAAAAATATAATGGCCGGAAAACCACAAAAAGCTGAGTTGGTAAATTCTATGTTGAGCCTATTAAAAAATCTTAATCCTTCCAGTACTTATTAGCTGCTGAATACTACCGAGGAAATTGTTTTCTTTTTGGAACACAGAGCTCTCTGCTGACATCAGGAGCACAGTGTTCTCTATTGACATCCCTGTGCAATTTAAGAACTGTCCAGAGTAGGAGGAAATCCCCATAGCAAACATATGCTGCTCTGGACAGTTCCTAAAATGGACAGAGATGTCAGCAGAGAACACTGTGCTTGTGATGTCAGCAGAGAGCACTGTTTTCCAAAAAGAAAATAATTTCCTCTGTAGTATTCATCAGCTAATAAGTGCAGGAAGGATTAAGATTTTTTTACGAGTACCCCTTTAAATCCACCGTGCTTTCTTATGTAGCAATTTTATTAAGATTGCCACAGTGGGGTGCCAATTTGCTTTGGGTGATATCCCAGAACTTTAGATCCGAGAAGTTACTGCCATGTGTCTCTCTCATATGTCTGCAGTATAAATGACTCCCATAGTCTGACAGTTGATAAAATCATATACTGTAGATTGTCAATAGGATTGATAAAGTCCTAAGGACTTCATCAATCCTGTTGACAATCAACCGTACATAATCTATGATTTTATCGACTGTCAGTCCACAGGTGTCATTTATACTGCACAGTACAGTTGTCACAAAATATATGTTGGGAAGACCATCCAAGAACTTTATAGACAGAATTCAAAACATCTTGTTTTTGACCTTATCCCTGTCCACATTTGTACCTTCTCCAAAACTTCTCCATATAAACCCTATGGAGAGGATAGACTGTACAACTAAGGCCATGTTCGCATGCCAGAATGTCCACGGAAAAATTCCATTATCTTCAATGGGGATTCCACTGTCCCATTCACACAGAGGAATTTCCTATCACTTGAGGTGTGTTTTTTGGTCTATTTGTTGGAATCAATTTATTTCATTTATTTGTGCTGGTTTGTTATTAACTTGATATAAAAAAAAAAGTTATATTTTATTTAGTGGAGTATTTTTAGATTTCTTATTACATATATATATATATATATATATATATATATATATGTAAATTAGTGACATCAATGTTGGACTGTGTGAACCCAGCATCATGTTTAGAATAAGTAAATCTACTAGAAAGCAAGTGACAGCATATTTTAACTGAATGTTTTATTTCAGGTACTATATAACGTGTTTGATTCTTTTGTTGCCATTGGTGGTGAAAATGTGACTGGTGTGGATTGTGTCAAAGGTGTTGGTATGTATGTTCCTATTAATAAACTATTCACAGTTTAATTTAATTGAATATGCAGTAATGTTAAACCTAGATGTAATATTTTTTTTCCTTTGTGGGGATCAATAGTTTCCTTTAAAGGGGTACTCCGCCCCTAGACATCTTATTCAAAAGGATAGGGGATAAGATCTCTGATTGTGAGGGTCCTGCCGCTGGGGACCCCCGTGATCTCGGCTGCAGCCCCCCAGACATCTGGTGCACTGAGCGAACTTCGCTCCATGCCAGATAACTGGCGATGCGGGGTAGAGACTTGTGATGTCGCGGCCATGCCTGCTCTTGATATCACGACCACACCCTCTCAATGCAAGTCTATGGGAGGGGGCATGACGGCAGTCACACCCTCTCCCATGGACTTGCATTGAGGGGCATGGCCGTGATGTCACGAGCAGGGCATGGCCGTGATGTCACAAACCTCCGGTGCTGCACCCGTTGCTCTAAACCAGTGATAGCAAACCTTTTTTAGCCTGAGTGCCCAAACCGTAATGAACGCCAACTTTTTTCCCCTCAAAGTGCCAGCACAGCAATTAAATCAGAATACTGAGGTTTAAGTTTAGAAAAAAAACTACTTCGGTAGGCAGTATGTTCCCCCACATTAGATTGTAGTTCCCCCACATTAGGTAGGCAGTATGTTCCCCCACATTAGGTAGGCAGTATGTTCCCCCCACAGTAGGTTGATAGTATAGTCCCCCCCCCCCACATTACATTGGCAGTATAGTTCCCCCACATTAGGTTGTAGTTCCCCCACATTAGGTAGGCAGTATAGTTCCCCCACATTAGGTTGTAGTTCCCCCACATTAGGTTGCAGTTCCCTCACATTAGGTTGGCAGTATAGTTCCCCCACATAAGGTTGCAGTTCCCTCACATTAGGTTGGCAGTATAGTTCCCCCACATAAGGTTGTAGTTGTAGAAATTTAGTATCCAAACTACATCTGCAAAAAATTTTGCACAGAAAATTTTTCCTTTGGTAAAGATTTTTTTAACCAGATATGTTCTTTTTTTTCTGGATTTGAGTAGAGTCCAATATAGCTCAGTATAAAAAATGAGGGGTTTCCCAGATGAAATTTCATCTGGGTCCATCTCAATCAAATGTTACTATTTGCATGAAGAGGAATGCGTTATGTATTATCCTTGGGAGAACCATTTCTGTTCATTGCTACATTTTGGGACCACGTAATACGTCGGACTGGTGATTGACAGTGTGATGTACTAAGCTCTGGCCCCAATCTTCTGGTGCCTATCCCCAATATGTCACACTCACTGAGGTGGTACATTACAAAATTGTAGTCTGACGAGTTAACCCCAGTTCCATAAAAAGGATCGCAGCGGGAGGTAAATCCAGGCTTAGTGCCGGATTCTCCTTTTAATATTAGATTGGCAAATCCAACTTCGAGCACCCCTGTTGATGAGCTGTTTTTTTTAGATGCTATGCACTTGTGCAAGCTCCACAGCCTCTTTAACCCCTTCTCGCAAATTGACGTAATTGTACGCTCTAGGGCCACATACCAGAATCACTTTGATAATTTAACTTCCCCCGACATTATCACAACATAATGTGGGACAGGTCAGGTCTTTAAAGGGGTACCCCGGTACCACAGTTTATGGTTATCTAGCGTGCTTGTAGTGAGTTTAGCACTTTTGTAATTCACATGTTATACATCTGTCCACAGCATATATGTTTTTTACTGACCTCTTTTCTGTGAAGGAAGTTCAGTAGTTATTCTGGTTGCTTTTGACTGTTGTCCACACCTGCGGCCATGTTTGTTCACTGTTGTGGACAAGACGTCCGAGCTGCAGGCGTTGCTGTTTTCTTTTTCTTCTGCAATGGTTTCGCCCCTTTTCCACACCCCTGTAATGAATATTCATTCAATTGTTGAGGGAGGATGGATGTCTCCTCCTGCTGTCAGCCTGCCCTGTGCCCAGCTTGAATACCCTGTATCAGCGCTGCGGCTGACATGTAACCCCTTCCCCGCCATGGGGATCATGTGCCCCCCGGGGAATCGGCTAACATGATACCCCCGCGGGTGCACGATACCTATGACGGGTGTATTAGTAACATGTCAGCCGGCTCTTTACATGACAGTGCACTCAGCCTATAACCAGCCGAGCAGCGATGTCCCGCCTCTGCCGGTGATAGGCTGAGCGCAGTGTCATGTGCAGTGTCCTTACATGGCAGTGCACTCAGCCTATCACCGGCAGAGGCGGGACATCGCTGCGGCCGGTGATTCACTGACGGCTCTCAGCAGAGGACCACAGCAGAGGACCGGGAAGCCGTTACCTGTAGCAACAGGGGAACGTAGGATGGTAAGTCAAAGTTAATTTTGTTTATTTTTGCAGCCCCGAGCACAGGAATATGTCACAATCATTATTACAGATGTCCCTTAACTGTGACGCTGATAAGAAGCCCTTCGCCCATGCTCACAATTCATTCAGACCCGCGGGCGCTTCTCTGTCACATATGACTAGTTCCCTGACCTGGGGACAGCGATGCGGCTGGCAATTCATTAATTCTCAGTCATCCCTTGCAGTGACTTCCCTTGGGGGGGGGCGGGGGGGTTATCAAGAAGCAGAGGAGTGCCCGCGGGTCACATATGACTAGTTCCCTTATGTGGGGACAGCGCTGCGGCTGGCAATTCATTCATTCCCTGATGTGGGGACTGTGGGGTGAGAAGCTGACAGTGAGGGTGGGAGGTCTATACTAATGAGCAGGGCTGGGAAAGGGAGTGCTAAAGGGGGGAAAAAAAACACCCACAAACAGGGCTGGGCGGCAACGCAAAACAATTTGGTCAGGGCACTGAAAGAGGAGACAGGCTACAAGACATGCTGGGAGCTGTAGTTTCTGAAGCAAAGGCAAAACAGAAATAGATGCTACACTACATGGACACACTTGTGCAAAGAAAGGAAAAGAAAGACAAACAAAGAGCAAGCACGAGACCAGAGATAAGAAGAAAACTCACCTGCAAGGCTAAGTAGAAACTGAAAAAACACATTGAACACCGGAGTACCCCTTTAACCCCTTCCCGCTATAGGACAGATAACACATCCAAGCGTATATGGATCAATAATAGACAAGGTTCATTAACATATATGCAAAAATCACAGACATGTAAAATCATTAAAACAAAAGCAAAAGCTAAAGGTGTAGATGTCCAATATAATAGAAACACATATTGCAAGGATAACCAGTAAGGGAAAAGAGAACAAATGGAGGCCTAAGCAATGTTCCGAATCAAATGTGCCAAAGTGCGAACAGAGGTACATTAAACATCCATTTGTATTATGCAAACTGTGTAGGTATGGTTACGCATAGACAGATCACTTGGTGCTATAATAGACAGAATAGTGACTAAAGCATGGCTCTAACATTGCATAAAACTATCAAACATGTTAATCAGATCATAACTTGCCAAGTGGCTAACAATAACAGACCTCCAGCACCCGACATTTCATCACCAGACTTCTTCCAGGGTGTAGTCAAAGCAAGTTTGACCTTCTTTTTTATGTGCAAAAAGAACTAATTACATTATTGCATTTCTGATTTACAGTCCAACGGCCAATCAGACGTTCGGTTATGTTATATCAATAAGACACAAGGACCACAAGCAAACAGGACCACTAGTGAACAGGGCCAATCAAATATCTTCATAGCGCTGGGGACGTAGGCATATGTCCTGACGATCTCAGGAGATCGGCAGCGGGACACGGCTGTCAATCACACCCGGGGTCCCGCTGCAGCTGTAAGGGCCACAATTGCACCGGTCCCGGCAGCATTAACCTCATGGATGCTGTGATCAATCCTGATCATGGCATTTATGGTGTTGACAGGGAGGGAGGGTGCTCCCCCTGTTTACCAACGGAAGTGCCGCAATACAATTGCGGGTCACCATTGGTTGCTAGTGCAGCAGGAGGCCAGATCATGGCCTCCTGTCTGCCTGCTACAGAAGCTTGTGAGATCCAGCCACAGGCTGGATCACACAGGCTGTGATGTGTGCAGCTCATCAAGTTATACTGTGCTGATGTACAAATGTATTGCAGCATAGTATAACCTGTAAAAAGTGGGGGGAAAAATAATAAAAGGTTCTTCAATAAAAGTATAAAGTGGAAAAAAATTTAATAAATGCCCTTTTCCCAATAAAAGCCATGTATTATCATAAAAAAAACAAAGTATTGCCACGTCCATAATCACATGTACTATAACTTTATAATGTAAATTATCCTGGATGGGGAACGCTGTAAAAAACGCCAATTTTGATGCAAATAGGGGAATAAAAAAGATCAAAAAGGTAGCATGTATCACATAAATGATACCAACAAAAAGTACAGCTTGTCCTGCAAAAAATAAGCCCTCACTCAAAGGTGTCAGACAAAAAATAAAACAGTTACGGCTGTCAGAAAATAACAAAAAGGGGAAAAAAGAATTTGGCTCAGAAAAGGTAAAAGAACATAAAAAGCTATAAAAAATTTGTATCACCATAACCGTACCGATTATAACATATAACATCACTTTTACCACATAGTGAACACTATAAAAAAATGCCAGAAATGTTCCAGTTTTTCACAATATTTTGGAGTTTTTAACAAAAAATGCTGCATGTGTCAACAAAAATGAACCACTTATATAAAGTACAATATGTCACGAAAAAACAATCTTAGAATTGCTCAGCTCAGAAAAAGCCTTCTAAATTTATTACCATTTAAAGAGATGTCAAATAAAAAAAAAAAAAAGCCTGGTCATTAAGGTAAAAAAAAAAATAAATGGGTCCATCCTTAAAGGGTTAAAGGGGTTTTCTGGTGGAAAACTAATTTTATAATATCAACTGGTGCCACAAAGTTAAACAGATTTGTAAATTACTTCTATTTAAAAATCTTAATCCTTCCAGTTGCTGTTTGCTCCACAGGAAGTTGTATTTCTTTCTGGAGTTCTTTTCAGTCTGACCACAGTGCTCTCTGCTGACACTTACTATTACTTTTAAACCTTACTATTACTTTTAAACCTTTGCCCCTCTAATTTAAAACTATGTCCTCTTGTGGTAGTTTTTCTTCTTTTAAATATGCTCTCCTCCTTTACCATGTTGATTCCCTTTATGTATTTAAAAGTCTCTATCATATCCCCTCTGTCTCTTCTTTCTTCTAAGCTATACATGTTAAGGTCCTTTAACCTCTTCTAGTCATTTTTATCCTGCAATCCATGTACTAGTTTAGTAGCTCTTCTCTGAACTCTCTCTAGAGTATCCATATGCTTTTGGAGATACGGCCTCCAGTACTGCGCACAATACTCCAAGTGAGGTCTCACCAGTGTTCTGTACAGCGGCATGAGCACTTCTCTCTTTCTACTGCTTATACCTCTCCCTATACATTAAAGCTCTATTACATTGTCTTTCTACCTTTAAGTCTTCTGAAATAATTACTCCTAAATCCCTTTCTTCAGATACTGGGGTCAGGACTGTGTCAAATATTCTACATTCTGCCCGAGGGTTTTTACGCCCCAGGTGCATTATCTTGCACTTATCCACAATAAATTTCAGTTGCCAGAGTTCTGACCATTCTTCTAGTTTGCCTAAATCCTTTTCCATATGGCGTATCACTCCAGGAACATCAACCCTGTTACATATCTTTGCAGCACGGCTGAGACATGACATCACTAGTCAGGTGTGCAAAGGGAGCCTGTCCCACTTCAATGGGTGGAGCGACCGTTGGGTGTGAGAGAGATTATTCTGCAACTAATTGTTTTTTTGCAACAACAGGAGGCACCCTGGTTAGAAAGCACTGGTCTTTTGAATAGAATGTAGGTCATTTGTGTTTCAATGGGTGGGGTGGCTGATGTGTGGGAGGGAGGAAAGTGACCTCACACTTACAAACAAGGAACTATGGGATTTGTAGTTTGAGAGAACAAACTCCAACAGGAAATACCCAGGTCACAAAAAGCTAGCCACGGTATTATGGTAATCTCACAACATAGCCATTTAGCCCCAAGACAAGCGCAGATCCTTCCTAAGCATGTCCATTACTGTTTGGCAGGTATGAACTAAAATCCCCTTATGGTGGAGAACCCCTTTAAGATTTTTAAATAGAAGTAATTTATAAATCTGTTTGACTTTCTGGCACCAGGTGATCTAAAAAAAAAAATTCACTGGAGTACCCCTTTAAGGTTCATTATTTAACAAGCCCCACAGTGTTGCTGCCCTGTCTGAAACACAGACTGAGCACTCTGCCAAATTAATAATAAATAAAAAGTTGGTGTTTTTTTTTTTTTTAAATCAACTGGTGCCAGAAAGTTAAACAGATTTGTAAATTACTATTAAAAAAAATCTTAATCCTTCCAGTACTTATTAGCTGCTGAATACTACAGAGGAAAATGTTTTCTTTTTGGAACACAGAGCTCTCTGCTGACATCACATGAGCACAATGCTCTCTGCTGCCATCTCTGTCCATTTTAGGAACTGTCCAGAGCAGCATATGTTTGCTATGGGGATTTTCTCCTACTCTGGACAGTTCTTAAAATACATTCTTCTGTACTATTCAGAAGCTAATAAGTACTGGAAGGATTCCGATTTTTTAATAGAAGTGATTTACAAATCTGTTTAAAGGGGTACTCCGGTGAAAACCTTTTTTCTTTTAAATCAACTAGTGGCAGAAAGTTAAACATATTTGTAAATTACTTCTATCAAAAAAATCGTAATTCTTCCTGTACTTATTAGCTGCTGAATACTACAGAGGAAATTATTTTCTTTTAGGAATGCTCTCTGATGACATCACGAGCACAGTTCTCTGTGCTGATGTTATTATAATAATAAAAATGCTTTATTTATTGTTGTCCTTAGTGGAATTTGAACCCAAGTCCCCAGCACTGCAAGGCAGCAGTGCTAACCACTGAGCCACCATGCTGCCCTTAGCATACATCTGCTATGCATCTGCTATGCATGGTTGCTAAAATGGACAAAGATGTCGGCAGAGAGCACTGTGCTCGTGATGTCATCAATGTTCCAAAAAGAAAGGAATTTACTCTGTAGCATTCAGCAGCTAATAAGTACTGGAAGGATTAAGATTTTTTAATAGAAGTAATTTACAGATATGTTTAACTTTCTGCCACCAGTTGATTTAAAAGAAAAAAGGTTTTCACCGGAGTACCCCTTTAACTTTCTGGTACCAGTTCATAAAAAAATAAAAGTTTTCCATGGGAGTACTGTACCCCTTTAAGGGCAAGTGAGAAGGCGTCAGGCTGCGACAGATGAGCAGCTCATCTCCTACTCCTTGACATTGGTGGAAAAATAAAAATGTAATTTTATACGTTTGACAATCACAATCAGCTCCAGGAAAGGCACAGTTAACAGTTATCCAACGGTGTCTTCAGCTCTTACAGTTGACAGTTTTTCTTAAAAAATACTAAATACCTGCATTTTGCTCAATAATTCTAATTTGTTACAACCTTTTACATACATGGATGTCGATGTTACTTATGGTAATCTTTTTTTCTTACAGTGTCTTTTTTTGTGGTGAGCATTGGAGGAACTTTGGTTGGTATCATTTTTGCATACCTTCTTAGCTTAGTTACTCGATTTACTAAGCATGTGAGAATAATTGAGCCTGGATTTGTTTTTGTTATTTCATATCTGTCCTACCTCACATCAGAGATGCTTTCTTTATCTGCGATTTTGGCGTAAGTATTATGTTAAGAGTAAAAAAAAAAGTGAAGAAATATTAAGAAAACACAACTGTTATTCTTACACATTTTCCACAATGTAATATTTACAGTCATAGAAATGTAGAGCTGCTGCACTTAAAAAATAATAATAGTAATGTTGATAAATATTTCCATGCTCTTCTACTCACTCACTTATAGCAGCAGTAAACCAAACTTTAGGCATCAGTACTTCCATTGGAGTACAGTGACCCCCGACCTACGATGGCCCCAACATACGATCATTTCAACATACGATGGCCTCTCAGAGGCCATCGAATGTTGAAGGCAGCATCAACATACAATGCTTTTGTATGTCGGGGCCATCGCATAAACGGCTATCCGACAGCGCAGACTGCTTCAGCTGCCACCGGATAGCCGTTTACGGTGCCCCGTGTGCTCCGCTGACGATCACTTACCTGTCCTCGGTGCTCCGTAGCGTACTCCTCGGGATCCCCTGCATCGCCGGCTCTCTCCATCGTCGTCATCACGTCACGGCGCACACCGTCCCGTCATCCAATAGGAGCGGCATGCGTAGTGACGTGATGGCGGTGACGGAGAGCGATGTTCCCAGGAAGCAGAGACCTTCCCGGAGCGTTGGGGACACCCCGACGACGCGACGACAGCGATGGAGGGCGACATCCAGGGCTACGGACCGGAGCGGCGGGCACACGTGAGTATAACCTCCAATACCAGTGGTCTTGAACCTGTGGACCTCCAGATGTTGCAAAACTACAACTCCCAGCATGCCCGGACAGCCGTTGGCTGTCCGGGCATGCTGGGTGTTGTAGTTTTGCAACATCTGGAGGTCAGCTGGTTGTAGACCACTGTCCTATACTTTACATTGCACGGATCCCTCAACATACGATGGTTTCAACAAATGATGGTTCATTTGGAACGGATTACCATTGTATGTTGAGGGAACACTGTATTGAAAATATTCATAGATACTTTCATACTCCCAACTCACAGATATAGACAATAGGGGAGAATTATCAAAACCTGTGCAGAGAAAGAGTGGTGCAGTTGCCCATAGCAACCAATCAGATTGCTTCTTTCATTTCTAAAGAGGCCTGGGAAAAATGAAAGAAGCAATCTGATTGGTTGCTATGGGCAACTGCACCACACTTACTCTAGACATGTTTTGATAAATCTCCCCCAATGTCCTGTACAGCAAAATAGCCAGTTACATTTAGACTATGTTCACATCAGCACTGTATATATTTTGGGGGAGATTTATCAAAACCTGTGCAGAGGAAAAGTTGCCCAGTTGCCCATAGCAACCAATCTGATCGCTTCTTTCATTTTGCAGAGGCCTTGTTAAAAATGAAAGAAGTGATCTGATTGGTTGCTATGGGTAACTGGGCAAGTTTTCCTCTGCACAGGTTTTGATAAATCTCCCCCTTTGTTATTACATGTTTCTAATTGACACATAAAGAAAGTCACTAATAATGGATATGAAACTGACGTCAACAGAAGGAAAATGGTAAAAGATTTAGTAAAACATTGCATATAAAATAACAAACCCTTAACATCCGTTTCTCTCCATTAATATCAGTTATCTTCTAGCCATTTCCATATTTTTTTTCTGCTAAGCATGTTAGTAGTAGATAAATGGATGAGCCCTCATACAGCCCCACACATGGAAAGATAAAAAGTTATTTGCTTTACAGCACATTTGGCCAAGCATAAAACAAACCTTATGTGACTTTGTGAATGGAATAATAAAAGCGAAAAAAAGGCGCAAAAAAAAAAAAGGGCAAAATTATTTGTGTCCTCAAAGGGGTACTCCGCCAGAAAACATCTTATCCCCTATCCAAAGGATAGGGGATAAGATGTCTAATCGCGGGGTCCCACCGCTGGCCACCCCTGCGATCTCCGCAGAAGCACCCCAGTCATCCAAACTCGCCCCCTCCCACAGACATGAATGGAGGGGGCATGGCATGATGTCATGAACACGTTCCGGACGCCGCCACAGCCGGCCTGGACATCACGGGGGTCCCCAGCAGCTGGACCACCGTGATCAGACATCTTATCCCCTATCCTTTCGATAGGGGATGAGATGTTTTCCGGTGAAGTGCCCCTTTAAAGAGCAGTAATTCTATCAAAATGTAATTATTTACCTACAGTAGATAAAATCTGTCCTGAGCATATCACATAAAATCTGTCTTGGGTATATCACATAAATCTGTCTTGGGTATATCACATAAAATCTGTCTTGGGTATATCACATAAAATCTGTCTTGGGTATATCACATAAAATCTGTCTTGGGTATATCACATAAAATCTGTCTTGGGTATATCACATAAAATCTGTCTTGGGTATATCACATAAAATCTGTTTTGGGTATATCACATAGGTGCAAGTACTGTTATATACCATATTATTTTAACTAAAAGATGTACTTTTTAGCAAAACATTTTTATAAATAACATAAAAAAGTCTTAAAAAATCCTGCTATGAAGTGTCTGCATCTAATAGTTTACAGTGTCAGACTGCTCTGACTGCTTCCCTAGTACAGTCCCTGATACAGTCCTATTCTTGGTTCTGGGAGAACAGTGAAGCTGCACAGTCCTCTTCTCTTGTCCCCCTGGGTACCTGATCGTGACATGGCAGGAGAGAAAGCTAGATACAATGGGGGGGGAGATTTATCAAAATCTGTCCAGAGGAAAAGTTGCCGAGTTGCCCATAGCAACCAATCAGATCGCTTCTTTCATTTTCGAAAAGGCCTCCGAAAAATGAAAGAAGCGATCTGATTGGTTGCTATGGGCAACTCAGCAACTTTTCCACTGGACAAGTTTTGATAAATCTCCCCCATTTAATGTGTGCAACACATCCACCTTTCTAAACAACAGAAATTACATACCTAGTCCCAACTTTCAGGTTGTGCTGCGACAACCCATTATTTTCCTGGCATACAGTTAATTTGGGGGTACAGTGGCACAGTTTATCTAAGAGGAAAGTGGTACAGTTTATTTGCAGACACTTAGAAGCTTATCCCTGCCAAGGCCAGTTTGTCTCAGAAGGTGAGTGCTGGAGCACACAGCGGTAAGAGTTTGGCACAGTTTTGGATGTCGCAGAGGATCCGAGTGATCGGACCCTCTGAGATTAGACACTTTTTCCCTATCCTGTGGAAAGTTGATAAGCTTTTCAAAACTGGAGTACCCCCAGTAAAAAAAAATTGAGTATATATATATATATATATATATATATGTATATATATATTTATATATATATATATCTTTTTTATTTATAAAAATTTTTTACACAGATTTAACATTGACAATACATTTTGTTTTTCAGCATTACATTTTGTGGAATTTTCTGCCAAAAATATGTAAAGGCAAATATTTCTGAACAATCTGCAACTACAGTTAGGTACACAATGAAAATGCTGGCGAGCGGAGCTGAAACTATTGTGTTCATGTTTTTGGGAATTTCAGCTGTGGATCCAAACATCTGGGTGTGGAATACACCCTTTATACTTTTGACCCTGCTGTTTATCTCTGTTTACAGAGTGATTGGTAAGTTGTTATTTATGGTTTACATTTATAATATTATTTTGAAGGAAACAAGACTTTATGGTCCATCCACAAAGAATATGCTGCAGATTTTTCACTACATTTAAGCTAGTTTTCTGCACAGGCTTTTTATTTTTGTATATTTTTTTTTGGGGGGGGGGGGGGGAGGGTGTTTGGGGGTAAAAAAAAATCCACAAAAACTGCCTCTGCTTTTTGCAGCATTTTTATGGTGTTTTTACACCTGTGTGGAAACCATTGGTCAGATGCAGAGCGCCCGGCCTATGGAGTGCAAGGAGATAAGTAGTGATTCTTTTAATCACTGCTTACGTCCTCTGGCCATACAGTATATAGTGATGCATAGCTCACTGCTGTATACTGTCTGGAGCCCGGACTCCTGTCACTGTACTAACTGGAGTCTCTGCTCTTGGCAGGACTGAGCTCTGCCAGTGGCTATACAGCCACAGGTACAACTTAGGCTGGACATACATTGTATGGCTCCTGCCCAGGAAGAACAGTGAGGGTGCATTCAAACGCTATTTGTTTTTGCAGGTTTTCCACTACGTATGTGAAAGGGGGCAGGCTCTTCTCGGCTGTCCGCAGCAGATTTTCCACGGAGGAATTTACGCTGTGGAAAATCCGCCGCAAGCCCCATTGAAGTCAGTAGGGACTGCGGCGGATTTTCCGCTGCGGTAAATCTGCTACGGACAGCCGAGAAGAGCCTGCCCACTTTCAAATACTCAGCGGAAAACCCGCAAGAAGAAATAGCGTGTGAACGCACCCTCAAGCAGCAATCTCTGTGCAGCGCACCATAAATAGTTTAATATTTTTATTTATTTGATTTGACCTGTTTATTTATTTTAAACATATTTAATTAAAAGTGTGATTCCTCCTTTTTCATTCAGCCAGATACCAACCCATCAGCAACAGGCTGATATTACCAGTGTAGATGAGGACCATAGTTTTTAGCCTTCCCCAACCTAAATAACACCAGCCTGCTACCGTCTTTGCCCATGAGCATAGTTTTTTATGCTACTTGCCTGTGGCAGTGGGTATTGGAGGTATTGGGGTAATAGCTGTTTCGAAGGCTGACGCTACGCTCCGGCTTAGTGATATAATCCATCTTTAAGATGGCTTCCACTACAAATCATTTTTTACAACACATGTTTATTTATAAACATTCCCCCAAAGCCCTTGTTAACCATTTTATTTTAAAAAGTGTCCATCGAATCCACATTCACACACCTGAAGTGACAGGAAAAGAAATACACAAAACTTTGCCCAGATCAGGAGAACAAACTGTACATGAGATGGAGGAATGTGGGGATGACTATGGTGGAAAACTTGTTCCATTCATCTTAGGCCTGATGTGATGTGGTTTGTGCTTCTAATGTTGTGTGTAGGGATGAGCGACTCGCATCTGACAAATCCGAATTCATTAAGAATTTCAGGAAAAATTTGATGCATAACAAACGTGAATATAGCCGCTATTCTGTCGAGCGAATTGCTTCATTAAACTCCATTTAGAGCGGTCCAGGCTCCAGGGCATCTAAAATGGCGGATCCACATCTGAGGACATGGGGCAAGGAATCCTGGGAAGGCAGGAACAAGGGTAGGAGGGATGACCCTGAATCGCATGCAGCCTATCAGCAGCCAGTCACCCCTCTGATGTCACAGCCCTATATAATCGGCAGCCATATTGCAGCCAGTCACTTCAGCCTTTTACTGCAGAGAGATAGAAAGTTCTGTTGCAGAGAGAGGGACAGAGAGCAGTGTGTTTTGCAAAGAAAAGCAGTTTTAAAGCAGCGATTCACCTCCCAGTCACTGCCTACAGCGTTCTATTACCGAGAGGGACAGAGAGCAGGGTGTTGCACAGTGTGTTGCACAGAACAACAGTGATTCAGCTTAAGCACAAAGCCTGCCTAGAAGCACTGATAGGGAAGGGAGTGAGATTGAGAGAGTGCAATTTTGGGTGTAGTGCACAGTGACTGTGTGCTGCATCACTGGTGTGTACTACTGGTGTTACATAGTTACATAGTTACATAGTTAGTACGGTCGAAAAAAGACATATGTCCATCAAGTTCAACCAGGGAATTAAGGGGTAGGGGTGTGGCGCGATATTGGGGAAGGGATGGGATTTTATATTTCTTCATAAGCATTAATGTTATTTTGTTCCATGAATGTATCTAATCCTGTTTTAAAGCTGTTAATTGTTCCTGCTGTGACCAGTTCCTGAGGTAGACCATTCCATAAATTCACAGTCCTCACGGTAAAGAAGGCGTGTCGCCCCTTGAGACTAAACTTTTTCTTCTCCAGACGGAGGGAGTGCCCCCTCGTCCTTTGGGGGGGTTTAACCTGGAACAGTTTTTCTCCATATTTTTTGTATGGGCCATTAATATACTTATATACGTTTATCATATCCCCCCTTAAACGTCTCTTCTCAAGACTAAACAATTGTAACTCCTTTAATCGCTCCTCATAGCTAAGATGTTCCATGCCCCATATTAGTTTAGTCGCGTGTCTCTGCACCCTTTCCAACTCCGCAGTGTCCCTTTTATGGACAGGTGCCCAAAACTGAACAGCATATTCCAGGTGAGGCCGTACCAATGCTTTATAAAGGGGGAGTATTATGTCCCTGTCCCTTGAGTCCATGCCTCTTTTGATACATGACAATATCCTGCCGGCTTTGGAAGCAGCAGCCTGACATTGCATGCTATTCTGTAGTCTGTGATCTACAAGTACACCCAGATCCTTCTCTACCAGTGACTCTGACAGTTTAATCCCCCCTAAGACATACGATGCATGCAGGTTATTAGTACCCAGATGCATAACTTTACATTTATCCACATTGAACCTCATTTGCCAAGTGGATGCCCAGACACTTAGTCTATCCAAGTCATCTTGTAACTTATGCACATCCTCTATAGACTGTACCGTGCTACAAAGCTTGGTGTCATCTGCAAAGATAGAAACAGAGCTGTTAATACCATCCTCTATATCATTGATAAATAAATTAAACAACAGCGGGCCCAGTACTGAACCTTGGGGTACACCACTAATAACCGGGGACCAATCAGAGTACGAATCATTGACCACCACTCTCTGGGTACGATCCATGAGCCAGTGTTCAATCCAGTTACAAACTAAAATTTCCAAACCCAAAGACCTTAACTTACCTGTCAGACGTCTAAATATTAAATATTGTGCTCAAATACTTTTTTAAGCGTACTGTAGCACATTGTACTCCACTCATAAGTGCATACCACATACGTACATCTAAGTGGTGTACTATTTTGTTCGTGTTAAAGTCTCAAGGGCCTAGATACTGTGAAAGGCCAGGCAAAAGTACTCACCGGCTGATGTTGTACACAAATACTTTTTTAAGCATAGTGGAGCGTATTGTACTCCCCTCATATACGCTCTGAGTATGTCAGGCAGAAGTGCCAGAATGTGCGCAGAGTAGCGGCAGAGGCCTAAATTGCAGCCAGAGGTCACAGCAGACTAGGGGTGAGTGGCAGCAGGAGTCACAGCGCGAGGCCTGAGCTCCCGGTTTAAGCTAGCGGTTGTGTCTCAACCATCAACCCATCTGCCGTCATCGATTGGTTAACACGGTAATCCACTTCATCACAAGTGACATCTGACCCCGCTCAGTCAACAGTCGGTGGGTTCCTCAGACACAATCCTCAGTTGGCATGGCCCGTGAGCTGTCCCTGTCCTCCCATTGCCTCTTTCCTATTCTGTTCCCTCTCCTAGAGAAGTATCTTATGCTCTGGGTTCAGCTCCACTATTTAATGAGGACGATCTAGAGGACAGTCAGCAGCTACTGTCTATCCAAGAAATGGAGGAGACATCCGCCGCTTCTTATGCTAGGCGGCCAAGTAGTGAGGAGGAGAGTGGCGTGGGAGATGGTGTTGCAAGCATTCAGGCTCCAGAAGCAGACACTGTTGAGGAACCTGAGGAGGACATCAGTGATTTGCAGACACAACTCGATGATGATGATGAATCTGATCGCACTTGGGAGCTAGGTACAAAAGGGGCTTCATCGTCATCAGGAGAAGAGGGTTGCAGGTTGGCTGTGAGGCAACAGCTGAGCCAGCAAGGTCATAGCATGGTTGGTAGTCAGCATGGTGGCAGAAGTAGAAAGTCTGGAGCCAAACGTGCCCAGGATAGACCACCTGCTTCGCGGCAGCCTACCTTCCCCAGAGGTAGTGAAACAGAGGTTCCTGGAGTTGTCGGCAGTAGCAGTCAATCAGTGCAGACTGTTGGTGAAAAATGAGCTACTCGGCGGTGTGGCAGCTTTTCATCAAGCATCCGGAGTAGCTTAACCTGGCCACATGCAAGATGTGTCGGCAAAAGGCGAAGCAAGGCCAGGGTCCCAATGTTGGCACCACTGCCCTGAGTCAACATATGCAGCGTCACCATAAAGTGGCCTGGGAAAACCGTTGCTCCGATGTGGTGGTCCAGCCTGCTGCATCACCTAGTGACACCCCGTTCCCTGTTTCAGCCAGCCCAGGATCCACCTCCTCAGCTAAAGGGAGCTGTGTGTCATACCCATCTTATGTCGCTCCAGATGCTCCTGCTCCTACATTCCACCAGCAATCCATCTGCAAAGCCATATCCAAGAGACAAGAGTATGCGCCCACTCATCCAATGGCACAGAATCTGAATGTGCTTCTGTCCAAGTTGCTGGTGCTGCAGTCCCTATCTTTTCAAGTGGTGGGCTGTGCACCTTACAGAGAACTGATGGCTTGTGCCGAGCCGAGGTGGAGAGTGCCAAGCCTTCATTTCTTTGCAAAGCAGGCAGTACCAGCCCTGCACAATTTTGTGGAACAGAGGGTGGGCCAGTCCTTGAGCCTGTTGGTGTGCACCAAAGTGCACGGCAGCGCCGTCGCGTGGAGATGTAATCTCCTGAATGTGGTTCCTGCACAGCCACAACAACAACTGGACAGGTCACGCCAATTCTGTCTTCACGCTCTCGGGCCGTTGGTCCTGTGACAGTTTGCAACTCCGCCTACTCATCCTCCACTGTGTCCTCAGCCTCCACTGCACGGACAAGTTTCAGTGCCCCTCCAGCATACCATGTGTGCAGAGCACAGTGGTGTCACGCTGTTCTTCACATGGTTTACCTTGGCAAACTGAGTCACACAGGGAAGGAACTGCTAAGTCATTCATCAAGAAATCGAATCATGGCTTACTCCATGAAAACTGGAAATGGGAACCATGGTGACCGACAACAAGAAGAAGATCTTCTCTGCTCTTTTCTGCTCTGCGACAAGGAAGCCTGAGACATGCGCATGACACATGACACATGCTAAATCTGGTTGTTAAGCGGTTCCTGAAGTGTCCCTCCCCATCTGAAAGACATCCTAACAATGGGAAGGGAACTTTGCATGCACTTCAGCCTTTCATACACCGCAAAGCCCACCCTTCTTGAGCTGCAGCATCAGAACGGCATCCCCCAACATAGTTTGATTTGTTACGTTTCCACACGTTGGAATTCCACCCTCCATATTTTGGACCGATACGAACACAGAAAAGCCATCACCGATTTCTTGATGATCCAAGCGGATAGGGGATCTCCCTTGTGTAACTTCAATGTCAACCAGTGGCAGCTCATACGTGACACCCGCCATTTGCTCACGCTCTTTGAGAAAGCCACATTATTAGTCAGTCGCTAGGATTACGGGATGAACAACGTCATTCCACTGCTTCATCTACTACAACACATGTTGGAAACAATGGCTGGTCAGGGCACTGGAGACATGGCGCCTACATCTCACAGCCACATGAGCCCTGTGGGGGCTGAACTGGAGGAGGAGGAGGAGGGGCTCAGTGGAGCACAGTTTAGGTTTGACGAGATGGGTGGTTTTTCTAGTCATCTGACAGGAGAGGAGGAGCAGGAGCATCTAGAGAAGCTAGAGGGTTATGAGGAAAGCGAGCCAGAGGACCCAAACACACTGTGGCAGTATGCAGTGCAGATCAACTGGACTTCTGGGCAGCCAAACTTGATTTGTGGTTGCAACTAGCAGAGTTTGCCCTTGAAAAGCTGTCCCGCACGGCCAGTGGTGTGCCATCAGAGCGGGTGTTTAGTGCGGCGTGGTCATAGTAACCCCAAGGGAACTCGTCTGTCCACAAAAAATGTGGAGAGACTGACCTTTGTGAAGATGAATCAGGCATGGATCAGCCAGGATTTTCACCCACCAATGCCTGATGAATTAAAGTAGATTGACCATGGTGCCACACAAACACTTCACAAATATGGATAGTGCAAAACATGTTTAAGGTGCTGTTCCGCTGTTCCCCAGTTAGACATTCCTCTCCATCAGACCACAAGTAGGTATTAGGGATGTGCATTAGCTAAAACTTAACTTTTCTTAGGATAAAATACATGTACTCAATTTTTTTTTTAAATCAAACAAAAGGAAAGGTGTGCAAAAAACACCATGGGCCACCTACACCACCAAGTATTGATGTGATGCAAAGACATCTAAAAGGTGGAAGGGAACAACGTATGGTCCATTGTAACCGGTGGGGGTAAAATCTTCCCCTGTAAAGCCCTACTCTCGCATTATTAATTCCCTTCTTTTTCCATGGTGACCTGCAGCTCCTACCGGAAGACCTAATAGTGGGATTTTGCGTAGATGAAATTTTTATGATGATGCAAAAAAATTCCAGGGCTTTTGATTCTAATACTGTGAAACAGACTTAAAGGAGTAGTCCAGTATTGTAAAACGTATCCTCTATCCTAAGGATAGGGGGATACGTTTCAGATCACGGGGCGTCCCAGTGGTCGGACCCCTGCGATCTCCCGTAAAGAGCCCTGGCTTTCTGGCTGACACGCCCCCTTAATACAGTGCTGTGGCAGAGCCGGAGATTGACAAAGGCAGCACTCCAGCTCTCCCATAGTGTCGTATTGAGGTCTGCCGCTAATATGTGCGGTGGTTGACACGACCCCTTACCGCAGACAGCTGTGGCCAGACCCCACACGATCGCAAACTTATCCCCTATCCTTAGGATAGGGGATACGTTTTTTAATACTGGTGATCTCCTTTAATATTTCTAAATAAAATTATTAAATAAAAAAAATTAATTAAATTAATTCTAAAAGGTAAAAAAGTGCTGCATATAAAATAAATTTTGCACCCATATGACAGCAGGGAAACCATTTCATAATTTATCTGTAGATTAATTAATTTAATTTATCAATGTTTTATGGTGTTTACCATTCTACATAGTAATTCATGTTAGCAAAGTGCTGGCTCTTAAATGTTGAGCCAGGAAAAATTTACAGTGCTTGCTCTTATAAACTATGCCAGGAAATTTATGAATTGCAGTATATGTTACGACAAACTTCCAAAGCAACCTTGTTAGGTCAAAGTATTATGATTGTCTTACAATCTGTATTATACTGTCTTGCCAACTCAAATACATGGCGTCTAGCTGTTCCATTATGTGCTACACATATCTGTGCTAAGTCAACACAAGATAGTACAATGATTGGTATTTTGTAGGGCATTGTACTTTTATAGATTTTTTTTCTTTTATTGGAATATATTTGATAGAGCCATTGTTGTATATTTACATAGCTTACATAGTTATATTCTCTTCCTGAAACTGAGTCTAAATTAATAATGGGGTTAGGTAAGAGCTTCGGTAAAGTATATATGTTAATGTCCCTCCCAACTCAATCTGTAAAATTGTACAGTTCAGGGAATCAAAAAATGCTGTATATTTACCCATCAGTGTACAATGCCACATTTCAGTCCAACCATAGGACTTTTTTCAAGCCTGCATTTTCAAACGAAGCATTGTAGACTGATGGGTAAATAAACAGCATTTTTTTTTTTTTTTGATGCACTGTAATGGAGTGCCACATCTCTACTTATCTGGATATTGTTGATTCATAAGGCCAGGAGTCAGGCCTTGGGAAGCAGAGCACCCACTTTGATATTACAAGATCTTATGGCAATGCCAGTCTCTTTTATTATTTTGTCCAATTTTACATGTGTATCTAAAGGTTTAAATATCTGCATTCCAATGAGGGCCAATCTTGATGATTGTTTAATGAGCCTTCACAAGAAAGTTAAAGGGGGCACTCCCTTGGAAAACAATTTTATTTGCATATCAACTAGCTACAGAAAGTTAAAGATTTGTAAATTACTTTAGTATACTGCTGTATACTACAGAAAAAGTTGAGTTGTTCTTTTTTGTCTGACCACAGTGCTCTCTGCTGACACCTCTGTCCATGTCAGGAACTGTCCAGAGTGGGATAAAATCCCCATAGCAAACCTATCCTGCTCTGGACAGTTCCTGACATGGACAGAGGTGTCAGCAGAGAGCACTGTGGAAGCTGATAAGTACTGGAAGGATTAAGATTTTTTAATAGAAGTAATTGACAAATATGTATAACTTTCTGGAACAAGTTGGTTAGAAAAAAAATATTTTTCACCTGAGCACCCCTTTAAGGTTTATTATTTAATTTTTTATAGTATTCCTGCGATGGGTGCTTTATGCATATTTTAATATTTAGTCCATCCAACTTGAACTCTTTTCAGACTTATTATATCTGATGATCTTCCTTACTTGTGCCCTCCCTTAATAACACCTTGGAAATCATCAATGATCTACAATTGGCTGGTAGTAAGCAAGCTGTATAGACAGGGAAGTTTTATCTGAATAGTTAGCACTGGACAAATAGGAAAATATACAGGGGAGCATATAGTGTGTGTTTCTAAGTATGAAAGCTGTATTTGTTTTGTTACTTTAAAATAAAAATAGAAGAGGCCCTGTTTAAAGGTATGAATGAAACATGCTGGTTTGCTCAGAGGGCTCATCGAACACTTCAAGGTGATTGCAGGGTTCCGATGAGCTTGGCAATGTTTCATTTGGACAGATTCATATGGGATTATATATTTGTGTCTACTGGAGAGGAGCATATTACTGGCTACAGATGGACATATTACTGGATACAGGGGGTGGCATATTACTGGTTGCTGTAGGAGCATATTACTGGCTAAAGGGGGGCACATTACTTTCAAGAGGGGGAGGGGTATTTTACTGACTACAGAAGGGGAAAATTACTGTTTATAGTAGGACACATTACTAGCTACATGGGGGACTTATTACTGGCTTTATGAAAAAACATTTCCTGCTACAGGGGAGCATATTACGCCAGTTATATGCTCCCCTGTATAGCCCCATGAAGCAAGTAATGTGTCCTCCTATAACCATTAAGATTCCCCCTCTGTAGTTAGGAGAATATTACTGCCTACAGGGGGCATCATTATTATTATTTGCTACAGTTGGGAACATTACAGACAGGCTACAGGGAGCATTATTGCTAAATACAGTGGGGCATTATTGCTGGCATTTTACTGGGCAAAGGAGCATTCTTAATAATTACAAGGGGCATTGTATCTGGCTAAAGACAGCTTACTGGAGATTTGGACATTATTACTTGCTTCAGGGAACAAAATTACTGGAGAAGGAAACATAATAAATAAATAAATAATGAATTCATAATAAATAATGAATTAATAAAACATGAATAAATCTATTCATTAATTAATAATTCATTATTACTTGAAAGGGGCAGTATTACTGTAAAATGCATGTGATTTACATTGTTATGGGGGATCTCATTCAGGAAGAAACTACTGACAGAGACTTTGAACAGAGCCTATGGTACTAGTGTGAGCTTGTCCTTATTTAGTCAACATTTATAACTGATCGCTTCCTTGGGAGTATTCGACTGGAACACCTTATTAGTTATCCGTAGGGGTTACTTGGCTTAAAAAGATTGAGAAAAACTGCTAGGTATACCAAACAGAAATGACGTCATTTCATAGAATTCAACTGTTTTAACTAACCTCACTTTCTGTTTTTCTTAGGTGTAATTGTTCAAACATGGATTCTAAACCGCTATAGAATGGTACAACTTGAAATTATAGATCAAGTTGTGATGTCATATGGTGGACTGAGAGGTGCTGTTGCCTTTGCTTTAGTGGCTTTACTAGATGGTGAAAGGGTAAAATCCAAGAACCTGTTTGTCAGCACAACTATTATTGTTGTTTATTTTACAGTCATATTTCAGGTATGTTTGTTTCTGTAACAACAAGATTTACTTTCTATGTTATTTATTTGCCATTATGTCTAAGATACATATAATGCTATACAGAGCTGAAGTTTGTACAGAAGTGTACTTCTCTGTGATTGGGTATTTAATGTTAAAAGGATAGTCAACTATTTTGACATCTGTAGAAAGATTTAGCAAGGAAACATTTGTAATGTTTGCTTTTAAAAGTGTCAGAAGCATAAAACAAATAGAAACAACCTTACATGTCATAGAGACATATCAAAAGTTTTGATTGGTGGGGGTTTAGGTGCTGGGACCCCCACTTAACAGTAGGAGATGCTTTTAAGTGAATACAGATTTATGAACAGGATATACCATAAATGTCTAATAGATGAAGGCCAATCACAAGCCACACTGTTCCTAAAACTAAATAAAACAGTCCGATTGGCTGTTTTTGGCTTCCCAACCACTGCGGCATTAGGGCCAGAGAAGGTTGCCAATCTTGAGATAGGTGCCACCTCTGGGTCCTGCATCTATTAGACATTTATTGCCATTCATGTGAAAAAAAAAATGCTAAAATTATTGAGCAATACTATTAAACACAATCTTTTCTAAAGGTGGCATTTCCTTATACAAAAAAAACACACAATTCTGAAAAAGCAAATCCACAAACCACCTAACCTAAATTTGTACGGCCAGGACCACTCCTGTGTTGGCCATTAAAGGGATACTTCAGCCTTTTTCCCCCACGATCATACATCTTATCCCCTATCCTATGGATAGAGGGCTATGTGATAGCTTGGGGGTGTAGGGTAGGTGTCACGATGCCGGCTGGCAGGTAGTGGATCCTCTGTGCCAGAGAGGGATTGGCGTGGACCGTGCTAGTGGACCGGTTCTAAGCCACTACTGGTTTTCACCAGAGCCCGCCGCAAAGCGGGATGGTCTTGCTGCGGCGGTAGTGACCAGGTCGTATCCACTAGCAACGGCTCACCTCTCTGGCTGCTGAAGATAGGCGCGGTACAAGGGAGTAGGCAAAAGCAAGGTCGGACGTAGCAGAAGGTCGGGGCAGGCAGCAAGGATCGTAGTCAGGGGCAACGGCAGAAGGTCTGGAAACACAGGCAAGGAACACACAAGGAACGCTTTCACTGGCACTAAGGCAACAAGATCCGGCAAGGAAGTGCAAGGGAGGAGGTTAGATATAGTCAGGGACCAGGTGGGAGCCAATTAAGCTAATTGGGCCAGGCACCAATCATTGGTGCACTGGCCCTTTAAGTCTCAGGGAGCTGGCGCGCGCGCGCCCTAGAGAGCGGAGCCGCGCGCGCCAGCACATGACCGCAGGAGACGGGAACGGGTAAGTGACCTGGGATGCGATTCGCGAGCGGGCGCGTCCCGCTGTGCGAATCGCATCCCCAACGGCCGAGACAGAGCAGCGCTCCCGGTCAGCGGGACTGACCGGGAAGCTGCAGGGAGAAAGACGCCGTGAGCGCTCCGGGGAGGAGCGGGGACCCGGAGCGCTAGGCGTAACAGTACCCCCCCCCTTAGGTCTCCCCTTTTTTTTGTCCGGTGACTGCCTCCCCTGGGATGAGGACACCGGGAAGGAATGTATGGTTTCCTCAATGGCAGGCAGTACAGCAGGAGTAGGAATGGGGAGGGATGGCAGAGGGCGAGACCTGGCACGGGGCAGTGTGACACCAGGACGAGGGTCATGAGGGGATACAGAGGTTTGCCTGATGGGACTGGGAGGGGGGGAGAGGCATTTCCTGTGGCAGGCAGAGTCCTTAATGACCTTAGGGGGAGCGGATACAGGAGGAACCACAGGGTCACGGCAGGGATTACTGGGAACCGGTTGAAGGCAGTCCTTGGAACAAGAGGGACCCCAACTCTTGATCTCCCCAGTGGACCAATCCAGGGTTGGGGAATGGTGTTGAAGCCAGGGTAGTCCAAGGAGAATTTCGGAAGTGCAATTAGGAAGGACAAAAAATTTAATTTCCTCGTGATGAGGTCCGATGCACATTAGGAGGGGCTCCGTGCGGTAACGCACGGTGCAATCCAACCTGGCTCCGTTGACCGCGGAAATGTGGAGTGGCTTGACAAGACGGGTCACCGGAATGCGGAATTTATTCACTAAGGACTCCCGAATAAAATTCCCAGAAGCTCCAGAGTCCAGGCAGGCCACGGCTGAGATGGGAGAGCTGGCTGAAGTAGAGATCCGAACAGGCACCGTGAGACGTGGAGAAGCCGACTTAGCATCAAGAGACGCCACACCCACGAGAGCTGAGTGCGAGCGTGCGTTTCCCAGGCGTGGAGGACGGATTGGGCAATCCACCAAAAAATGTTCAGTACTGGCACAGTACAGACAAAGATTCTCCTCCTTACGGCGATTCCTCTCTTCCAGGGTCAGGCGAGACCGATCCACTTGCATGGCCTCCTCGGCGGGAGGCCTAGGCGCAGATTGCAGTGGAGACTGTGGGAGAGGTGTCCAGAGATCTAAGTCTTTTTCCTGGCGGAGCTCTTGATGCCTCTCAGAAAAACGCATGTCAATGCGAGTGGCTAGATGAATGAGTTCATGAAGGCTAGCAGGAGTCTCTCGTGCGGCCAGAACATCTTTAATGTTGCTGGATAGGCCTTTTTTAAAGGTCGCGCAGAGAGCCTCATTATTCCAGGATAGTTCAGAAGCAAGAGTACGGAATTGTATGGCGTACTCGCCAACGGAAGAATTACCCTGGACGAGGTTCAGCAGGGCAGTCTCAGCAGAAGAGGCTCGGGCAGGTTCCTCAAAGACACTTCGAATTTCCGAGAAGAAGGAGTGTACAGAGGCGGTGACGGGGTCATTGCGGTCCCAGAGCGGTGTGGCCCATGACAGGGCTTTTCCAGACAGAAGGCTGACTACGAAAGCCACCTTAGACCTTTCAGTGGGAAACTGGTCCGACATCATCTCCAAGTGCAATGAACATTGCGAAAGAAAGCCACGGCAAAACTTAGAGTCCCCATTAAATTTGTCCGGCAAGGACAGGCGGAGGCTAGGAGTGGCCACTCGCTGCGGAGGAGGTGCAGGAGCTGGCGGAGGAGATGATTGCTGAAGAAGTTGCGAATGTTGGTGCACAATGGTGGACACTTCCGACAGCTGGTGGGTTAGATGGGCGATCTGTCGGGCTTGCTGGGCGACCACCGTGGTGATATCGGAGGCAACTGGCAGGGGAACCTCAGCGGGATCCATGGCCGGATCTACTGTCACGATGCCGGCTGGCAGGTAGTGGATCCTCTGTGCCAGAGAGGGATGGCGAGGACCGCGCTAGTGGACCGGTTCTAAGCCACTACAGGTTTTCACCAGAGCCCGCCGCAAAGCGGGATGGTCTTGCTGCGGCGGTAGTGACCACGTCGTATCCACTAGCAACGGCTCACCTCTCTGGCTGCTGAAGATAGGCGCGGTACAAGGGAGTAGGCAAAAGCAAGGTCGGACGTAGCAGAAGGTCGGGGCAGGCAGCAAGGATCGTAGTCAGGGGCAACGGCAGAAGGTCTGGAAACACAGGCAAGGAACACACAAGGAACGCTTTCACTGGCACTAAGGCAACAAGATCCGGCAAGGAAGTGCAAGGGAGGAGGTTAGATATAGTCAGGGACCAGGTGGGAGCCAATTAAGCTAATTGGGCCAGGCACCAATCATTGGTGCACTGGCCCTTTAAGTCTCAGGGAGCTGGCGCGCGCGCGCCCTAGAGAGCGGAGCCGCGCGCGCCAGCACATGACCGCAGGAGACGGGAACGGGTAAGTGACCTGGGATGCGATTCGCGAGCGGGCGCGTCCCGCTGTGCGAATCGCATCCCCAACGGCCGAGACAGAGCAGCGCTCCCGGTCAGCGGGACTGACCGGGAAGCTGCAGGGAGAAAGACGCCGTGAGCGCTCCGGGGAGGAGCGGGGACCCGGAGCGCTAGGCGTAACAGTAGGTAGGGTGTAGCTGTGCAGTGATGAAAGGGTGTTGGATTAACCCTTAACTGTCGTGATGCCTTGGTGCGGGTGAAGTGAGAATTTTAGTATTCAAATTAATAAGGGAAATAGGCCTATAATTAGTGGGTTGGAGGTGCTCCTTATGTGGCTTTGAGATGACAGTAATTAGGGCATCCAGAAAAAACATTTTAATCCAACTGGTGCCAGAAAGATAAACAGATTTGTAAATTACTTCTATTTAAAAATCTTAATCCTTCCAGTACTTATCAGCTGTTGTATGCTCCACAGGAAGTTATTTTCTTTTTGAATTTCTTTTCTGTCTGACCACAATGCTCTCTGCTGACACCTCTGTCTGTCTCAGAAACAGTCAAGAGCAGGATAGGCTTGCTATGGGGATTTACCCCTGCTCTTGACAGTTCCCAGACAGACACAGAGGTACCAGCAGAGAGCACTGTGGTCAGACAGAAAAGAAAAAAATAACTTCTTGTGGAGCATACAGCAGATGATAAGTACTGGAAGGATTAAGATTTTTAAAGAGAAGTAATTTACAAATCTGTTTAACTTTCTGGAACCATTATATAAAAAATATATATTTTTTACCAGAATACCCCTTTCAGCATATTTGTCAGCATGCAATCAGACATTGCAATTATTAGCATATCTATGATACGCAAAAATTGCTTCTGGATTAATACAGATATAATGAGAGCACTTGGTGGTATAACAAGTTTATATTCCAAGGCCGCCTGGATCAACCAGATTAAGAACATTGGGCTTGCGAGGCTGTGGTCATGATATCACACCACGATCCCTCTATTAACCCCTTTCTGCAAAATCAGGTACATGTACATGGTGATTAGGGATGACTTCCTGCAACACCATGTACATGTACCAGATGAGAATAAACTGTCACAGCGCCGGAGAGCCTCCCTGAAGCCAGCCAGGGACCAATCGCAGCGGTCCCCGGCCAGCAATCGCTGCTATTGGTTTGTTAGCACAGATGGACCAATAGCAGGGATCTAGTGGGGGTCTCTTCCTTCCCCCTCACCTCCTTCGCTTCACACAGTGAAGGGATCGGGGATGAGGGGGGCCCCAGCGGAGGAGGCCACCCACGGGCACTCAGGATCGCAGCTGCGCTCTGATCCTGAATTAACCCATGTAGACGCTGCGGTCACTCTGACCGCAGCATCTATTAGTAACCGGAGGACTGACAGTAGCCTCCGTTGTCATGGCAATAGATCAGTCTTTACCTAAGGCTACCTATGGATATAATAGTATAAAAGTAAAATGTGAAAATTGGGGAAAAAATTAAGTGAAAAAAGAATAAAAATGTAAAAAAATATATTAAAAAATGTGAAAAATAAAATAAAAAAATGTGAAAAAATTATAAAATAAATTAGATATATAATACGCCCCAAAACACACCCAAAAAGTTAGGGCTCACAGAATACGGCGACTTACAAACATGATTTTTTTTTACAAAAATATTTTTTATGCTATAAATGAACTAAAATATAAAAAAAAGTGTAGAAATTTTTTCAGAACGCCAGGTGTCTGCATGGAGATCGCAGGGTGCCCCAGCGGCAGGACCTCAGCGATCAGACATCTTATCCTATGGATAGAGGATAAGATGTTTAAAGTACCCCTTTAAGGGAAAGTAAATTACTAGAAATTCTGGATCAAATGAAAACATTTTTTTATATATTTGTTTATTTTTAATAAGACAATTACAGAAACATCAAATTTACTGATTATTATATGCTTTAAGAGTTTTTTAAATTAAAAAAACAACTAAAAAAAAGAAAGTTTTTTTGTCACCATATTCTGAGTTACTATTTTGCCATCAATGGTATGTGAGGACACTTTTTCTTATTTTGCAGGAGTGAAATTTAAATTTTATTGGAACCGTTTTTGGGTACACAACATTTTTATCACTTTTTATTCCACATTTTGGAAGACAAGATAAAAAGGACTGTAATTCTGGCATTTTTATTTTTTTACATATTTTCATAAAACAATGATAAATTACCATCAAGATTATTATTGTTATGCAACTATAAATGTGCACTTGTAGTCACATACCAATACTTTCAGAAAAGTTTTACCTGGCAACAGCCAGGAGAAGGTCTGAGCTGAACAACAGTAGTAAAGATACAGTGCAGTTACATCCAGTGACCTACAGTAGAGGTCTACTCTAACATGAGGAATTTCTCTTCTCCATCTGGCCCAAACCAATATGAAGACTTTCCTCATCCACGACTCAATCCAGCAGAATTGTCCACATAAGGCTACATTCACACTGACGCTTGTATCCGGCAGTGTGAAGCCCGCTTTTTTAGGATCGAGAAAAGCGGGAGAAAAAATTGTGCTTGCACCTTTTTTCTCCGAAAATAACAGCGCCCGGCGGACCCCATTGACTATAATGGGGTCCATTGGGATCAGTTATTGGCAGTTATGACCCGTCAAAATTACGTCCGTTAAACAGAAAAAATAAGGGAGTTTGATGGACGTAATTGACCAGCAGCGTGAAATGGGCCTAAACATGTAAGAATCCTCCCTCCAGCATCCTCCTCACCTCTATACAAACTCCCCATCAAAGTCCCCAAATGGCAATAACACCCACCTTGTTACCCCACACAGTAAAACTGTGTAAGTATGTAGGTCCCTCATAAGGTATTTAGGTTTACCATTAATTATGTCTCCGCAGATAGAAAGTTCCCCTATTAGGTAGGTCTGTAGCTAGATAGTCCCCCATTAGTAAGATATGTCTACCTGGTAGTCAGGTATAGTCTTCTATTAGGCAAGTCTTGATAGTATTCAGGTAGGCAGGTATTCACCAGATTAGCCTTCCCCTCTAAATGCTAGACTCATTTAAAAAAATAATACTTACCTCCACTCTCACCTAGAGAAACAGCTAGTTCATCTTCTTCCTCCCCTGCTATGTCACAAGTGGTAATGACGAGTGACATAACCGCCTTCCCTGGGACAGAAGTCAGGCTCTTCTACCAGTGTAGGCTGCAGCCTGAAGTGGTCTTGCCTACACCAGCAGCTAGGTGGTGCTCACTGTCCTGTACCTTTGGGGCAAGTGTCCTGGATTCCCCGGATAGCAAGCAAGTTATAAAATATGTAGTTTGGATGGCCGTCCAAAACCACACACATTTTAATATGCTGGGTAAATTGGGGCCATTTGGTCCCTAACAAGGCCCCCGTCCACTGGGCCTCATAGCATTGGCATACCCCTCCTCTATTGGAAGATACTCCCCTATGTATAAATCCAGTTACATATTAGGGATACCAAGAGGTGCAAGATAAGTCAAATTAGTAAAGGAATTACTGGATGAGGCCTACATTAACCCCTTAAGGACTGAGCCCTTTTTCACCTTAAGGACTGAGCCCTTTTTCGCAATTCTGACCACCGTCACTTTAAGCGTTAATAACTCTAAAACGCTTTTACCGAATATTCAGATTCTGAGATAGTTTTTTCGTGACATATTCTACTTTATTTTAGTGGTAAATTTTCGGCGTTACTTGCATCCTTTCTTTGTTAAAAATCCCAAAATTTCATGAAAATTTAGAAAATGTTGCATTTTTCTAACTTTGAAGCTCTCTGCTTGTAAAGAAAATGGATTTTCCAAATACATTTTATTTTTATTCACAAATACAATATGTCCACTTTATGTTGGCATCATAAAATGGACATATTTTTACTTTTTGAAAAAATTAGAGGGCTTCAAAGTAAAGC
Organism: Hyla sarda; assembly: GCF_029499605.1. NCBI lineage: Eukaryota > Metazoa > Chordata > Amphibia > Anura > Hylidae > Hyla > Hyla sarda. The sequence goes on along the minus strand of NC_079193.1, from coordinate 115,517,603 downwards.
AGCAATTTCCAAAAATTTCATGAAAATTGCAAAACCTGAAGGGACAGATGTTACAGAACTACAACTCCCAGCATGCCTGGGCGGTCTAGGCATGCTGAGAGTTGTAGTTTGGCAACATCTGGAGGGCCACCGTTTGGGCGCCACTGTAACAGTGGTCACCAAACTGTGACCCTCCAGATATTGCAAAACTACAACTCCCAGCATGCCCAGATAGCCTTTGGCTGTCTGGGCATGCTGGGAGTTGCAGTCCGGCCTTCCTAGTGGCTGCCACAGTAAAGATCACTTTACTTTCATTTCTCCCCCCCACCGTTGTTTCCCTACCTGAGCCGTGATCTCCGGTGGATGTCTGCGATGATCTCCGGGCCCCACGCATCTTCTCCTCAGGTACAGGCATCCATCTTCTTCCCCCCCCCGTTCTGCCCGACATCCAGGGGTGGGCAGAACAGGGGTTTCCATGGCAACCCCCTGTCCTGCACTGCCATTGGTCAGAACTCAGTTCTGACTAATGGCAGGGGATAGGAGGAGCTCGCAGCACTGCGACCTCACTCCTATCCCTTAGGATGATCGGGGCTGTCACTGACAACTCCGATCATCCCTATTTTCCTGGTGATTGGGTCACCAGAGACCCGATCAGCCTGGAATTGGAGAAAATCGCATGTCTGAATTGACATGCGATTTTCTCCGATCGCCGACATGGGGGGGGGTCTCAGGACCCCCTCAACAATGTGTCGGGATGCCTGCTGAATACTTTCAGCAGGCATCCCAATCCGGTCCCCAACCGGCTAGCAGCGGGGACCGGAATTCCCACGGGCGTATTCCATACGCCCTCAGTCCTTAAGGACTTTAAAACTGGGGCGTATGGATACGCCTGCTGTCCTTAACAGGTTAAAGTGTATAATTATTTCACAAAGATTTGGTAGATGTGGAAGGAATGGAAGGCTGATTAACTGAATCAGGTGTTGCCAAATTGATTGATCTCAGGGAGGTGTGCGCTATCTTCTCATTCTGAATAAGTCTGAAAATTAAGCATAAATTTACCAGTTGGGGTCTGGTATAGAGTCCACTTTGGAAAGACGAAGGGGTAAGAGAGGAAGCCCCCTCCATCTTTGGTGTTGACTGTGGCTCATGACAGCAACATAAATGTAGGATGGTTGTTCATATGTCCCTGCCACCAGCACAATAAAAAGATATAAAAAATTTCCGAGATGGAGTTTTCACTACAATGCCAGCCTGCACAGCCAATTACTGAGTGAGGAGGGATGCCACTGCAGTGATTGATTAATTAGACTGTCACTACTCCTAATTTCTTTCGGTAATAGTATGTAACGGGAACTGCAGTGTTTCTTCTTTTTTATTTTCATGGAGCCCTTAGAAAAAATATTATTTTCTTTTATTTTGGTACAAGGATAATTTCTTTTCATCATATACTGCCTCTCAGTTTGCCAGTTGCTGCAAAAACAAATACAAAATTTATAAACATTTTTAAGTAAATGATACTTTTCTAAATTGTCTTAGGCTGCTTTCACACTATGAATTTCTCTGTTTAGGAACTTCCGTCAGAAGTTCCGTCACTACAGCTGCGAAACCCGGCCGTTACGAAACCACTGACGGCCGTGACTAAATTGCATTGCAGCCTATGGGGTTTTGTAACTGCCAGTTTGCACCCATATATGCCCGTAATTTATTACGGGCATTATACAGTGACGGGACATCGTGGCGGAAAAATTACTGTAAAAAATTACGGAAGTTCCTAAATGGAGAAATTCATAGTGTGAAAGCAGCCTTAGTTATAGTATAGTAAATTGCTCTATTTCCATACAAGCTAACTCAATGTAATGTTTATCAATTGTAAATAGGGACTAACTATTAAACCACTGGTACAGTGGTTGAAAGTGAAGAGGAGTGAACATCACGAACGAAAACTAAACGAAAAACTGCATGGTAGAGTAAGTATTTGAGCAACCATATTCTTTTCATGGAAGACTTTTTGTTTTTTTAACAGTACTAAGGCTGCTGGTTGGTCTCCAGTAACATTTTTTTTTTCTAAAAACACTTGCAGTATATACAGTACATAGATAACATAAATACATAGATTTTTTTTCTTTCCTTTTTGACTGGGGGATGGTGGGAACAGATGAAAGCAGAGTGTTGTTCCAGTGAAGATAAATACATTTATATCTGTTTATTGTACATGAGAAAATATAAGCAAAGTTCTAGTCCATGGTTAGCTATACTGTGCTATACTGTACAATACAATGTGTTTCTTTTTTTATTTCCCTGGTCTTCCACTATGCAGTTGAAAATGGTCTATAACATAAATACCTCAGCCTATCGAGCAACAGATCTAGCTGGTGATATCAGGATTTGCCATCCCTTCCCATCAGGGACAATGTTGCATTGCCGTACAAATGTGAACCCAGCCTTAGAATGTTAATAACGAGGGAACACAGAAACAGTTTAGGCCACATAGCAAAACTCAGAATAGGTGCCATTTTCCACTATAAGCCATGACAAAAGCACTACACCATTAATTTTAATGGTGGACATCAAAAATAACATCCACCATTCTTTTTTTTTCAGGTCCAAAGTTATGTAATTATTAATTTTAACACCTTAAGGACCGAGGGCATACCTGTACGCCCTGGTCCCGTTACCGGTGTTTGAACTGTGGTCACAAGCTGAGCACACTTCAAACCCGGTGGGCCCAGACTGCTATCAGCAGCTGGGACCCATGGTTAATGCCGGGCATCACCAATCAAGGATAATGATCCAGGCAGATCAGCGGAGCTGATTGGGACCATCGTAGTAAAATCACGATGTCCTGATCAGCTGAGTGGACGGCAGGAGGGCTCTTACCTGCCTCCTTGTCATCCGATCAGTCCTCTGTTGCCGCAGGAAGCTTCAGCAGGCAAGAGCAGCAGAACACCGATAACACTGATCAATGCTATGCTATGGCATAACATTAAAAGGTGTATGCAATTAAAAGATTGCATGTTTAGCCTTCTATGGAGAATACAAAGGGGGAGGATTATTATTATTTATTTATTTATTCGCTTTTGTTTTTTGTATAGATATATGGTACTCTTTTCGTTTTTTTTTACCCAATGATTAGCGTTGGGATGTGAGAGGGGAGGAGAGAGGAGGAATTATTGAAATCAGTAATAGGAATAGATGCGAGTGATGTGAGTCGGACAGGGCACTGGAACCAGACTTGAGAAGTGTATGGGGGGGGTTTGTATAAAATTTTGTAATATTGACAATATGTGAAGAAAATGAAAGTGCAATTTTATGAAGAATGTATCATTGTTATTGAAATGGAGTAATAAAGAAATAATAATAAAAAAAAATTGGGAATCCTTGTAACCGTATGGACCTACAGAATAAGGGTAATGTTACGCCGAGCGCTCCGGGTCCCCGCTCCTCCCCGGAGCGCTCGCTACACTTCCCTCACTGCAGCGCCCCGGTCGGTTCCACGGACCCGGGGCGCTGCGTTACCACCTCCGGCCGGGATGCGATTCGCGATGCGGGTAGCGCCCGCTCGCGATGCGCACCCCGGCTCCCGTACCTGACTCGCTCCCCGTCAGTTCTGTCCCGGCGCGCGCGGCCCCGCTCCCTAGGGCGCGCGCGCGCCGGGTCTTTGCGATTTAAAGGGCCACTGCACCGCTGATTGGTGCAGTGGTTCCAATTAGTGTTTACACCTGTGCACTTCCCTATATCACCTCACTTCCCCTTCACTCCCTCGCCGGATCTTGTTGCCCTAGTGCCAGTGAAAGCGTTCCTTGTGTGTTCCTTGCCTGTGATTCCAGACCTTCTGCCGTTGCCCCTGACTACGATCCTTGCTGCCTGCCCCGACCTTCTGCTACGTCCGACCTTGCTTCTGTCTACTCCCTTGTACCGCGCCTATCTTCAGCAGCCAGAGAGGTTGAGCCGTTGCTAGGGGATACGACCTGGTCACTACCGCCGCAGCAAGACCATCCCGCTTTGCGGCGGGCTCTGGTGAAAACCAGTAGTGACTTAGAACCGATCCTCTAGCACGGTCCACGCCAATCCCTCTCTGGCACAGAGGATCCACCACCTGCCAGCCGGCATCGTGACAGTAGATCCGGCCATGGATCCCGCTGAAGTTCCTCTGCCAGTTGTCGCTGACCTCACCACGGTGGTCGCCCAGCAGTCACAACAGATTGCGCAACAAGGCCAACAGCTGTCTCAACTGACTGTTATGCTACAACAGTTACTACCACAGCTCCAGCAATCATCTCCTCCGCCAGCTCCTGTACCTCCTCCGCAGCGAGTGGCCGCTTCTGGAATACGACTATCCTTGCCGGATAAATTTGATGGGGACTCTAAGTTTTGCCGTGGCTTTCTTTCCCAATGTTCATTACACTTGGAGATGATGTCGGACCAGTTCCCCACTGAAAGGTCTAAGGTGGCTTTCGTAGTCAGCCTGCTGTCTGGAAAAGCCCTGGCTTGGGCCACACCGCTCTGGGACCGCAATGACCCCGTCACTGCCTCTGTACACTCCTTCTTCTCGGAAATTCGAAGTGTCTTTGAGGAACCTGCCCGAGCCTCTTCTGCTGAGACTGCCCTGTTGAACCTGGTCCAGGGTAATTCTTCCGTTGGCGAGTATGCCGTACAGTTCCGTACCCTTGCTTCAGAATTATCCTGGAATAATGAGGCACTCTGCGCGACCTTTAAAAAAGGCCTATCCAGCAACATTAAAGATGTTCTGGCCGCACGAGAAATCCCTGCTAACCTACATGAACTCATCCATCTTGCCACTCGCATTGACATGCGTTTTTCCGAACGGCGTCAGGAGCTCCGCCAGGATATGGACTCTGTTCGCACGAGGCGTTTCTTCTCCCCGGCTCCTCTCTCCTCTGGTCCCCTGCAACCTGTTCCTGTGCCTCCCGCCGTGGAGGCTATGCAGGTCGACCGGTCTCGCCTGACACCCCAAGAGAGGACACGACGCCGCATGGAGAATCTCTGCCTGTACTGTGCTAGTACCGAACACTTCCTGAAGGATTGTCCTATCCGTCCTCCCCGCCTGGAAAGACGTCCGCTGACTCCGCACAAAGGTGAGACAGTCCTTGATGTCTACTCTGCTTCTCCACGTCTTACGGTGCCTGTGCGGATGTCTGCCTCTGCCTTCTCCTTCTCTGCTGTGGCCTTCTTGGACTCTGGATCTGCAGGAAATTTTATCTTGGCCTCTCTCGTCAACAGGTTCAACATCCCGGTGACCAGTCTCGCCAGACCCCTCTACATCAATTGTGTAAACAATGAAAGATTGGACTGTACTATACGTTTCCGCACGGAGCCCCTTCTAATGCGCATCGGATCTCATCACGAGAGGATTGAACTGTTGGTCCTCCCCAATTGCACTTCTGAAATCCTTCTTGGACTTCCCTGGCTTCAACTCCATTCCCCAATCCTGGATTGGTCCACTGGGGAGATCAAGAGTTGGGGGCCCTCTTGTTCCAAGGACTGCTTAAAACCGGTTCCCAGTAAACCTTGCCGTGTCCCTGTGCTTCCTCATGTAACCGGTCTCCCTAAGGCCTATATGGACTTTGCGGACGTTTTTTGCAAAAAACAAGCTGAGACTCTACCTCCTCACAGGCCTTATGATTGTCCCATTGACCTCCTCCCGGGCACTACTCCACCCCGGGGCAGAATCTATCCTCTGTCCGTCCCAGAGACTCTTGCCATGTCTGAATACGTCCAAGAAAATTTAAAAAAGGGCTTTATCCGTAAATCCTCCTCTCCTGCCGGAGCCGGATTTTTCTTTGTGTCCAAAAAAGATGGCTCTCTACGTCCTTGCATTGACTACCGCGGTCTTAATAAAATCACGGTTAAGAACCGCTACCCCCTACCCCTCATCTCTGAACTCTTTGATCGTCTCCAAGGTGCCCATATTTTTACCAAACTGGACTTAAGAGGTGCTTATAATCTCATCCGCATCAGAGAGGGGGATGAATGGAAAACGGCATTTAACACCAGAGATGGACACTTTGAGTATCTGGTCATGCCCTTTGGTCTATGCAACGCCCCTGCCGTCTTCCAAGACTTTGTTAATGAAATTTTTCGTGATCTCCTATACTCCTGTGTTGTTGTATATCTGGACGATATCCTGATTTTTTCTGCCAATCTTGAAGAACACCGCCAGCATGTCCGTATGGTTCTTCAGAGACTTCGTGATAATCAACTCTATGCCAAAATAGAGAAATGTCTGTTTGAATGCCAATCTCTTCCTTTTCTAGGATACTTGGTCTCTGGCCAGGGACTACAAATGGACCCAGATAAACTCTCTGCCGTCTTAGATTGGCCACGCCCCTCCGGACTCCGTGCCATCCAACGTTTTTTGGGGTTCGCCAATTATTACAGGCAATTTATTCCACATTTTTCTACCATTGTGGCTCCTATTGTGGCTTTAACAAAAAAAAATGCCGATCCCAAGTCTTGGCCTCCTCAAGCGGAAGACGCCTTTAAACGACTCAAGTCTGCCTTTTCTTCGGCTCCCGTGCTCTCCAGACCTGACCCATCTAAACCCTTCCTATTGGAGGTTGATGCCTCCTCAGTGGGAGCTGGAGCTGTCCTTCTACAAAAAAACTCTTCCGGGCATGCTGTTACTTGTGGTTTTTTTTCCAGGACCTTCTCTCCGGCGGAGAGGAACTACTCCATCGGGGATCGAGAGCTTCTAGCCATTAAATTAGCACTTGAGGAATGGAGGCATCTGCTGGAGGGATCAAGATTTCCAGTTATTATTTACACCGATCACAAGAACCTCTCCTACCTCCAGTCTGCCCAACGGCTGAATCCTCGTCAGGCCAGGTGGTCTCTGTTCTTTGCCCGATTTAATTTTGAAATTCACTTTCGGCCTGCTGATAAGAACATTAGGGCCGATGCTCTCTCTCGTTCCTCAGATGCCTCTGAAATTGAACTCTCTCCTCAACACATCATTCCTCCTGACTGCCTGATTTCCACTTCTCCAGCCTCCATCAGGCAAACTCCTCCAGGAAAGACCTTTGTTTCTCCACGCCAACGCCTTGGGATCCTCAAATGGGGTCACTCCTCCCATCTCGCAGGTCATGCGGGCATTAAGAAATCTGTGCAACTCATCTCTCGCTTCTATTGGTGGCCGACTCTAGAGACTGATGTGGTGGACTTTGTGCGAGCCTGCACTATCTGTGCCCGGGATAAGACTCCTCGCCAGAAGCCCGCTGGTTTTCTTCATCCTCTACCTGTCCCCGAACAACCTTGGTCTCTGATTGGTATGGATTTTATTACTGACTTACCCCCATCCCATGGCAACACTGTTATTTGGGTGGTCGTTGATCGATTCTCCAAAATGGCACATTTCATCCCTCTTCCTGGTCTTCCTTCAGCGCCTCAGTTGGCTAAACAATTTTTTGTACACATTTTTCGTCTTCACGGGTTGCCTACACAGATCGTCTCGGATAGAGGCGTCCAATTTGTGTCTAAATTCTGGAGGGCTCTCTGTAAACAACTCAAGATTAAATTAAATTTTTCTTCTGCATACCATCCTCAATCCAATGGACAAGTAGAGAGAATTAACCAGATCTTGGGTGACTATTTACGACATTTTGTTTCCTCCCGCCAGGATGACTGGGCAGATCTTCTACCTTGGGCCGAATTCTCGTATAATTTCAGAATCTCTGAATCTTCCTCCAAATCTCCGTTTTTCGTGGTGTACGGCCGTCACCCTCTTCCCCCCCTCCCTACCCCCTTGCCCTCTGGTCTGCCCGCTGTGGATGAAATTTCTCGTGATCTTTCCACCATATGGAAAGAGACCCAAAATTCTCTCTTACAGGCTTCTTCTCGCATGAAGAGATTCGCAGATAAGAAAAGAAGAGCTCCTCCCATTTTTTCCCCTGGAGACAAGGTATGGCTCTCCGCTAAATATGTCCGTTTCCGTGTCCCGAGCTATAAGTTGGGACCACGCTATCTTGGTCCTTTTAAAGTTTTGTGTCAAATTAATCCTGTCTCTTACAAACTTCTTCTTCCTCCTTCTCTTCGTATCCCTAATGCCTTTCACGTCTCTCTTCTTAAACCTCTCATCCTCAACCGTTTTTCTCCTAAATCTGTTCCTCCCACTCCTGTTTCCGGCTCCTCGGACATCTTCTCTGTCAAAGAGATCTTGGCCTCTAAAAAGGTCAGAGGAAAAACTTTTTTTTTAGTGGATTGGGAGGGTTGTGGTCCAGAAGAGAGGTCCTGGGAACCTGAGGACAATATCCTGGACAAAAGTCTGATCCTCAGGTTCTCAGGCCCCAAGAAGAGGGGGAGACCCAAGGGGGGGGGTACTGTTACGCCGAGCGCTCCGGGTCCCCGCTCCTCCCCGGAGCGCTCGCTACACTTCCCTCACTGCAGCGCCCCGGTCGGTTCCACGGACCCGGGGCGCTGCGTTACCACCTCCGGCCGGGATGCGATTCGCGATGCGGGTAGCGCCCGCTCGCGATGCGCACCCCGGCTCCCGTACCTGACTCGCTCCCCGTCAGTTCTGTCCCGGCGCGCGCGGCCCCGCTCCCTAGGGCGCGCGCGCGCCGGGTCTTTGCGATTTAAAGGGCCACTGCACCGCTGATTGGTGCAGTGGTTCCAATTAGTGTTTACACCTGTGCACTTCCCTATATCACCTCACTTCCCCTTCACTCCCTCGCCGGATCTTGTTGCCCTAGTGCCAGTGAAAGCGTTCCTTGTGTGTTCCTTGCCTGTGATTCCAGACCTTCTGCCGTTGCCCCTGACTACGATCCTTGCTGCCTGCCCCGACCTTCTGCTACGTCCGACCTTGCTTCTGTCTACTCCCTTGTACCGCGCCTATCTTCAGCAGCCAGAGAGGTTGAGCCGTTGCTAGGGGATACGACCTGGTCACTACCGCCGCAGCAAGACCATCCCGCTTTGCGGCGGGCTCTGGTGAAAACCAGTAGTGACTTAGAACCGATCCTCTAGCACGGTCCACGCCAATCCCTCTCTGGCACAGAGGATCCACCACCTGCCAGCCGGCATCGTGACAGGTAAGGTGTAATTTTTACCAAAAAGTGCACTGCGTAGAAATGGAAGCCCCCAAAAGTTACAAAATGACGGTTTTCTTAATTTCACCCCATAAATAATGTTTTTAGATATTTATTGCAGATTTTGGTATAAAATAATGTAATTACATAGTACAATTGATGATGCAAAAAACAAGTCCTTATATGGGTCTGTAGGTGCAAAATTGATGATTGAATTGAAATTGAAAAAAAGTTATGATTATCAGAAGGGGAGGAAGAAAAAAACGAAAATACAAAAATGAAAATTGGCCTGGTCCTTAAGGCTAAAATGGACTTGGTCCTTAAGGGGTTAAAATAGTGTGGTGCCGGGAGAGTAACGGTGACTGGGGTGTTGCAGTGGTAGTGTAGTGTCTGGTGGTATTAACTCTTGAATGTCGTGACGACAGGGTGCGGTTTCCTCAATAGTAATGTTCCTACCGCCAACCGTCCCACAAACGGCAGGGAAAAATAACGGAATGTCCACAGCAGATTTCAGGAATAAACTGAAGAAACTTTACTTGCTGAATTAATGAAACAGTCTTTAACATAACAGTCTCTTAAGAGTGAACCGGGATACAGGTTACTCACAGGTTTGCTGGGACTTGGAAGCAATGAGCTTTTATGCAGGCCACTGTGCTACTAATTTAGAGGATTTGAACTTGTAGTAGTCACACAGGATTTGATAGATGGAGCTTTGAATAACTCACGTTTAGTGGCTGCAGGTTCTTAGGCTTTGGCCTAGATGAATTGATGCTGATGAGATGCTTTTGCTTCTTGATAGTGCAGGAACTAAGAGACCAAGAGAGTGAATTGTTGACTACAGCCCTTTATATAATAAGGGGCTGGACTAAGCTCATTGGTCAGCAAACCTGTAAGTTATGAAAACCCAGTGAACTCTGGGTACATCACATAACCTCTAAGGTTCTGTACATATATTTTCTTTACACTAAATAAATATAAACACACTTTACACGAGGTGACCAAGGGCAAGCCCTGCAGGAGAGCCCTAGATGAATGGAGGAGCTGAGGGGACTTTAGACAAGGGACAAAACAAGGTCCTGCACCGGGATACCACAATAGGGGTGCTCAATAATTGACTTATTGATGGAGATGAGTAAACTTTTAAAAAGTTTGGTTTGCCGGGCTCACTTTCAGGAAATGTTTGTTTCGTGTCCATCAAGTTAACTACAAACCGGCAATGAAAGAAACCTCTAAACATTTGTAAAACACTGCCTAAGAGCTCTAAATTCCTTTAAATTTATTTCAATACATTCCTAGGTGACCCTAGCAGTGTTTTAAAGTGGTTTAACATCTTAAAAATGCAGTTTATTTTTTTATTTTTAACCTTTTGCTTTTTTCTCCTCACCTTCTAATAATCATAACTCTTTAAATTTTTTACCTACAGTTGCATATAAGGGCTTGTCTTCTGCACCACCAATTGTACTTAGTAATGACCTCAATCATTTCATCAATCTATTGTGAAACCAAAATAAAAACGTGTGGGGCAAAATTTAAATAAAATTGCTATTTTGTCAATTTTGGGGGCTTCCGTTTCTACAAAGTGCACTTTTTAGTAAAAAGGACACATTGGCCCTCACACACTTAGATGGCTAGGTTGCATTCACAACTCTGTAAAAACATATTGCTAGAGGCTATAGGGCAATGGCTTACCATTGTTACAGCGAAACATGTCAAGGAGGGCATGATCATAAGTTTTCAATGTTACTGTGTTCTGTAATTTTAGCAGAGAACTGCATACATAGTGTTAATAGGGGTGCTATACCCAATCATAATCATATTATCCATTGTATAGGGTACAGTATCAACATTTTATTTAAATATTTTTTTCATTTTAATGATGACACAATAGATAATAGAAACCTCCAATTTCTCCAGGAATCCACAGTGCAACTTTGATATGGATAGATAGAACACTGTGTGCATAAATAGACCCTTGATTGTATAACAACAATGGGTTTCAAGGTTGGTCTGACCTCTTCATCAAGATCGGTAGGTAGTCTTTGCTTTGTCAGCTTTCTCCAAAATGGTGGCCACAATGCAGTACATAGCAGTGTCTTCAACCCACCCCTGTGCTGTGTTCCAATGGCCTGGAAGCTGAATAAGACATAAATGTAAGCAAATCATTTGATAACTCCGGTCATGTGATAGCTGCAAGGTATGTTGGGCATACCCTGACATCATCTCACTGCCCCAGTACTATCTCCTTTTCTGTAGGTGCCAAAACACCATGTGTCTCTCATCTAGGTTTGCACGAGCCATGTTCGAAAGTTCAGCGAGCCGCTGTCAACCCGAAATTCGGATCGAGTCTGGGTTCTTGGGGCTCGGCTTACTCATCATTACTAATTGAGATGATATATATGTATATGTCTGATATATTATATAAAAGTTTTAGGAAAGAGCTGTCCTTGAATACTTAAGCATATACAGTAACAGCACATGTTAGACTAAAATATTATTTATTAGAGATTGTCATTCCTAATGGTAAACTTTTCTTCTGAATACAGAGCTATTAAAGTGGTACTCTGCCCCTAAACATGTTATCCCCTATCCAAAGTGGCGCGACCCCCGCGATCTCTACTGCAGACCCCCTGTCATAAGCTGCATGGAGCAAAGTTCGCTCTGTGCGTGATGACTCACGATACATGGGCCGGAGGATCGTGACGTCACGGCCCCGCCCCCTCATGACATCCTCATTTAATGATGACAAAGTTACCAGAGCTGAAAAATGATTACATCAGGTGAGCAGTATCACAGTGTGGTTGCACAGTATGGGTACAGCCATCTTCTGATTCACCAAGAAACTCCCCGTCAACTCTCTCTCACATTGTCATTTATGTACAGAAAATGTCTCAGGTTTTCTACTACAGCATGAAATATGTTGTCCTCTCTTATGAATGACTGGAGAGTTTGTATGACTTCCCTTTGTTAGATCAGCATAATCTTTAGTTATAAAAGGCACTGATTCATATGTGCTGTGCTGTAAGTCAATAGGGGACATTTATTTTGATGTTTAGAGCATTAATTTTTTTTCTTTGCTTACTCTGGCCACACACAAAGTCGCATGTACACTTTTTTGTTCAACTTTTGTTGTTAAGCATGAAGCTGCAACCAGCCGTACCTGCACAGTTTTCACTTTGCAGTGGTCGCGTATTTATGATGTGCGACTGTTGCACGTAGGCAAATAAAAGTCGCAAATCCCGTTCAAAAAGTCGCAAACCAAAGCCAGGTCAGACCTGGCTTACAAAAATGCCAATAGGCAGCATTCTTTTAAAAGTCACACACACAATCACAACTGCGACTTTCTATGCATAAAGCTCCGCTCCCGGCCATCCACCCGCACCTACCACCCGCCCGCTAACTGTTGCAAGACTACAACTCCGAGCATGCCCAAGCCCATTTTCACTTTAAGGACCAGTCCAATTTTATTTTTGCGTTTTAGTTTTTTCCTCCTCGCCTTCTAAAATCCATAACTCTTTTATATCTCCATCTACAGACCCATATAAGGGCTTGTTTTTTTGCCTGACCAATTGTACTTTGTAATGAAACCTCTCATTTTACCATAAAATGTATGGCAAACCCAAAAAAAAAAAAATTTTTAGGGAGGTTTTGTTTTCACACTGTACACTTTATGGTAAAAATGACATGTGTTCTTTATTCTGTGGGTCAATACGATTAAAATGATACCCATGGCTAGTTACTTTTATATTTTTGTACCGCTTAAAAAAAATCTAAAACTTTTTGTACAAAATCAGTAATCTAAATTCATCCTATTTTGACCACCTTTTTCATTTTTCCGTATATAGGGTGGTATGAGGGCTCATTTTTTGCTCCGTCATCTGTACTTTTTTTAGATACCACATTTGCATATATAGAACTTTTAGATCATTTTTATTTTTTATTTTTTTAAATAAAATGTAACAAAAAAGCAGCATTTTTTGACCTTTTTAATTTTTTACGTTCCCGCCATTCACCGTACAGGATCATTAACATTATATTTTGATAGTTCGGACATTTACGCATGCGGCGATACCAAATATGTTTTTTTTTTATCACGCTTTTTGGGGGTAAAATGGGAAAAACGGACAATTTTAATGTTTATTGGGGGAGGGATTTTTTTTTTTTTTTTTTACATTTTTCTACTTTTTTTTTACACTTTATATGCCCCCATAGGGGACTATCTATAGCAATCCTTTGATTGCTAATACTGTGCAGTGCTATGCGTAGGACACAGCACTGCTCAGTATTATCGGTGATCTTCTGCTCTGGTCTGCTTGATCGCAGACCAGAGCAGAAGACCCCGGGAGACGGCCAGAGCTAGGTAAGGGGACCTCCGGCTGTCATGATGGATGATCAGATCCCTGCGACAGCGCTGCGGGCGATCCGATCATCAAATCAAAGTGCCGCAATGCCGCAGATGCCGTGATCTGTATTGATCACGGCATCGGAGCAGCCGGAACCTGCCGTGTATGACGCGAGCACCCTTTCGATGCTCGCGGTCATACACAGGACGCAAATGTACGTCCTGGTGCGGGAAGTCCCGCCAAACCAGGACGTACATTTACGTCCGTGGTCGTTAAGGGGTTAAAGCCTCTATGCTTCTATTGAAACAGCTCATGATGTTATTAGCTTTGGCAGCCGCAGCCTTACACTGAACACTAATGTAGAGTTTATTGTCCACCAGTACCCCCAAGTCTTTTTCGGTAGAAGTTTTACCTAATGTTTTATTATACTGCTCAATGTCGTGCGGTAATAACTCAATTATGAATTATGAATGATGGTCATAAAAATATTAATTATGAAAAATTATGAAAATTATAAAAAATATCAAAATTATGACCTGGTGAATTGTAGACAAAGTCCGACTATTTCCTCAGATATCAACAATTTCTTTTTATGACGGGATGACATTAACGCTTAAGGATGCAGTTTTGCAATATACAATAATACACAGGTATTATAAAGTATGCAGATGTATTGGTTATATGATTATAAACATAAATGAGTAATAAACACAATGATATATGCAAATTAATATCAATTAGATATTAGTAAACATAAGAAGATTTATTGACTACATATAGTAGAACAATACATGTGGGTAGTTAGTAACTTGTTAAATTAACAAAAGCTCCTAGGTTAGAATATCATATAAGAAAAAGCTTACATATCACTCTATTCAGAGGAACCTCATGATATTAAGGTGGGCAATATCTAATCATTAGACATCAATATGGAATGCTAAATTCACTCCCCGCCCCCTTCTAACCACTACAAATCACATGACTTCAAGAATGGGGAAATCCATCTAAGATATAAATATGGAAGAATTATGATATACTTCTACCCCATTCTGGACTATTTTCTATACATGACTTTGGTAAGACATTAAGACAAATAGCAGAGTTTTATGATCTCGCTAGACTATATTTTAGGAGGAAGAACTTGAAACAAGTTTCCTGTGTGTGAAATATATTTATAACACTTAGCTTGGCGAGTAGGAATTCTATCAATATGTATAAGCAATTATTTAATGCTTTGATAGATTATGAGTCTTGATTCTTCTGCAGATAGAATGAAGTCTCACAATATCCTAAAACTATAATCTCAATATCGAGATAATTAATTATTTTATTTAATTAATTTATTCACCAATCTAAATGGTATAATTCCATCCACATTATCCCCATTAGTCTTAATTAAATGGAATACCATTTTTGTGTCTCTGACCAAAACTTTGTAAGAACCTTACTTCTGCTCTGAGGAACACTGAACGGTCCATCTCATCGTCAGGGACAGCCATTGTGTCGGTACCATTTGATCAGTCCAGCTGGCAGGGATCTACATGGCTTCCATGGCTTCCATCTTGTAGACCTCTTTTAGTGCAAGATCTCTTTGTCTTTGTCTGTCCCTTTCAGCCTACAGTCTACAGTTCAGATCAGAGTCTCCAGTCTAGTTCAGTTCAGTTCAGCTTCCAGTTCAGTCTTTAGTTCCCTAACATCTGGTTTACCAGACTTTTTAATTAGTTAGACACTCCCTCCTAAATTGGAATTCCCCAATGAATGTAGGTTGGGCGTGTACATATGGTAATGATTATGACATCACTATACTACCCAGAATGCATTGAGCATATCACCCATAATGCCTTTCCTGTCAGTGTAATGTCACCTACCCATCCACTAGGGGTTGCTATTGCATAAGCAATTAGCATCATTACCATTAAGTGTTAACTTTTCAATAATTGGTCTTAAACCAACATTCCACACTTGAAATGTGGAGCACTAGATTATCAAACAGGGATTACTTTTGACATCTATAAGTAATCAAACCCTGGGTTCTCATAGACATAGAGTCTCCAATCAGACATTTAAATTTATTGGACAGATAAGAAATACAATGGATGATTCTCCAACACAGATGTGTGAATGTTTATGTCCAGTCAAATGGGTAATTAACTGTTAAACAGAATAACGTTCACAAAGTCTAAGGAATATTCCACTAGTCGTTATCTCACCCCCCTTTACTTGGGTGAATTTTAGTAGTGATGTCTAGAGAGTATAACCAGACCCCTTATCAGTCCCTTATCTCAAACACGATAAATAAGGTAAGTAGACATCTCTACTCCCCGACTGGCATTTATACAGGGAAGGACTTTACAATTATTGTGGTCTTATTTAGAACATACACAAAATGGCCAACATCATGCTCTTATGCTATGAGACATATTAAATATAGTAATTCATTTTTTTGGGTGTCCAAAATGCATGACATCAAAAAAATAAAAGGGAACACTAAGATAACACATCCTAGATCTGAATGAATTAACTAATTGTATGAAATACTTTCGTCTTTACATAGTTGAATGTGCTGACAACAAAATCACACAAAAATTTACCAACGGAAATCAAATTTATCAACCCATGGAGGTCTGGATATGGAGTCACATGGGTGGGCCAGTCTGGGAAACGGGCGGGCCAGTCCATAGCATCAATGCCTTCCTCTTACAGGAACTGCTGACACAATCCAGCCACATGAGGTCTAGCATTGTCTTGCATTAGGAGGAACCCAGGGCCAACCGCACCTGCACATGATCTCACAGGGGGTCTGATGATCTCATCTCGGTACCTAATGGCAGTCAGGCTACCTCTGGCAAGCACATGGAGGGCTGTGCGGCCCCCCCGACACCATTACTGACCCACCGCCAAACCGGTCACGCTGGAGGATATTGCAGGCAGCAGAACATTCTCCACGGTGTCTCCAGACTCTGTCAAGTCTGTAACATCTGCTCAGTGTGACCCTGCTTTCATCTGTGAAGACCACAGGGCGCCAGTGGCGAATTTGCCAATCTTGGTGTTCTCTGGCAAATGCCAAACGTCCTGCATGGTGTTGGGCTGTAAGCTCAACCCCCACCTGTGGATGGCGGGCCCTCATGGAGTCTGTTTCTGACTGTTTGAGTGGACACATGCACATTTGTGGCCTGCTAGAGGTAATTTTGCAGGGCTCTGGCCGTGCTCCTCCTGCTCCTCCTTGCACAGAGGCGGAGGTAGCGGTCCTGCTGCTGGGTTGTTGCCCTCCTATGGCCTCCTCTATGTCTCCTGATGTACTGGTCTATGTCCTGGTAGAACCTCCATGCTCTGGACACTATGCTGACAGACACAGCAAACCTTCTTGCCACAGTTCGCATTGATGTGCCATCCTGGATGAGCTGCACAACCGTAGCTACTTGTGTGGGTTGTAGCATCGCCAGCATTCGAAAGTGACCAAAACATCAGCCAGGAAGCATAGGAACTGAGAAGTGGTCTGTGGTCGACACCTGCAGAACCACTCCTATATTAGGGTTGTTAAGCTAATTGCCTATAATTTCCACCTGTTGTCTGTTCCATTTGCACAACAGCATGTGAGATTGTCAATCAGTGTTGCTTCCTGAGTGGACAGTGTGATTTCACAGAAGTGTGATTTTATTTTATTTTATATATTTTGAGCACATCAGTGTACATTTTGTTTTTATGGACCAAGTGTATAACCTTAAATTTATCCCCATTAAACTTTCTTTGCCATGTCTGTATCCAAGCCTCCAGCTTCCCCAGATCCCTCTTTAAGATTATGTTATCCTCCTCTGTGGTGATCACCTTAACCAATTTAGTGTCATCTGCAAATATAGAAATTTGTAAAATTGTACTTTGTAATTCCTCTACAAGGACATTAATAAAGATATTAAAAAGGAGTGGACCCAGTACTGACCCCTGTGGTATCCCACTATCCCACTACTGTCACCCAACCAGAGTAAGTTCCATTGAATCTCGCCCTCTGCTTCCTGTCACTGAGTCACTTGTTAATCCATTTACATATATTCTCCCCTAGTCCAAGCATCCCTATTTTATGTATTAACCTTTTGTATGGTACAGTATCGAATGTCTTAAAGTCCAGAAATACAACATCTACAGCTTTACCCCGATCTATTTTTTAACTGACCTCCTCATAGAAGCTGATCAGTCTGACAGGACCGATATTGCATAAACCCATGTTGATGCTGTTTCAGAAGGTTGTTTTCATTAAAGGGGGTACTCCGGTGGAAAACCTTTTTTTTTTTTTTTTTTTTATGAACTGATGCCAAAAAGTTAAACAGATTTGTAAATTGCTTCTATTAAAAATTCTTAATCCTTTCAGTACTTTTTAGCAGCTGTTTGCTACAGAGGAAAATCTTTATTTTTTTTTATTCTTTTTTTGTGCTCTCCACAGTGCTGACATCTAATGCCCGTATCAGGAACTGTCCAGAGCAGGAGAAAATCCCCATAGCAAACCTATGCTGCTCTGGCCAGTTCCTGACACAGACAGAGGTGTCAGCAGAGAGCACTGTGGAAAACACAAAAAATAAATTCAAAAAGTTAAGAATTTCCTCTGTAGCATACAGCTACTAAAAAGTACTAAAAGGATTAAAAGGGTTATCCAGGAAAAAACTTTTTTTTTTTATATATCACCTGGCTCCAGAAAGTTAAACAGATTTGTACTTCTATTAAAAAATCTTAATCCCTTCAGTACTTATGAGCTTCTGAAGTTAAGGTTGTTCTTTTCTGTGTAAGTGCTCTCTGATGACACGTGTCTCGGGAACCGCCCATTTTAGAAGCAAATCCCCATAGCAAATCTATCTATAACCTATCTCCTATCCTTCAAATAGGGGGTGAGTTATATTGCACTACAGTTCTCCTTATCCCTTCCCTTGCCCTCTGACATTGAATTTTCTTGTTTAAATACAGTAGAGAAGAATGCATTTAGTAGATTGGCCTTTTCCTCATCCTCCTCTCCCATTACACTCAGATTATTTCCTAGGGGGCCAACATTTTCAGTTTTAAGTTTCTTATTATTTATGTAGATGAAAAGTATTTTTGGGTTCATTTTACTTTCTATGGCAATTGTTTTTTTTGTTGCAATTTTTGCTAGTTTTATTTATTTATTTATTTTTTTACATAATTTAGCCTCTCCTTTATCGCATCCCTAACTGTTTTGGTTAACTAAATTGGTTTTCTCCTATTTCTAGCACATTTTTTAACATAGGGTACATGTGGTTCACAAGATCTATTCAGGATGCTCTTAAAAATGTCCCTTTTAGCTTGTGTACTTTTATTACTAAGGACAAGGTCTCAATCTGTGTCACTAAGGTGCTCTCATAGTTGGTGAAAATTGGCCTTCCTAGTAGACATCTTGCTATAGGTAAAATAAAAACTTATTATGCTGTGATCATTATTACCAAGATGACTCCCTACCTCTACTTCTGATACTATGTCTGGCCTATTGGTTAATATAAGGTTCAGAAGTGACCCCTTCCTCCCTCTTGTTGGGTCCTGCACTAGTTGAGAAAGGTAAATGTAGTTTAAGATCTGGGTGCCTCTAGCTGTTGCTAAACTACTACTCCCATCATGGGAGTTGTAGTTTTGGAACAGGGTGCCTCCAGCTTTTGCTAAGCTATAACTCCCATCATTTGAGCTGTAGTTTAGGAACAGCAAGACTCCAGCTGTTGCAAAACTTCAACTTCCATCATGGGAGTTGTAGTTTATGAACAGGTTGCCTCCAGCTGTTGCTAAATTGGAGGCTCGATGTTTCAAAATTACAACTCCCATCATTCCCAAAGGCTTTCTGGAAATGATGGCGGCTGTAGTGTAGCCACAGCTGGAGGCTCTCTGTTTGGATACGCTGCTTTATGGACGTTCTCCACAAGGGAAAGCGCCATAAATGTTCTAACCTATTTTCCTACCTGTTTTGGGGGCTAACGCTAAGCCTTGGCTTAGCAATGGACTCCTTTTGTAAGACCGCTTCAACTACCAAGCCTGTAAAGTAAAATTAGAAATCCCCCACAAGCCCTCATTAACCATTTTATAAAAAAATGGGTTGGTACATTTAGGGGAAAAAACATGTGTGTATATATATATATATATATATATTCCTTATAAACACACACACACACACACATATATATATATATATATATATATATATATATATATATATATATATTATATATTTCAGTGGGGCAAAAAAGTATTTAGTCAGCCACCAATTGTGCAAGTTCTCTCACTTAAAAAGATGAGAGGCCTGTAATTTTCATTATATGTATACCTCAACTATGAGAGAAATTATGCGAAAAAAATTCCATAAAATCATTGTCTGATTTTTTAAGAATGAATTTGCAAATTATGGGAGGAAATAAGTATTTGGTCACTAACAAAAGTTCATCTCAATACTTTGTAATATACCCTTTGTTGGCAATGACAGGGGTCAAACGTTTTCTGTAAGTCTTCACAAGGTTTCTCACACTTGTGAAAATGGATGCGTGTGTCTGAGGTGATTTGAATGTGGAGCTGGTCACCAGCCCAGCGCAGGAAGCAGGGACACCACAGAGCTGTCAGGTAACCAGCTGACAGGAGAATCAGTGATATGACAGGAAAATGGATGCCCATGTCTCATTTGATTTGAGCACGTAGCTGATCACCAAACCCAAACGCCGGAAGCAGGGACACCACAGAGCTGTGAGGAAAACCAGCTGACAGGAGAACCAGTGATGTGACAGGAAAATGGATGCCTGTGTCTGATCTATTTTGGCCCATTCCTCCATGCAGATCTCCTCTAGGGCATTGAGGTTATGTGGCTGTTGCTGGGCAACATGGACTTTCAACTCCCTCCAAAGGTTTTCTATGGGGTTGGGATCTGGAGACTGGCTAGGCCACTCCATGACCTTGAAATGCTTCTTACGTAGCCACTCCTTCGTTGCCCAGGCAGTGTGTTTGGGATTATTGTCATGCTGAAAGACCCAGAGGAGAGGAGATGGTGTTACAAAGTGCTGTTCTGAAGTCATTTATTGTTTTTTTTACTAATGCGTGCTAAATTTTTTTTTATTCTAAAGTGATTTATTGTTTTTTGATTATGTGAGCTAAATTTATTAAGCCCCTGTGATAGTATGATAAATATATAACACATAAGCAAAAAAAATAAAAAATACAGAACTCACTTATTAAACCCAACAATGATAAAAGTACCCCAACATGTGTATTGAGTTAAAAAAAACGTAAGCATTATAGGGGACATTTATAAAGGTATTTAGAGCCTTTTTTTTTTTTTTTTTGCTTACTCCAGGCGCCCCTTACAAAAAGTGACAAGTCTTCTCCAGGTCTGACCTTGAGTACAAAACTGAACCTAAGCAAATTTAAAAAAAATCGCTAAAAAGTCTCACAAAAGCCTCACCTGCGACTTTTGTGCTTTGCTTATGTGCTCCAAAAATTTCAACTCCCTGTGATGGTATTATAAGTATGTAGCACATAAGCAAACCCATAGCAAAAAAAAAAGCCTTTAGAACTTGCTTACCAAAGCAAACAATGATAAATGCCCCCATTATATTTAAAGTTTTAGCTTTAGTGATATAATCTTTTCATATGATGAAATATTACACCATTTGACAACAAATTGAATACTAAAAGTTGCTAATGTTATTTACCTTGTGTTTGTGTAAGGCATTTGATCACATCTGCTCGGCTATTGAAGATGTGTCTGGGCAAATTGGACATAATTATATGAGAGATAGGTAAGTAAC
Organism: Hyla sarda; assembly: GCF_029499605.1. Lineage (NCBI taxonomy): Eukaryota > Metazoa > Chordata > Amphibia > Anura > Hylidae > Hyla > Hyla sarda. The sequence goes on along the minus strand of NC_079193.1, from coordinate 115,496,468 downwards.
CAGAAAATGTCTTCAATATTTCTGTATAATTTATTGCACAATAAAAATGGCAAAATATAAATGGTAATTTTCATGCTCTAGTTTTTAGGCTATGTTTCCACACAGGTTTATTTTTTTTTCTGGCATTTTTTGTAGCCAAATCCAGATGTATATTCAAAAGGAATGGGAAATATAAAGGAATGACTTATATTTCTCCTTCCTGCTGGATCTACTTCTGACTTCTGAACAACAGCATTTTTGATTTTTCAAAAAAAAAAAAATAAACCTGAGTGGAAACCTAGCCATACAAAGGTAGTAAAACCATACATGTTTCTCAAATCATAATGGCCCAACTTACACATTTTTGTTGCATATTTCAGTAATCTAGTATGCCTATTGCAAGTAAGACAGTATGGACTTTGTCTCCTAGGTTTCCAAAGATAGAATACTCTGTCTCTACTATAGAATCAATAGAAAATGCATTGTATACCGTCTTCAGAAGCCTTGGAGATTAAAGGTGTACTCCAGTGGAAAACAAATGTTTTCAAATCGAAAGTTATACAGATTTGTAAATTACTTCTATATAAAAATCTTAACCCTTCCAGTACTTATCAGCTGCAGTATACTATAGAGAAAGTAGTGAAGTTCTTTCCAGTCTGACCACAGTGCTCTCTGTTGACACCTCAGCCTGAGTCATGAACTGCCCTGAGTAGAAGCAAATCCCCAGAGAAAATCTCTCCTCCTCTGGACATTTCCTGACACGAACAGAGGTGGCAGCAGAGAGCACTGTAGTGAGAATGAAAAGAACTTCACAACTTCCTCTGGAATGTACAGCAGCAGATACTGGAAGGATTAAAGGGGTATCCACTGCCCCAGCATCTGGAACATTTAGTTCTGAATGCTGGGAGCAGGCTATAAGGGTTGTGATGTCATGAACACACCCCTCGTGCCACCACGCCCCCTCCCATAGACTTGAATTGAGGAGACATGGCGTGATGTCATGAGGGGTGTGGCCGTGACATCACGAACCTCACAGCTGGAAGCATACATAAAGGGGGCATGTCGGCAGCCGCTCCCATCACAGGAGTTGTAGTTTAGCTACAGGGAGCCTCCAGCTGTTGCGGAACTACAGCTCCCATCATTTAGGAACAGTGAGAGTGCAACTGGTGCTTAACTGAAGATTTGCTGTTGTTAAATTATAACCTCCATCACCATCATTCCCAGACAGCTATGGGCTTTCTGGAAAGGGGGTGGGGGTAGTTTAGCAACAGCTGGAAGCTACCTGTTTGAAAACCTTGCTTTATAGACATTCCCCCTAGGGAGAGCACCTGATTTCAGATCAATGTATTTTGATGTTTCTTTGGATTTGGTGGACTACGTCGATGGCCTGCATTTTTTTGTTTACTATTAATTAAATGGTTAACGAGGGCTTGTGGGAGAGTGTTTTTTGTAATAGAAGTTTTTAAAACGGGTTGTGTTATTTTTTCATTTTTTTAATTTACTTTACAGGCTTAGTATTGCAAGCCATCTTAAAGGCGGAGTCCATTACTAAGCCAGGGCTTAGCATTAGCCCCCAAAACAGCTAGCGCTAACCCCCAATTATTGCCCTGGTACCCACCGCCATAGTGATTTATTGCGCTTTTTTTTATCTGGCTGAGAATTTAAATTTTTTTCATAAATAATTACATAATATTAATAAAACAAAGGTGTATGGTTCCCCCTATTTTTATTCTCAGCCAGATACCAACCAAGCAGCAACAGTCTGACGTTACCAAGATGGGCAAGGACCATTGTTACTGGCCCTCTTCAGCCTAAATAACGCCAGCCTGTTACCACCTAGGTTCAGAAGCACCACTTTTAACCCTCCACGACTGTTGGTACCGGCTCTTCCCGGCACCCCTGTGGCGGTTGGTACTGAGGTAATTGGAGGTAAGCGCTATCTGTGTTTGGGGCTAAAGCTAAGCCCTGACTTAGTAATAGATTCTATCTATAAGTCAGCTTCCACTACTAAGCCTGAAAAGACACGCCCCCACAAGCCCTCATTAACCATTTTTTTTATTTTAAACTGAAAAAACTCTGGTCATCATAGCCCACCAAATCCAAATTAATCCTTTACATAGATGGACCTGAAATGAGAAGGAAGAAACACAACAAAATCGGATAATACATAAGGGGGGAAAAAGTGGTAAAAAAAATGTTATATTTTTCTTGTTTTTTGCACAAAGGATCACATTTCTTTGTGGTGTTTTTTTAACATAAGAATTAATATAGTAATATTTTAATGCCCCTTCTTATTATAAGTCGGTATATGTGCTACCAAGAAGCAATGTAAAGAGAGGGCAGAGGAAAGGCCATAAATTTATCCTATACTTACATAGTACAGGATATTACACACAGTGATGTCACAGTACAGGATAATACGCAAGGATGTCACAGTAAAGAAGTAATACTCACTAATGTCACAGTACAAAGACAATACACATAGTGATGTCACAGTATAGGAGAATACACAGAATGATGTCACAGTACAGGGATAATACACACAGTGATGTCACAGTACAGGATAATACACAGGGATGTCACAGTAAAGAAGTAATACTCACTAATGTCACAGTACAAAGACAATACACATAGTTATGTCACAGTATAGGAGAATACACAGAATGATGTCACAGTACAGGATATTACACACAGTGATGTCACAGTACAGGATAATACATGCAGTGATGTCACAGCATGGTTTGTTTTGTTATACTTCCTATTGTGCATAATAGATATAGTGCCCCAGATGTTTTAGTTCCCTAGCAACACCCCTGATCCACCAAGAAGTATAAGAAACTCCCACAATTTCCTTGTTCACCATCCAGGCACAGGTGCCTCATTCATTACATGCCCCTATCTAGACCAAAGCATTTCCAGGCACTTAGCAGAAGAAAATTTTGTATCACAACACCCATTATCCTGCCCCTGATAGCTAGCCACCTAGTTTAAAGTGATGTCATGAACTAGAAACATGCACTGCTATCAACTTCAGTCTGTAGCATTGCAGGTTTCTCGTTTATGACACTCCTGCAAACTAAAGTGGGGTGGCTACTGTAGCTGTCAGGGGCAGCATAATGGGTCATGTGATACAACATTTCCTTCTGCTAAATGCCTGGAAATGATTTGAGCCTAGATAAGGGTGTTTGTAATAAAAGAGGCACAAGGAAAATGTCAAAGCTGCTCATGCTTGTTGGGGGATCAAACAATCCTTTCTACTAGTGGTCTCTCTGGGCCATACAGAGCATATTGGCCATGTGTGCATGCCCTTACTTACAGTGCTCCCAAATCTACTAATAGCTTTGTCAGAAAGGCCTTCTCTTTAGTCAGTGTTGCACCACCTCTCAGTCTAACAACTATTCATGTCCAGCAGTGAAATATCTCTCACTAAGAAGTATGGTGTCCAAAAGGAGCCTTTGAAAGCCTTTTTAGAGGGCATTGGAGATGCATTTTGACACCCTGTTGTGGAAAAACCCAGTGTGTAATCAGACCACACCTGTAATCATTTACATATATGCCTGGTATATAATTGTATGCTGAGCTTTGCAGCATTATATATATTTTTTGTCAATAAGTGTTTTAATGTTTTATGTTCCTACTTTGTAATACAGTGTTTAAAATGAATTTTTCACTAGGATTGCAAATTTTGACACAAAATTTCTCAGCAAACTATTCATGAGAAAATCAGCACAAAAAAGAGATCGAATACTCAATGTTTTCCATGAGCTGAATATGAAGGATGCTATAAGTTATGTTGCAGAGGTATGCAAATATTTATATTTTGCGTTTTTTTTATTTTTATATTTGTCAATGCCTACAATTTGTCCTCATAACACATCTCAGTGAATCACCTGATCCTGAAAATGATTTTGATGAACTCAAAGGGTATCCCAACAAGGCTTGGGGTAGACTTTTGCAGGGGCCATATTTATTGCTTCTGCGAGTTCTCCTCTTGTAAATGCAAGTTCCATTTTTCCCCTATCTTCTTGTGTGACTCGGGGCAGTTTAATTTCTGCAAAAAAGTCTTCAACAGCTACTCCTGTAATTGGTTGGGTGGTGAGGCACTATGACACTAATAAATCCTGATATAGGCAGGTGGTTTTGGGAGGGAGAGAGGTGGTGTGTTGTGCGGGGGAGTCAATTTGGGCAGGTTTAGAGGTCTGGTGCATGGATCAATGGTTTTTGGGAGGCGAAGGGGTAGGGGGATCTAAATGATTATTAAAGTAGTAACCATAGGCGTGCGCAGCCTATTGCATTAGGGTGTGCACGTGTGTGTGTATATACATATATATATATATATATATATATATAAATGTATATACATACACACATACACTTAGTTAGTATAGTTCTCCCACATTAGGTGCAGTATAAGGCCCCACTCATTAGGTTGGCAGTATAGTTCCCCCACATTAAGTTGGCAGTACAGTTCCCCCTACATTAGGTTGGCAGTACAGTTCTCCCACATTAGGTTGGCAGTACATTTCCCCAACATTAGGTTGGCAGTACAGTTCCCCCTACATTAGGTTGGCAGTACAGTTCCCCAACATTAGGTTGGAAGTACAGTTTCCCCACATTAGGTTGGCAGTACAGTTCCCCCACATTAGGTGTGCAGTACAGTTCCCCCACATTAGGTTTGCAGTACAGTTCCCCCATATTAGGTGTGCAGTACAGTTCCCCCACATTAGGTGTGCAGTACAGTTCCCCCACATTAGGTGCAGTATAGTTCCCCACATTAGATTCAGTATAGTTCCCCCACATTAGTTGCAGTATAGTTCCCCCTCCATTAGGTTGGCAGTACAGTTCTCCCACATTAGGTTGGCAGTACAGTTCCCCCACATTAGGTTGGCAGTACAGTTCCCCAACATTAGGTTGGCAGTACAGTTTCCCCACATTAGGTTGGCAGTACAGTTCCCCCACATTAGGTGTGCAGTACAGTTCCCCCACATTAGGTGTGCAGTACAGTTCCCCCACATTAGGTGTGCAGTACAGTTCCCCCACATTAGGTGTGCAGTACAGTTCCCCCACTTTAGATGCAGTATAGTTCCCCACATTAGATGCAGTATAGTTCCCCCACATTAGGTGCAATATAGTTCCCCCACATTAGGTGGTGCAGTATAGTTCCCCCACATTAGGTGCAGCATAGTTCCCCCACATTACGTGCAGTATAGTTCCCCCTCATTAGGTGCAGTATAGTTCCCCCACATTAGGCGCAGTATAGTTCCTCCCACATTAGGTGCAGTATAGTTCCCCCCACATTAGGTGCAGTATAGTTCCCCCCACATTAGGTGCAGTATAGTCCCCCACATTAGGTGCAGTATAGTTCCCCCACATTAGGTGCAGTATAGTTCCCCCACCTTAGGTGCAGTATAGTTCCCCCACATTAGGTGCAGTATAGATCCCCCCACATTAGGTGCCGTATAGTTCCCCCCACATTAGGTGCAGTATAGTTCCCCCACATTAGGTGCAGTATAGTTCCCCCACATTAGGTGCAGTATAGTTCCCCACAGACCTACAGCCTTCAGCCATATACAGTGTATGGCTGGAGGCTGTATGTCTGTGTACTACCCCACTTCAGTGTTCCGACCACCGTTCCTCTGGTCCGGGGTCACGAGGTCCCGGGACTGGAGGAGCGGTGGTTGGAACACCGAAGAGGATGTTCAACTTATCATGCTTGCGCGTCCTCCTCCTCCTTGATGCACCCCTCCTCCGTGCCTAAGGGTGCACGCACGGGACGTCAGTGACGTCCATGCGTGCGCTACCTCTGCATTTTTAAAGTTAACACGGGGCCGCAGAAAGGTACCTGGGACATCCTTGTGTCCTGAAAAGATCTTTCGGGACACACAGATGTCCCAAATGTGATGGGGGCAATTAGGGTGTGCCCAGGCACACTCGGCACACCCCGTGCGCACGCCTATGGTAGGAACATGAAATATAAGAGATCTGGGAGAGAGGATTAAGAGAATTGCAGTGTTTGACCAAATAAATCGTCACGCTCCCGCCCATAGACATGAATAAAAGGGGCGTAGTATGACATCACCATGGTGGTGTGACATCACGTCTCTGCCTCGGGAGCAGCCCCTGGCACAGAATGCCGGGTGCTGCATGAGGATTGCAGGGGGTCCCAGCACCGAGGGCCCCGCGATCAGATATCTTATCCCCTATCCTTTGAAAAGGGGATAAGATGCCTAAGGTTAAGGTTAAAAGCTAGTATTGTGGATGAAGAGTATGCCAACAGGCCAGGGGTGGTGGTATATGATAGAATGAAGAAACAACAAAAGAAGCTCAAAATATACAAAATATACATCATTATAAGGGTCAAAATAGTTTAATAGAAGGAGGTAAGCCAACAAAACTTCTATTGCAGATCATCAAAAACAATAAGGACAAGGGTAAAATAGAAAAAATATGATGAAAAATGGGCAATATACCAATGATAAAAAGATTATTGGCAAACAATTTTTTTTTTTTTTTTTTTTTACAATTATAGTCGAAGGATACAATTAAAAATAGATACCTTTCTAACTAAGACAAGGATACAAGCAAAAAGGGGAAAGGTGGTAGGGAGGGATAATGGGGAAGAAAAAGTGCCTAACTAGTCATCAGTGTGCTGACTTATATATGATATATCAATCACACATAGCCAATACATCACCCATCCCTAGTACACCTTCTAAATACTGTCTCAGCCAATCAAGACAGTTTCTTTACATTCTGCAAACAAGGTTGTGGAGCTCAACACCTTCCTGTAGGTGGCACCTTTTCCTTAGAATAGGTTTTTACCCTTTTGATGACCCCCTATTATCCCAGAGCCTATTGACAATCATAAATGCTCTGTTTATTGTTTACGCAACAACAGAGACTGGTGCATGGCTTTATGACAGAAGGAAAACCGCTACAACTAGCTCCTCCTCCTTCTTATCACTCAGATGCAAGGCTTATTGGTATTGCTGAGAAATGCTTATCAGTTTATCACTCCACATTCTATTGTCCTCCATTAAATTCAGGTTCATCAAAGTATATTAGCATGTATGTTAAAAACCATAGAGGGGACTCTCAGAAGCTCTAATACCAGCAGTAACAGACAAAAAAAATCACAGAAGGCTTTTCTTCTAAACCATGCAGGTTTTTAAAATTTTCTTTAAGTATTGGTACACTTAAAGGGTTACTCCACTACTTTAAAACTGGTTTAATTCCCAGTAGATCCATCTTTAATAACATTGACAGAGTTTTCAATGGGTTATAGAAGGTGGGTTTTGGACCCCGCTTCATCCTTTCACTAGATGTGGCATTTGACAGGGTGGATTAGGAGTATTGGAGGAAGGTGGAATGAGTGTTAAAGCGTACCCGTCAGATCCAACCCAAAAAAATTTTTTTAAATACATCCCTCAGTACCTATTCCTGACCATGTACATCTAATTTTTATGTGTCTAGCACCTTTATTTATCTTTCTATTACACTTTAAATTTAGCTCACTAGTCTGAATTCCTCTCAAAGGGAGGGGGCATGGCCTCACTGTGCAGGTCTCCGCCCCCTCCCTCAGTATGCTGTCTGCTCACATCTCCCCTAGGATTAGCAAAACTACAACTCCCAGCTTGTCCTCACTGACAGTAGCGGGACACAAGCTGACAGTGGGAGGGTTTTTCCTCCAGCTGTGAGCCCTGCGCTCATAGCTGTCAATTAAGGAAGTGTGTCCATGATGCACGGACACAGCAGGACTAGTATGTGTCCAAGCAGGCAGGGGGGGCAGTTGTTTGACTGGCTTTTTCAGTATGAAATACTGAAAATTTTCTAATGAAACAATTATAAAAACCTATTGGTTTTGCATGCTTTACAACATATCAAAAAATTTTGAATCTTATAGTGCCCATTTAACTATGTCAATTTGATAAAATTATTATATAATACACCCATGGCCAGAATTCTGATGGATGGTAAACCCTAAGAGCTCTTTAAATTAACAAAAGATACCTGTCAAGGGTGTCCACTTTTCCCTCTTTCATTTTTCCTCTATACAGAACCTTCGGCAATCGCCATTCAGGATTAGTGACTGACCATTGGAAATCCGTGATCTCTAGAATGGGCCCCATCTCTAGGGAGATAAGATAAAGTGACTTACTGCTGATATTGAACTCCTAAGAATACCCTCCATTGTTTCCAGCTTTTGAAAGCTAACACTCAGTGTAGATTTGATACATATTGATATACTAGTATGGTGGACTTGAATGTGACGGAGGGCAATGGAATGTGAAGGGATGGACTGAGATGTATATCAGCTGTTGGGGTAATCTGCTTTCTTCCTGTCATGGAGTGGCATGCTGACACACATGCATTCTCTATGGGAGGGCCAGACGTACAGGGGAGCTGTGAATGGTATGTGCTCCCAAAGGAAGCGCATGGAGCTCATGCTGACATGCCGTTCCATGCACAGGGAGAGATGGGGCCCTGTTCTGGAGATTGCCTGGGGGGGGGGGGGGGGAGGAGTCTGGTCCCAGAGGTTGGACACCTGCAATGAAACACTTATTCCCTAGTAGTGGGATACCGCTTTAAATTATTACTAACAATTAGAGATGTAGCGAATTGTTCGCGAATTTAGCATGTTCGTGTTCGCCTCGCCGGGCAAACATACGTGAAGTTTGATCCGCCCCCTATACTTTAACATTGCGGTAAACTTTGACCCTGTGAGCCAGAGTCAGCAGACACATTACAGACAATCAGCAGCAGTCCCTCCATTCCAGACCCTCCTACCTCTTGCACGGACGCCATTTTACCCTCATTCGGCATGCTGCAGTCTTAGGAAGTGGAGGGTCGGAGAAGCTGCTCCTGCTGTATAGAGAAAGCGATAGCTAGATTGCTGCTAGGTGGTGTATTCAGGGTCCAGTTTACTCCTAAAGCACTAGTGTAACATCTGCTTTAAGGACAGCACCCAAAAAAGCCCTTTTTAGGGCTCAAATATCAGTCCGTGTGTCTTGCAACAGCTGGAGGCACCCTGGTTGGGAGGGAACCGCTGGTTAAAAGGGGTACTCCAGACTAAAACTTAAGTTCCTTCAAGCAACTAACTACTACAGTATTCAAAGGGCTGAAAGATATCAGTCCGTGTGTTTTGCAACAGCTGGAGGCACCCTGGTTGGGGACCACTGCTTAAAAGAGGAACTCCGCTGGCAAGCTTTTTTACTTTAAAGCAACTAACTACTACAGTATTCAAAGGGCTGAAATATATCAGTCCGTGTATTTTGCAACAGCTGGAGGCACCCTGGTTGGGGACCACTGCTTAAAAAGGGAACTCCGCTGGCAAGCTTTTTTTGTTTAAAGCAACTAACTACTAACTACTACAGTATTCAAAGGGCTGAAATATATCAGTCCGTGTGTTTTGCAACAGCTGGAGGCACCCTGGTTGGGGCCACTGCTTAAAAGGGGAACTCCGCTGGCAAGCTTTTTTTTCTTTACAGCAACTAACTACTACAGTATTCAAAGGGCTGAAATATATCAGTCCGTGTGTTTTGCAACAGCTGGAGGCACCCTGGTTGGGGACCACTGCTTAAAAGGGGAACTCCGCTGGCAAGCTTTTTTGCTCATTGTCACACTAGTGCAAATCATATTTGGTGTGATAGTTGTGCAAATAAAAAAAAATACCTTTTTTGGCTGTTAAATAAAACCAGTCACTGTCAGTTCACGTCACAGTTGCCATTTTTTTTGCCTGCAGGGCAAATTGTGTCACCCTAGTGCAAATCACATTTGGTATGACAGTTGTGCAAATAAAATTAAAAAAATACATTTTTTGGCTGTTAAATAAAACCAGTCACTGTCAGTTGACGTCACAGTTGCCAGTTTTTTTGCCTGCAGGGCAAATTGTGTCGCCCAAGTGCAAATCACATTTGGTGTGACACTTGTGCAAATAAAAAATACTTTTTTGGCTGTTAAATAAAAACCAGTCACTTTCAGTTCACGTCACAGTTGCCAGATTTTTTGCCTGCAGGGCAAATTGTGTCACCCTAGTGCAAATCACATTTGGTGTGACACTTGTGCAAATTTAACCAAAAAAAGGACAGGCAGCGGAAGGCCACCCCGCAGGGGCTGTCGTGGTGCTGGGATTCCCTTTGGCCCTAGAATGGCCAGTGTTCAGAGGCCACATACCCTGAACCCCCAAAGTTCTGAGGACTTAGTTGACTGGCTATCACAAGACACCCAATCTACTACAGCTTCCGCTCGGAACCTTGACGCACCATCCTTCTCCTCCTCTAGCTTAGCTTCGGGCACCTCTCATGCTACCACTTGCCCGCCTGCCGCCACCACCAACACTAGCACCACAGCAGCTTTACTTGATCCGTCAGAGGAGTTATTTACACATCAGTTTGAAGACATGAGTGATGCGCAACCATTATTGCCAGAGGATGAAGTTAACAGGGATATGTCTCAGTCAGGCAGCATTACACACATGGACGTACGGTGTGATGATAATGTTGTACCCACTGCTGCTTCCTTTCTTGAGGTGTCAGATAGCGGTGAAGGTGTTGATGATGACGATGTGTCCGTGGATGCCACGTGGGTGCCCGCTAGAAGAGAAGAAGAGGGGGAAAGTTCAGATGGGGAGACAGAGAGGAGGAGGAGACGAGTTGGAAGCAGGGGGAGGTCGTCGCAAGGAGCTAGTGGCACAGTCAGACAGCATGCATCGGCACCCGGGGTCAGCCAGACGGGATGCCAATCAACGCATGCTGTTGCCACCACCAAAATGCCGTCATCGCAGAGCTCAGCAGTGTGGCATTTTTTTTGTGTGTCTGCCTCTGACAACAGCGAGGCAATTTGCAACCTGTGCCAGAAGAAACTGAGTCATGGGAAGTCCAACACCCACCTAGGCACAACTGCTTTACGAAGGCACATGATGTCACATCACAAAGCCTATGGGATAAACACATCAGTACAAGCAGCACACAAAGTCAAAGCCGCCATCCTCCTCCTGGTCCAGCATCTTCAGCCAGGTCAACTACTGCTGCCCTCCTTGCCCCCTCTCAACCATCCGCCTCTCCGTCTCTCGCCTTGAGCAGTTCCTGCTCATCTGCCCACAGTCAGGTGTCTGTCAGGAAGATGTTTGAGCACAAGAATCCAATGTCTCAAAGTTACCCCCTAGCCCGGCGTCTGACAGCTGGCTTATCGGAACTGCTAGCCCACCAGCTTTTACCATACAAGCTGGTGGAGTCTGAGGCCTTTAAAAAATTTGTAGCCAATGGGACACCGTAGTGGAAGGTACCTGGCCGAAATTTTTTTGCACAAAAGGCAATCCCCAACCTTTACTCCATTGTGCAAAAGGAAATGATGGCATGTCTGGCACACAGTGTAGGGGCAAGGGTCCATCTGACCCCTGATACCTGGTCTGCAAAGCATGGTCAGGGCAGGTATATCACCTACACTGCGCATTGGGTAAACCTGGTGATGGCTGCCAAGCATGGAATGCGTGGCTCTGCAGAGGAGTTGGTGACACCGCCACGACTTGCAGGCAGGCCTGCTGCCACCACCTCTACTTCTCCTACTCCATCCTCTTCCATAACATCCTCGGTCGAGTCCCTCTTCCACTGCTGCATCTTGCTCCACATCACCGGCACCCCCCCCCCCCCAGCTCCCCAGGTGGTATTCCACATCCCGGATATGGCAGTGTCACGCCATCTTGGGGTTGACTTGCCTCAAAGCGGAGAGTCACACCGCACCAGCGCTCCTGTCGGCCCTGAACGCACAGGTGGACCAGTGGCTGACTCCGCACCAACTGGAGATCGGCAAGGTGGTTTGTGACAACGGAACAAATTTGTTGGCGGCATTGAGGTTGGGCAAGTTGACACATGTGCCGTGCATGGCACATGTGTGTAATCTGATTGTACAATGCTCAAGGACCACATGCTAGTGAGGCGCTTGATTTGCAACAGCCCGACACATTGGAATTCAACACTCCTAATGTTCGACCGCCTGCTCCAACAAGAAAAAGCCGTCAACGAATATTTGCATGACCGGGGTGCTAGGATATTATCTGTGGATCTGGGAATTTTTTTTTGCCACGTTACTGGAGGCTCATGCGCAATGCCTGTAGGCTCATGTGTCCTTTTGAGGAGGTGACAAACCTGGTCAGTCGCACCGAAGGCACCATCAGCGACATCATACCGTTTGTTTTCTTCCTGGAGCGTGCCCTGTGAAGAGTGCTGGATCAGGCAGTAGATGAGTGTGAAGAGGAAGAGTTGTGGACACCATCTCCACCAGAAACAGCTTTATCAGCATTGCTTGCTGGACCTACGGCAACGCTGGAAGAGGATTGTGAGGAAGAGGAGTCAGAGGAGGAATTTGGCTTTGAAGAGGAGGAGGAAGACTAACCACAGCAGGCATCCCAGGGTGCTCCTTGTCACCTATCAGGTTCCCGTGGTGTTGTACGTGGTTGGGGGAAGAAGGTTATACCTTCCCTGACATCAGTGAGGACGAGGAAGGGGACATGAGTAGCTCGGCATCCGTCCTTGTGCAAATGGGGTCTTTCATGCTGTCGTGCCTGTTGAGGGACCCTTGTATAAAAAGGATGAAGGAGAACTACATGTACTGGGTGTCCATGCTACTAGACCCCCGGTATAAACATAAAATTCCTGACATGTTACCGCATTACAGCAAGGTGGAAAGGATTCGGCAGGTCCAAAATAAATTAAGAAGTATGCTGTACAAAGCGTATAAGGCTCATGTCACAGCACAACAGGGATCTAACAGGGGAAGAGGTGAAAGTAATCCTCCTCCTCCTCCCACGAACACGCCGGCAAGGACAGGATGCTTTACAGACATGCTGTTGATGGAGGACTTGCAGAGCTTTTTAAGTCCTACACATCGCCACAGCCCTTCGGGGTCCACCATCAGAGAACGACTTGATCGACAGGTAGCAGACTACCTGGCCTTAACCGCAGATATCGACACTCTGAGGAGCGATGAACCCCTTGACTACTGGGTGTGCCGGCTTGACCTGTGGCCTGAGCTATCACAATTTGCGCTCAAACTTTTGGCCTGTCCCGCTTCAAGTGTCCTGTCAGAAAGGACCTTCAGTGCAGCAGGAGGTATTGTCACTGAGAAGAGGAGTCGCCTTGGTCAAAAAAGTCAGGATTACCTCCCCTTTATTAAGATAAATGAGGGATGGATCCCGAAGGGACTGACACTGGGCGATACATTTGACTGAACAAGGCCTGATCAGATGAGCTGCCTTGGGCTAAAAATGGTCCACACGCTGCTGCATTTGAACTCTGAATGCCGGATGACTTGCGTGACCTATCCGCCACCAAGTAGGGTTCAAGCCGCAATGTTTTAGGGCACTTTCTGCATGGCGAAACAAACAGAAATTTTCTGGCCGCTGCCACAGCAGCGGCTGCGACAATACCAAATTTTCATCCATGTGTACATGCCTAATTTTTCTGGCCTCTGCTGCTGCACTTGTTATGGCACTGCAATTTTTCTGGCAGCTGCTACAGTTGCGGCTGCGACAATACCAAATTTTTCATCCATGTATACATGCCTAATTTTTCTGGCCTCTGCTGCTGCACTTGTTATGGTGCTGCAATTTTTCTGGCCGCTGCTACAGCTGCGCCTGCAACAATACCCAATTTTTCATCCATGTGTACATGACTAATTTTTCTGGCCTCTGCTGCTGCACTTGTTATGGTGCTGCAATTTTTCTGTCCGCTGCTACAGTTGCGGCTGCAACAATACCCAATTTTTCATCCATGTGTACATGCCTAATTTTTCTGGCCTCTGCTGCTGCACTTGTTATGGTGCTGTAATTTTTCTGGCCACTGCTACAGCTGCGGCAATACCGAATTTTTCATCCATGTGTACATGCCTAATTTTTCTGGTACTCTCTGCTGACATCTCTGTCCATTTTAGCAACCGTGGATATTAGATGTATGCTAAGGGTAGCATGGTGGCTCAGAGGTTAGCACTGCTGCCTTGCAGCGCTGGGGATTTGAACCCAAGGCCCCAGCGCTGCAAGGCAGCAGTGCTAACCTCTGAGCCACCATGCTACCCTTAGCATACATCTAATATGTGCTGCCTCAAGGGGGGCTCTAACTATGTGCTGCCTAATATGGGGGAATCTTATGTGATGCCTAAAGGGGAGCTCTAACTATGTGCTGCCTAACATGGGGGAATCTATGTGCTGCCTAAAGGGGGGATCTAACTATGTGATGCCTAAAGGGGGGATCTAACTATGTGCTGCCTAAAGGGGGCTCTAACTATGTGCTGCCTAATATGGGGGAATCTTATGTGATGCCTAAAGGGGAGCTCTAACTATATGCTGCCTAACATGGGGGAATCTATGTGCTGCCTAAAGGGGGGCTCTAACTATGTGCTGCCTAATTTGGGGGAATCTTATGTGCTGCCTAAAGGGGAGCTCTAACTATGTGCTGCCTAACATGGGGAAATCTATGTGCTGCCTAAAGGGGGATCTAACTATGTGATGCCTAAAGGGGGGATCTAACTATGTGATGCCTAAAGGGGGCTCTAACTATGTGCTGCCTAATATGGGGGAATCTATGTGCTGCCTAAAGGGGATCTAACTATGTGATGCCTAAAGGGGGCTAATGCACGTTATTCCAAACCATTTAGGAATGTTAGGTGATTTATGCCCTTTATGGATTAAAACCAGACTCTGCATCAACTATGTAATTTTCCATGGGAATTTTGCCATGGATCCCCATCCGGCACGCCACAGTCCAGGTGTTAGTCCCCTTGAAACAACTTTTAAATCACTATTGTGGCCAGAAAGAGTCCCTGTGGGTTTTAAAATTTGCCTGCCCATATGTTTGCAACATCACTACTTACAATTACTTATTCTGACTGTGTCAGAGGTTTTCTTGGGAGCATTCATTGCATATTCCACCAAAAATACAGTACAAAACAGGGCAGCATGCTGTGCTATTATATGCAGTAATTAAAGTCAGATCAATTAAAGTTGATCTGGACCTTCAGACACTCCTGGTGCTTAATGTATTTTATAGCCATCTGTGAGCTTCTTTCCCCCTGAACAGCAGAAACTAGGATGCTGATGTAAACCAGCCTAATAGTAACAATTACTATATATCGTGTTGTGTAAGTATTTAAATAATACATTTAAAAAACAGTCTACATCTTTGTTGCTGTATTTTATCTGCAGGGAGAACGAAGAGGATCATTGGCTTTTATTCGCTCACCAAGCATGGAGAACATGGCAAATGTTGATTTTAGTAGCCCACGCCCGTCTGTTTCAGAACCATCTGTTTCCTACTTCTTGTAAGTTGCATACATTTTCACAGATCTTCCTTTTTATTGTATACTTTTTTGATTGGAAACAAAAACCACAATAAGGCTAGGTTTCCACAAATGTTTTTTTTGGCGCTTTTTTTGGACTGCCACTGCAGTTATTGAGTCAGAAGTGAATCCAGTAGGAAATAGAAGTATAAGTACTTCTTCTATATTCCCCATTCCTTTTGGATACACTTCTGGCTTTGGCTCAAAAACAGCAGTGGCAGTTTTCCAAAAAATGGCAGAAAAAATGCTGTGTGGAAACCTAGCCTAAGACAGTTTTTTTGTTTTTGTTTTTTAAAACGGCCACTGCAGTTTTTGAGTCCAAACTAGATGTGGATTCCAAAGGAATGGACAATATATAGGAAGGCCTTATGCTTCTCCTTCCTTATAGATCCACTTTTGGCTTTGGCCCAAAAACTGCAGTTGCAGATTTCTCAAAAACTGCCAAATGGAAATGCAGCCTTAAAAAATAATGGCAAATATGCTGATGAAGAGAAATGTACCAATTTTGCAGACTAATTGTACTTTTCAGGGATTCATTTCAGGCACAGAATAGCCACTTTGTTTCCTGAACAATATTTGGTTTAGGCATTGACTGACATTTTTGGTTTACAGCAGGGGAATAATCCAACAATACCACAATAAGGATGCTAGATACAGTATACTAGCTGTAAAATGCTTTATTGGACAATGTGTTTTGTATATACTCCTGTATACCTCTTACATGGACTCGAGGAAGTATTGTCTTTAACATAAAGCATTTATAGCTAGTATACCTAGCATGCAAGACCGGATTGCCCATCTGGCAATTCTGAATAATGCTTTATGGGCTGTTTTTCTCTGTGGGCCGCTTTTCTTCCCGCCATTTGCCTTTTTTCTCGCATTGTGCTCTCCCATGAGTTCACTGTACATTAGTAGCAGGCATCGATTGGCCATTTTTAAAGCCCACACACAATTTGGCCATTGCTGCTCCTGACATCAGGATACTGACATTATTCGTATTATGACAATACATACAACGCATTATGTAAAGCTGCTGTTTACCTGCAAAATCATAAATGAATAGCAAAAATCATTATGGCCATTAACAATCAATAGAAAACCTGACCAAACAATAGTTTTTAATTGCATCCGGGCTGCATTTCAACTGTGTGGCATCTATTACATCAGACCCAAACTTTATAGGTTATGTGAAGCTTTATTTTGACTAACTGGCTGAGGTAGTGTTCATATCCGTGTCATAAAATATGCATAGTAGCAAGAGGCTTGATCAAGCAAAGCAAAATTCACAACATGGAAGCAAATAGAAAAATGTCCATGAGTAGATCTTCTAATACTGTATGTCCTGGATAGGTGATGGAAGCTCAGTATAGGTAACATGCAGCTGGATAACGGTGGCGCTTTATTTTTTTGTGCCCATATAGTAGTAGGCCCCCTTACTGTCCCCATAAAGTAATAGTTCCATAAAAAAAAAACTTATGTCATTGGTAGACATAAAATTGAATTGCAAGTGAGAACACAGCCTAACAAAGTTGTGTGGCGAATTGCTTCAGAAAATACATACAAAATTATTTTAATGATTGTTATATCTGGTTTTAAGTTAGCTAATAAATTTTTTTCAAGAGAGGAATTTTCAGACTGAGGAAATTAAAAGTAGCCTGGGATAAAATAAAATGCACTTAACAGGTGTGCATAGCCTTAGGGCCATGATCATACAACATTTCAGGTTGTTATTTTCAGCAGTGAAAAGAAACTAAAATTTTTCATGAAAGTGGACATGGGGGCCCTGTCAACTTTTATGTAAACACTGTGATCTGACCAAGTATTTCCAGCTCTCCCATGGACAGTTCTGACCCTACTTCATTGAGCGTGGAGAGCTGGGGCACCGTTCTAGAGATTATGGGGTGAGGGCTCAGAGGTTAGACACTTACTTACTCCTATCCTGTCAAGAGGAGATACAGTTTTTAGGGAGGGATATATAATTGAAATTAAATATAGGTAACTTATACTTAGCTACAACTGCAGACTTATGAATACATAGGGTTGTGGACTGTATCTGTCCCATGATAAAATTAATTAGTAACACTACTTGATTTTATCAGTTTTGCAGAGAGGCCATTGTTTCAGCATGCTCAAATGGAAGCACTGATGCATAGCATCACTACTTCCCTCTGCATCCATACAGTTTTCAACACAGCATAGTGCTGAGCCTTAGATTGTCCCTGCAGAGATTGGGACTCTATAGAGGGAATGCTACAGTATAGAGCCAGGAGCACAGCTAATGCTGAGCAGTAGGTATAAGTCGTATATCTGCTGCCCATCGAGAATGGTTGTTGATCCGCCGTTTAGGGCGGATGGGGAAGTAGGCAGGGAGAGTGCTTCTAGGGACAGCTTAGGGCTTACTCTCACTGTCCATCCAGTCATTCATGACATGGCATTTGTTCTCTCTTTCTGTTGGTCTAAATTCACACCTGTGGGTATCTGTGTGCTTTAGTTAACCTCATTTATTCAGTTGTGAGCTGCATCACCCTCCTTTTCTTTTTCCTGTATACAGAAGCCAACATCCACTTATCTCATCCTGCCTGGCAGGGTCCATGTAACTCTGCCCCCTAGTGATGACATCATTAGAGGTGGAGCTACAGCCAGGAGCAAAGGGTGGTAAGTGTGAGGCTCTGCTCACATTGTACATTTTGTATAATGTGAACAGACCTATTTAGCAGTGTCTTCCCAGACAGAGAAATTCCAGATGTTGCTAAACTACAACTCCCAGCTTTCCTGGACAGCCAAAGACTGTACAGGCATGCTGAGAGTTGTAGTTTTGCAACAACTGTATTGGAATACATTGCATTAAGCCAAAAATGTACTAACCCATTTTTTGTGCTTTTCCTCTTCTTCTCATTTCAGATCAGTGTATGTAGAGGGCTAAGTCAGATTCCATGTAGATGACCAGCGGTTTTTTTCAAAGAAAATGGCTAAAGAGGTCTTTGTGGGGGAGTGGTTTTTTAAATAATTTTTTTTTCAATGTGTCCACGTTTTTTTTTTAAATATCATTTTCAGGCTTAGTAAGTTGTCTTATAAACGGGACTTAGCGTTTGCCCCAAAAACAACTAGTGCTAACCCCCGAATGTTACCACAGTACCCACTGCCACAGCGGTATCTGGAAGAGGCGATACCAACAGGAGTGTCAAAAATAGCTCACCTAGGTGGTAACAAGCTGGCGCTATTTAGTCTGGGGGGACCGGCTCTTTCCAGTACCCCTGTGAGGGTGGATACTAGGGTAATATTTGGGGCTTAGCGCTAGCTGTTTTGGGTGTTAACGCTAAGCCCTGAATTAGTAATGGATTCAGTTTATAAGACAGCTTCCACTACTAAGTCTAAAAAATTTTATTAAAAAAACACGGACACACTGAAGCAAAAAAATTATTTTACAAATCACTCGCCCACAAAACCCTCGTCAGCCATTTTATTGAAAGAAAATAAATGCTGGTCATCGATGTAGTCCATGGAATCCAACATAGTCCTCTGCATTCATAGATCTAAAACTATCTAAAAACTTAGTGTATACTTAGATTGTACACTTTTGGCTTAAAGCAATGTCTTTTCAAACTGGTAGCCTACAATTATTGCAAAACTACAACTTCCAGCATGTCCAGACAAGCCGGAAGTTGTAGTTTATCAACAACTAGAGTCTTCTTGTGCGGGAAGACATTGACAGAAAGTTCTGTTCGCATTATACAAAACATACAAAGTTGACAGAGCCTCTGGCTACCAGCTGTAGCTGCGCCTATAATGATGCCATCACTAGGAGGCAGAGCTACACAGACCCAGCCGGAGCGACAAAATGAGGTAAGTGGATGTCGGCTTCTGTATACAGTATATACAACCATCTATAGATGAGTGGATATACTGTATAGCCCAAAAAGGAGCAATAGGAGCAGGAAGTCCCCTCAGTCAGTATGGATGCACTACATATACTATATGGCTGGTGTAAGTAAGTAATAATGCAATGCATCACTCCTTAACCCCTTAATGACAATGGACGTAAATGTACGTCATGGTGCCGTGGTACTTAACGCACCATGGCGTACATTTACGCTCCGTTATGACCGCTAGAACCGGAGCAGTGCTCGCGTCATGTCTGGCAGGTCCCGGCTGCTATCAGCAACCAGGGACCCGCCGGTAATGGCGGAAATCCGCGATCGCGCGGATGTCCGCCATTAACCCCTCAGATGCCGTGATCAATACAGTGCAGTGCAGTACTTTGAATAAATGATTGGGAACCGCCTAGTTTAGAAGCAAATCCCCATAGCAAACCTCTTCTAAACTGGGCGGTTCCCGAGACACGTGTCATCAGAGAGCACTTAGACAGGAAAGAACAACCTTAACTTTAGAAGCTCATAAGTACTGAAAGGATTAAGATTTTTTAATAGAAGTAATTTACAAATCTGTTTAGCTTTCTGGAGCCAGTTGATATATATATATATATATATATATATATATATATATATATATATATATATATATATATATATAAATTCCTGGCTAACCCCTTTAAGGGGATAAAGGGGTACTCTAGTAGAATGATTTTTTTTTTTTAAATAAACTAGATCCAAAAAGTTAGTGTTGGAAATTACTTCTATATATATCAGCTGCTGTATGCTCCACATGAAATTATTTTCTATTTGAATTTCATGCTGTTGTACAAATGGAACAGACAACAGGTGGAAATTATAGGCAATTAGCAAGACACCCCCAATAAAAGAATGGTTCTGCAGGTGGTAACCTCAGACCACTTCTTAGTTCCTATGCTTCCTGGCTGATGTTTTGGTCACTTTTGAATGCTGGCGGTGCTTTCACTCTAGTGGTACAACCCACACAACTGGCTCAGGTAGTGCAACTAATCCAGGATGGCACATCAATGCGAGCTGTGGCAAGAAGGTTTGCTGTGTCAAGAGCATGGAGGCACTACCAGGAGCCAGGCCAGTACATCAGGAGACGTGGAGGAGGCCGCAGCAACAACAATCCAGCAGCAGGACCGCTACCTCCGCCTTCGTGCAAGGAGGAGCACTGCCAGAGCCCTGCAAAATTACCTCCAGCAGGCCACAAATGTGCATGTGTCCACTCAAACGGTCAGAAACAGACTCCATGAGGGTGGTTTGAGGGCCTGACATCCACAGGTGGGTCGTGCTTACAGCCCAACACCGTGCAAGACGTTTGGCATTTGCCAGAGAGCACCAAGATTAGCAAATTTGCCACTGGCGCCCTGTGCTCTTCCCAGATGAAAGCAGGTTCACACTGAGCACATGTAACAGACGTGACAGAGTCTGGAGATGCCATGGAGAACATTCTGCTGCCTGCAACATCCTCCAGCATGACTGGTTTGGCGGTGGGTCAGTAATGGTGTGTGGTGGCATTTCTTTGGGGGGCCGCACAGCCATCTATCTGCTTGCCAGAGCTAGCCTGACTGCCATTAGGTACTGAGATGAGATCCTCAGACCCCTTGTGAGACCATATACTGGTGCGGTTGGCCCTGGGTTCCTCCTAATGCAAGACAATGCTAGACCTCATGTGGCTGGAGTATGTCAGCAGTTCCTGCAAGAGGAAGGCATTGATGCTATTGACTGGCCCACCCGTTCCACAGACATGAATCCAACTGAGTACATCTGGGACATCATGTCTCGCTCCATCCACGAACAAACTGTCCAGGAGTTGGCGGATGCTTTAGTCCAGGTCTGGAGGACATACCTCAGGAGACCATCCGCCACCTCTTCAGGAGCATGCCCAGGCATTGTAGGGAGGTCATACTGGCACGTGGAGGCCACACACACTACTGAGCTTCCCTTTGACTTGTTTTAAGGACATTACATGAAAGTTGGATCCAATTGTAGCGTACTTTTCCACTTTGATTTTGAGTGTGATTCCATATCCAGACATCCATGGGTTGATAAATTTGATTTTCATTGATAATGTTTGTGGGATTTTGTTGTCAGCACATTCCTCTAGGTAAAGATGAAAGTATTTCATATGATTAGTTCATTCATTCAGATCTAGTGTTATCTTAGTGTTCCCTTAATTTTTTTTGAGCAGTGTATTTTCTTACTACAGAGCTGCAATCTTAGACACAGTCTCCTTCTTTTATACAGGGTTAAAAAATGTTATACAGTACACAGGGCTCTGTGCACTGAGGACAAGCTGGGCTCTGTGCAGTGAGGCTCTGTGACATGCCCCCAGCTCACACAGCAGGATGATTGACAGCACAGAGCCCTGCTTGCCCTGCCCTCATTTCCTGTATTTGGACTCCTCATAGAGACACACAGGCAATAGCTGCAGGGACAGCATTTTTTCACCTAAAAATAAACACTTTTTTTTTTTTTTTAATCAATGTATATTACAAATATATATTTAAAGGAATTATCCAGGAAAAAACTTTTTTTTATATATTAGCTGGCTCCAGAAAGTTAAACAGATTTGTAAATTACTTCTATTAAAAATCTTAATCCTTTCAGTGCTTATGAGCTGCTGAAATTGAGTGGTTCTTTTCTGTCTAAGTGCTCTCTGATGACACCTGTCTCGGGAACCGCCCAGTTTAGAAGAAAATCCCCATAGCAAACCTCTTCTACTCTGTGCAGTTCCCGAGACAAGCAGAGGTGACAGCAGAGAGCACTGTTGCCACACAGAAAAGAACAACTCAACTTCAGCAGATGATAATTATTGGAAGGATTAAGATTTTTTAGTAGAAGTAATTTACAAATCTGTTTAACTGTCTGGAGCCAGTTGATATATTTTTTTGGAATACCCCTTTAATGGTATTAGCTACGTTATATGAAAAGTTTTGTTAACGACAGGTACATTTTAATATTTAGCTCATAATTCTAAGATTATGTAATGCTTCTCTGTGATATTATGTTATCCTACTCTGTGGTGATTACCTTACCGGTTTAGTGTTTGCAAATTCTGAAATATTTATCTGTAATCCCTCTACAAGGTAATTAATAAACATATTGAAAAGATGTGCATCCAGTACTGAGCCCTGAGGTACTCCACTAAGTTCCATTTATGACCACCCTATGTTTCTTAGCACTAAGCCAGTGAACTAACCCATTTATATATAACCTCCCCTAGTCCTAGCATCCTCATTTTATATACCAACTAGAGTTGAGCAAGCTTTGAAAAAGTGCTGTTTACCTGCATAACACATCTATGCCACCTAGAAATGTACTCAAGTATTTTGAAGTGGTTTTAACCCCTTAAGGACTGAGCCCTTTTTCACCTTAAGGACTCGGCCATTTTTTGCAAATCTGACCACTGTCACTTTAAACATTAATAACTCTGGAATGCTTTTAGTTATCATTCTGATTCCGAGATTGTTTTTTCGTGACATATTCTACTTTAACTTTGTCTTAAAATATTTTGGTAACTTGCATCCTTTCTTGGTGAAAAATCCCAAAATTTTATGAAAAATTGGAAAATTTAGCATTTTTCTAACTTTGAAGCTCTCTGCTTGTAAGGAAAATGGATATTCCAAATAATTATTTTTTTTATTCACATATACAATATGTCTACTTTATTTTTGCATCATAAAATTGATGAGTTTTTACTTTTGGAAGACGCCAGAGGGCTTCAAAGTTCCGCAGCAATTTTCCAATTTTTCACAAAATGTTGAAACTCGCTTTTTTTCAGGGACCAGTTCAGGTTTGAAGTGGATTTGAAGGGTCTTCATATTAAAAATACCCCATAAATGACCCCATTATAAAAACTGCATCCCCCAAAGTATTCAAAATGACATTCAGTAAGCGTTTTAACCCTTTAAAGGTTTCACAGGAATAGCAGCAAAGTGAAGGAGAAAATTCACAATCTTAATTTTTTACACTTGCATGTTCTTGTAGACCCAATTTTTGCAAGGGGTAAAAAGGAGAAAATTTTTACTTGTATTTGAAACCCAATTTCTCTCGAGTAAGGACATACCTCATATGTCTTTGTTAATTGTTCGGCGGGCGCAGTAGAGGGCTCAGAAGGGAAGGAGCGTCAAATGGTTTTTGGGGGGCATGTCACCTTTAGGAAGCCCCCATGGTTCCAGAACCTCAAAAAACCCCGCATGGCTTACCATTTTGGAAACTAGACCCCTCGGGGAACGTAACAAGGGGTAATGTGAACCTTAATACCCCACAGGTGATTCACGACTTTTGCATATGTAAAAAAAAAAAAAAAAAACATTTTTACCTAAAATGCTTGGTTTCCCTAAAGTTTTACATTTTTAAAAAGGGTAATAGCAGAAAATACCCCCCAAAATTTGAAGACCAATTTCTCCCGATTCAGAAAACACCCCATATGGGGGTGAAAAGTGCTCTGCTGGCGCACTACAGGTCTCAGAAGAGAAGGAGTCACATTTGGCTTTTTTGAAGTAAATTTTGCTCTGGGGACATGCCGCATTTAGGAAGCCCTTATGGTGCCAGGACAGCAAAAAAAAAAACACATGGCATACCATTTTGGAAACTAGACCCCTCGGGGAACGTAACAAGGGGTAAAGTGAACCTTAATACCCTACAGGTGTTTCACGACTTTTGCATATGTAAAAAAAAAAAAAAAAGTACCTAAAATGCTTGGTTTCCCAAAAAATTTAGATTTATACAAAGGCTTAAAGCAGAAAATACCCCCCAAAATTTGAAGCCCAATTTCTCCCGATTCAGAAAACACCCCATATGGGGGTGAAAAGTGCTCTGCTGGCGCACTACAGGTCTCAGAAGAGAAGGAGTCACATTTGGCTTTTTGAAAGCAAATTTTGCTCTGGGGGCATGCCGCATTTAGGAAGCCCCTATGGTGCCAGGACAGCAAAAAAAAAACACAAGGCATACCATTTTGGAAACTAGAGCCCTCGGGAATGTAACAAGGGGTTAAGTGAACCTTAATACCCCACAGGCGTTTCACGACTATTGCATATGTAAAAAAAAACAAAAACTTTTTTACCTAAAATGCTTCGTTTCCCAAAAATGTAACATTTTTAAAAAGGGTAAAAGCAGAAAATACCCCCCAAAATTTGTAACACAATTTCTCCCAAGTACGGCGATACCCCATATGTGACCCTTAACTGTTGCCTTGAAATACGACAGGGCTCCAAAGTGAGAGCGCCATGTGCATTTGAGGCCTAAATTAGGGATTTGCATAGGGGTGGACATAGGGGAATTCTACGCCAGTGATTCCCAAACAGGGTGCCTCCAGCTGTTGTTAAACTCCCAGCATGCCTGGACAGTCAACGGCTGTCCGACAATACTGGGAGTTGTTGTTTTGCAACAGCTGGAGGCTCTGTTTTGGAAACAGTGGCGTACCAGACGTTTTTCATTTTTATTGGGGAGGGGGGCTGTGTAGGGTTATGTGTATATGTAGTGTTTTTTACTTTTTATTTTATTTTTTGGTGTAGTGTAGTGTTTTTAGGGTACAGTCGCACGGGCGGGGGTTCACAGTGGTTTCTCGCTGGCAGTTTGAGCTGTTGCAGAAAATTAGCTGCAGCTCAAACTTGCAGCCAGATACTTACTGTAAGCCTCCGCCCATGTGAGTGTACCCTGTACATTCACATTGGGGGGGACATCCAGCTGTTGCAAAACTACAACTCCCAGCATGCGCTGACAGACTGTACATGCTGAGAGTTTTAGTTTTGCAACAGCTGTAGGCACACTGGTTATGTATCACTGAGTTTGTGACCTTACTCAGTGTTTCAAAACCAGTGTGCCTCCAGCTGTTGCAAAACTACAACTCCCAGCATGTACGGTGCATGGTGTAAGGTGACTGCTGGGAGTTGTAGTTTGCAACAGCTGGAGGCACACCGGTCGTGAAACACTGAGTTAGGTAAAAAAAAAATGGGTTTCACAACCAGTGTGCCTTCAGCTGTTGCAAAACTACAACTCTCAGCAGTCACCGACAGCCAGCGGGCATGCTGGGAGTTGTAGTTATGCAACCAGCAGATGCACCACTACAACTCCCAGCATGCACTTTAGCTGTTTGTGCAAGCTGGGAGTTGTAGTTATACAACAGCTGAAGGTACACTTTTCCATAGAAAAAATGTGCCTCCAGCTGTTGCAAAACCATAAGTCCCAGCATGCCCATAAGGGAATGCTGGGAGTTGTGGTGGTCTGCCTCCTGCTGTTGCATAACTACAGCTCCCAGCATGCCCTTTTTGCATGCTGGGAGCTGTTGCTAAGCAACAGCAGGAGGCTGTAACTCACCTCCTGCTGCTGCTCCATCGCAGGACTGTCCCTCGCCGCCGCCATCGCTCCTGGGGCCCCGATCCCAACATGGACGCCGGGGATCGTGGTCCCCAGCACCCGGGGTCTTCTTCCCGCACCCGCTCACGTCCTCCGGAAGAGGGGCGGAGCGGGTGCGGGAGTGACACCCGCAGCAGGCGCCCTGATTGGTCGGCCGGTAATCCGGCCGACGAATCACGGCGATCGTGAGGTGGCACCAGTGCCACCTCACCCCTGCAGGCTCTGGCTGTTCGGGGCCGTCAGAGCCTGCGTCCTTAAGAGGTTAAGGCAAAGTTAATGTCAAGGTTATAGCAACATGCAGTAAAAAATGGTAAATAATATCTTGTTCAAAAACACACTGCACTAGCAGATTGTGTATGTCTTTTTACATTGATAAAGTATAACATTTCCCATTTTGTTGATAGATGCCTGAGTGTTAAAATGCACATGGAGGTATCAGAAGAGCCAATGGCCTTTTCCGCGCTTTCAAAACATGTTCCCTTTTTTGGGATTAGCAACATATTTTAAGGTTGGCAAGTGATGAGGAATGGCTTTTTCTAATAATAACAGGATTGGTGTTCAAAAATAGTAAAGTAGAAATAGCTTTTGTACAAAAAAAAAAAGATTATAACTTTTTTGGGGATCATGGGTTGTGTATGTGTAGTCCTGACTGGTAGTAGCAGCAGCAGCAGCAAAAGTGGTGGACTGGTGCTTGTAGCCAGTGGACATCAGGCTGTGGTGGACTGGTTGTAGTTGTACTAGCTAGTGGACAGCAAGCAGTGGTGAACTAGTTGTTAGGACAGCAGGTGGTGGATCCTCAGGGCCTGTGTGGAAGGAGACTTGAGCCGTGCCAGGGAGCGGAGTCTAAGGTGCCACTGGTTTTCACCAAAGCCCGGCGCAAAGCGGGATGGTCTTGCTGCGCCAGGTGGAACCTAGGTCGCTACCCCTGGCACGACTCGTCCACACAGGTACCTGGAGGGTGACGTGGCTCAGACAGAGGCAGGCAGGACGTGGCGGGCAAAATGTGACTGGCAATGCAGAAGGACAAGGCAGGAACACTGAACAGGTACACAGACTCTGGAACAGGACTAGACTCAGGCTAGGACAAACAAAGACTGAGACAGACAACCTAGATTCGGCCCAGGGAGCAGGGAGGAACAGATACATATGGACCAGGGGACAGGTGCAAACACTTAGACTAATTGGGTACTGGTCCTTTAAGAAACAGAGCTCTGGCGCGCACGCACCCAATGGGCCAGAGGCACATACGCCAGAGCTGCCGGGACATCAGGGAGCAAGGACACAGGAAGGTGAGCGACCAGCTGAGACTCGCATGCGGGCGCGTCCCACACTGCGAATCTCAGCCCCGCCGACAGCTGGGACAGAAAGTGCTCATGGCCAGTGAGTCCAGCCGGAGGATAACTGTAACACTAGTGTTAGTTTTAGTAGCCAGCGGACAGCAGGCAGTGCTGGACTGGTGGGAGATGTAGTATTCATTAGAAAAGAAAATAGGAATTGGTGGACTGGTGGGAGTTGTGGAAGCTATCGGACAAGACCAAGTGGTAGTAACTAGCAGACAGGGTAGCAGGTAGAGGCGGACTGGTGACAGTTGTAGGAGCCAATAGGCAGTGGTGGACTGTTGGGAGTTGTGGTAGCCAGAGGACAGGACAACAGGCAGTGGTAGACTGGGGGGAGTACTATCCAATTAGTGGCATCTGGCACAGTGTCTGATTCCTTTTTACAAACATGAGTTTTTCCATGTTGCTGGCAGACAATCTTTTTTCGCTTAGGGGTTTAGATAACATCTGCAGCGCTGAACATTCTTTCTGATGCTAAAATAATGGGTGGAAAAGACAGAACACCCATGGCAACAAGACAACTACACAAGTTCTGGCTAATGGTCTAATCTGGTGACCCAGAAGTCCATGGAGTCTGAGCTCATGGTGTCTGTCAGAAAAATGGCCCTGCTTTAGGGATGCATAAACCTGTTGTTCAGGTTGTGGTGATGATTCATGTCAGGTTGTGGTCCCATATGAATAAGCACAGACAAATACTTTAAAAGGTTTCTTACAATAAAGTGTGTCCAAACACATAACATTAAAACATAAAGGTGAATTGGATTGTGTTACACTACTAGTTGTAGAAACGATTCCAGGAAATCTTCCTAATAGATTTCAAAGGTTAATAAATAGGGTGTCCTACTCGATTTTTAGGTTAAACATAGGTTAGCATAATATGTGTATGTTTAATGTCAGCCAACAATGTTTAATTGTGTACATGACAATACCATATGTAAAGAAATAGTATTCAATAGAATAAACACACTTTAGCTTCACAGTTTCCTAGGGTGGATTGTCAGGTACATAACCCCTTAAAGGGGTATTCCAGGAATTTTATATATATATAAAAGTTAAACAGATTTGTAAATTACTTCTATTAAAAAATCTTAATCCTTTCAGTACTTATGAGCTTCTGAAGTTAAGGTTTTTCTTTTATGTCTAAATCCTCTCTGATGACACCTGTCTCGGGAAACGCCCAGTTTTGAAGAGATTTGCTATGGGGATTTGCTTCTAAACTGGGTGTTTCCCGAGACAGGTGTCATCAGAGAGAATTTAGAAAGAAAAGAACAACCTTAACTTCAGAAGCTCATAAGTACTGAAAGGATTAAGATTTTTTTAATAGAAGTAATTTACAAATCTGTTTAACTTTCTGGAGCCAGTTGATATATAAAATAAAGTTTTTTCCTGGAATACCCCTTTAAGGACTCAGCCCATTTGGACCTTAAGGACTCAGACAATTTAATTTTAACGTTTTCGTTTTTTCCTCCTCCCCTTCAAAAAATCATAACTCTTTTATATTTTCATCCACAGACTAGTATGAGGGCTTTTTTTTTGCGCGACCAGTTGTTCATTGTAATGCCATCACTCACTTTACCATAAAATGTATGGCGCAACCAAAAAAATACTATTTGTGTGGGGAAATTAAAAAGAAAACCGCAATTTTGCAAATTTTGGAAGGTTTTGTTTTCACGCCGTACAATTTATGGTAAAAATGACATGTGTTTTTTATTCTCTGGGTCAATATGATTAAAATGATACCCATGATTATACACTTTTCTATTACTGTTGCGCTTAAAAAAAATCGCAAACTTTTTACAAATTTTTTTATTTTTCCGTATAAGCGGCGGTATGAGGGCTCATTTTTTGCGCTGTGATCTGTACTTTTTATTAATACCATATTTGCTTATACAAAACTTTTATTACATTTTTATAAATTTTTTTGGGAATAAAATGTTATAAAAAAGCAGCTATTTTGGACTTTTTTTTTTATTTACCTTCACGCTGTTCACCGTACGGGATCATTTACATTTTATTTTAATAGTTCCGATATTTATGCACGCGGCGACACCAAATATGTATATAAAATAATTTTTTTACACTTTTTGGGGGTAAAATAGGGAAAATGGGACAATTGACGTTTTTATTGGGGATGGGGGGTTTTCACATTTTTTTTACTTTCTTTTTTTTACTTTTTTTACTTTTATTTTTACACTTTAATAGTCCCCATAGGGGACTATTTAAAGCAATCACTCGATTGGTAATCCTGTTCAGTGCTATGTATAGGACATAGCACTGATCAGGGTTATTGGTCATCTTCTGCTCTAGTCTGCGGGAAGGCAGATCAGAGCAGAAGACTCCCGGAAGGCAGCGGAGCCAGGTGAGGGGACCTCCGTCTGCTGTGCAGGATGATCGGATCGGCGCGGCAGCTCTGCGGGCGATCCGATCATCCTGTTAAGTGACCGCGATGCTGCAGATGCCGTGATCGGTATTGATCAAGGCATCTGAGGGGTTAATGGCGGACATCCGCGGGATCGCAGGTGTACGCCATTACCGGTGGGTCCCTGGCTGCGATCCACAGCCGGGACCTGCCGCGCATGATGCCGGCATTGCTCCGATGCCTGCGGTTATGCTCAGGACGTAAATGTACGTCCTGGTGTGTTAAGTACCACGTCACCAGGACGTACATTTACGTCCTGTGTCGTTAAAGGGGTACTCCGGTGGAAAACAATTATTATTTATTTATTTTTTTCAAATCAACTGGTGCCAGAAAGTTAAACAGATTTGTAAATTACTTCTATTTAAGAATCTTCATCCTTCCAGTACTTATCAGCTGCTGTATGCTCCACAGGAAGTATTTCTTTCTGGAATCCTTTTCTGTCTGACCACAGTGCTCTCTGCTGACACCTTTGTCCATTTCAGGAACAGTCCAGAGTACAAGCAAATCCCCATAGCAAACCTGCTCTAGACAGTACCTGATTTAGACAGAGGTGTTAGCAGAGAGCACTGTGGTCAGACTGAAAAGAACTCCAGAAAGTAATACAACTTCCTGTGGAGCATACAGTAGCTTATAAGTACTGTAAAGATTAAGATTTTTAAATCAAATTTACAAATCTGTTTAACTTTGTGGAACCAGTTGATTTAAAAAAAAATTGTTTTCCACTGGAGTACCTCAACACTCCATTTTACTCAGAAAACCAGAAAAAGGGACAAATTTAAAAGTTTTCTCACATAAAATGTGGATTTGTGCTCTGGAAAACCTGACAGCTCAGAGCAGTTGTAAAAAAAAAAGCAAAACATAGGGAAAAATTAGTAAATACCATGGAAAAATACATGTCGGGGAAAAAAACAACAAAGAAATCAGGGCAATTGTGTAGAAATTGAAATCAAAAGATATTGGCCCTGATTTACTAACAGTGGAGAGTAGATTTCTTTGTGTTTTTTTTCCCTAACAGGTATTTTTTCATGGTATACATGAATTTTTCCCTATGTTTTTCTTTTGTTTTACAATTGTTCTGAGCTGTTGGGTTTTTCAGTGCTCAAATCCACCACATTTTATGTGGGAACATTAGTAAATATGTTAAGATTTTTCTAAACGTTTGACGATATGCCCCTTTTTTGGCACACACACCCTTTTTGGGTTTTTTGAGTAAAACGGATAGTTGGTAAGTTTTTTGGGGACTTTTTGGTTGCACTCTCTGATACACAAAGCGTGAGACACTATTTGGGCACAAAACCATAGAAAAAACTGTTGTGATCACATTAATAAATGACCCCCATTGTATATGTGTCTGTGTCCTTTTGATGAACCCATTGGCCCTGTTAACATGACTGCATAGTAAGACAACATGGATACCATGATTTTTTGGTCATCAGGCTTAGTGATTCATTTTTTGGGCCTACAATTAGCACAACAAGTCCCACTTGCTCAAAAAAATAAAGGGAATACTAAGGGAAGATAACACATCCTAGATCTGAATGAATGAACTAATCGTATGAAATAGTTTAGTCTTTACATAGTTTTTATCAACCCATGGAGGTCTGGATATGGAGTCACACTCAAAATCAAAGTGGAAAACCCCACTACAGGCTGATCCAACTTTGATGTAATGTCCTTAAAACAAGTGAAAATGAGCCTCAGTAGTGTGTGTGGCCTCCACATGCCCGTATGACCTCCCTACAATGCCTTGGCATGCTCCTGATGAGGTGGCAGATGGTCTCCTAAGGGATGTCCCCCCAGACCTGGACTAAAGCATCCGCCAACTCCTGGACAGTCTGTGGTGCAACGTGGCATTGGTGGATGGAGCAAGACATGATGTCCCAGAAGGGCTGAATCGGATTCAGGTCTGGGGAACGCACGGGCCAGTCGATTGCATCAATGCCTTCCTTTTGCAGGAACTGCTGACACACTCCAGCCACATGAGGTCTAGCATTGTCTTGCATTCGGAGGAACCCAGGGCCAACCGCACCAGCATATGGTCTCACAAGGGGTCTGAAGATCTCATGTCGGTACCTAATGGCAGTCAGCCTACCTCTGGCAAGCACATGTTCGGCCCCCCCAAAGAAATGCCACCCCAAACCATTGCTGACCCACTGCGAAACCAGTCATGCTGGAGGATGTTGCAGGCAGCAGAACGTTCTCCACGGCATCTCCAGACTCTGTCACGTCTGTCACATGTGCTCAGTGTGAACCTGCTTTCATCTTTGAAGAGCACAGGGCGCCAAACATCCTGCACGGTGTTGGGCTGTAAGCTCAACCTCCACCTGTGGACGTCAGGCCCTCATACCTCCCTCATGGAGGCTGTTTCTGACCGTTTGAGTGGACAAATGCACATTTGTGGCCTGCTGGAGGTCATTTTGCAGGGCTCTAGCAGTGCTCCTCCTGCTCCTCCTTGCACAAAGGCAGAGGTAGCGGTCCTGCTGCTGGGTTGTTGCCCTCCTACAGCCTCCTCCACGTCTCCTGATGTACTGGCCTGTCTCCTGGTAGCGCCTCCATGCTCTGGACACAACGCTGACAGACACAGCAAACCTTCTTGCCACAGCTTGCATTGATGTGCCATCCTGGATGAGCTGCACTAATAGTGACTCAAATGAAAGATTTGACTCCATCCTATTTGACTCCATTTCCTATTCTGACACACCCCCTCCATGCATCTCTATGGGAGAGCTGGAGATACTTGAACGCTGTATAGAGATGCTTTGTGCAGTGGTCATCACAGCTCTGTGTATGTGGAGAGCCAAGGTGCCGGGCAGGAGATTGCGAGGAGTTTCAGCAGTCAGACCCCCACAATCAGACTCTTATCCCCTATCCTGTGGATAGGGGATAAGTTGTTCAGGACCGGAGTTCCCCTTTAAGGATTTTGGTGCTAAAATCTTCCCCACTGACTTTTTAAAAGTTTTAAATATCAGCAAAATCCTCACCAAATCTGCCGCATAGTTTGGTGTGGAGCAAACTTTTGCTGTAGAAACTCTGTTGCATTTCTACAGTATATGGCCATATCCTAAGTTTAATAACTATGTCATTACTTCATACATGTTCCAACACTAAAGTATTTTGATAAACTTTACACACATGGATCTATTTTGAGTGCATATTTTCTGTTTCAGAAGAGAAAATGTCAGTGCAGTTTGCCTAGACATGCAGGCTCTGGAGCAAAGGCGGAAAAGTATTAGAGATTTGGAAGATATTTTAAGTCATCATACTCTGCAGCAATATCTATATAAACCAAGACGGCAGGTAAGTTAATGACTATCGTATATTTGTTGAGTATTCGATAAAAATGAATGCAGCCAGTGTCTAGATGTTGTATCTGCCACAATTTTGTGCCTATGTATATTAGCAGACACAAATAGAGATGAGCAAACTTACAGTAAATTCGATTCGTCACAAACTTCTCGGCTCGGCAGTTGATGACTTATCCTGCGTAAATTAGTTCAGCCTTCAGGTGCTCCGGTGGGCTGGAAAAGGTGGATACATTCCTAGGAAAGAGTCTCCTAGGACTGTATCCACCTTTTCCAGCCCATCGGAGCACCTGAAAGCTGAATTATTTATGCAGGAAAAGTCATCAACTGCCGAGCCGAGAAGTTCGTGACGAATCAAATTTACTGTAAGTTCGCTCATCTCTAGACACAACAATAATTACAGTCCATAATTACAATGCCTATTACCATTGCCAGCTTTAATGGTACAGTCAGTTTTGCACAGCATTATGTCTGCCTTATAGAAGTCTGCAGATTATTTCATTACAGCATGCAATATTGTGTGCGCCAGTAAGGCCCATTAAGATATACTTGTTTTGCTGGAACTTGAAAGCGCAGTTTTCAGTACTCTTGGAAATGGATTTGGTGTGAGTGTCTTTTGCTATTTATCAGTATGCCATTCTGCCATATCCAGAGCTACTTAAAGCTCCATTAAAAAATCAATGAAAAACTTCTAATTAATTTTTTTAGTAAATTAATCTTAAATTATATTGTAGCTTCTGCATTGGCCTTTTTAAAAAGACATCTGTCAATTGACAGCAACCCCCCCTAAACCCCCCCCCCCATAGACATGAATGGAGGGGGCGTGGCCAAACCCAGCATTCTGAACATCACGTTCAGAACACCTAGTGCGTGCATGGTGACCATGGGGGGTCCCAGAGGCTGGACCCCCCTGATCAGACATCTTATCCCCTATACGTTGGATAGATGTAAAGGGTCTAATATTCATGCAAAATTGAACTTTTTGTTTTTTAATAAAATCTCTTAAAATTCTGTTTTTACTGTTGCAGAAAAAAAGGAGAAAGAGGCTGCAACATAAAAAATAGGAAAAAGTAAAAGGGTCTAAAAAAAAACTTTACAAATACATTGTAAATAATCAACTTTAGCTTTTTGGAACAAAAACTTAAAGGGGTACTCAACTGGGCAGCATTGGGAACATGTAGTTCCGAACGCTGTATGCGCTGCGGGGATCGGCCACACCTCCTTGTGACACCACGCCCCCTCAATGCAAGTCTATAGACTTGCATTGAGGTGGTGTGGCGTAACATCATGGGGGGCGTGGACAATGCCCGCAGCACACGCACAGCGTTAGGAACTAAATGTTCCGAACGTTGGCCAGTGGAGTACGCCTTTAAGCTTTATAATACCATCCATGGGAGACAAATTCTTCAGGGAGATAATGTTTTAATTACAATTGCCCAGCAACAAGAATTTAATACTTTTAGCACGCTTCAAGAAAAACACTCAGAAAATAGGGCCACTCATTCTTGATTATATAATAAATACTTATCCCAGTTAGATGGATGACATCAATATGTTATCCTATTTTACCATTACAAGCCTCCTTGTTCTGTGAAATTACTGATTATCAATCCTCATTTTGAAATAAAAAAAATAAAATATTCTCAGGATCTGTTGGGTTTCAAAAAGTCAGATTCCCACTGATCATAATGTAATATTATATACCATCTATTTGTCATGAGTTTATTAAATAGTACCTGTCATGATCTTGTTAAATTTTATAATCCTCCCAGTTCACTGCCCCCAACTATTTTTTTAGTTTTCTACCTTCATATTGCTCTGTATTTGCTCTGTATTTTCAGATTCACAGACTAGGAAGGGGCATTACCCAGCAGGTGTGACATCATCTGAAGCCATACAGGGGAGAACTTCCTCCTCACTCTGCTACACACAGCCCAGAGCAGTTTAGTGTGAGATGAGCTATGATTGGATAAGTCTGCACACACACCCCTCAGCATTTCCTGCTTTTGGACTTCTGCCAGGCCAGCAGGAGTCCAAAGCCTGTGCAAGAGATAAATGGAAATGTGCTCTGAAAAAGTAGGGAGATACCTAAGGACAGCTTTTTTAAACATAAATAAAACATATAAAACTTAATTAAAAAAAATAACGTACATTAGAAAGATTATTTATTAAACATACGGAGTACGATAGCAAAAATTAGTTTTAATGAGAGTGCCCATTTAAGTTTTTGACAAGTTCTGCTTTGTCAAGCCCAGTACAATTTAGAATAGGCAGAGCTTGTCTCTATCGTGCAGGCACTATTACTGTGCCTATATGATCAAACAACAAGATTCTTACAAGACATAACTGGAATGCTGCTGCAACTGCTTGGAACGGACATGAGTCTATTTTCAGAAGTAAACTATATTAGGGGCATATAGATAGGACTTGGGAGTCAAGCCTTCCTCTTAGAAGCTGACAGCTGCCATCATTAGCCAGTATGGAGTGATCTCCAATGTAGGCTATTTAAGAGTACATTCATATGCGCATAAAACAAGTCTTTTTGGATGCTGAAAATCCCACTCCTGTTGATTTAAAGCAAGCATATTGAAATGTTATGTTTCAAAAGGAGATCCACAGCACTTCACATGAGGGCATCTGTGCACATGTGAACATACCCTTACTGTTTAAATGTCAATGTCAAAGGTTTACACAACCGTAAATCCATTGTCATGGCAGCCTATTGCTTTTATTGTTTTACTCCAAGGAGAACGGTGTAAAACAAACCCACAAACCCCCACCTAATTAGCAAAATTGCGGTTTAAATTTTTATATACTATTTGAATAATTTTTTATGTTTTATGCAGGGCTGTGGAGTCAGTAGATAAATGATCCGACTCCGACGTTTTCTGTACTTCCGACTCCCCAACTCCGACTCCTCTGTATTAATATGTGATTGTATTTTATACATTCCTTGAAGGAAAGAAAGGCAACATACATGTCATTACCACACTACTACTGGCTGGGAAGCCAACTGTACTGTACTGTACTGTATTGAACAGTTTGTGTGCTGATCTGCTGCTTAAGATAGGGCAGTGGGAGGATCCAGGAAGGGGCATTTATTATAAAACATAGTTACATAGTTAGTATGGTTGAAAAAAGACATACATCCATCAAGTTCAACCAGGGAATTGAAGGGAATGGTGTAAGGGGATAAGGGGAAGGGATGTTGTTTTATAATTCTGCATAAGCATCAATGTTATTTTGTTGCAGGAATGTATCTAACCCTGTTTTAAAGCTATTAATTGTTCCTGCTGTGACCAGTTCCTGAGGTAGACTGTTCCATAAATTCACAGTTCTCACGGTAAAGAAGGCGTCTCACCCCTTTAGACTAAACCTTTTCTTTTCCAGACGGAGGGAGTGCCCCCTCGTCCTTTGGGGGGGGGGGGGGTTAACGTGGAACAGTTTTTCTCCATATTTTTTGTATGGGCCATTTATATGCGGTGGTCCCTCAACATACGATGGTAATTCGTTCCAAACGAGCCATCGTTTGTCGAATCCATCGTATGTTGAGGGATTCGTGCAATGTAAAGTATAGGAAGCTGTACTCACCTGTCCCCGCCGCTCGAGATGGTGTCCCCGGGCCTCCACTGGGCTCTCCGCTGTCTTCTCCGGTCCTCTGCTGTCTTCTCCGGTCCTCTGCTGTCTTCTCCAGTCCTCTGCTGTCTTCTCCAGTCCTCTGCTTTCTTCCGCAAGGCCCTACTGGGCCTGTGTAGCGACGTCATTACGTGGTTGCGTACGCCATTCCTATTGGATGACGTGCGCAGCAGCGTATTGACGTCATCGGAGAGGGCCGAGAAGACACCGGAAGACCAGCGCTGGACCCGGAGGGCACCCCGGAGCATCGTGGAGGGGTAAGTAATACTTACCGCACCACACGGGGAACATTAAGCTGCTATCCGGCAGCAGCTTAAGCATTTGGCGCTGCCGGATAGCACTTAATGCGATGGCCCCGACATAAAAAAGCATCGTATGTCGATGCTGACATCGACATGCGATGGCCTCTGAGAGGCCATCGTATGTCAATTTCATCATATGTCGGGGCCATCGTAGGTCGGGGGGGGTCACTGTACTTATATACATTTATCATATCCCCCCTTAGACGTCTCTTCTCAAGACTAAACAATTGTAACTCCTTTAATTGTTCCTCGTAGCTAAAATATTCCATGCCCCATATTAGCTTAGTCGCACGTCTCTGCACCCTTTCCAGCTCCACAGTGTCCCTTTTATGAACAGGCGACCAAAACTGAACAGTATATTCAAGGTGAGGCCTTGAGTCCATGCCTCTTTTGATACATGACAATATCCTGCTGGCCTTGGAAGCAGTAGCCTGACAATGCATGCTATTCTGAAGTCTGTGATCTACAAGTACACCCAGATCCTTCTCTACCAGTGACTCTGCCAGTTTTATCCCCCCTAAGACATATGACGCATGCATGTTATTTGTACCCAGATGCATAATTTTACATTTATCCACACTGAACCTCATTTGCCAAGTGGATGCCCAGACACTTAGTCTATCCAAGTCATCTTGTAACCTATACACATCCTCTATAGACTGTACTGTGCTACAAAGCTTGGTGTCATCTGCAAAGATAGAATGATTTCCCTAGTAGAATCCCATAGTCATGTTTAAAGTTTAAAGGGGTACTCCGCCCCTAGACATCTTATCTCCTATCCAAACGATAGGGGATAAGATGTCAGATCGCCGGGATCGCCGCTGCGGCACCACGCTTTCATTACTACACAGAGCGAGTTCGCTCTGTGCGTAATGACGGGTGATACAGGGGACAGAGCAGCGTGATGCAATGGCTCCGCCCCTCGTGACATCACGGCCTGCCCCCTTAATGCAAGTCTATGGCAGGGGGCGTGACGACCGCCACACCCCCTCCCATAGACTTGTATTGAGGGGGCTGGCCGTGACATCACGGGGGGCAGAGCCGTGACGTAACGATGTTCCGGCTCCTGTATTGCCCGTCATTGCGCACAGAGCGAACTCGCTCTGTGCAGTAATGATAGCGCGGTGCCGCAGCGGCAATCCCGGGGGTCCCCAGCAGCGGGACCCCAGCGATCTGACATCTTATCCCCTATCCTTTGGATAGGGGATAAGATATCTAGGGGCGGAGTACCCCTTTAAGTTAACAATCGAGTTTACAAGTTTGTATAGCCTTAGCTGAATAGCAGTAGTTTTTCCAATGGTTTACAGCTTCAGTCTTGAACTATTGACCCTCCATTCCCTTCACTTATACAAGTGTCTCTAGTCCTGCAAAAAACATATTTACTTAATCCCTTATCAGTGAGAGGCTAGGTTACCCATGGGTTCCCTGTAACAGCAGAACACAACACTATGGAAAGTATTGCCACTCTAATTGTGCGTTGTGTGCCAAATAGTAAAGCACATAAAAAGCATGCTTCTTCACGGTCACTTACGTTTTGCGGTTACATGAGGCACTGCATGCAGTGGTCTTTATTCTTAAAGTAGAGAAGTCATTAATTATAACTTTTTGTGAATTGGGACATTTAAACTTGCTTTTTTTTTTTTTTTTATTCCAATCTAAATTTAGTAGGAGTCAGAGTCGGTGCATTGTTTGCCGACACCGACTCCAGGTACCCAAAATTTCGTCTGAATCCGACTCCTCGTCTCCAACTCCACAGCCCTGGTTTTATGTTTATGTTTTATGTTCATACAACTGTTGAAATTGCCAGGCATGATAAAAACTATATGATAAAACTATATGAGTTTTACATACACGATTTTGATTTGTGTATTTCTTTTTGGCAGCAAAAACACCTCTACAGTCGTCATGAAGTCACAATAGATGAAGATGAGACACAAACAAAGGAGATATTTCAGAGAACGATGAAGAGGCGTTTAGAGTCCTTCAAATCAACTAAATTTGGTCGCAAACAAGCAAAACATATAAATAAGAACTACAAAAGAGGACAGAGAGTAAGTAAACATTATGTTAAACTCTAAAAGACATGGTGTACAGGTGTGCCCTGGTCGCAGTGTGGGTGAATGTGAAAGTGTGGTCATGAGTTAGGACTTACCGTACCACTTATGCACGGCATCCACGATGAAAGTTGATTGCAGCATCTGAAATAATTTGTGGTAAAAGGAGATTTATCTTTACAAAGTATAATTGGTCATGTGTAAAACAAGCCCTCATATGGCGCTGTAGGTGGAAAATGGAAACGCTCTTTTTGTTTTTTGTAATATAAAACAGATACAGCAAAAAAATAAAAATAAAAAAACAGGGAATTAGACAGTGGACAAGGATCTCCTGTGCCTCTAGGACTTAAAGGGGTACTCCAGTGGGAAACTTTTTATTTTTTTATTTTTATTAATGAACTGGTGCCAGAAAGTTAAACAGATTTGTAAATTACTTCTATTAAAAAAATCTTAATCCTTTTAGTACCTTTTAGCAGCTGTATGTATGCTAAAGAGGAAATTCTTTACTTTTTGAGTTTCTTTTTTGTGTTGTCCACAGTGCTCTCTGCTGACACCTCTGTCCATGTAAGGAACTGTCCAGAGTAGCATAGGTTTCTATGGGGATTTTCTCCTGCTCTGGACAGTTGCTGATACAGGCATCAGGTGTCAGCAGAGAGTACTGTGGACAACACAAAAAAGAAATTAAAAAAATTAAGATTTTCCTCTGTAGCAAACAGCTGCTAAATAGTACTGAAAGGATTACGATTTTAAGAAGTAATTTACAAATCTATTTAACTTTCTGGCAAAAAAGTTTTCCACCAGAGTACCCCTTTAAGGGTACAAAAATACAGAAACATACATGAAACATATAAGTATACACAACAACCCCACCCTTCCTCCCTACAAAAAGTCACTTATGATTGAGCGGATCAGTCGAACCCTGGCCACCAAAAAAAATTAAGTCAAAAGCAAAGATAGTATATAGGGAATGAATGAATGTGCATAGATGAATGGAGTGCAATCTGCTAGATGGATGAAACTCTCTAATTAGAGGGCCATCTCACAAGTCAGCATGCCCCCCTCCTAGAGAAATACCCCCTGTCACTGAAAACCTTGGGAGCTAAGAAGAGCACCTGCACAGAGATCCCACTAGTGCCTTAGTACCAAGTCGTACTAAGGGAGCCACCACCTAAGCGATGTCCTCGTCACTGACAAAGGCTACAATGCATGTTTCAGCATGGTTCAGATCAAATCAACAATGGCATTTGGTAGGATTTGAAAATCCTATACACATTATTCTGATGACGGGGACAGCTAGTTGCTTATAGGGTTTGTTCGTCCTTTACATCCTTTATTCTATGTATTTTACATTGCACACAAAAGCATTCACTTAACTGTATCTGTAACATGTTAAGGTATTTAACTGATACATTTTTTTTCTAGAGAAGCAGCAGTATAGCAATGCTACAGAATGGAAGTGTTCCTTACGAAAACAAAATACATGGTAAAAATGGGAAAAAAAGAATTTCAACCTTTTGTAATTATATTTCAAATGATTTATTTATTAGTTTGTTTATTTATTTATTTTTTTGTTATTTTTCAATTTATGGGAACGTGAAATGTCAAGATCTTTTCTTCCTTTTAAACTCTGGGAGATGCATAAACAGAGTCAACATGAATTACGCAAATTACGTATCTTCCCTGCTTTGACTGCTTTTCCCGATACCTCCCGCTTCTATGCCTTTAAATGGTTCAGATCATCAGATAAAAAATACATTTTTTAATTGATCATTTCATTTATTATGAATTTACTATGGTTAATCACACTGTTTAGAAAGCTGAATACAATTTGATTAGCCACATTGGCCTGATTGCTGATCACTTTAATAGAACCTGTCTGACAAAGTGAAGGAGGCCAAAAGATCTCAAAACAGCAAGACTGTTATCCAAAGAAATTCAGGAACATATGAGAATCAAAGTAATTGACATCTATCACTCTGGAAAGGGTTACAACGCCATTTTTCCCTCCAAAATAAATTAAATGATCACTTGAAAACTGTATTTTGTGTTTACTTGTATAACATAAATTTTTTTTGATTATCTGAAACATTTCTTATGAAGGGGAAGTCGTATATTTAACCTCTTAATTACGTAGGGTGTACCTATACGTCCTACGCCCGGTCCCGGTATTTAAAACGGCGTGACGCCGTGACCCAGCATCATACCAGGTCGGTCCCAGCGGCTAAAGATAGCCGAGACCCTGGGCTAATAGCGTGCTGCACCGATCGTTGTGCCACGTGCTATTAACCCTTTAGATGCGGTGATCAAAGATGATGAAAGTGAAAGCTTCCCGGCAGCTCAGTCGGGCTGATCGGGACTATTGCGATAAAATCGCCATGTCCCGATCAGCTAGCACGCGAGCGGAGGTCCCCCTACCTTGCTCCGTCGCATCCGATCGGCGTTTGATTGCTCCAAGCCTGAGATACAGGCTTGAGCAATCGACCGCCGATAACACTGATCAATGCCAAGCTATGGCTTTGCAGTGAACAGTGTAAAAGATCAGTGTGTGCAGAGTTATAGCCCGCTATGGGAGCTATAACACTGCAAAAAAAAGTGAAAAAAATAAGTTAATTAACCCCTTCCCAAATAAAAGTTTGAATCACTCCCCTTTTCCCATAAAAAAACTGTGTAAATAAAAATAAAAATAAACATATGTGGTATAACCGCATGCGGAAATGTCCAATTTATAAAAATATATCATTAATTAAACCGCACGGTCAATGGCGTACGCGGAAAAAAATTCCAATATCCAAAATAGGATATTTTTGGTCACTTTTTATATCATGAAAAAATGAATAAAAAGCGATCAAAAAGTCTGATCAATACAAAAATAGTATCGACAAAATATTTTGATTGCGGCGCAAAAAATTAGCCCTCATACCGGCCCATACGTGGAAAATTAAAAAAGTTATATTGGTCAGAAGATGAGAATTTTTAACATATACATTTTCGTGCATGTAATTATGATTTTTTTCAGAAGTACAACAAAATCAAACCTATATAAGTAGGGTATCATTTTAATTGTTTTGACCTAAAGAATAAAGATAAGGTGTCATTTTTACCGAAAAATGTACTGTGTAGAAACGGAAGCCCCCTACAAAATGTCATTTTTTCTTCAATTTTGTCGCACAATGAATTTTTTTTTTTACGTTTCGCCGTGGATTTTTTGGTAAAATGACTAATGTCACTGCAAAGTAGAATTCGGGGCACAAAAAATATGCCAACATATGGAATTTTATGTGCTAAATTGAAAGCGTTATGATTTTTAGAAGGTGATGAGGAAAAAATGAAAATGCAAAAATGGAAAAACCCTGCGTTCTTAAGGGGTTAAAGGAGAACTTCGATCCAGTGGATAGGGGATCATTTTTGAGTGCAACAAATATTCAAAAAATTATAAATAAGGAAAGGTGTTGTCAGTAGAGGGTTGTTTATGGAAAACTAGAGGGTTGTTTTAAAGGGGTACTCCAGCGCTAAGACATCTTATCCCCTATCCAAAGGATAGGGGATGAGATGCCTGATCGTGGGGGTCCCGCCGCTGGGGACCCCCATGATCTTCCATGCCGCACCCCATTAGAATCAGCTCCCGGAGCGTGCTCGCTCCGGGTCTGATTACTGGCAATCACGGGGACGGAGCATTGTGATGTCACGTCTCCACCCCCGTGTAATGTCACGCTCCGCCCCCTCAATGTAAGCCTATGGGAGGGGGCGTGACAGCTGTCATGTTATATGCAGACAGCTGTCATGATATATGCAGATATATGCAGATATTTTCTATTGAGATCACCAGCAACTGGTTTTCTGCAGCTGCTCCAGTAAAAAGGCATGTTATTCGCCAAAGTGATTCCCTGGGATAAAAAAAAGTTGCACTTTCTGGTGGTAAAAAAAAGATGACCTGGGCTTTTCTTTTACAGGACTTATGTATGTGTCTCTCCAACATTTTTAGTTTACAATATTATATTTCTTTTTTTTCTTTTACAGAAATGGATCTAGCTGTGGAGGATACTATGCAAAATGAACAGCTCGATGGCAGTATTACTTTTCTAACACATATAACAGAAAACAAAGGACTAACAAATACAGCATTTGGTAAGACAATAATATAAATATAGCGAGTTATATGTATATAATGTATACATCTTAGTTTTCTCCTTTCATTTTTTATTTGAGAATTGTAAAAAAAAAAAAACCTCTTTAGCTTAGTTTGATAATTAGCCAAAAATATAATTTCTAGGACATATACTAAAGTTTTACAGCATTGTTACATTAGCATAAGTAAGATCATGGATTTTAGGCCCCATTTACAGTTATTTTTACGTTTCCTTTGCGTGTCAGCAGTAGAGGTTTCTTCTCTTGGACAGAGTTGTACTGT
This sequence comes from Hyla sarda, assembly GCF_029499605.1. Taxonomy (NCBI): domain Eukaryota; kingdom Metazoa; phylum Chordata; class Amphibia; order Anura; family Hylidae; genus Hyla; species Hyla sarda. The sequence continues at coordinate 115,453,451 of NC_079193.1, read as the reverse complement.
AGTATGAATATATTACTTCTTTATCCAGCAGAGAAGAAATCATGCCATGCTCCATGTACAGCAAGCCAATTGGAATGCATTTAAGTCAATCTAAAAAAATGAAAACCTTCAATGTGCAGTACTTATTCTTTAGCTAAGGAAGTGACCACAGTGGTCCCTCAACATACGATGGTAATCCGTTCCAAACGGACCATCGTTTGTTGAAACCATCGTATGCTGAGGGATCCGTGCAATGTAGTATAGGACAGTGGTCTACAACCTGCGGACCTCCAGATGTTGCAAAACTACAACACGCAGCATGCTCGGACAGCCAACGGCTGTCCGGGCATGCTGGGAGTTGTAGTTTTGAAACATCTGGAGGTCCGCAGGTTGAAGACCACTGGTATTGGAGATTATACTCACGTGTCCCCGCCGCTCCGGACCGTCACCGCTCGTCACCGCTGCCCTGGATGTCGCCTTCCATCGCTGTCGCTGCGTCCCCGGGGTGTCCCCGGCGCTCCGGCAAGGCCTCTGCTTCCCCGGCATCCTCTGCTTCACCGCCATCACGTCGCAACGCACGCCGCTCCTATTGGATGACGGGACAGCGTGCGCAGCAACGTGATGACGACGATGGAGAGCGCCGACAATGCAGGGAATCCTGAAGAGGACGTGCCGGAGCCCAGAGGACAGGTAAGTGATCATCAGCGGACCACACGGGACACCGTAAACAGCTATCCGATGGCAGCTGAAGCAGTCAGCGCTGCCGGATAGTCGTTTATGAGATGGCCCCGACATACAAAAGCATCGTATGTTGATGCTGCCTTCAACATGCGATGGCCTCTGAGAGGACATCGTATGTTGAAATGATCGTATGTCGGGCCATCGTGGGTCGGGGGGGGGGGGGGGTCACTGTACTGTCTTTCATTAGGCAGTTTTGATTCTATTAGCCTAGAAACAAAGAACCACAGAATGTGTCGGCAGATAAGAACCATTTAGTCCATCTAGTCTGCCCAATAATCTGAATACTATGAATAGTCCCTGGCTCTATCTTATATGAAGGATAGCCTTATGCTTATCCCATGCATGTTTAAATTCCTTCACTGTATTTGCAGCGACCACTTCTGCAGGAAGGCTATTCCATGCATACACTACTCTCAGTAAAGTAATACTTCCTGATATTATTTTTGAACCTTTGCCCCTCTAGAAGTTTTGCATTATACCAAAAACCAAATGTGTCTTCTGTGTTATGTCACCTAAGCACACAGTTAAAGGAAACAACTTCTTGAAATGAAATGTGCCAATTATTGAGATTTCTTGTTATCTTCCTGTGAAAAAAGCAACAAAAATTCATTTAATTTAGAGGAAAAAGTAAATATAGTTCTATAGAGGGTTTTAAAAGTGGTCAGGGTACCTTAACCCCTTCATCACCCAGCAATTTTTTCCTCCTCACTTTTAAGACCCCTAAATTTATTAGGGCATATTTTTTGTGGGACAAGTTGTACTTTTCATTGGCGTATTTTATTTTATAATGAAGCAAGAAAAAAAAAAATATATGAAATGCCAAATTGAATGGAATTTGTGGGGCAATCATTTTTTTTTATAGTTCACAATACAGTGAAACTGACATGCAAAGTTCATTACATGGGTAAGTACATTCGAGAAAGGATCAGTCCAAACTAAGTAATCCTGTCACTGTTGACATATACCATGCTTCATACAACTTTTACAAATACTCTCCCAATCACTAGATTTTTCTGTGATTCATCTCTATTAACAGTCCTGGCTGTAAATATTGGCACCCCTGAAATTTTTCAAGAAAAGGAAGTATTTCTAACAGAAAAGGATTGCAGTAACATGTTTTGCTATACACAAGGTAATTCCCTTTGTGTGTATTGGAACTAAACCAAAAAAAGGGAAGAAAAAAAGCAAATTGCACATAATGTCACACCAAACTCCAAAAGTGAGCTGGACAAAATGATTGACACCCTTAACGTTTTTTTTTTTAATGTTTAACATATGTCTTTATTGAAACAATAACTTATTTTTTGATGACACATTCTATACTGTTATAAAGTGATTACAAACCACCAAACAACAATATAATGAAGCAACCTAAGAAGTCAAATTATCTAGTCACAATCGGTTTAATCTATTAAGTTATCCTTGCTTTCTACTCTCTATTTTCTCTTTTTATATTATCTCTACAATTACTACAATATTACAATTACAATATAGCAAAAATGTAAAAAATGAAACAACAATAGAATACTATTACAGGTTTAACACCAAGACCTGCTTACAAGCCCAGGAATTGAGGTGAATCCTGAAACGGCAGATCTGCTGCATTCTATACTCCCCTGTGCCAATGCTGTGAACACTTCCTGAGCTACTTCTTTTTTTTTTTTATAGAATTGCATTTTTCCTTTTCAGTAACAATAGTTATACATTCTTTATAAAATTACATTTTCATTATTTTTACATACTGTAAGGATTCCTCCTTGGGGATTAGCTCTGGGATCGTCCTGGACCACGCCACAGGATGCGATTCTTCTCAATAAACCAGCAAACAAATGCTTATAATGCAAATCTGGCACCTTGCCAGTTTTATTACACAGGTTGCAGGGAAAGAAATAAACAAAAAGCAGGAACAAACAAAATCCTAGACCGTCTGGTCACTGACTACACAGATCAGCTTGTCCTGACTAACAACCGCTGAGCTTCCCTCAGCCGGTTAAACATATGTCCCCTGCAACATTCTACTCACAATTCATGGCAGTCTCTTTGAGCCTCTCATAGCTCGGGCTGTGTACTCCTCAGCAGGCTCTGTCTCTTCCCTACAGCCCACATGCTGTCTCCTAGGAAGAGCCCCAACTATTCTGTCTTTTTTCCTTTTAAAACACACACTTTCCCTTCCTGATACCTCATTAATCAGGCCACAGGTGGAGCATTCTGCAGAGATAGCAAGGGAAATACACCCTTTCCTTGCCACACTGCCACATATCCCCCCCCCCCCCCCCCTCTGCTCAGACCACCGGGAAGGAGCATTTGTATTCAAAAGGCAGAGTCCAACTGCCTTTCCTTTTCCTTGAACAGCTACGTCCAACAGGTTTTGAGGCAATTGGCTTCCTTCATCAGTAGATTTTATCTGCACCACTTCAATGGTGCACCCTTCTTTCATTCGCACTTTCATCAGCCACCGAGCACAAGACTTTTGGTCACCTTTGACAAATTCCTTGTAAAAAGCTCCATTCATGTCACACCTTTCCAACACCAGGTTCTTCATCTTGGTCTGTGCAGTGCTCTGGACACTAGGTGCGGACAAGGCAGATGCTCTAAGCCATTGTCTTCTTCTGTCACTGGTATGACCATTGCACAAACTTTGCTGGTGGCCAACCGAGCCTGTATCACCCATTTGCAGGTCTTCTAAGTCATCCTCCACAATTTCAGGAGGCTTCCCTTTAATGCACCTGTCCATCTTCTCCTTGAGACGGACTCTTCTCCAAATTCTACTTCTGAGGACTTTCTTCCAGTGTTTTCTAATCCAGTGCCTCTCAGGGTTTCCACCACGACCCAGTCTTCTATCACAGTAACCTCTTTTTAAGGACTCTGCTTTCTTATTAGCCCTTTCTTTAGGGACACCGACTTTCACAGGCTCATTTTTAGGCTGAGAACTCTTGGCGCCTTTAGCCAGTTTTTCACCTGCACCTTCAGATGTGTCACTGACTTTACTTGCAGCTTCTGCAGTTATCTCTGGTTTAACTTCTACCTCAGAGAACTTCTCTGCCTCAGAATTTTCACCATGCAATGTCAATAGCTCTGCAGCTTCAGAGGACTTCCCATATGGTTTCACCTCAGTCTCAGCTTCAGAGGACCTTTCATATGGCTTCTTCTCATGGTCTTCAGACTCTACTGTTTCTTGCGTCCATTGTTCAGACTCCGCCTTTTTTAGAGAAAGCATCACTGTCTCCAGTAGCTTTTGCCCCACAAGCAGTTTTTCTTCTTTTACACGGACGGCTGTGGCTTTGGCCTCAGTTTCCATCTGAGACACTTTTAACCTCTCGTTAGCCAGTTCTACTATAGCTTGGTCACGACTTTCTTTTAGGACCTTCATGTCCCCTTCCAGCTTTAAACATTTCTGCTGCTCACTCTTGAGCTTACTAGAGTTCTTCTTCTCACTTTCCAGCAATTCTGTCAAGTTTTTGACAGTATCCTCCAGGAACAGCAGTTGTTCTCTCATCTGCTCATTGTCTTTATTCAGTTGCGCCATCTTGGACACTTTCTGCTCATAGACTTTTAGCTGAGCCTCTTGTTCAGAGAGCTGAGTACCCAGTGAATCCAAGGCAGCTGCGCGAGACTTAATATGCGTTTCGTTCTGCGCCTCCAGGCTCTGCACCTTATGAGCCATTACCACTTTCTCCTTCTCCAACTCTTCCATGGCTACCAACCTAGCCTTGTGATCACTTTGTAGAGCCAGATATGCCCCACACAGGACATTCACTTCTTCATCCTTGAATGAGATCTGCTTGGCCAGAATCTCCAATTCTCTCTCCTTGCTGGTCATAAGACCCTGGGAGCGGGACAGTTCATCCTGCAGAGCCGCCAACTCACTTTTGTGGCGCTCCATATCTTTCTGCAGCTGAAGCGTCGCTTCCTGCTCTTTATTCAAGTCTACAAGCGTTTTTTCTTTCTCCTCTGTCAGGTGATGAACTACTTCTTCCTTTTGAGACAATTTAGCAGAAACCATCTGTAAGGTTTCTTCAAGGTTCTGGATCTGCTCCCTTTTTTTACCAAGACCAGCGCGTTTTTTCCGAGATCTCTTACTTACAGCGGTCTCCTTACTCTCGCTGCTGGACCTTGTGACATTCTCTTGTCCTCTGACAGTCACCTGTGCTTGGCCTGTCTCTTTCTTCAAGCCAACTCGTTCAGACTCTTTTCCACCTTTAGGAGTAGTCTCCCCCTTTTCAAGGGTCTTGGTCACTTGGGCTTTAGGGTAGTTCCTGGACAGTCTCTCTGGACTGTCTCTCTGCTCACTGGCAGACTTCTCTTTCACTTCAACACTGTCTCTCTGCTGCCCAGCAGAAAGGTCTAGGGCTCCTGGGTCTGTAACAACATCTGGTCCAGTGGTTCGACCTTCCTGGTCACGATCCATCTCTGGTCCAGACGTGACATCTCCTTCACTCAGGACTCTGTCTGTGACAGTAAGCGCAGCACCCAGCTCCACATGTACTCTCTTCAGTACTTCTGCATTATCCACAAACATCTCTGTAGCTTCTTTTCCAGTCACCTCTTCCAGATGACCGCACAACTCTAGCCCCACCTTGGGCTCATCTTCAGCTGGCGGATGGAACCCATGTTCCTGTACCTGATCCGTTTCTGGTTTCACTGAAGATTCTGTTTCAGTCAGAGGCACACTTGTCACTTGAGTCGCTGGATCCTCTTGGACTTGACTCATGGTCTGGTCTTCAGCTCCCCCAGCAGTCTGGCAGACCCCTATCTGACCTACAGCTAGTGACTGCTGACACTCCCCGTCCTCAGCCTCTGCTGAGTAACTCTCCACTAGTGTGTGGTGCAAGTCAAGTGTTGTGGGCCTATCAGGTGTACCTGCTCTAGTTACCCGACAGTCTTCCCATAATTGCTGAAAAAATTGAAAATCCGTCCCCAGTACTACATCATACTCCAAGGAGGGCTCTATTGCAACCTTGTGATCTACAGTACCATAGGGAGTAGAAATACAGACATTAACCATTTTATAACCCCAAATACCAGCCTGCATAGACATTATAGCGGGGTCTGGCTTTCTCCTGCTGGACTTTACCAGACTTATTACACATCTAGGGTCTAACAAAACAATCATCTTTTTACCTTCTATTGCCAGCTCACACAGGTTTTCTTTTGTCCTGTCAGAGGTGGCAGCAGTACTCTTTACATCTGAACACATCAACATAAGTTTTTCAACAAAAACATTATCAGATTGCACATGTTCAAAATTTACAGGACAGTTCATAGCACTAGGACCTAACTCAGGCAAAGTGTGTTTTGTTACATTTTCTCCCAGTCCTGCATTTAACATTTTCTGTTCACCAGATTTTTTCAATCCGATCTGCACAGTGTGAACAGTCCCATCAGTCTTCATGAGGGGTTCTCCACCCTCACATGATTTTGCAACTGGACATAGGTTGGTACCACCTTGAACACTGTTCACACAGTCAACTAGGAAAACACCACCCTCCGACTCAGCTTTTTTATGCACAGTCCCATCATTTTTATGCACAGTCTCATAGTCACTAAACATGGCCCCCATAACCCCTGGAACAGTCTTACCAGAATCGCTTGCCGTCCAGTCAGTTAAGGGCTGGTGCTGGACACCTCTCACCAGCTTCTCTGCTGCAGAACATCGCTCCACTTGCTCTTTAAGTAGCTCTGCAACCTTAAACCCAGCGTCACTGTTAGGCTGCAGTGCACACTGTAGTCTTGCAGCTTGGCTTACTCCCACTTTAGTCAGGATCTCTGTCTTGACTTTCTCATAGTCCCGTAATATCTTTGAATCCAGTTCACAGTGAACTTTTTGGGCATCTCCTCCAATGAATCCAAACACCAAGTTTCCCCAGTGTGTCTTGGGCCATGCCTCAAGCGTAGCAATCCTTTCAAACTCTGCAAAGCTTGCTTCCTCTTGCGCTGCAGCAGTCTGCAACAAAGCACTTATCAGGACATCCATCTTGCAACACTTCAAACCTTGCAAACACAGCACAGTCCTCTGCCGAAATGTTAGCCGCTTGCCAACAAAATTTTTCCGTTGCCCCTAGCAACGCCTTTATACACAGTCTCAAAACGTAATCTGCACTCTGCAGGTGGCCCGTCCACCTGTCTCCTTACTTGAGAAAGAGCGCCCACTCGCTTGATGCGATCTGTTGCCCCTAGCAACAACTTCACCACAGGCTCAGTCCTGCTCTTGTACTCCACAGCTGGGCTCGTCCCACTGTCTCCTCTCTGAGAAAGAGTACACCCTTGCACCATGCACGGTAGTTTTCTCTTGGCAACAACTTCACTGCAACTCGACCACTGGTTGCTCCTAGCAACGTGTATGCCCGCATCCTCCACCAATTGTAAGGATTCCTCCTTGGGGATTAGCTCTGGGATCGTCCTGGACCACGCCACAGGATGCGATTCTTCTCAATAAACCAGCAAACAAATGCTTATAATGCAAATCTGGCACCTTGCCAGTTTTATTACACAGGTTGCAGGGAAAGAAATAAACAAAAAGCAGGAACAAACAAAATCCTAGACCGTCTGGTCACTGACTACACAGATCAGCTTGTCCTGACTAACAACCGCTGAGCTTCCCTCAGCCGGTTAAACATATGTCCCCTGCAACCTTCTACTCACAATTCATGGCAGTCTCTTTGAGCCTCTCATAGCTCGGGCTGTGTACTCCTCAGCAGGCTCTGTCTCTTCCCTACAGCCCACATGCTGTCTCCTAGGAAGAGCCCCAACTATTCTGTCTTTTTTCCTTTTAAAACACACACTTTCCCTTCCTGATACCTCATTAATCAGGCCACAGGTGGAGCATTCTGCAGAGATAGCAAGGGAAATACACCCTTTCCTTGCCACACTGCCACAATACTTTCAGTATAACAAAAAGTCCCCCCCCCCCCCCTCCCCTATACATTTCTCCAATCCGGTTCCAGTGCCCTGTCCGACCCACATAATCCACATATTCTTATTACCAATTTAAATAATACCTCTCCTCTCTTCCCCCTCTCATATCACATCCCTGATTAAATCACCATATAATTATACAAACAAAACTGAACAGAGTAAAACAATAATTTAAGCTCCCAGAATGGGCCATACATTTAATCCCGGATATTTTGAAACTTGCCTTCCAACATTTATACCCAAATACTTAAACATTTCTCCTTCTCCTACTATCTTGATTCTCCCGTGGGATATTTTTTCATCTGGTGGCATCAATACAGTTTTGTTCCAATTTATATTCAGTCCCGATTTGTTCCCAAATTCCTCTATTTCCTCTATAATCCCCTCTAATGCTTGTTGCATATTCTGAATATACAGCAAAATATAATCTGCAAAAAGTGATATTCTGTCCTCTGTCCCCCGACATCCAAACCGCTCCACCTCCTTCATATTTCTAATTCTTGTTGCCAATTGTTCAATATATAGGGCGAAGATATGGGGGGGACAGAGGACAGCCTTGTCTGGCTCCTCTGGTCAACTGAAATCCTTCTAACTGAACACCGTTCCCCAAAACCGCTGCCCTGGGGGAGTCATACAGAATTCCCATGCATTTCATAAAATCTTCACCACACCAGTATCCCCTCATTACAGTCCAGAGGTAGGACCACTCCACTCTGTCAAAGGCTTTAACATCATCCAATGACAGGATGGAGCATCCCCCCCCCCCCTTTCATTTGCAGATTTTCTTCTCCGTTATCTGCCGTAGTTCTTAATATTAATAAAGGCATTACCTTCGCCAGTCTCACTGTAAAGGTCTGTGCCACTATCTTCATATCGGTATTAAGCAGTGAGATTGGCCTATACGCATCAGGTTCATGTTCATTTTTTCCTGTTTTTTTTTTTCTTTCCTAATCACCGTTATCACTGTCTCCTTCATTGAGGGGGGTAGTATTGCTCTCTTTAAGATATCTTTAAATAATTTCACCAATCTAGGGACAAGAATGGTATCCCATCCGGGCCTGGAGCTTTTGATCTGGGTGCTTCTTTTACCACCTTCCACACTTCACTTTCTATAATCTTACTTTACAACATCTCAACAGCTTCCTTTGTTAATTTTGGTAGTTCACATTCATCCACATATTTTTGTATATCTTCTTGTTCTACTTTTATTTGTGAGGCATATAGCTCTTTATAGAATTCTAGAAAGACTTTTGTGATTTGTTCCTGTTCTCTTACAATCCGTCCCCCTCTATCCTGCTATTGGTGTTTTTCCTTTTCCTTCTTCTATAAACCATCTTCCTGGCTTCCCTCCTTCTAGATATCTCTTCTGCTCTGACTGGAACAGTGTTTTCTTTATACCTCCCTATTGCCTCTTCCCATTCTCTTATACCGCAATACCACCTTAAAAGCATCCCCTCTGAAGCTGTTCCATCATTAATCTCAAAGTATGCTTTTATTTTATCCCCTACCTCACTATCCTCCCCCCATATTTCTATCCAAAATGGATCTAAGCTTGTATTTATCTGGCATATTTTTCTGTTTACCATTTGGAGCATTAGCGGTGTATGATCGGATATACTCCGAGGTTCATATTTTATACCCTCTATCCATGGCGTTATTTCCTTATCTCCAATAATCATATCTATATGGGACAATGTTTTCTTGGATTTATTATAACATGAATATATTCTCGATTCAAGGTTTCTCTCTCTCCAAAAATCCACCCATCCTAGTTCCTCTACCATTCTTTTCAATCCTGTTATTCCACCACTCAAATTTTGTCTCCCTATCCTTAATCTATCTTTCCCTTCATCCATTACTGCATTAATATCTCCAATCACCATAATTGGGATACCTCCTTTATCATTGGCAAACCGACAAAATTCCTTGAATACTCCTGATGAGAAGGGTGGTGGGCAGACTTCTTCCCTCCCAATTTTATACCAGAAATACGTATCTCCCTTCTTTATCTATTTTTGAATTTAACACTTCTACCTTCAGTCCGTTGTGTATTAACACACTTACCCCTTTAGAATAACAAGTATGTGTTGAGTGAAATTGCTTTGCAATCCACTTTCTCTGAAAAATCTGTATTTTATATTTTTTCAAGTGTGTCTCTAATAGACTAGGAGAAAGGGAGAGGGGGGGGGGAAACACCCCTTCTATAATACCCCCCCCCCCCTTACTTTGAAATTGCCAAAAACATTTTTCGACAATTCCTCTACCTCAAGCCCCCCACCCGGCCAGCCAACTTATCAATTTTCCCCTTTAAATACATCAATATATTTAATTATTTGTTTATAGGAGGAATTAGTTTATTACATTTTATCTGATCCCTTCCTTTTCCAGCCAATCATTTACTTCCTCTGCTGAGGCAGAAAACCACAACCTATCTTTATATATCACCCTGAGTTTGGGCGGAAATAATAATGAATACCTGATATTTGCTTCTCTTAGCCTCTTTTTAACATGTATAAAAGATAACCTCTCCTGCTGTGTTGCCCTCGAATAGTCTGCATTCAGCATTATTTTGTTACAATCGATTTCTTTATCTTACCCTCTAGCCCTCAAAATTACATCTCTGTCTGTCGCCGATAGTAACCTAACTAGAATTGTTCTCAGATAGGCCCCTGGTAGGGGAGGTTTTGACGGGACCATGTGCACCCTCTCTACTTCGAATAATTCAGATAGCCCTTGTCCATCAAAATATTTCAGTATCCAGTTTTTAACAAACGCTTGGGATCCCAACTATTCTTACATTTGATCACCTTCCTCTATCCTCTAAATCTCTCACTTTGGCATTCAGTTCCTGACACATTCTTGACAGTTTTTCCACCTTTCTCTCTAGCTCATCTGTCTTGTGTTCTATCCCTTTAGTTTTATCTTCTACCTCATGTAGCCTTTCTCTAATTTTCTGGAAGTCCTGTCTTAATATTACGGTATCCTGTCTTACTTCCCATATCTGATTTTGAACCTCCCTTATTGCTTTGTTTGTTTTTTCTACCCCCCCCCCTCAAATATTTTACTGAGCATTGCTTTAGTTCCCACTTCTCCCTGATTGTCTTCTGTCTTCTGTCTTTTTTTCCTTTCCAGCTCTTGTTGATTCACTTTTCCCCTCTTGACCCCTGGGAATCGAAATTTTTTTTCTATTGAGCCTCCGCCCACCGCACCTTCTCCTTCTGATGGGTCGATGTCCTTACGATCTCTCCTTACGTTCTCCCCCCCCCCCCCCATTGTCCAGACCTCTAAGACCAACTTCTTCTACTCTTTCCTCTCCCTTACTTTCCTACAAAAACCGCCCCACTCAGTTGGTCCCTCTAACCCCACCGTTCCGGAAGAATGTTACATAACCCCAAATCTCGGGTATGGAACAGTTGACCATTAATATGCATCAGTTTTTACAATTCGACAACTTAAGTTCAAAAGACCAGGACAAAATTCTCTCTCGTCATCGTTAACAACACAATATTAGCTTCTAACCAAAACTCACAACCATGGGATAACAGATTGTAATACTTAGCACACACCATCTATTATCTAATATATAAAACTAGTATTATCTAGTATTTAAAACATTAGAGAAATAAGTGATGAGGCAGCATAAATTAATTGATGGTTTCTCCACAATTGCGCAATTCAGAGCTCCAGAGTCTGTTGTTAATTGCTAGAACACAGAAGTTAATTATAGATGATATTGGCGCAAATAAGTTATTGATGCAAAAAGGGAGGAAATTTCTTCAGACAATTCATTCAACTATATATTTAATCCTGTTTTTATTTAGGCTTCTAGGGGCTAGCAACCAGGTGGTACCATCTCTTTTTCCAAAGTCCAGCAGGGGAGCCTTTTGGGTGCAGGTGGAGAAATCAGATGAAACCCCAGATTTAATGAATCATATCCACGGGAGGGTTAAAATAAATAATGTTACCAACCGCCCTCCAACTTCCAGGGCAAAAGATAAAGTCACTTCACAAAAATAATCCTTTAACTCCGGCTTCTATCCTCACACTTCCCTCACACTTCTGCCCCACTGCGATATGGAGTATACTGTTATGCCACAGGCAGGCTGGAGCTTAGCTCCTCTCACCACTCCCGTCTGCTCTGAAAGGTCCAGCATCCCACGGCATCCCACGTGGATCCCAGTTCCCCGACCTTCTCCTATTCGCCGTCAGATCCACTCTGCTTCATGTGCCCACAGTGCCTCGCCTTCAACGTGGGTCGCGCCGGCCTGCTCCCACAGCTCTCAAGGGATCCTAACAGCAGCCTCCTCACTCACAACCTTCCCCCACACAGCCACCTCCTAGCACAGATGGCTCCAAACTCAGGTACAAAAAGGGATCATCACTCCAGCTGGCTGTGCCGGGTGGTTTAGAGCGGCACCTCGCATGCGCATCGGCACACATGCTCCTCCCCCTTCCTCTTGGCACCTTTAACTTAATATTTAGTTGCACACCCTTTGGAAAAAATTACTGAAATCAGTTGCTTCCTATAACCATCAATAAGCTTCTTACACCTCTCAGCCGGAATGTTGGAACACTCTTCTTTTGCAAACTGCTCAAGGTCTCTCTTATTGGAAGGACGCCTTTTGCCAACAGCAATTTTAAGATCTCTTCAAAGGTGTTCAATAGTATTTAGATCTGGAGTCATTGCTGGCCACGTCAGAACTCTCCAGCGCTTTGTTGCCATCCATTTCTTGGTGCTTTTTGATGTATGCTGGAAGACCCAAGATCTCGGACGCAAACCCAGCTTTATGACACTGGGCTGTACAGTCTGACACAAAATCCATTGGTAATCCTCAGATTTCATGATGCCTTGCACACATTCAAGGCACCCAGTGCCAGAGGCAGCAAAACAACCCCAAAACATCATTGAACCTCCACCATATTTTACCATGTTCTTTTCTTTGTAGGCCTCATTTCATTTTTGGTAAACAGTAGAATGATGTGCTTTACCAAAAAGCTCTATCTTGGTCTCATCTGTCCACAAGACGTTTTCCCAGAAGGATTTTGGCTTACTCAAGTTCATTTTGGCAAAATGTAGTCATGCTTTTTAATGTCTGTATCAGCAGTGGGGTCCTCATGGGTCTTGTGCCATAGCAAATAATTTCATTAAAATGTCGACGGATAGTTTGCGATGACACTGATGCTCCCTGAGCCTGCAAGACAGCTTGAATATCTTTGGAACTTGTTTGGGGCTGCTTATCCACCATCCGGACTATCCTGCGTTAACACCTTTCATCAATTTTTCTCTTCCGTCCATGCCCAGGAAGATTAGCTACAGTGCCATGGGTTGCAAACTGTGGACAAAGGCACTGTGGACAAAGGCACATTTAGATCTCTGGAGATGGACTTGTAACCTTGAGATTTTTGATATTTTTCCACAATTTTGGTTCTCAAGTCCTCAGACAGTTCTTCCTTTCTGTTGTCTTAGTGTCACTATGCTTAGTGTGGCTCACACAGATATACAATGCAAAGACTAAGAGAACTTCTCTCCTTTTTAGCTGCTTTCAGGTGGGATTTTTATATTGCCCACACCTGTTACTTGCCCCAGGTGAGTTTAAAGGAGCATCACATGCTTGAAACAATCTTATTTTTCCAGAATTTTGAAAGGGAGCAAATAATTTTGTCCATACCGTTTTTGGAGTTTGGTGTGACATTATGTCCAATTAGCTTTTTTTCCTCCCTTTTTTGGTTTAGTTCCAATACACACAAAGGGAATAAATATGTGTATAGCAAAACACGTGTTACTGCAACCCATTACTGTGAGAAATACTTAATTTTCTTGAAAACTTTCAGGGGTGCCAACATTTACGGCCATGACTGTATGTCCGGCATCTGGCATAGGTGAACGTGCATCAGTGGTCATCAGTTGTATGGCATCTGGCGTCCATTGTTTCTGGACACCGGACTGTCCCGCATCAACATTGAGACACTGGATGATTGTGAACTGTCCCATTCAAATGAATGAATTCAATTCTAGCATCAGTTTCCCTCCAGTACACGCCAGAGGGAAACTATACCGGACGCTGAACACAACCTTACTGAACCACTTACCCACCTACACACATTTTCCCACAGACCACGCATTCTCATTTTATGTGGCACTCCTTTGGTAAAATCTTGATATATAACATCCAGCATTTCACACACCCCGGTCCAGTATTGAGCTCGCCCCCTCAAAAAAAGCTGGTGAGGCTAGTTTGACAGGACTAATCCCTCATAAACCCATGGAATCATACATTTATTTTCATATAGCATCTGTTTATTTTCATTGAGGTAAGGTAATCTCATATAGCATCTGCCTTCCATGCTTTGCTGTGAACAATAGACCAGTGTTTTCTAACCAGGGTGCCTCCAGCTGTTGCAAAACTACAATTTACTGTAGAATGATCTCCTTCCCACCCAGCAGTCGCACCACCCATTGAAGCAGACAGACTGCTTTTAACGCCTGACTTGTGATGTACTATCTCGGGCCGTATTGCAATCTGGTAAAACCTGAGACAACACTCCTGTAGCATAGTCAAATAAAAAAAAGAAATCCTGGAATATCCCTTTAATACTCCCTCATTGCCTTCCTGTAGCTTAAATGCTTTTTGTCATTTATTATTGCCCCCTGTATAATTTTTATTCATCCACAAGGGTTTTCTACTGTTCCTGACCTTTTTATTTCCATAAGTTTTGTACTGCTCACAGTGAGAATATAAGATTTGTTTGACCACAACTTTCACTGGTCCACCCACCACAGCCTGTTGTCCACTGGCTACAACATCCACTAGTCCACCACCCTTGCTGCTGCTATAACCAGCTAGTAGATACTGTCTGGGCTAAGTTTTCATTATTTTGGAACACCAATCCTGTTGCAACTCCTAAAAGGAAACACTTGAAAAAAAGCCATTGCATCTTCACTTGCCAGCCCCAAAACCTATTCCTTCTCACAAATGGGGTAAATTTTTGGAACGCTTGGAAAAGCCATTGCACCAATAAAAAAAGAGATGTTTTGTGCACCTGTAGTTTAATGTTAAAAATCTTACAACATCTCAAAGTGCAATGTGTTTTTGTAAAAAGCTCTTGGTTACCATGGGGTTAGCACATGTCGCTGTAACTTAAATGGGCACTGTCAGATACAAAAACTTTTTAAATGTTGTAAAGCATGTATAAACAATAGGTTTTGCAATTTCTTTCTGTAAACCAAACTTTTTTTTAAATAGTTCTGCGAGCCTGTCGAACTGCCAACAATTTTAAAATATAAGATGAGTAGAGTTGAGCTTTTTCAATGTGATTATGTTGTTTTCATCACAGTACAGTATATAATTTTTGAGGTCATCTTTACTACATTGTATTAACACTGTATCTGTTTTCACTCAATGGGTTTTTACCAATTTTTAAAATGTTGGTTCATTGGAGAGATATGGCCAAAAGAGCAAATAAGTGCTATAGTGCACTCGCCGGGCTTTCCCTAGCCCTATCGGATGTCCATTTGATATTTGCATCAAACCCTCTTTCATAGGAAGGGATGCCGCTGCCCAATCTTACAAGAGATCCCACTAGGCAATGTGCTTAGGGCGATAATAGTTAACATTTAGTTTTTTGTGATACAAAAAACAAGCGTGTCGCCGTACCAGTGCACCAAAGCAGTTAATTTGCATTTTTTTCTACAATATATCTGCAATGGAATAACATTTAAAAAGGGGTAATATTAATCAGTGTCATCCGCACACGCTATTAGCCTGTTAATTCGGATGATGTTGCTGTCAGATTCCCTTCGAAGATCTTTTACAAAACAAACATTTCTCCAACTACTTTTTTTTAGGAATTGATAATCCTATATTTTCAACTGATGACGAGCAAAATACATCAATGAACTTTACACCATGGCTGTACAACGAAGATGCTGTAGTCCCATCCCAAAGGGCACGAGTACAGATCCCTTATTCTCCAAGCAACATTAAGAGGTTGACTCCTTTGCGTGTCAGCAGTAGATCAATTGATTCCTTTCTGATAAATGATGGAATGGAGGAGCAACCTAGATTTTTCCTTCCAGAGACTACAAACATGTAAAAAGACACAAGGTAATACTTTAGAACATTTCTAATCCATTTCATCCATGTTTAAAGTTACAGTAAACCACAAGTACAAGTATTTTTATTCTCTTAATGTATACAAAATAAAACATCAGGCTAGAAATACATTTACATTTTGTATATAACATCCTTAAACCCATTTGAAAGCACTATACATTTACAGTGCTGGAGTGATAGAATTGTATGCCCATGCCACCTGCATTGTGTGCCTGGCACTTCGATGGAGCTAACTCTGATCCTTGCTGTTTACCTTTTTGATAGTCCTCTGTTCTTTCTGTTGGACCCATAGACAGGGTATGGTTGATTGCTGCTTCATTTCAAAATTCTTCCCAGTGGAGAGGAAAGGGGGGGTTGATGATCTCCCTCTTCCCATCGGTTATACCTCTAGCTGTATAGCCAAGCATTTTACTGGCTTTCCATACTGCTGACTCATTTTGAAGCTATCAGAAATCATTAGCAAACATCGAACTGCTAATACAACGCTCAAACAGAGGATTCCTTCTCTCCAAGTGCATTATTGTACCTTTGGAAGCATTGAGAAGGAGATCGAGATATGAGGTCGGGATAGGAGGACGGGATTGGAGAACGAGATAGGAGGAGAGGATAGGAGGATGGGATAGGAGGTCGAGATAGGAGGTCGGGATATGGGGTCGAGATAGGAGGTCGGAATATGGGGTTGGGATATGACAACAATATATGAGGACGGGATATGAAGTCAAAAGCTTCCTCTGTTGATTTTCCTCCACAACAAGGATTAGGAAGGAAAAACCGGGCAATGCTGGGTACTCAGCTAGTAGAATGTATAATAACAGAAGCACTGCTAACCACCAACTTTTTTGGAGACGTCACTGGAGTGAAAGCATAATGTTTATACTAGACACTTCTTGTCCTGATTATAACTACTGTAACAATCTTTGACCTTTCTATAGATTGTCATAGTATCATTAGTTTGGAATTATCTTCTCACTAAAGACATAATTATTTTTAATTATCGTAATTGTGAAAGATGTGTGTATATATGTTGTGTTGATTTTTGTTGTTTTGTTTTTTACATACAGATTAATTCTGGCCTCCTTTGCGTTCCTGAAATGAAAGAGAAAAAAAACTGTCTAGAAATTAAGGACTAACATGGAAATTGATACTAATACCAAACTGAAAAAGAAATGGGAAATTTGTTTGTACTTGTCTGTTAATAGAAAGTTACTTAAAATAACTATGTACATTTAATTCTGATCAATGGCAGAAACTACCCATGCTACGGTTATTGTTATTGCAATGCTTAGTGTAATAAATTAAACAAAATACATTTTTAAAACTTATATAGAAGTTGTGAACATTTGGTACAATGGGGGACATTTATCATTATCAGTGTATTATAGAGGTATTTTTACCACTTTCTGCTGTGTGTATTCCCCATGCTGCTGCTCTGAATTTAAAAACCGGGCGCATGCGTTTCTGTAAATCTTGCACAATCATAAAAAATCCCCTCATCCCTTCTCCATAGCTCTGATACGTACGTGTCCCCTGAGCTGGTGTATATTCGCGCATAAAAAGGCCAGTTGCACATTATTTGTGCGCTGAAACAGAAAGTCTGCAGTTAATAAATCGCTGTCCATGGGAAAAAGAGCTCAAGGCACACCTGTATGGACATCGGAATGAAAAGATCCACCAAACTAATGCACAGAAAAAGCGCAAATATGACCACTGCGCAAATTTGCAGAGAAAAATACACAGAAAAATCATCTACAACCAATGATGAATTCCCCAACATTGAATCAGTCAGAAAAATTACCTACTTGCAAATTTGCAGTCGTCAGATATGTATAATATATGTTTTTGGTAGGGGAAAATCCCCATACCAAACCTCCTGCTCTGGACAGTTCCTGATATGGACAGAGGTGTCAGCAGAGAGCACTGTTGTCAAACTGAAAATAACTACACAACTTTCTCTACAGCATACAGCAACTGATAAGTACTGGAAGGATTAAGATATTTAAATAAATGTAATTTACAAATCTGTTTAACTTTCTGGCACCAGTTGATTTGAAAACTTTTTTTTTCCACCGGAGTACCCCTTTAAACAAATCATTACTCACATTCGTAAGGTCTAGTTCAACATAATCCTAAATTGGATTAATGTAGTTAAAACAATATAATTCAACTTTAAGTTATTTGTTATTACAAATGACCTTGTCTTTTGCATTTAGGCTCTTCCTGTGATGGAAATAAAATTAGGTCTGCTGATCTTATAGATATATTACTAGTGTACAGATGTAGCCATGATCAACCCCTTAAAGACAATGGACGTGATTGTAAATCCTGGTAATTAATGCACCAGGACATCCATTGATGTCCTGTACATAAAGTAACTGCAGGAGCTGCGATTTCTTTATGCACGGTGAGTCTCGGCTGCTGCCTGACATTAACCCTTCAGATACCGTGATCCATACTGATCACGGCATCTGAAGCACAACTGTGGCCGACACGCCCTCTTCATGTAACTGTGGCAGAACCAGAGACACAGCTTTCGGTTCTCTCCGGGTCTGCCACAGCGATACATGGAGGAGGCGTGTTGGACACAGCCTTGTGCCACAGTCGACACACCTCATTCATGCTCAAAACAGAGGGTGCAATGCAGGAGATGGCGGGTGGTCCCAGTGGTCGGGCTCCCCGCGTTCTGACACTTATCCCCTGTCCTGCGGATAGGGGATACATTTTTAGATACAGCATTTAAAAAATGACACTGACAATTCAATGTGCTCAAAGAAACTTTATTATAGATATGCAAAAATAAGTAAAATTATTAAATATTGTATTTATCTTCTTGCAATGTTTACTAGGTAGAAAAATTTTATAGAAAATAATTATTATTGTGAGTTTCAGTAGTTTAAAAAATTGTTATCCAGTTATTTTTTTTTATGAAGATCAAACGAACTGCTGCCTGTTAAGATATACTTTGAAAAAAAATATATTGACATTATCTTTTAATTTTGTTGTAAAAATAAATGTATTCATATTCATTAAACAATCTTATAACTAAGTTTAAAGTGTTCCCTGGTTGCTGGTTTTGTTTTTAATGGGATATTTTAATACGGCTATATGTGAGGGAAGATATTTGTGATTAATATGATATTGCAGATATTGCATCATAGGTATAAATATATTGAGAAACATACCATATTTATCAGCATATAAAACACATTTTTTGAGCAAAAATTTTTATGCCTAAAGTCTGTCTGCGTGTTATGGGCCGATAAACTATTTCTGGCTCCGCATAAGCTGCTGCGGTTCAATGATTTATATCGGTCACCGCCGGAGTGTGCAGGAGCGGTAAATATGAAAGCTGGGGGTTTAGGGAATTGGGCAGTGGCGGCGGGACTCTGACCCCGCAGAAGCTGCAGCAGTTACATGATTTAAATTGGCCGCTTTAAATCATTGAACTGCAGCGGCTTTTGCGGGGCCAGAGTTTATCGGGGTATAACACACACTTACACGCACCCTCATTTTAACAAGGATATTTGGGTAAAAAAAACTATTTCCTTGGAAAAATGAGGGTGCAAGTTATAGGCCGGTGCGTGGCATACCATGATAAATACCTTAATTAAATACTGGGTTTGATATAAGCTGCCAAACATAATGGAAACAGCATCGATTATTGAGGCAAATAAGGCAGTTATTATGGGGGACTTTATCCTGATATAAACTGGATAACTTTTGTGAGACTTTTGCTTTTGATCATATTTGAAAGTGAACCACCATGCAGTGCTTTAGACTAGTTTTATGCAGTGGGCACTGATTCATTTTGAGGAAGATATATCAAAACCTGTGCAGAGGAAAAGTTGCCCATAGCAACCAATCAGATCACTTCTTCCATGTGCACAATGAAAGAAGCGATCTGATTGGTTGCTATGGGCAACTAGGCAACTTTTCCTTTGCACAGGCTTTAATAAATCTCCCCCTATCTGTGACTTTTCTAAGAAAGTTGCAAAAAAAGTCGCAGCAGCCTTCTTTTAGATACAAACCCACACTCATTTACTTCAGCCCTGTAAAGCAGTCTAAAGGGGTACCATGGGTGTAGGAGCCAGTAAATTCATCAGGTGGCATGCGACTTTTGATTAATTTGGTGCAGGAATGTAACATCAAACGCGACTTTTCTGCTCTAAAATAGTACACATACTAGACAACAATTGATTAATTCCCCTCATAATCACCATATATATTGCCACCATACTATTACTGACCAAATCCTGAATACTGAGATCAATATTACCAATAATATCAGTATACATGGAACAAATTATACCACCACACAAAGACTATGTGGTGGTATAATTTACCACCATACTGAGTAAAATCCACTACATACATATACAGACTAACTACATATACAGACTAACAATACCGATAATACCAGAATATAAATAATACCAGGACCAAATAATACTGGGTCATCAGGAACACACTTTACATCAGTGGTTCTCATCCTTTTTTGCCTGAGAACCCCTTGACAGCCAACTCCCAAAATATTGTACCTCCATATTAGAGACATTTTGTAATGATTAGTATAATTCACATGCTTTACTTTCCTCTATAACAGGCCGCCCTGTTACTCTCCCTATCTCCTCAGTCCCCCGATTTACAGATGACGTCTTCTCTAACAGGAGTTGTTTTCTTTTCTTCACTATCTGGCCTAGACTGCCATAAAGATTTCTCCCATGCAAAACTTCTCCACAGAACCAGTGAAGCAAACATTTTAGGCTTCTTTCTGCAGTACAACACCCACCTATTTACAAACTCCCCATGTCTATTACACACAGTAACAGTACCCGCTTTGCATCCCCATAAAGTTGTTAGGCCCCCTCTGTGCCCCAAATATAGCTGTAGGCCCCCAAACTGCCCCCATATACAGTTGAAGGCCACCATACTGTCCCGCTTTGGTGCTCCACTGCTCCTCTGTTCTGGGGATCTATTGCTATGGCTCATAGCAGTAGGTCCCCGGTCTGCAGGGGCAGTGGAGCAACAAAGCTGATGGTAGTTACTGCCCACAGCAGCCCAATGCCCGCGCTTCCCCTTTGCTGTCCTCCTGCTGGGCTCCTTGGTGCAGTGATGTCAGCCTACCATTTCTTTCAAAGTGGTCCAGACCAGTGACCAGTGGATGTGGCTGCCATTACTGATTTTTTTTCAAGTACCCCCTGGAGAACTGCTAAGTACCCCTGGGGATACTTGTACCCCAGGTTGAGAACCACTGCTTTACATCACACAGTGACTGAAGTAGAGGCCAGCTGTACACAGAAAAGCAGTAGAAGCCAGCACTGGATAAATCTAGTGCTTCTTTCAAAAGAAGCGCATTATTCTGTGCGAAACTGGGAGACCTTTAATTCTGCAGTGAGTTCAGGAGGCTTTTGTTTCTGCTGTTATAATATTGCCTGAGAAACACAGTAGGCAGCTATGTTGCACGTTAACAAAACCCCAACTCATGTAATCTGTTTACTACTGAAACAACCCCTCTCCTCATGTCATTACCTTACTACTGTGGTGACACACTGTAACAAACCTCCCCCTCATGTAATCTCCTTACTACTGTGGTAGAGGTCACAGCCAGGGCTGGTGCAAGGATTTTTGCCACCGTAGGAAAACAAATTTGAAACAAACCTCCTTCTCATGTCATTACCTCACTACTGTGGAAACACACTGAAACAAACCCCCTCCTCATGTCATTACCTTACTAATGTGGTGACACACTGAAACAAACCCCCTCCTCATGTCATTACCTTACTAATGTGGTGACACACTGAAACAAACCCCCTCCTCATGTCATTACCTTACTAATGTGGTGACACACTGAAACAAACCCCCTCCTCATGTCATTACCTTACTACTGAGGTGACATGCAACCTCCACTCTAGCTCAGCTCAGCCCCGCCCCCTCCACAGTATCACACAGGTCCTTTAACCATCATTTCTTCTACTCTGCACAGCTCGATTCCGCCCCCAAAACTGATCACATGATGGTGACATCATCACACGTCCTATACTACCAGCATGTAAGCCGGCTGGGAAGAGTGCGGAGGGAGGGGGTAATGTGACAGTGGTGCGTTCCTGGCAGCAGTTAGCCAGATAGAGGAGCATGTCGCCGCCAGTGTTATCATAGCAGTGGCGGATCCGGGGGGGGGGGGCACTGAGATTGTTGCCCCTCCTGTACTATAGCATGGTGGAGCAGGAGCTGTCCCGCTCCACCATTCCCTCACATTTCTCACATGCTGCTCCATTCTTGCAGTGTCAGCCGTGGGGACGCCATCCACGGCAGGCCGGCACAATGACGTCACATCATCGCACCGTCACCCGGAGATAAAGTCCCCGTGGCTCTCACACTGCAAGAACAGAGCAGCGTGTGAGAAAGGTGACAGCTGGAGAGAGCTACTCGCATGCACAGAAAAGGGCAAATTATAAGTGAGGAGTATTATTTATCAATGATATAGAGGATGGCATTTACAGCTGTTTCTATCTTTGCAGATGACACCAAGCTTTGTAGCACGGTACAGTCTATAGAGGATGTGTATAGGTTACAAGATGACTTGGATAGACTAAGTGTCTGGGCATCCACTTGGCAAATGAGGTTCAATGTGGATAAATGTAAAGTTATGCATCTGGGTACTAATAACCTGCATGCATCGTATGTCTTAGGGGGGATTAAACTGGCAGAGTCACTGGTAGAGAAGGATCTGGGTGTACTTGTAGATCACAGACTTCAGAATAGCATGCAATGTCAGGCTGCTGCTTCTAAAGCCAGCAGGATATTGTCATGTATAAAAAGAGGCATGGACTCGAGGGACAGGGACATAATACTCCCCCTTTATAAAGCATTGGTACGGCCTCACCTGGAATATGCTGTTCAGTTTTGGTCGCCTGTTCATAAAAGGGACACTGTGGAGTTGGAAAGGGTGCAGAGACGCGCGACTAAACTAATATGGGGCATGGAACATCTTAGTTATGAGGAGCGATTAAAGGAGTTACAATTGTTTAGTCTTGAGAAGAGACGTTTAAGGGGGGATATGATAAATGTATATAAGTATATAAATGGCCCATACAAAAAATATGGAGAAAAACTGTTCCAGGTTAAAGGACGAGGGGGCACTCCCTCCGTCTGGAGAAGAAAAGGTTTAGTCTCAAGGGGCGACACGCCTTCTTTACCATAAGAACTGTGAACTTATGGAACAGTCTACCTCATGAACTGGTCACAGCAGGAAAAATTTACAGCTTTAAAACAGGGTTAGATACATTCCTGGAACAAAATAACATTAATTCTTATGAAGAAATATAAAATCCCATCTCTTCCCCAATATCGCGCCACACCCCTACCCTTCAATTCCCTGGTTGAACTTGATGGACGTATGTCTTTTTTCAACCATACTAACTATGCAACTATGTAACAGGGGGGCATTATAAGTCAGGGGCCCATGTCAGGGGGGAATTATATGTGAGGGGCACAGGACAGGTGGCATTATATGTGGGGGGCACAGGACAGAAGATATTATATGTGGGGGGCACAGGACAGAGGGTATTATATATGAGGGGCACATGACGGGGGCTTTATAAGTGAGGGGCACATGTCAGGGGGCATTATATGTGGGGGCACTTGACAGGCCCCCCCCTGTCATGTGCCCATATAAAGCACATATAATGCCCCCCCTGACATTTGTCCCTCACTTATAATGCCCCCTGTCATGTGCCCCTCACATATAAGGCCCCCTGACATGTGCCCCTGACTTAAAATGCCCACTGTCATGTGCCCCTGACTTAATGCCCCCTGTCCTGTGCCCCTCATATATAATGCCCCATATCCTGTGCCCCTCACAGGGACAGGGAGCATTATATGTGAGAGGCACAGGACATGGGGCATTATATGTGAGGGGCACAGGACAGGGGCCCCCCTGTCATGTGCCCATATAATGCACATATAATGCCCCCCTGACACTTGCCCCTTACTTATAATGCCCCTTGTCCTGTGCTCCTAATCATATATAATACCCCCTGTCCTGTGCCGCTCACAAATAATGCCCTCCTGACACTTGCGCCTTGCTTTAATGCCCCCCTGTCATGTGCCCCTCAAATATAATGCCCCCCTGACATGTGCCCTTGACTTA
The DNA here is from genome assembly GCF_029499605.1 of Hyla sarda. Taxonomy (NCBI): domain Eukaryota; kingdom Metazoa; phylum Chordata; class Amphibia; order Anura; family Hylidae; genus Hyla; species Hyla sarda. Next base: position 115,429,556 of record NC_079193.1, on the reverse strand, counting down.
TAATGCCCCCATGTCAAGTACCCCTCACTTATAATACCCCCTGTCCTGTGCCCCTCACATATATTGCCCCATGTCCTGTGCGCCTCACATATAACGCCCCCTGTGGGGGCAGGACAGGGGGCATATGTGAGGGGAACATGATGGGGGCATTTTATGTGAAGGGCACAGCACAGGGGGCATTATATGTGAAGGGCACAGCACAGGGGGCATTTCATGCAAGGGGCACAGGACAGAGGGCATTATTATTATGTGGGGGGAACAGGAAGTGTTATAATTATTATATGTGGGAGCACAGGATGGGGCCTTATTAGCATATATGTGGGGCATTTCAGAGGTATAGGCCGGCATTTATCATTGTAGGTGTAAGGTGAAGCATTTTTCTACACTTTTTTTTTTTTTTGTGTACTGGTAATGTGTAGGAGCACCAAATTTATTTACAGGTAGCCGGATCATTTGATACATTTTGTGCAGGTCACATTTTCTAAAATGTCACTCTTCACATACACCAAAAGTCTGGGCAGGTGTAGTTTTAGAGACTTTTTGGTGGTTTTGCGCCTTTTACACAAAAAGGCGCAGTTCATAAAACTCTTCCATATCATGTGTATTGCCAAGTTCAGTGGATTACAACTCAAAATCAGCAGAAATGTGTAAACCAAAAGGCGCAAAGAAGACGCAAATAAGCCCTGCTTGCGCCTTTTTTGCACCTTTTTTAGACACAAAAAACTGTCTAAAGAGAATGATACATGTCCGCCATGGTGTATATTATAAATAATTTTTGGGGTAGTATGGTTTTTATGGGCCACAATACATAACGGTATTATATTCATAGAGTGCATGGCAAAGTTATATTCAGAGAGCACAGTATGAGGTAGTATTATATTCAGAGGGTACAGTGTGTGGTAGTATTATATTCAGAGGGTACAGTGTGTTGTAATATATTCAGAGGGTTCAGTGTGTAGTAGTATTATATTCAGAGGTTACGGTGTGTAGCGGTTTTATATACAGAGGGTATGGTGTGTGGCGGTATTCTATTCAGAGGGTACAGTGTGTTGTAGGATTTTCAGAGTGTGTACAGTGTGTCTGAATTATATTCAGATGGTGTGTGCCAGTATTATATTCAAAGGATACGGTGTTTGGCAGTATTATAATAATTATTGTTTTCATATAGAGGATCAGAATCCGCTGACATAGGGAGGAGCCATCTGGGCATCAAGTTCTGCTGAGCGAACATTTAGCTAGAACAAGTCCTGGCGGTATATTCCATCTGAATTACAAAAGGTATGACTATAGAGAAGATGTCACTTATAGTCACTGATATTATTCTCCTTATTATGTCCTATCAGAGCTGTAGTCACTTGTAAGTTCTGCAGTAACGATGGGTGAAACAACTATTAGGTCCTATATCCCTTAAAGGGGTACTCCAGTGGAAAACATTTTTTTTTTATCAACTGGTGCCAGAAAGTTAAACAGATTTGTAAATTACTTCTATTAAAAAGATCTTTACCCTCCCATTACTTTTTAGCAGCTGTATGCTACAGAGGAAATTCTTTTTTGTCTTGTCCACAGTGCTCTGTGCTGACACCTCTGTCCGTATCAGGAACTGTCCAGAGCAGCATAGGTTTGCAATGGGGATGTTCTCCAGCTCTGGACAGTTCCTGATATGGGTATCAGGTGTCAGCATAGAGCACTGTGGACAAGACAAAAAAGAAATTCAAAAAGAAAATAATTTTGTCTGTAGCATACAGCTGCTAAAAAGTACTGGAAGAGTAAAGATTATTTAATAGAATTCATTTACAAATCTGTTTAATATTCTGGCACCAGTTGATTTAAAAAAATAATAATAATTCCACCGGAGTACCCCTTTAAACAAGATTAGAACTGTATGATACATTTAATAATATTGTAAGTACCTTAAGCAACACCTTATTTTCTGTCCGCCAACACAAAATACTCTAATAGTGCCCCTCCGCCCCTCCCGAGACTAGACTCTGGATCCGCCCCTGTATCATAGGGCTTACTAAAAAAAAAAAAAAACTGCAGCTTTGGATTGCGCACTCATTAAGGGCGCGCTGTAGGCAGCCACCTTATTTATCTATAGCGTTCGCCGGGCATGGTCACAGCCTGCTTTGAACTATGTGCGCACGCAGTTCAGAGGATCTGTGAGTGACTGGCTACGGATGCTCCCTTGGTCAAATGGACTCAAGGAGCATCTGTTACAGCAAAATCTACGGGTAGAACTGGGGGGATTCCCCCATGCTAGAGGGGTACTCTAGGGGAAACGTGGCTGCCGATAACAGCACAAACATCATCAAAGGTGGCATAATACATACACTATCCCTGTTTGGCCATGTGCTAAATCTTGTTGTGAAACATTTCTTAAACACTTGTGCAGATCTCATGCATGTGCTGGATATGTGCAGGAGAGTGTGCTTTCAGTGATTCCTATGCTTTCAAACATGCCTTCCTTGACCTACAGCGCCAAAATGGTCTACCTCAACAACGACTGATGTATGATGTTTCAACGTGATATAACTTAACATTGCATTTGTTGGACAGCATGAACCAGCAGCGCAAAGTGGTGACCGACTTCCTCATGCAGCTGAAGGATGCATTTTCCAGCCAGTGTGACTTTCAACTGAGGGAGTGGCAGCTAATCAGGGACACCTGTCGCTTTCTCAGGCCTTTCGAGGAGACTACCAGGTTTGTCAGCAAGGAGAACAACGGAATCAGCGATGTAATGCCGCTGATATTCCTTTTACAGCAAACGTTGAAGGTGATGATTAAAGAAGGAGGGATGGAGGAGAGTTCCTATCTGGCTGGCAGCAGTAAGAATGTTCTCTTTGAGGAGGAGGACTTGAATGAGAAGATAGTGAAAGAGGGACCTAAGGAGGAGGATTTGGTGATGGACTCTTAAGAAGGGATATGGGACCAGAACCTTTCGCAATGCGACACTGATGAAGAGGAGGACAATGACCAAGCTTGGCAATATGGGATGTAGGTGGAACAAACTGTGCCCTCAGAAAATCTGTGAAGGAAAGAAGTGACTACTGGATAGCAACACTTTTAGACACTCGATATAAAGCCAAAATGGGGGAATTTTTCTCACCTTCTGAAAAGGAAGCTAAATTGGGGTTCTATAAAGAGAAGCTACACAGCCAGTTTGCCATGGTTTTCCAGCACCAAACATCTGCCGGGGAAGGGTTCAATCTTTGCTCTCTGCTGAGTGAACGCTTCACTCACTTTGCCAGCACTACCCCTGCAAAAGAGAGGAGCAGTAGCAGCAGCAGCACCATCTTCACGCTGGAGCACATGATGACGAAGTTCCTGCATCCAGCATTCTCCCCTGGCATCAGTCATCATCACAGGGATGTGAACCATCACCTCAACAACCAAGTTAAGGCCAACCTCAGCAGTGCCCCTTCTCTGACAGACACAATTATGGACATTTATCAACGGGTTTAGTAAGGTTTTCTTTACTATAATTGTCGCAAAATTGTTGCAACTGCGACTACGCGATTTTTCATGCGACATTTTGACTGGAAAGCAAGAAAAGCAAGTTTTCCAAAACTTAACTACGTAGTAATAATTTTAAAATGGACTACGGGTAGTCAGGTATTTATTAACTGCGACAGTCGCAACTGCGCAAGAAAAAGTTGCAACAGGGTTAAAAATTGACTAAATTTACTCCAGCTCAAACATGGAGCAGAAAAAGCTACTACCAAAGTAAAAAAGGAAAAATTGTTTACGTGAAAGAAAATTATCAACAGACTGAAACCAGTTGATAAATAAGTCACACATAAGCCAAAAAAAAAGTAAGGAAAAAATTACTAAAAAATAAAGAATACATAAGCAAACATTGATAAATGTCCCTCAATGAGCCCAAACCCCATGGACTTCTGGGTCAACAGATTAGCCATTGGGCAGAACTTGCCCTGTTTGCTCTGGGTGTTCTGTCTTGTCCGTCCTCTAGTATCACTTCAATGATAGTTTTCAGCGCAGCAGGCAGATTTGGCCTCCCAAAGGGAAGAAACTGTAAGCAAGCAATGTGGAAAAACTGGCATACACAAAAATGAATCAGGGATGGATTGGTGAGGACTTTAAACTTTTCTGCCAGATGCCACTGATTAGACACTACTACCTCCACCACTCCTGCTGTACACTGACTACTAGTAACACCAGTCCGCTATGGAAGAGTCCAGATAGAAATGGCTCGTTGGTACCCAGGCAACAAGAACATTTGCTGTCCACCAACCCTAACTCTCTAAGGTATCGCCAACTAGATAAGAAGAACATTAGTGCATGAAACACATAATAACGTGTTGTCAACACACAGACTTCACTAGCTGCTCACAGCATCTGAAGTATTAGAAGACTCATCAACCACCCATAATGCTATGGTGGCCTAAGCTCTACTTAGCAGCTCCATGGCTGGCTCCTGCGATTTTCCCCTTTGGCCTGCCTTCTGGCAGACCAGATAAGAAGATTGCAGAAAAAACTGAGCAGTGCTATGGTTATGCTTAGACCTGAGCAGTATTAACAATCAAGTGATTACTATAAATATGCCCTTTTGGGGATTGGAAAAAAAAATGTAAAATACATTTTCATAAATGTAAGTAAGCCCCGTCCTCCATTAAAAATTAAAATCCCCCCTCCTTTTTTCATTTATAATTTTACCATTTTTTCCTCCAACCCATAGTACCATAGGGGAATGGTCAAGTAAGGTTTTGGGTTCATACAACATATATTAATAATAGCATTTAAACACTCTCATTAGTCAAAATCAGGTCTATTCTTGATGCCTTACTGTAACAAGAAAATCTTGTCTATCTTTAACAGTCTTCATCACACAATAAAATTATCCCATATTTAAAGATTTTGAAATAGCTTCTCCTTAATGAATGCCACTAGTTTCAGGAGAACTTCCTAAAAAGGAAAAAATGTATTCTTTATATTACATCCCTGCCGTTTCAGCCTCTCTGATAAACTAAATTCTGACATTAAGCAGCATCCTATTTTGGATGAGTACTGTGACCCCCCAATAAATAACCTGAGTCAAACTCCTGCAAAGCCCATTCCCTTCTAACAAGACAGAGTTCCTTTAGTCATGTGAGTTTACAGACTATGTTTACCAAAGAAAAAATTGCATCTCTCATTTATTTTTATTTTTTTTAACCTTAAAGTAAACCTGTCAGCTTGCTCCCCCTGCACTAACCAGTGATACTGGCTGGTAGTGCAGTGGACGCTGATCAGTTTGATGCCTACCATGCCGGGATCCGCCCCGCCGTTTGGCAGAAATATTCAATTTTCTGTATATGCTAATTAGGTGCTAACTGCCACTCTGACATCAGCGCCGTTCATCCGCAGCAGTAATTAGCATATGCAAAAAATCAAAGATTTCTGCTCAACGGCAGGGCAGATCCAGGCATGGTAGGCATCAAACTAATCAGCGTCCCCCGCACTACCAGCCAGTACCGCTGGTTAGTGTGAGGGAGCAAGCTGACAGTTTTCCTGGTGGAAAACTTTTTTTTTTTTTTTAATCAACTGATGCCAGAAAGTTAAACAGAATTGTAAATTACTTCTATTAAAAAATCTTAATCCTTCCAGTACTTATTAACGGCTATATGCTAAAGAGGAAATTCTTTTCTTTTTGGATTTCTTTTCTGTCACGACATCAGTGCTCTCTGCTGACACCTCCAGAGCAGGAGAAAATTCCCATAGCAAACATATGCTGCTCTGGACAGTTCCTATAATGGACAGAAGTGTCAGCAGAGAGCACTGTGGTCATGACAAAAAAAAATCTTGAAAGTAAAGAATTTGTTCTGTAGTGTACAGCCAATAATAAGTACTGAAAGAATTAAGAATTTTTAATAGAAGTAATTTACAAATCTGTTTAACTTTCTGGCACCAGTCGATTAAAAACAAAAATTCCACCGGAGTATCCCTTTAATGTTTCCAAAATGTCAGAAATAATGCCAGAAAAAATTTCTGCTGCTTTTCCCTGCATTTTGGCATTTTCTTGACCTTTTTTTGCTGATTTGTGGAAACAGCCAATTTTGGACCCCGTGGCATTGTATATTTACTGCTCAGCCAGTATTTATAGTAAAAACAGCAATGTATATACATTGCTAATGTACTGTAAACCCTTGCTAGGCTGAGCATTATGCGCTGGCCCAGCAAGGAAAAAGTTAACTAGTGCTGCTGAGCACCCATCTACAGAGAAGACATCTACTTACCAACCTTGCTCCTGTCCCGGCCTGGTCCTGTGTAACCCTGCCCTGACATCATTAGAGGAGGAGATAATGCTGGCACAAAGGGTGGTGAATATGGGTCTTATTAGGCATTTTGTATAATGTAATTAAACCCTTTCTGGCAGTGTGTTTCCAAACAGGAAGCCTCCAGCCGTTGCTAAACCACAACTCCCATCATTCCCAAACAAATGGGGGCTCCAATTATTGTCTTTTTCTTTGCTTTTTGTTTCAGATCCAAGTTTCCTCTGGACTTTGTCAAATTCCGTGGACTACTACTTTTCTTTTTTATTATTATTTCAATAAAATGGTTAATGAGGGCATTTGGGGGAGTGTTTTTTGTAATAATTTTTTTTTCAATGTGTCATATTTGTTTACTTTACTTTTTAGGCTTAGTGGAAGCCATCTTATAGATGAAGTCCATTACTAAGCTGGGGCTTAATCTTAGCCCCGAAAACAGTTAGAGCTAACCCCCAATTATTACCCCATTACCCATGACCACAGGGGTACGGGAAGGAGCCGGCACCAACAGTGTCGAAGTGTCAAAATTGGCGCTCCTGTGCCTAGGCAGTAAAAGAATGATGTTATTTAGGCTGAAATCGTCAGGTTGTTGATGCATGGTTAGTATCTGGCTGAGAAGGAAAATATGGGAAGCACACAAATATGCAGTTTATAAAACAACAAAAATTTCTTTCTTTTTTTTTTTTCCACTGTGAATACTTGCTGAGCAGGTGACCCAAACGACCACAATGAATACCTCACAAAAGTATAACAATAACAATTCACAGTGGTATAGTACTAATAGTGCTAATATTATTCAATTTTTTTTTTTAAAGATTGAAATCTTCCTGATCTTCTTGACATAATGTCCTAAAGTCTACATATGAATCAATGACTTTGTTTTTTATATCCATAAAGTTTAATCAGTGATAATCATTAAACAAAATCTGTAATGTTTTATGTACGTTTTACATTATACGTTATACCATTTTCACACTAACTTCATGTAGAGGAGCAATGATTTATTGCTGTTAGAAATTACCCTTTATTTTCTAAAATTGAAACACTTTGTTACAGAAGTGTTTGGTACAAAGGGCTACACAAGATGTCTATTACAATCCAAACATCACACTTTACATATACATATGATGGAAATTTTATGCAAGAATCAAATTTGGGTTAGAACACTGTACAGAAAAAAGTCAACATCCTACTTGTAGTATATGACATACATTTAATTTAGTTGACATCACCCCACTGAATTGAAATGAAACTCATTCATAAAGATGCCAATATATAATTATACATAAAAAGCAACTGACCATAAAAAAACTCTGACTGTTTTATTATTTTATGGTCTCATTCTTTATTGTTGTTATGATAAAATGCTAAATTAAAATGAAAGCTGAATTTTTCTTGGGTACAATAAACACCATATTACAGAGAAATGTATGAGAGAGGGGGTTGTTTATCAAAAATGAAAAACTTAGTGAGAGAGATCTGAAATAGTACAGAAACTTTCCATAAAATGGCAGTGTAGTACAAAAAGTGAAGCTTTATTATCGCATCCAATTAGACACAGTTTTTAGAAATGTGAAAACAGTTTTCCTGGCTGCTATAGGCATCTGCTACAATTTGTGCCCACAAGATTTTATACATAAGGTCCACAGTATTTTGCTATTGATATCATTTATGATAATATTGAACTATTTTTTAAATGTACGGTAATTGTTAATTAGGTAATCTAATAAATAATTATTAAATTACTCTGTTAGATCAGGAGATAAAAGCCTAAAACCAAGGCATCAAAAAAGAAGTCCTGACACTTGTATCCCAAAATAAGGACTAAGTTTGTCTTGAGAATAATTACGGTAAGTGTGCTAGGACCTCACTCTTTGAAGTATCACCGTGACCAGTCATTGTGGTCTGTATGTCACACAGGACAGTTGCTGCTGTAAGCACTGGGCCCCCTCCATTGTTTTCTAGTGATCATGTCTGAATAGCTAAATCACATTAACATAAATTAGCTGTATTGTCAGGCTTTATAAGGATTCCATTGTACTAGCTTCCCTAAAGAATCAGTTGATCAGCAGAGGTCTGGAATGCCAAAACACAAACAAAACAAAAACTGCAAGAAAACATGAACAAATATAGTGTGCTATCCCCTTCATGCTCTGAAACTTCGCCATTAATTATGGTTCCTTTGATTGCATTCAATGTAAAGTTTAAGGAGCACATTTATAGTGTCATTTAGGGTCTGTTTTATAAGGTCACTGTTTTCGTGGAAAGGGATTTATCCATAGAGATTATCTTTTCAGTCTGGCCTGTCTAGACAATGGGGGAGATTTATCAAAACCTGTGCAAAGGTTGATCAGTTGCCCATAGCAACCAATTTCATTTTTAACAGGCCTTTTTCAAAAAGGAGAGACACAAGCTGTTTGGTTGCTATGGGCAACTGGTCAACTGGTCAACGTTTCCCCCAAAAAATCTTCCCCCATTGTTTCAGATGATCTGATTAAATTCAAAGTTTTAGTAAAGATGTGCTAATATGAATGAGTTGTTTTTTTCCTGGTGGTTTCAGGCATGTCGTTTTTCCAAAAAAATAAATAAATAAATAAATATGTCGTAGAGCATTTTAAGTAAGAAATGAGCTCAGACTTCATGACAATATAAAATGCTTGCTGATTTGCAATGCCTGCTTGTTTGTGGTGTCTTTTCTCACTTGAGCAGTGGGTTTTGGGCAGTGGCTGTTAGTGGCAGGCTGGGGAGCTTATAGCTCTGTCAGATTCTTCAATAGAAACCCATGAATCGCATGATCAAACAAATCATAAGTGTGTGTGCAGGAATCTTTATTTGTAAGGTTGAATCTGTAATTGTAAAGGCATTCATGATGCAGCCCAGCCTTAGAGGATTAGTTCCCATGGACACATACATGGGACCTGGGTGAAGCCATTCCACATACCTGGAGCTCTCTTCTACTAGAAATAATGGCTAAACTTTTTGGTCAGCTTTGTTTGGATATAAATATCTTGTATGCCTCTGAATAAAATATTGAGGTGCACTAGTGCCCAGATGGCAATCTACCTTTTTTCGTGGCTGTTTTCTAACACCATTATTTAAAAATGGTGTCACAAACTAAAAACCGCTCACAAACTAAAAAACATGACAAAGGACATATATTTATGTACTCTGCACACAAGGTGTATGAAGCACTCAATCGTGGTTTATACGGGTGAGTACTGGAGGCTCACAGCAATAGCAGAGCATCAGTGAGGTCGTCTTATTGGGACTTTTGCAGTAGAGTGGTCCTGAATAATTAAATTGGTGGCTGGAGGGCATCTTCTTAATGCCAATCACCATCCTTCTGCCTCAGGAATACTATGATGCAGCCAATAGTATTTATCAGTGTTATGCTATGGAACAGTACAAGCAAATGTTTGCAAAATAACAAAAGTTTTTATATAAAATGCCCTCCCCAAAAATATTTTCATTGCCTCTCCACTTTTTCCCATTTTATAATTATAAAAAATGCTGAAAACAAATTAACAAACATATTTGGTATCATCATGTGCGGAACTGTGTGAACTGTTAAAATATAATGTTTAATATTATAGTTGAATTGCGTAAATGTAAAAACATACTAAATTGCTGATTTTTGGTCACATTATATAGCAGACAAAAATGTATAAAAAGTGATCAAAAAGTCAAATCAAAACAAAAAAGATATGGGTAAAAATGACAAATCGTGGCACAAACAATGAGCCCTCACACAGCACGCATATAGAAAAATAAGAAAGTTATAGGAATTGTCTTATTAGAATATGGCGATTTTAAGCATACATATTTTCTTAGAAAAAGTTAATATTTTAAAAGTAGTAAAATGAAACAAAAGCTATATAAACTGGATAACATGTTAACCTACAAAATAAAGATAACATAATTTTTACTGTAAAGTGAACTGTGTAGAAATCAAACCCATGAATATTTACTAAATTGCAGTGTTTTGTTTTAATTTTACCCCACAATTTTTTTAAATTTCACTTTCGATTTTGTGGTCAAATTAGTGATGTCATTAGTGATGTCAAGTACAATTGATGTCAAGAAAGCCCTGTAGATGAAAGGGTTATAGCTTTTAGAAGGTGAGGAGCTAAATTGAAAATTGCTAAAGGGGTTTTAAAGGAGTTTCAAAATAAACAACGTTAAAAACCTAATCCAGGAGGAAAAAAACAAAGCTGTTATCTTCAAAAAACAACACCACACCTGACCTAAGGTTGTCTGTGGTATTACAACTTCCCTTCAATGGAACTGAGCTGCTCTACCACATACAATCTGAGGAGAGGTGCTGTTTCTAATCATTGAAATGAATTCTGGAGACACAATGAATAATGGATATGTTGCAGCTGATTTTTCTTTTTTGCTAGTGAAAAAGTCCATGGCAGTGGGGCAGCCGTTTCCCTGCCCATCTTACACTTAGCTCTATTTATTTTTATTGAGTTTTTGTCCTGAAAATATTTTTTTTCCTCCACTCCTTTTAAGAGGCATAACTCTTTTATTTTTCCACCTACAGACACAATTGGTCATACAAAAAAAATTGGTATGCATATAATTGACCTTTTGACCCCTATAACTATTCTTTTTCTGTATACAAGGATGTTTGAGGGCTCATTTTTTTGAGTTGTGATCTGCTGATCTGGGACTTTTGATGGGACTTTTTTCTGATACATAATGTGATTAAAAATCAGTATTCACTGCCCATCTTATACTTGTTTGGTAATTGTTCTTATGTTTACACTGTTAAAGGGGTTCTCCGGTGCAAACACATATTTTCCCCTATCCAAAGGATAGGGGATAAAATGCCTGATCGGGGGAGTCCCGCCGCTGGGGACCCCCGGGATCATGCACGCGGCACCCCGTATGTAATCAGTCCCCAAGCGTGTTCGCTCCGGGTCTGATTACAGGCGACCACCGTGCCGGCGGCGTGTGACGTCACGCCTCCACCCCCGTGTGACGTCACACCTCCGCCCCTCAATGCAAGCCTACGGGAGGGGTGTCCCAGCAGCGGGACTCCCGCGATCAGGCATCTTATCCCCTATCCTTTGGATAGGGGAAAAGATGTGTAAGCACCGGAGAACCCTTTTAACCGTGAAAAAAAAAAAAAGCAATGTGTTCTCAATAGGGACTTTTTTTTTTTTTTCTTGGAAAAATGCCATGCACCAACCAAAAGGTTTATTTTTAGAACTGGATAAATATTCAAACTATTTTTTTACTGGGGGAAGAAAACACATGATTCATAGACAGATATTAGTCTTGAATTTCTTGGGCAAAGTTCTTAAATGTTTAATGTCATAAAATCTCTTCAGTTATGGAGCCGGTGTAATCAATATTGCAAAACATGGTGAAAAAAATTACAGTTGTTCACTTTTTCCAGGAAAGGTTTTTCTTCTTCTATATGCTTGTTTAGCGAAATTTCATTTGATCAGATGATACATTATATTAATCAAGTTACTTTGCCATGGATTAAAATTTTTTAATGATATCATGATTCTTAAACTTTACATTTCAGTTTTGAACACTCCAAGGCCATACAAGTATGATACTTTATGTACTGTACTGTTTTTGACATTGTATTGTTAATGCCAATTCTTCACCATACTAATTAATGTATATACACATTCCAGTTCTGTTAACTTTATTAAAAAAAAAGAAAAAAAAAAGTTACTAAAATCCCACAAATGCCAAAGGTAACATTTTGAAGAAAAAAACAAAAATCTGTTTTTGTATTAAGTTCATTATTGTGCGCCAAGGCTTCACAGTGCTGCCCGAGATCAGCTGGGTCTGGCCTGATATCTGAATATAATGTTTGGCCAGCCAAAGCCAAACATTACTAGCTAGCTGGCTCACAGAGGGTGCCCGACTATTTTGTGGAAAGACCACCCACCAGCCCCTAGCATACAAGGTTCGGACATTATTATCACTGTACAAACAAAGAAAGTACTCCATGGAGTGTTTTATCGGCAGGCTGGGGAGCTATTACCTCCTAGATCCATTCTGTGTGTGTGGAGGAGCTAAGCCCTATAAGCTCCACAGCCTTCCCCGAAATTTGCTTTTTGGCCCAGGACCTGCTTGAGGGAGGAGGCCACACAGGATGACTGCATCCCTGCCGAGGCAGCTTGATGATGTCATATCATTGTGACCAGACTGAGCAGCTCTGCATGGACATGGAGGAAGCTAAGTATTTTTTTTTTTAAGGTTCTGCATTAAGTGTTAGGTAATTCTAACTGCCTAGCTAATATAGAGGGGGCAGAATGATCAACCTAACTATCTAGCTAATAAGGAGGAGGAGATCAGCCTAAATATTATCTGTTATGGAGGGGTGCTATCTGTCTATATTTTATTTGGTGAAGGGGTTGACAGTCCATGGCATTGGATTAGCTTATCTACCCATGAAGGGCAGGGGTGAGGGATGATCAGACTACTATGTAGCTATTTAAAGGGGTACTCCACTTCTTAATTAATCTTAATCCTTCCAGTACTTATCAGCTGATGTATTCTCCACAGGAAGTTCTTTTCTTTTTGAATTTCCTTTCTGTCTGACCACAGTGCTCTCTGCTGACACCTCCATTTTAGGAGTACAAGCCAATCCCCATAGCAAACCTATCCTTCTCTGGACAGTTCCTAAAATGGACAGAGGTGTCAGCAGAGAGCACTTTGGTCAGACAGAAAAGAAATTCAAAAAGAAAAGAACTTCCTGTGGAACATATAGCAGCTGATAAATAGTGGAAGGATTAAGATTTTTAAATAGAAGTCATTTACAAATCTGTTTAATTTTCTGGCATCAGTTGATTTAAAAAAATATTTTCCAGTGGAGAACTCCTTTAATATGGAGAGGGGAAATTATCAGCCTATCTAATATGGAGGGGCTTACCTTGGGGGAGGGGGCGATCTGTCTACATAATATGGAAGTAGCCTTTCTACATACAGTATGTATTTCATGTACTTAATATGGTAGACACATGAATATGAAGGCTTTTTATGGGGGGGGGGGGGGTTATTAACTAATATAAAAGCCTCATACCTAAAATGGAGGACTCAGGTAAATAGGTTAAATCCCAGTATTAGGTATTTAGGCAAATATTGTCAGTCCAGTCTACCTGACATAGTGTACCTCCATATCTAATATTGGTTTATGTAGTTGGAGAGTGAATGCTGGAAAAAAAGACGGGGAACAACTACAATTTGAGAAGATGCCCCCTGTCATGTAAATGAGTCTGTTTAGAGCTGGTATCTACCACTATATGGGCACTGTATGGAGGAAATATTAGTTAAAATATAGGTAAAAATATGTTTAACAAAAACTTGATTTAAACAAAAGGTAATTTTCTGACAGCACGTGAATGACTTCTTTATTTGGGTGTGTGTCTATGGATGTCTATGATCACACCCCTTTCCACTATACCTGACTGAAAAGTGAGGGTACTTCTAACTCTGACCATGTGATTATGTGTTTTTATAGTTCACTTATTTTCCCTCTTGTGTAGATAATGTGAGAGTAATCCCAGTCCGGCCCTGCTTGCAGTCATCTTCTTACTAAGCAGAATGGCAGGGACAATGGTTTCTGAATGACTGAAAGTTTAAACTTTAAACTTCAATTGGTGACGTCCACATTTTTATTGTTTTTAAAGCTGCCATGTTCCCTTCCTCAGCAGTGTCCTTGCCATTCAGGGGACTTACTGGGAAAAGGGGGAAGAGAGCATTGCAGCACAAGGAGAATTATAACTTACTTTAGTTGTGCATTTATTCTGGTAAGTTTAAAATGCTTAACCCTTCACTTATCTAGCTCTGACAAGTTTCCTATGAAGCCAGAATATTACATCTATTCTGAACAGGCATATATTTGCATCAGTCTTTTGCATGATTTTCTCTCTTGAAACATAATACAGGATGGACCATTTATCTGGATACACCTTAATAAAATGGGAATGTTTGGTGATATTAACTTCCTGTTTGTGGCACATTAGTATATGTGAGGGGGGAAACTTTTCAAGATGGGTGGTGACCATGGCGGCCATTTTGAATCCAACTTTTGTTTTTTCAATAGGAAGAGGCATCAAACTTATTGGGAATTTCACAAGAAAAACAATGATGTGCTTGGTTTAATGTAATTTTATTCTTTCATGAGTTATTTACAAGTTTCTGACCACTTGTAAAATGTGTTCAATGTGCTGCCCATTGTGTTGGATTGTCAATGCAACCCTCTTCTCCCACTCTTCACACACTGATAGCAACACCACAGGAGAAATGCTAGCACAGGCTTCCAGTATCCATAGTTTCAGGTGCTGCACATCTCGTATCTTCACAGCATAGACAATTGCCTTCAGATGACCCCAAAGATAAAAGTCTAAGGGGGTCAGATCGGGAGCCTTTCAACTGGCCCACGATGACAATCCACTTTCCAGGAAACTGTTCATCTAGGATTGCTCGGACCTGACACCCATAATGGGGTGGTGCACCATCTTGCTGGAAAAACTCAGGGAACGTGCCAGCTTCAGTGCATAAAGAGGGAAATATATCATCATGTAGCAATTTTGCATATCCAGTGGCCTTGAGGTTTCCATTGATGAAGAATGGCCCCACTATCTTTGTACCCCATATACCACACCATACCATCAATTTTTGTGTTCCAACAGTCTTGGAGGGATCTATCCAATGTGGGTTAGTGTCAGACCAATAGCGGTGGTTTTGTTTGTTAACTTCACCATTCACATAAAAGTTTACCTCATCACTGAACAAAATCTTCTGCGTAAACTGAGGGTCCTGTTGCCCATTCTGCAGCACCTGAAACTATGGATACTGGAAGCCTGTGCTAGCATTTCTCCTGTGGTGTTGCTATCAGTGTGTGAAGAGTGGGAGAAGAGGGTTGCATTGACAATCCAACACAATGGGCAGCACATTGAACACATTTTATAAGTGGTCAGAAACTTGTAAATAACTCATGAAAGAATAAAGTTACGTTAAAACCAAGCACATCATTACTTTTCTTGTGAAATTCCCAATAAAGTTTGATGTGTCACATGACCCTCTTCCTATTGAAAAAATTAAAGTTGGATTCAAAATGGTCGACTTCAAAATGGCCGCCATGGTCACCACCCATCTTGAAAAGTTTCCCCCCTCACATATACTAATGTGCCACAAACAGGAAGTTAATATCACCAGCCATTCCCATTTTATTAAGGTGTATCCATATATATGGCCCACCCTGTACATTTGCTTTACCACTGCTGGCCCTGATGCTAAACTTTACTCAAAAGGTGAGAGGAGTAAAAGTGCAACTTTTACTCTCCATATTTGTGACCTCTTGCCTTTTGAGTTTACCTTTCACAAAAAAAAAAAAAAAAGGTCTTGGCACCTCTGTAAAGCATGATGTAACGTGCCATATTTCCCTCTAAAAAGCTCTCAAGGTGAGGCAGTCCCAGAATATAGTTCCTTTCTGGCCACATCCCCTCTAGCAGAGTGGCGTCACTCATAAACACATTTTATTTAATGTGGCTGGTACCTGGTACAAATGAGAGATCATTTTATAGCCCACTTCCTGATATCTACACAAGATAGATGACACATGGGCCCATCGGTACATATCAACCCGTTGCATGTCCGACAATGTATATTCCTAGACACGCTCCCAAGCCAAGATATATTTAGGATCCTGTGAATCAGGAGAGAATCCCAACAATGCATTTATCCTAGAAAGAAAATTATTTCCAGGTCCCACCCAAGTAAATAGGGCTGGTGAGGGTAAGGACCAAAGAAAATGTTGAGGCTTCCAAAAACCAATTGTCCCGGGCATATCTACAGACACCAAGTCCTCAATAGACAGCCGCGTGTCATTTACAATAAAACCATGTGCCTGAATTTACCTGCTCTAATCCATTGCTAAAAACAGGGAGATGCCAGTCAACCACTCTAGACAAATGTGTTACCACGTAATACTGATACATGGTAAGCAAACTCAATCCACCAACTGATTTAGGTTTATACAAGAGAGAGTGAGAGATAAGTGGAGGTCTATTATTCCACTTTAAACAATTTTGAACTATACTGAGGGAAATAAAAGTGTGAAGAAGTGTTATTGGCAGGATGTTCATTTTAAAGATGCCGTATAGTCTAAACCAGGTAAAATACCCTCTTTGCTGCTGCATTAGGTTTTTATGATCTTTAACAGTGGGACAAAAATTTGCCTCAAAAATACCTAGTACAGTTGGGAGAGATTGCATACCCAAAAAGTGATAAATCTGACCAATGAAATGGGAAGACGGGGGACAGGCCCATAACTGCATGAAGATGTAAAGAGATATTCAAAGCCTCTGATTTCCGGAAATGAATTTTGTAATTTGATAATGACATATTTTGTGATTTCAGATAGCAGAGTAGATAAAGAACTAGGTTAGTGATGAAAAATAAAAGATTGTCTGCATATGCTGCCACTATGGAGGAGATTTCTAAATCTTTTATTACTTTTTTTTTTGTCTAATTTGCATGTTTTTTTTTTGGGGGGGGGGGGATTTTTTTGGACTTGCATATTTTTTTTTGCACTCTTTATTTACACTTCTAATATATCAGATTACTATATATCTACTATATATATCTACTATATGTGAGAACTTGTCTTTGTAGACCACTTTACATGCAGTGGTCATTAATTTATCATTTGTGAATTTTTTAAATACGCAAAAGTAAAACACAATGGTTGAATAAAATTAGCAAAGATAGACCCCCTTCAGTGCTGCTCTAGAAACCTGCTTTACAAAGTAAGAAATGGTGTTGTGAAGACATTTTGTTAGCTTTGGTGGCCTTGCACATTATTTATCTTTGGCTGCCAACAACAGACACAACAGTGACATTAAAAATTATAAATCTCTCCTTTGTGTTTTGCTTCTTCCACCCTCAAAAAAGGCTGCAGGTTGAGAATAAATTGAAGTAGCCTAAGCCAGGTTCAGAAGACTACCAAGAGAAAATGGATACTCCTGGTGGCACCAGTCACAGTATTCAAGGTGACCTGATGAAGAGGGTAGATACCCCTTAAAATATCCTTATTGTAAATAAAGTAATGTTCCCGATTACTCTCCAGGACTCCTCTCATATACGGTACCTTACGCTCTGCCATGACTTATCCAGGTTCAGAAGACAACCAAGAGAAAATGGATAAACCCTCCTCCCTTGGATGGATTTGCACACTCTAGGTGACAGGAGGATACTGGCAGCCATCGGCACCTCCTGGATAGACACCTATATCCTGGATGAACATCTTTAAAGGGGTTATCCAGGATAAAAAAATACAGACCTAATTTATTTCAAAGACTGCTACCTTCCAAGGAGTTGTCTTTGAAAGAAATTATTTGTTTTTTGATTTCTGGATAACCCCTTTAATATCTACATGCAAGTGCCACTGTTGCGCTTAGAAAGACTTGCACATTAAGGGGTTAAATAACTGAGACTTGAAGTTTTTCAAATTACAGCTGATGCAGGGGAATTATGGGCTTTACTATGGTTTATTCTCTCCATAAATAGTAATGTCATTGTTAGCAACTCTAGGATGCAGAAGGGCAAACTTCAGCATCCACATAATCTTTACTATAAAACATGGCAGTAATTTTCGGCAATGCCAGAAATAGGATTCTCTCATCTGTTTCCATGTAAGTTTTCTATATGTGTATGTGTTTTTATTATTTTTGTACATCGGTTTGTGTTATAGCTGGTTTGTGTATGTGTTTTGTTTTGAAAGCTAATGGAAATTAGACAAGTAAAGCTCTCTATTACAATAATTCTCTGCTGTTTTTGTAAAGGGAAATGCAACATTGTGCCATATTACAGACAAGTAAAGGGCCAAAAACTCCATTTAATGTGCACTTAGAGGGGTTGCATCCTAACACACATTGGCCTATATTTATATACTGGTTTTGCCCAAAGCAACCAATCACAGCTCAGATTTTATTTCTGAAATTGCTCTGGTATAATGAAAGCTGTGATTGGTTGTTATTTGCGCAATGTCTGAGACAATATCTTAAAATATCATGGATCTCCTAATAGCAAAATATTGTGTTTGTTGTAAAATGTAAAATGTATTTTTATAAATTGGGATTACATGCAATGAAAATATGCAACAAAGTTACCCTGGAAATATAAACAAAATCCTGAAAATATTAATACTTCTGTAACTAATACAGACATGAACAAAATTGTTGTTAGCCTTCGGTTAATAATAGAAAAACACTCAATGATCCCTGAATTAACCTGAAACTGACAAAAGTAATGACAAAAATTTACTGAAAAGTAAATGATGAAAATTAGACATTGATTTTGAATTGCAGTTTAACAGAATTGTTGTGAAAATCAAGATAATAAAGCTGGCCTGGACAGCTATTCCTGTAACTCTCAATGAGACTTCTGCACTTGTTTACAGGTATCATAAGCAAATTGCTCTAGCTGTCCTTCCACAGACGTTCAACAGGATTCAGATCAGGGCTCATAAAAGGCCACCAGAGTAGTCTAATGTTTTGGTCCTAGTAATTATTAGGTGTTTTTAACCCGTTAAGGACTCAGCCCATTTGGACCTTAAGGACTATTTTATTTTTACATTTTAGTTTTTTCCTACTCCCCTTCAAAAAATCATAACTCTTTTATATTTTCATCCACAGACTAGTATGAGGGCTTGTTTTTTGCGCGACCAGTTGTCCGTTGTAATGCCATCACTCACTTTACCATAAAATGTATGGCGCAACCAAAAAAATACTATTTGTGTGGGGAAATTAAAAAGAAAACTGCAATTTTGCGAATTTTGGAAGGTTTTGTATTCATGCTGTACAATTTATGGTAAAAATTACATGTGTTCTTTATTCTCTGGGTCAATACGATTAAAATGATACCCATGATAACATACTTTTCTATTACTGTTGCGCTTAAAAAAAATCAAGACCTATAACTTTCTCATTTTTTCCGTATAAGCGGTGGTATGAGGGCTCAATTTTTGCGCCATGAGCTGTACTTTTTATTAATACCATATTTGCTTATACAAAACGTTTATTACATTTTTTATCAATTTTTTTGGGAATAAAATGTTATAAAAAAGCAGCTATTTTGGATTTTTTTTTTTATGTTCACGCCGTTCACTGTACATTTTATTTTAATAGTACGGATATTTACGCACGCGGCGATACCAGATATGTATATAAAATAATTTTATTACACTTTATGGGGGTAAAATAGGGAAAATGGAACAATTTACGTTTTTATTGGGGGAGGGGGTTTTTCACATTTTTTTTACTTAATTTTTTTACTTTTATTTTTACACTTTAATAGTCCCCATAGGGGACTATTTATAGCAATCACTCTATTGCTAATCCTGTTCAGTGCTATGTATACGACACAGCACTGATCAGGGTTATCAGTCATCTTCTGCTCTGGTCTGCGGGAAGGCAGATCAGAGCAGAAGACTCCCGGAAGACAGCGGAGGCAGGTGAGGGGACCTCCGTCTGCCATGCAGCGCTGCAGGCGATCCGATCATCCTGTTAAGTGATCGCGATGCTGCAGATGCCGTGATCTGTCTTGATCACGGCATCTGAGGGGTTAATGGCGGACATCCGTGGGATCGCGGGTGTCCGCCATTACCGGCGGGTCTCTGGCTGCGATCCACAGCCGGGACCTGCCGCGCATGATGCCGGCATCGCTCCAATGCCCGCGCTTATGCTTAGGACGTAAATGTACGTCCTGGTGCGTTAAGTACCACATCACCAGGACGTACATTTACGTCCTGCGTCGTTAAGGGGTTAAAGGGGTTATCCAGGAATTTTTTTTTTATATATATCAACTGGCTCCAGAAAGTTAAACAGATTTGTAAATTTCTTCTATTAAAAAATCTTAATCCTTTCAGTACTTATGAACTTCTGAAGTTAAGGTTGTTCTTTTCTGTCTAAGTGCTCTCTGATGACAGGTGTCTTGGGAACTGCCCAGTTTAGAAGCAAATTCCCATAGCAAACCTCTTCTAAACTGGGCGGTTCCTGAGACACCTGTTATCAGAGAGCACTTAGACAGAAAAGAACAACCTTAACTTCAGAAGCTCATAAGTACTGAAAGGATTAAGATTTTTTAATAGAAGTAATTTACAAATCTGTTTAACTTTCTGCACCCAGTTGATATATATATAAAAAGTTTTTTCCTGGAATACCCCTTTAACTCTGTGTTTTTGGGTCATTATCCTGTTGGAGGACTCATGATTTGCAGCTAGCTGAGACCAAGCTTTTCTTTGTATGCTTCATTCCTTTTTTGCATTTGTGAACATAGAGCTGATGTGACAAAAATATCCTGTTTTGTTTCACCTGGCCAAGGGTATTCTCTCAGAAACTTTGTGGCTTGTCAGTATGCTTTGTAGCTTGTCAGTATGCTTTGCAGCTTGTCAGTATGCTTTGTGGCTTGTCAGTATGCATTTTGGCAAATTTCAGTGTCCACTTTTTATGATTTGTTTTCAACAGTGATGTCCTCCTTGGTCGTCTTCTATTTGGCTCAAACAGTGATGGATGGTATAATCTGACACTGATGTACCTTTATATTCTGGAGCTTCCAGTTTTTACTCATCCCTGCTTCAATATTTCCAGACAACCAATTTATACAAATGTAGGTGTCAGGTGACATTCTTGGGTGTTTCTTAGTGTTTCTTGGGTGTTTGTGTGTGTTTGGGTTATTATCCTGTTTAAGGAGCCCCTTAAGGCCCATGGTTGATAAATGCATGTCGTGGTGCCCTAGTTCTTAATGCCCCAGGACATACGTTTAAGATGCGAGCGGCATTTTGACTATGAAGTAAGCGCAGGAGCTGTGCTTGCCTCATAGTCTGTCAGCAGCTTTTTTTTTTCTATTATGTGATGACAGAAAACAGTGATCTTGACATTTTTCTTCATTAATGCTTTGAGTGCTGTGATCAATAGCAATCATGGCTCTTCATTGCCGCAATGACAGTCCTCCTGATTGGCTTGATTCCCTGCCAGAGCTCTGCTCACTAGCTCCATTGGGTCCCGGGTCCGATCGTTAAATAACATAGCATAGCATTATTCAGAGTTAGCAATGTAATGATTGCATGTAAAAGTTCCCTATGGGGACTTAAAAAAAAGTGTACATAAAGTAATAACAAATATATATATATATATATATATATATATATTATATTATATTATTAAATACACATAAGTTGCTCCCCTAATAAAAATGCAAATCAAACTTAAAAAAAAAAAAAAAAAAAACAACACATTTTGGTATTGCCGCACATGGAAATGTCCAAACTATTAAAACATAATGTTTATGTTGATGGACATATGTCTTTTTCAACCATACTTACTATGTAACTATATGTTCCCATATGGTGAATGGTGTAAACGGAAGAAAAAAAATACCACATTCCAAAACTGATATTTGGTCACATCACCTATTAGAAAAAAAATAAAGAAATAAAAAGTGATCAAAAAATCCTATATGTACACAAGGGGTGTTGATGAAAACTACAGATAACAGGGCAAAAAATGAGCCCTCATAAAGCCCAGTTTAGGAAAAAATAAAACATTTATAGGGGTCAGAATACAGCTTTAAACATACTTATATTGTTGAAAAAGTTTGACTTTTTAAAAAGCAGTACAATAGTAATAATAGAAAAGTGACACAATAAAGATTAAAGCGACAAAATGAACTGTATTTCTTACTGCAGATGTCAATTTAAACATTAAAATAAAGCTTCCTAAATTATGCCTTATTGTTGGCATATAACTTCTGGTGTAAAAATGCACACAGAGGTATCAGAAGACATAATAGTTTTTTCCGTGCATTTAAAAAATTCTCCATTTTGGGAGTTGCAAAATAGTCAAAAACTGAAAAGTTGAAAAAACTATAAAAATGTTTCCCTTTTTGGGAGTTGCAACAGGATTAGTGTATGTCTCAAAAAAGAGAAATAAATCGTTTTTGTAAATATCAAAAAGTTGAAATATGTTCAAAAATTCTCCCTTTTTGGGAGAAAAAAACGGAGGGTTATTGTTGTGAATGTGTAGACCTGGCTGGCACTAACAGGACATCCCTTTGGTGATAATTCATGTTAGGTTGGAATACTAGATTGTAAAATCTTTGTCATCATTTGTCTCCCAATGTGAAGATGCTGCTGGTGCTGATTCTGCCTCTTTCAGAGGTAGTGTTGGGCAGAGGGAGTGAAGTGTTGAGCTGGGAGCAAAGATTGGACCCCCAAGGTGTTTCCTTTTGAAAATCCGTGGCAAGCTGACTGCATAGCTTGTCCCTATAAAAATCTAATTTAGCTCCTCAGAAGCGGAAAAAAGATGACCTTTTCTGGCTTTATACAGAAGGTCTAAGAGTGTGGGTATCCTGTATTCCTCTCTTCCCTTTATATGCACAATATGCCTGTCACTGTCAGCAGGCAATGGTGGCCAGTGGACAGCAGGCATACCAGGGCACTGAGGTCAGCCCTCCACAAAATGCTTTGCTCAGCTTGCTTTTTGTTGTAGTGTTATAGCTTGCTTTCTATCTCATTAAAACCCACCCATATGCTGTCTCCTGATTGGCTTGGGAGCTTTATGTAGCATAATTAAAGCAATGATTGTCTAACCTGCGGTCATGTGACAGCTACCCTGACACCATCTTAGCGTTACTTCCTTATTCAGTCAAGCATTTAATCATGCAGTCAGGTGCCAAAACACCAATTTCTCATTGTTGCTTTGGTAAGCAAGTTGTGAAGTTATTTTTTTTTGCATTGGGTTTGCTTATTTGCTACATATTTATCATACTATCACAGGGCGTTGATAAATTTGGAGCACATAAGCAAAACAAAAAAGTTGCAGCTAACACTTTTTTGGGACTTTTTAAATTTGCTCACATACAGGAGTTTTGTACGCATGATCAGACCTGGAGTAGACTTGCGACTTTTTGTAAGGGTTTTTTGCCTACGTGCGACTTTTGCACATCATAAATACCTGACCACTGAAAAGTGAAAACGGCTTAGGTAAGGCTGTTTGTAACTGTTTGTAAAATACGTATGTGCGACTTTTGTATGCAAAAAAAAAAAAAAAAGGCTCTTAATACCTTGATAAATGTCCCCGCCGCCCATTTGTTCCTCATCCCAGCTCACTGGTCATAGAATGTTTGGTGATCCGGATGTATACCAAAGTTCTATGTGAATCCGAGCTCGGCTTGCTCATCTCCGTCAAAAACAGTTTGTCGCATTTTCATTGAATTGTGGAATAAAATAATATCTTACTGTATTTTTTGCCATTAAGAGTGTTTTATGCACAATTTAACAACATTGCAGATGACTCCATTATGAATGATTGAAACTGCTTCTAAGATCATAAAGCACTCAATAACTACACACAGATTTAAAGGGGTACTCCGGTGAAAACCTTTTTTCTTTTAAATCAACTGGTGGCAGAAAGTTAAACATATTTGTAAAATACTTCTATTAAAAAATCTTAATCCTTCCAGTACTTATTAGCTGCTGAATGCTACAGAGGATATTCCTTTATTTTTGGAACACTGATGACATCACGAGCCCAGTGCTCTCTGCTGACATCTCTGTCCATTTTAGCAACCATGCATAGCAGATGTATGCTAAGGGCAGCATGGTGGCTCAGTGGTTAGCACTGCTGCCTTGCAGTGCTGGGGACTTGGGTTCAAATCCCACTAAGGACAACAATAAATAAAGCGATATTATTATTATTATTATTATTATAATAATGTCAGCAGAGAGAACTGTGCTCGTGATGTCATCAGAGAGCATTCCACAAAGAAAATAATTTCCTCTGTAGTATTCAGCAGCTAATAAGTACAGGAAGGATTAAGATTTTTTGATAGAAGTAATGTACAAATATGTTTAACTTTCTGCCACTAGTTGATTTAAAAGAAAAAAAGGTTTTCACCGGAGTATCCCTTTAAAACCTTCTTGTGATTATGTACTGCTAAACTTTTTCTGATAGGAGAGGGTAAACTCACAAATATAGCCGCATTATTTTCAATTGTTAAGTTTTGAAAGTTTTTTTTTGTTTTTTTTTTTATCTAAAATTGATCTGTGATGCAATTTTTTTGCATGCATTTTAAATTCACTTAGTGGTTTAAATTCCACATAGAAAATGAGCCAGAAAGACAGCACAGAAATTATTCTCATTGAATGGGATTAATCAGCATTCAAAACCGTGACAAAGTATATGCAGAATTCCCAATGGGGTATGAATGGCCTATAAGTTTCCACAAGGAGAAATATTTGCTGTAGAAAACAGTAAAATATACAGCCGAAATCAGAGGGTTTGCCTTAGACTTCCCCTGCATATTCCCAACAATGGAAAAATTGCTTGCTCAGAATGCCATCATGTTAGTATTCAATTAAAGAAGTCTCCTAACCTTCCCAATTTGTGGATGATCACAAGAACAGATTATAAAATACTAATATCTCAATTTAATAACTTATCTTTCTGCAACTAAGACTATTTGCGCATGCTTGTACAAAACAAAAAAATCTGCAGTTTTGAATAGTTGAGCTTCAACGTAAAACACTGCGAACTTGTTTGGTGACTTACACACTCTCGGAGAGTGTGCCATTTTTGTTAGGATTTAAAAAGATTGTTTGAACAATAGCATTTTCAACATAAACGTCTAGTATGAGTTATCATACAATAATATTTCACATGCTCACAGCTCTAAGGCACCTGGTCATAAAATTTCACAAATCAATGCAAGTAACTGATTCTTCCTACTTCATGCACGGGGGGAGGTGGTTGGGGGTGCGGTGTTATATTTTGAAAATGGAGGAAATGTGGAAGATAAACTGTGGTCATATGAAAATTAAAAACATTCACACACATGCAGACTTATCTTTGATTCAATGTTGATTTTTTTTTTTTAAATACACATTTGGCAAATATAGAGGACATATGAATTGCAATTTATTTCTTTTAACACTGTATAATTATTATTACTGTAAGTAAAAATGAAAAAAGTCTATTTCAAATATCTACATGTAAAATTTTAGGCATTGAAAAAAAGCGCTTTGTTGAGTGTAGACTGATGATGCTATTTGTCAGACATTACCAATTTGTATAGTCGTCACACGAAAAAAAAAATCACTAGACCATACAATACTGCTAAAAAGTACTTTAGTCCTTCCATTGTTTATCTCGCTAAAACTTACTGGGGCAAAAGAAAACAAAATATATTGACATTTTTTATTTCATCTTTAAGAAATTAAGCAATATATAGAACCATTCATGAAGGAACACTGTGGCATCTGTGTAATTTACACTGTCCACTATCCTTTATCAGTAATGTACATCAAATACTTTACAACAAAGCATTAACAAAAGGCAAGAAACATCTTGCTATATAGAAGAAACCTCTGACGCAACTTGAAGCCTAGGTTCACAATAAAGAAGGTAAACAAAATGTGAAGAACTGTTCCCCATAGAATATGTAAACTTTACTCTTGTGCTTAATCTATGTCAATACACATATCTAATGTGAGCCTCTACTATGACTTCCTCACACCAGAACCATTTTCATTATACCTGGTGTATGGAGTATGATTTACACAGATGCTTATTCCTAAAGTAGCAGTAGGATTTAAGGGCAGCTAACTTCTGTTACATTAGAATTGTCATATGCTTTCGTACCCCTTTTTCAAAGCACACTTTGACTCCTTTCCATTAATCAAACACCACAATCAATTTTCCACAATGATATTTACTGCCTTTCTAAGGAACAGTCTTAAATTAAATCTGCAAGGAAAAGTGTCTTATGTTATGCATGCACATGCACAGATTCTAAATCTGCGTCTCAAACCCATGAGTCTGGAGAGGCAGGATAGTGGCTTGTTTCATAGTTCAGTTCACTATAAGGTCGAGCAGCAGAATAAAAGTCGACATAGTTGCCGGTTGACTTTAATCCCAGATGCATATTATACTCAGTGGCAGGAGGTCGGTGGTGCACTTGATCCTCAAAGAAGGAATCTTCAAAATTTCTTGTTGAGTTCTGAAATGGTTGGTAGGTCTCGTAGTCTTTTCTACCAGTTTCTTGTGGAATTGGCTGCATAGAAATCAATTTAAGGAAGATTAAATTAACATGAAATAGAATTAAACATGGTTTAAACAAAAGTATTAATTTTGATGGCACAATTAAGAAAACAAAACAAATGTTAAATACAAAAATCCGTTTTGCCGTGGATCTTTTGGTAAAATGACTAATGTCACTGCAAAGTAGAATTGGTGGTGCAAAAAATGGAAAAACCCTGCATCCTTAAGGGATTAAACGAGTTAACATTTCCACAAAAAAAAAATTCATATCTCAAGCTCTTCAGGACGCAGGGCGTATGCATACGCCCTGTATCCTGAGTCCTTAAGGACGCAGGGCATACAGGTACGCCCGTCGGAATTTCAGTCCCCGCCGCTAGCCGCTCAGCAGGCATCCCGGCACATCGTCGAGGGGGGTCCTGAGACCCCCCATGTGGGCGATCGCCGCAAATCGCCGAACCCGTATCTGCGGCAATTCCGGGTCATACTGGTTCGGTGACCCGGAAAATAAGGGGGATCGGCGGTGTCCTAAACACCCCAGATGCCCTGGATGGGATAGGAGAGAAGTTGCAGGGGTGCCACCCCTGCTGTCCCTGCTATTGGTCGGTCAGAAGCGACTGACCAATAGCAGATTGGGGGCGGGGAGGTTAAAGTTCAGTTCCCCCACTCTGCCCACCCACGGTAGTCCGTAAAGAGCAGGAGAACAGGGATGTGAGCGGCGGCGGCAGTGGATGTCCCTTACCGGGCGGCGATCCTCCAGCTTGTGCGGAGATCCTGCTGACTGAGTTGTTGCTGGTGAGCTGTAGGGTGACAGTTCGGAGACCAATATGCAGTGGTCTCTAAACTGTAGCCCTCCAGATTTTGCAAAACTACAACTCCCAGCATGCCCAGACAGCTGTTTGGGCATGCTGGGATTTGTAGTTTTTCAAGATTAAGTGAGGTACAGTTTGGAGATCACTGTGCAGTGGTCTCTAAACTGTGGCCCCCTAGATCTTGCAAAAAATTACAACTCCCAGCATGCCCACACAGGAGTTTGCTGTATGGGCATGCTGGGATTTGTAGTTTTGCAATATCTGGAGGGCCACAGTTTGGAGATCACTGTGCAGTGGTCTCTAAACCGTGGCCCTCTAAATCTTTCAAAACTACAACTCCCAGCATGCACGTACAGCAAATGGCATGCTGTGAGTTGAAATTGCGTGCCTCCAGCTGTTGCATAACTACAACTCCCAGCATGCCTTTCGGCGATCAGTACATGCTGGAAGTTGTAGTTTTGCAACAGCTGGAGGTACACTGGTTGGAAAATACTGAGTTAGATAACAGAACCTAACTCAAGGTTTTCCAACCAGTCTGCAGTGTCCAGCTGTTGCAAAAGTACAACTCCCAGCATGCACAGTCTGTCATTGCATGCTGGGAGTTGTAGTTTTACAACAGCTGGAAGTTTGCTACCCATGCTAATGTACAGGGTTCATTCACACGGGCGGGTTTACAGTGAGTTTCCTGCTTCAAATTTGAGCTGTGGCAAATTTGCCACCGCAGCGCATACTCCTAGCGGGAACTCACGGTAAACCCGCCCATATTAATGTACCCTAAAAACACTACACTAACACATAACAAAGGGTAAAACACTGCATATACACCCTCTTACACTGTCCCCCCCAATAAAAATGAAAAACATCGTACGGCAGTGTTTCCAAAATGGAGCCTCCAGTTGTTGCAAAAGAGCAACTCCCAGCATTTCCGGACAGCCACTGACTGTCCAGGCATGCTGGGAGTTTAGCAACAGCTAGAGGCACCCTGTTTGGGAATCACTGGCGTAGAATACCCCTATGTCCACCCTTATGCAATCCCTATTTTAGTCCTCAAATGCGCATGGAGCTCTCTCACTTCGGAGCCCTGTCGTATTTCAAGTAAACAATTTTGGGCCAAATATGGGGTATTTCCGTGCTCGGAAGCATTTGCTTTACAGATTTTGAGGGCCTTTTTCTCTTTCTACTCCTAATGAAAATGAAAAGTTGGGGTCTACACTAGCCTGTTAGTGTCAACATTTTTTTTTTTTTACACTAACATACTGGTGTTGCCCCATACTGTTCATTTTCACAAGAGGTAAAAGGAAAAAAAAGACCCCCAAAATTTGTAACACAACTTCTCCTGAGTACGTAAATACCCCATATGTGGAAATAAAATGCCCTGCGGGCACACAACATGGCTCAGGAGTGAGAGTGCACTATGTACATTTGAGGCATAAATTTGTGATTTGCACAAATGTGGCTGATTTTACAGCGGTTCTGACATAAAGGCAAAAAAATAAATACCCATGTGTGACACATTTTGGAAACTACACCCCTCATGGAACATAACAAGGGATATAGTGAGCCTTAACACCTCACAGGGGTTTGGCAAATTTTCATTAAAGTTGGATGGGAAAATGAAAAAAAAAATTTTTTTCACTTAAATGCTGGTGTTACCCTAAATTTTTCATTTTCACAAGGGAAAATAGGAAAAACGCCCCCAAATATTGTAGCCCCATTTCTTCTGAGTAAGAACATACCCCATATGTGGATGTAAAGTGCTCTGCGGGCGAACTACAATGCTCAGAAGAGAAGGAGCGCAATTGGGCTTTTGGAGAGAAAATTTATCCGGGAATTGAAGGCCACGTGTGTTTACAAAGCCCCCATGGGGCCAGAACAATGGACCCCCTACATGTTGCCCCATTTTGGAAACTACACCCCTCACATAATGTAATTAGGGGTGCAGTGAGTATTTACACCCCACAGGTGTCTCACAGATTTTTGGAACAGTGGTCTGTGAAAATGAAAAATTTAATTTTTCATTTGCACAGCCCACTGTTCCAAAGAGCTGTCAAACACCAGTGGGGTGTAAATGCTCACTGCACCCCTAATTAAATTCTGTGAGGGGTGTAGTTTCCAAAATGGGGTCACATGTGGGCTTTTTTTTTTGCTTTTCTGGCACCATAGGGCTTCCTAAATGCGACATTTCAGCAAAATTCACTCTCCTAAATCCTATTGTTGCTCCTTCCCTTCTGAGCCTTCTAGTGCACCCACAGAGCACTTTACATCCACATATAAGGTATTTACTTACTCGAGAGAAATTGGGTTACAATTTTTGGGGGGGATTTCTCTCCTTTTACCCCTTGTAAAAATAAAAATAAAATGGCTCTACAAGAACATGCAAGTGTAAAAAATTAAGATTTAGAATTTTCTCATTCACTTTGCTGCTATTTCTGTGAAACACAGGGCTAACAAACTTTCTGAATGTCATTTTGAATACTTTGAGGGGTGCAGTTTGTATAATGGTGAAATTTATGGGGTACTTCTAATATGAAAGCCCCTCAAATTCACCTCAAACTGAACTGGTCCCCAGAAAAATTCAGATTTTGAAATTTTCTTGAAAAATTGGAAAATTGCTGCTGAACTTTGAAGCCCTCTGATGTCTTCCAAAAGTAAAAACATGTCAACTTTATGATGCCAACGTAAAGTAGACATATTGTATATGTTAACCAATATATCATTTATTTGGAATATCCATTTTCCTTACAAGCAGAGAGTTTCAAACTTAGAAAAATGCTAAATTTTCATAAAATTCTGGGATTTTTCAGAAAGGATGCAAGTAAGGACAAAAACTTTCCCCTATGTCAAAGTAGAATATGTCATGAAAAAATTATCTCGGAATCAAAATGAAAGGTAAAAGCATCCCAGAGTTATTAATATAAAAAGTGAGAGTGGTCAGCTTTGCAAAAAAGGGCTGTGTCCTTAAGGTGAAAATAAGCTGCGTCCTTAAGGGGTTAAACATGTTTTTTTTTTTTTTTTTGTTTCTTACGAGAATGTGAAAATACGTCTGTGAACTTTCACCAATGTGGACTACTTACTGTTAGAAAAAAAAAAAAGACTAATTAGTAAGTTTACTGTTTCTAGACTAGCAATAGAACTTTGTGCATGTAAACCTGTTGGGGAAACAGGATACCCAGGCTGCCTAAGACTTGGTGCATCAGGACACACGTATATGTCCCGAGTCCTGTCCGGACTATGAAGCAAGCAAAGGAGCTGTGCTCACTTCATAGATCTCGTGTACCAGCTGTTATCACTCTGATGCTCACCACTAACGCTTCAGATGCCATGATCAATAATGATAACAGCATCTGAGGTACTAGGGGGCCTACAGAGATTCATCAGATCACCCATGGCACAATTGTGGGGGTTAGATGAGTTAAAAATGACTACCAGGGTCTGCTCACCTGCCAGACCACAGACACAGATCGCAGATTATACAGATCAGTGCTATGCCATTAACAGTGCCAGCAATACAAAAAACTAGCCTTATATAGCATATATTAACATGCCCAAAGATCATTAGATATTAGTCATTACTTGTAAAGTTGTACAGAAATTGTTATTACTAAAATTGGTCCCTGTGCCTATTGGGGCTTACAGTTTAAATTCCAAATTTACCTATCAGTATCTTTTTTGAGTGTAGGAAGGAATTGAAAGGAAACACAGGAAGAACATACAAACTCTATGCAGAAGTTGTCCTTGCTGGCATTTCAACCTAGGACCCCAGTGCTGCAATGCAACAGTGCAACCACTGAGCCGCCTTGCTGACATATATGTTTGACACATATATTTTGGAGGCTTTTTTTCATTTTAGTAAGCTTCTTTTAACCAACAGTTTTTTTTATATAATTTTTTTTAATGTGTATTGTGTTTTCTTTTTATTTACTTTATCTATGAGACGGCTACCACTAGAAAGCTTGTAAAGTGCATTTCGAAGTCAGAGCTCAGTGTTAGCCCAAAAATCACTAGCACTAACGGCCAATTATTACCCTACTACCCAATACCACAGGATTAATGGGAAGAGCGGTTACCAACAAGCCCAGAGGATCAAAAATGGCGCTCCTAGGCCAGGGCAGTAATAGGCTGGCATTATTAAGACTGGGCAGAGCCAAAAACAATGGTCTTTGCCCGCCCTGGTAACATCAGGCTATTGCTGCTAGTTTGCTGGCTTAGATTGAAAAACATTTTTTTGGTTTGTTTTTTTAATTAAAAAAAAAACAAAAAAACTGTGGGCTCCTCTATTTTCCAGCCAAAGGCTGTCAGGGAATGCTGGGAGTTATAGTTTGAAACAACTGGAGGCTCCCTGTTTGGGAAACACTGCCAGAAAGGGTCTGTTCACATTATTCATTTTTAACAAGCCCTTTTTAAACAAAAAGGTATGCTAAACCATTCATGTATCTAGAGCCTCACTCATTAACCCCCATTCATATCTGTAGCTCCACCTCTACCGGACAAGGCGGGATCAGGAATAGAGGTGGGTAAATAAACTTCTGTTCATTGGTTGGCTGTATACTGCATACCTCCCCCCCACAGAGTTGACTAGGATTAGCACACTAGTTAACTCTTTTCTTTGCTGGGCCTGGGCATAGTGCTTAAAGGGGTATTCCGCCCCTAGACATCTTATCCAGATCGTCGGGGTCCCGCTGCTGGGGACCCCCGGGATCTCCGCTGTGGCACCCTGCTATCATTACTGCACAGAGAAGACTCGCTCCGTGCGTAATGAACGGCGATACAAGGGCCGGAGCATCGTTACGTCACGGCTCTGCCCCCTCGTGACGTAACGGCCTGCCCCCCTCAATACAAGTCTATGGGAGGTGGTGTACCCCTTTAACTCACAAGGGGTTAGTATACCAGCGATCTATACAGATATTCTTGCTGGGCAGGTGATATACAATGTATATATGAACAGGTATACAGCGGTATAGCTGCAGGTACAGATGAGTCCTGCTACAAGCAGGGACAGTATACAGCACTGTACTACTGACAGTTTTCCAAAAAATGCCTAAAAGCAGGGAATAAATGCCAAACCCCAAAGCACAAAACACAATGGTGGATTGGCTTTTTTTTTTTTTATTCCCAATTGAATCCCTGCCAACCAGGGGCGGACAAACCATATGTGCAGCAGGTTCAACTGCACAAGGGCCCAGCAAGTAAGGGGGCCCACCGCCAGTGGCATAGCTATAGAGGTATCTGTACGCTGGGCCCGGGCCTTGAGAGGGAGGCCCCCACCGTTAGTATACTGTCGCTTTAAGAGCAGAGGGGCTGGTGGGAGTAGACGGGCCCCGCACAGGCAGGAAGTCAGCTCCAAGCCCTCTGACCTGTCCCTGCATCAGGCCGTGCTTCATCCCCGATAACTTCATGAGGAACAACTGCCTCAGCTCCTCTTCATCCCCGGCATCATGTGGCCCCTGTCTCGGATTACTCTGCATCCCATTGAGGGCCGTGGGCTGTGTGAACAGTAGGTAACTTTATAAAGATGAGCGGGTTAGGGCTTGGCAAGTTTGCAGTGTTTCTCAACAAAAGTGCCTACATGTTGCAAGACTACAACTCCCAGCATGCCAGGACAGCCTTTGGCTGTCCAGGCATGCTGGGAGTTGTAGTTTTGCAAATACTGGAGACACACTGGTTGGTAAACACTGTGATATATAGATAGATGGGTAGACTGGGCATAGATCAGTGTTTCCCTACCATGGTGCCTCCAGCTGTTGCAAAACTACAGTCCAGACATGCTGGAAGTTGTAGTTTTGCAACAGCTGGAGACACCCTGGTTGGAAAACACTGATCTATGTCCTATCTATCTATTTATCTATCTATCTATCCCATATCTATCTATCTATCCCATATTTATCTATCTTTCTCATATCTATCTATCTATCTCTCATATCTATCTATCTATCTATCTACCTGATTGTAATGAAAGCAGGGGGGGTTAATGGAAATGGGTGTGTGTGTGTGTAATGGAAGAGCAGGGGGAGAGAATGGAAAGAGGGGCAGGATGGGGTGAATGGAACGAGCAGGGGGGGGGGGTTTAATGGAAGCAGGGGGGTTAAGGGAAGTGGGGGGTGTATGTGTAATGGAAGCATGGGGAGGGGGTTAATGGAAGCAGGGGGAGGGGGTTACTGGAAGCAGGGGGTTAATGGAAGCGATGGAGGGGCATTAATGGAAGCAGGGAGGGGGGTTAATGGAAGCAGGGAGGGTAATGGAATGGGGGCAGGATGGGGTGAATGGAAGAAAGAGCAGGGAGGTCAATGGAAGCAGTGAGGGGGGAATGGAAGCATGGGGGGGTAATAGAAGTGGAGGGTGAATGGAAGGAGGGGCAGGATGAGGTGAATGCAAGGAGCAGGGGGTTAATGGAACCAGGGGGGGGGGGGCTAATGAGAGCAGGGGTTAGTAGTTAGTAGCAGTGGGGGGGGGGGTTCCTGAACAATAGACATATGGGGGGGGGGGGGCAGGCACATTCTTTGCACAGGGGCCCTCTGCTGTCTGTGTCCGCCCCTGCTGCCAACATCTGGCCGCAGCGCTTTTGCCTCATGGAAGTTTTTGCCTTCTTCTAGATCAGTGTTTCCCAAACGCAGTCCTCAAGTCCCCCCAACAGGTCATGTTTTCTGGATTTTAGTCTTACATAGGTGATATAACTGTCGTGATGCCTGATTCACTGACCATAAATATATCAACTGTGAAAGACTAAGGAAAGCCAGAACACATGACCTGTTGGGGGTACTTGAAGACCGCGCTTGGGAAACACTGCTCTAGATCAACAAAGTAGGGTTTTAGATTGAACTTGATGGACTCTTTTCAACCTTTAAAAGAATGATAATCTTTACATGGTTACATAGTTTATATTTGCAGTAGTTTTCTTGTTGTTGCTGTATGTATGAAGTTTTCTTGCGGGACAGGTTCTAGTTTTTATATAAATTCTGGCGTACAAATATAGTATTGAATTTCTAGGGAGAATTAAAAAAACTGTTTTATGAGCGGGTTTCCCGCTGCGTATTTGAAAGAGGGTGGGCTCTTTGCGGTTGTTCTAAACAGGTTTTCCGCTGCAGAAAATCCGCCGCAAGCCCCATTGAAGTCAGTAGGGTCTGCGATAGATTTTCTGCAATGGAAATTACACAGCAGAAAATCTGCTGCGGACAGCTGAGAAGAGCCCGCCCCCTTTCAAATATGCAGCGGGAAACCCGAAAATAAATCCACCCGTGTGAACATACCCTCTGGCTGGAATTCCAATAAGGTTTTTCAGCCAAAAACACCCTAAAAATGCCCATTCTGCCACACACGTTTTTCTGTGAAAAAAACGCTGTGGCTAGATGTTAGCTGCAAGTCAATAGGGAACTGAAAAAAAGTTCTCTCAGAATAGACCCACAGATTAGGTTGTGGACACCTAGAGGAGCTGGTCCACTTTAGTTTTTTCATGTTGATCCTTGGTAAAATAGGTGGCACTAGGACACAGCACTCTGTCAATATGTCAGTGAGCTGTTGCTGCAGAGCTATTTTTGTGTATACTTATATGAATATCTCTGCAAAAAATCTCTTCTTTCACATTTTTAATCAGTCTGCATTAAAAGTGAAGTTTTAACTGCCACCGTTTTTTGATAGCTGGACACTCCTTCCATCCTTTTGATCAAACTAATAAAAACGACAGGTCATGGTGGAAAAAATCAGCACTCATACATCCCCGTATGCAGAAAAATTTGAAAGTTATAAGTGGTCAAAATCTCCCTTAGCGGACACCTCCCAAAAGCGGACAGTTTTGAATTCCGCGGCAGAATGCCATAGGACTTAATGTATTTTCACCCTCCGAATGGGGGACACTCCCAATAGTGGATGCGGACACACCCAATAGGGGACAAAACACTCTCAATAGGGGACAACCAGGCTTATGTTCCGGCCCTACCTTGTACACAGGGCCGCTGTCAGGGGGGGTACAGACAATATCGCGCTAAGGGGCCCAAGGATTCCTGGGGCCCTGGCTCCCACTGCACCTCCCTGCAGCAGCCCCAGCACAGAAGCAGAAGACCGCTGTTTAAACAGTGGTCTCCTGCTTCTGTACATCCACTGGCCACATCATTCGCCCCCCTGATCCCCCTGTGCCAAATCATTCCCCCTTTATTACCCCCGGTGCCACATCTTTTCACCTTGATCCTTCCCCCTGTGCTATTTCATTTCCCCTTTATTACCCTTTGTACAAATTCCTCACCCGCTTTTTACCACCCCCTGTGGCATTTCATCCCCCTGTGCCCTCCCCCCACCCTCATGCCACATCCCTTGTCCCCTTCCCTCCTCAGTGGGTTTGACATTCTCCTGACATCCTCTGCGCTGCACTCACTAAGAGGCTGTGAGCAGTGGTGGCTGCGAGCACTGAAGAGTGAAGCTCCTGATGTCACTTGTCAGTTCCCGCAGCCACTGCTGCTGCTTTCAGTAAGTGCAGAGCAGAGGAAGTCAGGAGAACGTCAAACCTGATAAGAGCCCCTGCACCTGGGCCTGCTGGCCAGGTAAGAAGAACAACAGGGAAGGAGGGAAGGGGAAAATGGATATGGCACAAGGGGTGAGGGGGGATGATTTGGCACAGGAGGACAAAGGAGGAATTAAATGGCACATGGGGTGGTAAAGAGGGGGTGATGAATTTGCACAGAGGGTAATAAAGGGGGAATAAAATGGCAGAGGGGGTCAAGGGGAAATAATGTGGCAAAGTGGGTAAGGGGGGGATGATTTAGTACAAGGCATGAGGAATAAAGTGGCACAGGGTATAAAGGGGGATGGAATGGTACAGGTGGTTGATAAGTGGTGATTGACTGGGAGATTTTACTGTAATATCGCTTTTTATCATGTTTTATAGGTTATTGCACAGTACAGTATTCAGTCATTTAGGGAGATTTCTAAGCCTTTTTTTCCCCATTAGGGGACATCTCTCAATTGTACAGTACAGCATTCAGTCATTTAGGAAGATTTCTAAGCCTTTTTTTCCCCATTAGGGGACATCTCTCAATAGTGGACACTTTTATTCCCCAGGAGTGTCCGCTATTGGGAGATTCTACTGTACTAAATTCCATTTAAAAAGTATTTGAAATGCAAATTATACACTGTAGTCTTACTTGGTTGTGTTTCACATCATCACCTGGTGCCCCAAATGAATTCCTATATATAGTAGTGGTTCCTGTGCTTGGAGCTGTAAAACAAAAAAAAGCAATAAAATGTAAATAAATTGTTTAAATAACACATTTTTTTAAAGCAAAAAAGTTCGGAAATCTACAAAATAATTTCCATTATGTGTGTACAAACAGACATATTACTACTTCAATAGCACTCAAGTGTATAAAAAAATATATAACATTTTAAACATTAAGATATAAAAGTCGAGCTTTGATTGGTTGCTGTGGGCAATCAGTAATAAATCCATTTTTTTTTCTCATACAGTTTGATAAATCTGGGTCACTATACTAAAGACTGATTCAGTGTTACAAGTCTTGTTTATATTTTACAGACTGTTGATTCAGTGCTGTACCTGATGATTTTAACCCCTTTCCGACATGTCATAAATATGGGCCATCACACAAAAACAAGCTGTTGATGACATGTGACCATCATGCAGTAACTTAACAGCTTGGGAGTGATCAAAATTCTGACGCCTGCTAGAACAAGCTTAGGAAGCGATCACAATCACTTCCTAGGCTCTGTTACTTAGGGCAGGCATACTGCTGGGAGTGGTAGTTGGCCGGGGGTTGGGTTGTAAGAAGTCATAGGGAAATATTATAAATATGGTGCTGTCCTACTGTTGCTGGCATGAACATGCATCAAATAGAGTGTCCCCCAAAATAGAAACACTGTCCCCTGTTGCCTGATCAGAGTGAATATTTTACAAATATATATTATCATAGATCTGATAGATAGATTATCATAGATCTGCCTAAATAGTGAGACCCAAAATCTCTTGGTATAGCTATTAACCCCTTCATTGCTGTGGATCGTTGATCTTAACCCATTCATTATCTGATTATTCCCTTAATTGCTGTAGATCACTGCTGAGTGACCCCAAAGCACTCAACCCCCTCACTGCCATAAACAAAATGTGCAAGTTTTGAATGTATTCTGCTAAGGAGGCTTATGTCATCCTAGCTAAAGATTCTGAAGCCACTGACACAGCGTCAGACTTTAACATTGGTCATTTTTCAGATACATAATCTAGCAATGTATCTGTGGGTGCTGCCAAAAGGAAATGTGTTGCTGCAGCTGACAGTGCTGCTGAAGAGTGGGTAGCACCTAATCACTATATGCCTGATATATGTCCTTTCACTGCAAAGCGCGGCATTAATCTGTTGGGGACGCAAGGGCGTACAGGTACACCCTTGCGTCCCGGTACTTAAGGACGAAGGGCATACCTTTATGCCCTCTGTATTTCCGATCACCGCCTCTCGCTGGGTGGCAATTGGAACACAATGTCTGCTGAAATCATTCAGCAGGAATCCCCTGACATAACCCAGGGGGGTCCTGAGACCCCTTTATGTCTGCGATCACCACAAATCGCCGATCAATTCAGATCGGCTATTTGCGTTGATTCCGGGTCAATCAGGTCTTCAGTGACCCGGAAAAAAAGGGTGAACAATGATGTCCGAGACAGCACCAATTACCCTTTACCAGCACTGGTGCCAACTCACGATCGTCCTGAATCAGGACTCCTGCTGGACGGTTTCACTAACGGCACCTGCTCCACCCCTAGTCCAGAGGGCAACATCGAGTGCCGGGAGTGGACAACGGCAGCTGGGTCCCCAATCTCTGGCATCGGCAGCGGGATCGGGATCCCAGGACCAGTGGGGTCGGTGGTGGCACAAGGTGGAGCAACAGCTGGAGGTAAGGGCTGTGCCTCCTGCTGTTGCTTGGCTACAACTCCCAGCATGCACAGCCAAAGCGAATGCTCGGAGTTGTAGTTAAGCAACAGCAGGAGGCCCACTGATTGGGAAACACTGAGTTAGGGTCTGTTACCTAACTTAGTGTTTCCGCACCAGTGTGCCTTCAGCTGTTGCAAAACTACAACTCCCAGCATGCACTGACTGCCGAAGGGCATGCTGGGAGTTGTAGTGGTGTGCCTCCAGCTGTTGCATAACTACAACTCCCAGCAAGCCCTTCGGCAGTCAGTGCATGCTGGGAGTTGTAGTTTTGCAACAGCTGGAGGCATACTGGTTGAGAAACACTGAGTAAGGGTTTACTAACCAGTGTGCCTCCAGCTGTTGCATAAATACGACTCCCAGCATGTGTGGTCTGTCAGTGCATGCTGGGAGTTGTAGTTTTGCAACAGCTGGAGGTTTGCGCAAAAAACCCCATGTGAATGTACAGGGTACATTCACACAGGTGGGGGTTTACAGTGAGTGTATCACAGCTCATATAACCCCCTTTTTAAAATAGTCATTTTATTGATATGCATTGAAAAACAAAATATAAATATCCCCCCAAACAATAAATGGTGACACTATACAAAACCAAATCGCCTTCACCTATAAACAATTCAGCAAGAGGTCAGACCACAACTTACAATATATGTTAGGTTTGGAGAACACTTGTAAACCTTACTGGATGTATTTTCATGTAGCCATTAATTCTTAATGGAATACAAGGTTAACAGTCAGTAAAGAAAAGCATAGCCAAGGTATGGTACATGTGAAACATAACAGACATAGGCCTGCTCGTCTGATCAGCTCAGATGACAGGAGGCACATAGTCAGGTAGTGGTGTAACTGTCGGGTATTCTGCTGTGTAGAAATTCTTTTCTACTTTTCCAGATGCAGAATAAAATATGGCACTGTGCAGTCTCTGCAGACACTAAGTAAGCCATGGCCAGGGTTTATAGAAACTACATCTCTACGTAGGCACAGGCAACAGCAATCAAAATGCTGTGTGTGACATAATGAGATGCCATAATGTAAGGAAAACCTTGCCCCTGCCCCTCTCAGCTTATTATACTCTGGGTTATAGCTCAGGGATCGTCCAACTTTGTATAGGACACGCTTTTCATGCAGGAGTAACCACACCATAGCAGCTGCCTTGTGAAGAACTGACTCCTCACCAGGTTTATTAGGTTGCAGATATAACCAAACAAAACAAAGCTAAACAAATCCCTGGGCACTTGGGCCACTAACTACACTTTTATAGCTTGCCCTAACTATGCCACCAGAGGGCTTATCCCAGCCAGTGTAAATCACATGTACTCTGCAACCTTTTAACTCACTGTTCACACTTAGCTTGTCTTGTGTTCTTCAGCCAGCTCATCTGACAGTCCCTCTCCTGGGGAAAGAACACTCCTCTTGTTTCCATGATAATGTCATCGTCCACACTGGTGCCACTTTGTGTGTCCACCACAGCCAACTGCTGTGTGCCCATTTGGCAAAGGGATATGGTGTCTTCCCCCTTGCATCAATCTCCGATCTAGGGAAGGGCCCAGCCCACACTCTCTGACTTCAATCTGCAATTTAGGGAAGAGCCCAGTCCACACTGTCTGTCTGACTTTGTTAAAAAAAAAAACACACACTTCCCCTCTTTGCTTGGCTTTCCTTAATCAGGCCCCAGGTGGAGGTTTTTCCCAGATTAGGTGGGGAAACACACCCTTGCAGTGTCTGACAATCACAATATATATGTAAGGAATATGCAAAGTAGCTCAATCACACCAGCTACCTTCACAGGTAGAATTCCCTAAACATCAGTTTTTAGTTTTAGTTAAGCAGTTTCAGAAACTGACTGGGATTTAATACCAAGCCAGAAATTTCCATAGAAAGGAACAGGATCCATCTTCAAAAAGCTGTTTCGGGATTAGTACAGAGAAGGGTGTTCTGGCTTGGCTGATGAAAGGCCTGCTCTCTAGGCAAAAGAGTACTCTTCTAAGGGAGACACCATTTCTGGTGTGTGGAGATTTACAGGTCATTAGCACTCCACTGGGCATTCTGGGTAAAGGAATATGCAAAGCAGCTTAATCACACTACCTTCACATGTAGCATTTATATATATATATATATATATATATATATATATATATATATATATATATATATTGTAAGGATTTCTCCCTTGGGTTAGCTCTGGGATCATCCTAGACACCACCACAGGACACGTTTCCACTACAATCAGCAGTCAAACAACAGTAATTTATGCAAGTCTGGCTCTTCGACAGCTTTACTAGACAGGTTGCAGGATAAATAAAAACATAACACAGGAACATAACAAAATCCTAGACTGTCCAGTCACTAATTAAACAACCCAGCATGTCCTGTCTGTTCCTGATCCGTTTCTGGTTTTACTGTAGATTCTGTTTCATTCAGAGGCACACTTGTCACTTGAGTCTCTGGATCTTCTTGGACTTGACTCGCGGTCTGTTCTTCAGCTCCCCTAGCAGTCTGGCAGACCCCTATCTGACATATATCTAATGACTGCTGACAATCCTCATCCTCAGCCTCTGTTGAGTAACTCTCAACTAGTGTGTGGTGCACTTCAAATGTTGTGGGCCTATCAGGTGTACCTGCTCTAGTCACCTGACAGTCTTCCCATAACTTCTGAAAAAATTGAAAATCCGTCCCCAGTACTACATCATACTCCAAGGAGGGCTCTATTGCAACCTTGTGACACACAGTACAATAGGGAGTAGAAAACAGACATTAACAGTTTTATAACTCCATATAACTGCCTGTATAGACACTATGACAGGGTCCGGCTTCACCAGACTAATTATACCTCTAGGCTCTAGCAAAGCAATCATCTTTTTACCACCTACTACCAGCTCACACAGGTTTTCTTTTGTCCCGCTTGAGTTGGCAGCAGTATCCATTACTTCAGTAAACATAGGTATGAATTTTTGACAAAAAACATTATCACACTGCATAAGTTCAAATTTTAAAGGACAGTTCACACAGTCATCGTTATGCGCTCCAGCCGCACGTGCTGGCCGTGAACGTATGGTCCCCTTACCTGCTGTTGCCTACAGGGCTGGGACTCGAATCGCGGGATGTGCTCGCATGCGAGCCCCAGTCCGTCACTCTCCGGGTGTTTCTCCTGCCTCCGCCTCTCCGCTTCAGCGTGTGTGTCCCGTCCCCTAGAGCGCATGCGTGCCGGAGCTTTAAGATTTAAAGGGCCAGTACGCTCATTAGTGTAATTCACCTGTGGCTCATTTATAAATTCCTCCACCTTCCTCACTCCCCTTCCGGATCTTTGTTACCTTGTGCCTTCGAGAAAGCATTCCTCAGTACTGCTTTGCCATGTATCTGATCCCTTGCTTTGTGACTTTGACCTTGCTCCTCTGCCGCCTGCCTACTGAATTCCTGCTACGTCTTGACTACGCTACTCTGCCACCTGCCCTGACCTTCTGCTATCCAGACTATGAGCTGCTGTATCCCTCCTGTGCCTTGAATCTCCTCAGCCGCCTGTGTGGTAGAGCCACGCCAGGGGTAGCGACCTGGGCGCAGCCTGCCGCAGCAAGTCCATCCCGCTTTGCCACTGGTGAAAACCAGTGGCACCTTAGACTTCACTCCCTGGTACGGACCGACCGAATCATCTGCCACACAGGTCCAGCGGATCCACATCCACCCGTGTTCCTGTCTTCAGAAACGTGAGTGTTACACACACCACCCATCATTAGCTCAGGAACCTTTGTGTGCAGCTTCTCTGGCAAACTCCCCTCATTCCACAACTGCCAGAAATATGGGAAGTCTCTGCCCAGTATAATCTCTATCTCACAAGCTCGGCACACACCTCCATAACATGGCTCACTGTCCCATAACAGGTTTCAAAGTCAATTAGAACAGTCTTACCAGATTCTGGTCGAATCTTCACAAACGGTATTATGTCCGGCATGACTCTGGATACAGTCTGGTGACAGTCCAGTTCCACGTACAGCGGGATACCAACCCCCATCAACTCAAGGATCCTCACATCCATCTTTTCTGGCCTCCTGACCAGAGAATCATCAGGTGGGAAGACGTCCTCTTGCTGAAATGAAGCCAGGTTCATCAAGGTGCTCATCATAGCATCCTTCTTTGCGACAACCGGTTGCGGTCCATATCGGTTGCTCCTAGCAATGGCATTTCAATGTCGACCCATCTTTACAAAACAAACAAAACGGCTTACTGCTGTTGCGCTGCGCAGGTGGCCCATCCACCTGTCTCCTTAGCTGAGAGAGCGCTCACTTGCTTGACATGATACATTGCCCCTAGCAACTCTTTCACCACAGGCTCAGTCCTCCTCTTGTACTCCACAGCTGGGCTTGTCCTACTTGCAACATGCACGGATGGTTGCTCCTGGCAACAACTTCACTGCAACTCAACTGTTGGTTGCTCTTAGCAACATTCTGCCCGCATCCTCCACCAATTGTAAGGATTCCTCCCTGGGGATAGCTCTGGGATCGTCCTTGACACCAGCACAGGACACGTTTCCACTTTAATCATCAGTCAAACAACAGTACTTTATGCAAGTCTGGCTCCTCAGCAGCTTTATTAGACAGGTTGCAGGATAAGTAAAAACATAACACTGGAACAAAACAAAATCCTAGACTGTCCAGTCACTA
Organism: Hyla sarda; assembly: GCF_029499605.1. Taxonomy (NCBI): domain Eukaryota; kingdom Metazoa; phylum Chordata; class Amphibia; order Anura; family Hylidae; genus Hyla; species Hyla sarda. The sequence goes on along the minus strand of NC_079193.1, from coordinate 115,386,838 downwards.
ACTAAACAACCCAGCATTCCCTATCAACTGGTGGGCTTTTCCCGGCCAGTTAAACTTATGCCTCCTGCCACCTTCTACTCACTGTTCACACACAGTGTTTGCAACCTCTTGCTGTGTGTCTCGTGCACACCCCTCTTTGGAGCCACTCACAGCTCGGGCTGTGTGTTCCTTGCCAGGACCCTTGCCTTCCCCTACAGCCAACTTGATGTCTTCTGGGGAGAGCCCAGATTATTCTGTTTGACTTCCTTTTAAACACACCTCCCCTTTCTGCTACCTCATCAATTAGGCCACAGGTGGAGGTTCTCCAGGGTTAGCTAGTGAAATACACCCTTTCCTTGCCACCCTGTCACAATATATATATATATATATATATATATATATATATATATATATATATTTAATTAAGTAGGTGATTATGTGAGTAGAAAGGTGGAAAGGGAAACTATACTGAATACAATCAATGTATCTGCATTTAAAGGGTATTCCAGGAAAAAACTTTTTTTTATATATCAACTGGCTCCAGAAAGTTAAACAGATTTGTAAATTACTTCTATTAAAAAAATCTTAATCCTTCCAATAATTATTAGCTGCTGAAGTTGACTTGTTCTTTTCTGTCTGGCCATAGTGCTCTCTGCTGACATCTCTGCTTGTCTCGGGAACTGCACAGAGTAGAATAGGTTTGCTATGGGGATTTGCTTCTACTCTGGACAGTTCCCGAGACAGGTGTCATCAGAGAGCACTTAGACAGAAAAGAACAAATCAACTTTAGCAGCTAAAAAGTACTGAAAGGGTTAAGATTTTTTAATAGAGGTAATTTACAAATCTGTTTAACTTTCTGGAGCCAGTTGATATTTAAAAGAAAAAGTTTTTTCCTGGATAACCCCTTTAAGCTTTTGGGTAGGAGGGTATCAGCTCGAAGATCATCCAGAGGGTGACATTTTTACCAGGTGATCCCCCTCCTCTTCAATCTTTATGTACTGTATCGGGGTTGCAAATTTAATACCAGTGGGATCTTGGTTGTGTGTCATGTCAAAGTGAGCTGATATTGAATCCAATTTTTATATTACAAATGTGTGTTCTGCTATACATTTTTAGAGAGGGTAGGCTGTACGTCCCACATAATGTCTCTTACAGGGACAAGTGATTTATATTATATATTCCTCTGTAATAAAGTCATACAACCAGCCACTGCAGTGTTGCTCTCAATGGATTGTGCATGTGTGATAAACAGCTTGGACAACAAAGGACATTTCAGACCCATGGGGGGGTCATGTAAAGGGCTTATTCTGATGCAAGTAAGCCACCTACAGGAAGGTGTTAAGCTATACAGCCTTGTCTGTAGAATGTGAAGGAACTGACCTGGTTGGCTGAGAAACCATTTAGAAGGTATTATAGGGATGAGCAATGTATGGGCTATGTCTGTATGATTCAATATCCAAGAGTATGCAGCTCCACCCAGGCCACTCTGGTGAATCTGTGCAACGGACCTGCCGGCACTTTCCCAGCTTCCAGCAAGTAAATCCAAGGAAAAGACAATCTTATCATATAGAAAAAAACAGACACTCGTCACTGCTACCCACTCAATTAGTAAATAACAGAAAACATTAAAACTTTACTTTTATTGTATCACTATAATATGTATGGACCATCAAAAACATACGTAACAATTCTGGTGTTGTACCCAATGTCATACATCCAACAAAACAAAAGAAAATACCACTTGGTCTTTCAGACCACTTGTTGCTGCACCGCAAATGAGATAAGGTTGCTGTTTGCAGACTCACAGAAAAAAGCACAGATCCCCCGATCCAGCAGTGGTATCATGTATATATATGTATATACGTATGAAATATACACACAATGTCCTACAATAAAGGTTGGGTGTGAGGGCAGGGTAAGATAGGGGTGGGGAACCTGGGGGTAGCACGGGCTAGGTATTAAGCGCCCCTATGGCTATCCTGACCCTAGGTAATCACCCTACTCTAGGCCTAAACCTAGGCGGAGTGAACGCCCTGATAAGGGCGGCCCCGCTCCGGAACCTACCCTGTTATTCCCTAGAATACCCTGTATTAAAGACAAAACAGTACATGGCTCTCTGTCTCACTGGGGCGCCCTGTCTGACTAGATAGGATAGGGAGGATGCCCTAGCCTATGTATAGGTATATAGACCCATCAGCAGTTTCCACCCTACGCGCAGGGACTGCTGTCCCCCGGTCTTCCAGCGGTCTGATAAGTATCCCACTATTTTATCTGTGTATACTTATATCTGCTACCCTGTTTTCTTTTGTGACTCTGTATCTGGATGTATGTGATATTGAACAGTAGATGTCATAGTGAGTCACTTGGTTGATATATATTCTGAGTTGTGAGCTATTTTGGTTGCACATGGCAACCATCTGCGGATCCGTTCATACTGGTTAATATATTGAATAGAGAAGTGCCTAATAACATCATCTTTTTGAGCTATTCAAGTGTGGCTGTGATTCCCATTTGGGTTATTTATTACAACCAGATATCCTGCTCTATCTTGGTTGCCTGTAGCAACCAATTGCAAATCTGTTTGCACTGGTTTCTATATTGAGGAAGAGAAGTGTGGAACAACAATACTTTTTGAGTTATCTAGATGTGGTTGTGATTCCTACAGGAGTTGTCTATAGCAACTAGGTATTTCTCATTTCCATCTGGGTCTGGGCCTTGTCAAGATACAATCAATTCTACTTAAGGGCACCTTGATATTAGTATACATACCTGTATACAGCTCAGTTTGCAGGGATCTGCGAATGATATATATCCGGTTGTAGCAACTGATCAGTGTTATTTTCAGGATCTCTTATCTGCTCTATACATCTAGATATAATATACCTTAATAATTGTTATAACATCCTAGTGGGATACTTATATATCCTATCGTCTATAGGGTCTATATACCTATACATAGGCTAGGGCATCCTCTCTGTCCTATCTAGTCAGACAGGGCGCCCCAGTGAGACAGAGAGCCATTTACCTTTTTGTCTTTAATACAGGGTATTCTAGGGAATAACAGGGTAGGTTCCGGAGCGGGGCCACCCTTATCAGGGCGTTCACTCCGCCTAGGTTTAGACCTAGAGTAGGGTGATTACCTAGGGTCAGGATAGCCATAGGGGCGCTTAATACCTAGCCCGTGCTACCCCCAGGTTACCCACCCCTATCTTACCCTGCCCTCACACCCAACCTTTATTGCAGGACATCGTGTGCATATTTCATACGTATATATATATATATATATATATACATGATACTACTGCTGGATCAGGGGATCTGTGCTTTTTTCTGTGAGTCTGCAAACAGCAACCTTATCTCATTTGCGGTGCAGCAACAAGTGGTCTGAAAGACCAAGTGGTATTTTCTTTTGTTTTCCTCTGGTTGGATGTACGACATTTGGGTACAACACCAGATTTGTTACGTATGTTTTTGATGGTCTATACATTTTATAGTGATACAATAAAAGTAAAGTTTTAATGTTTTCTGTGATTTACAAGTTTGACTAGTACATTAAAAGTATAATTTATCTATTTCTGTGAACTTTACCCACTCAATTAGCAACGAACATATTCGTACCTCTGTTAGCTGATCAACGCCAGGTGTTGCTCTTTGTCTTAAGACACAGTCCAAAGCATAAACTTCAACGAAGTAGAAAAAGATCAGGGCAACTCGCCACATGCGTATCTTCAATCCTTCTTTATTCAAAACAACATAGGGAATACATACAGTGCAGGACATGGGTGGACAGTAGATGGGGGATGTAAGATGGGGTTACGGTGGCATTTCACAGTAAATGCTTCAACTGGTCCACAACATCACTGTGTTGGACACACACTTAAATACCCCTCCCCTCCGTTGGCATGGAAACCATCCAAACAAAGGTAATTGAAATAAAAACATGTTAAAACCAACTATGCAGAGCAAAAAACATTATAGTAAAGCATTTAGTTCAGTGCGTTCATTTAAACCTAGCAGTCCCATTGCTTCTAGACTTAAAATCCACCTAGTTTCTTTTCTTACAAGTATTTAGTCTTTGTTCTCCCCATTATAGGCATGTTCCACTCTCTCCAGACCGGCAAACTGGAATCCACATTTTTCACTGGAATGAACTTCATTTATATGTTGTATGAATCTCGTGGCTCCTATGCCGGTCCTGAGAGAGCGGACATGTTCACGAATTCTGTGGAACAAGGGATGCTTGGTTTTCCCTATATAAAAGAAATTACATTTGCATATTAGTGCTTACACCACATGAGAAGATCGGCACGTACCGTAATCAATTGTCTCACATTATTCCCGTTCCCTGATAAATTCAGAATTCTTTGTTTTGTATTCAGTGAGCAAAAAGAACAGGAACCGCAACAAAAGTTTCCCTTTGGTTTCTGTTCAGACATCCATTTTGATTCTTTTTTGTCCTTTCTTTTTAAATAACCTCCAATCGATTTATTCTTTCTATACGTAATTATAGGTTTATTTATGGTTATTTCTGCTACATCCACATCCTCTTGCAGGATATGCCAATTATTATAGATTGCTCTCTTAATAACATTATTGATTGGAGTATTCAAAAAAGAAAATACAAAACTATCATTTTCTTTTTCTTAACAGTACATCTTTAGGTACTTTATCAATTTTATTTCTCGCATTCATGATAAATTTTTTCGGATACCCTCTTTGTTCTAGTCTTATTTGTAATTCATCAGCCTGTTTTTGAAATGACGTTGGATCACTATTAATACGTTTCAATCTGACTAGTTGGCTATATGGAATACTATTTTTTTTTACTTGTGGAGGGTGAGATGATTGATAATGTAAAATAGAATTTTTAGAAATAGGTTTCCTAAAACCTGATTTCCTGATCTCCCCATTAAACGATGTTTACTTGTACATCCAAGAACTCCAAGTGTTGGCCCCCAAAGACATGGGTAAAAAACATATTTACCCCATTAACCTGATTTAAATAATCTACAAAAGCAGAAAATTCTTCTTTTGACCCGTCCCAGATGACAAAGAGGTAATCCACATATCTGAGAGTTTGATTTTACCAATAAATGGATTCTGAGAGGTAAATATCCATTTGTCTTCCAGCATGGCGAGGAATATATTTGCATAGGCACATGAGATAGGGGACCCCATGGCCGTACCATGGATCTGTCTAAACCACTCCCCGCCATATTGGAAGACATTATTCTCCAAAACGAATGTAAGCGCTTCAGTAACAAAATTTCAGGAGTGTCACGCCGAGCGCTCCGGGTCCCAATGCCTTCCCGGAGCGCTCACGGCGTTCCTCTGGCTGCAGCGCTCCGGTCGGCATTGCTGACCGCGAGCGCTGCTCTCTGGTCCCCGGAGGGGACGCGATCCGAGGCACGGCTCGTGTCCGCCCTCGGATTGCGCCCCATCTCACTCACCTCTCGCCCCCGTCTGCTTCCTCCCGGCGCGCGCGGCCCCGCTCCCTAGGGCGCACGCGCGCCGACTTGCTTAAATTTAAAGGGCCAGTGCACCACTAATTGGTGCCTGGCCCAATCACTCCCTAACCTATAAAAACTCACTTCCCCTTCCTCTCCTCGCCGGATCTTGTTGCCTTGTGCCCTGAGAAAGCGTTATAGTGTGTCCCAAGCCTGTGTACCTTGACCTTCTGCTGTTGCCCCTGACTACGAACCTCGCTGCCTGCCCTGACCTTCTGCTACGTCTGACCTCGCCTCTGTCTAGTCCTTGTGTACCGCGCCAGTCTCAGCTGCCAGAGAGGTCGAGTCGCTACTGGGGAACACGACCTGGTAGTTACTGCCGCAGCAAGTCCATCCTGCTTTGCGGCAGGCTCTGGTGAACACCAGTAACTGCTTAGAACCGATTCCCCAGTACGGCCCACGTCATCGCCTCTCTGGTACAGGGGATCCACCTCCAGTGTCATCACCAGCCGCTAGCCCGGATCCTGACAAGGAGTTTTTCCTGTTCTCTGTAGGATCGTGGCTGTAACCTGTACACCCGCATGTACAGGCTCTCCACATCCACCGAACATAATTTGTACCCAGGCTGCCAATGAAAGTAATTCAAAATCTTAATCAAATCCCCAGTATCTCTTAAATAAGCAGGTAGCTCTTTTAGCAAGGGTGAGACAAGCCAGTCAATGTAGCCAGACAGTAACTCTGTTGGTGACCCAACTCCTGACACTATGGGACGTCCTGGGGGCCAGGTCACTGACTTGCGCACCTTTGGTAAAACATACCATTTAGGTTTTTTCACCTTTCTTGGAAGAAGGCGTTCAGCAGTTTTCCTATTTATGACACCTCTCTCATGAAATTTGCGAAGTACAGTGACCCGCCTGATCTCCGATCATTTTAACATACGATGGCCTCTCAGAGGCCATCGCATGTTGAAGGCAGCATCAACATACGATGCTTTTTTATGTCGGGGCCATCGCATAAACGGCTATCCTGCAGCGCAGACTGCTTCAGCTGCCACCGGATAGTCGTTTAAGGTGCCCCGTGTGGTCCGGTGGGTGTCACTCACCTGTACCGGTGCTCCGGACCGTCCTCTTCGGGATCCTCTGCATAGCCGGCGCTCTCCATCGTCGTCATCACGTCATCGCGCACGCCGTCCCGTCATCCAATAGGAGCGGTGTGCGCAGCGACGTGTGATGAAGAGAAGCAGCAGAGACGGTCCGGGGATGTGGCGACAGCGATGGAGGGTGAAATCCAGGGCAGCGGTGAGCGGCGGGCAGCGGTGAGCAGCAAGGACAGGTGAGTAAAAACCTCCTATACCAGTGGTCTTCAACCTGCGGACCTCCAGATGTTGCAAAGCAACAACTCCCAGCATGCCCGGACAGCCGTTGGTTGTCCGGGCATGCTGGGAGTTGTAGTTTTGCAACATCTGGAGGTCTGCAGGTTGGAGACCACTGTCTTTTACTTTACATTGCACGGATCCCTCAACATACGATGGTTTCAACTAACGATGGTTCATTTGGAACGAATTACCATCGTATGTTGAGGGACCACTGTAATGTTCTTAAATTACTAATGATCTAAGGGCAAGGATCCTTTTCTAGTTTAAGATATGTGCTAGTATCCCCTAACTCTCTGAGGGCTTCTGTGTTATAATCAATGGTTCATACTACTACTGACCCACCCTTATCAGCCTTAGTAACAACAATATCTTCCCGTTTACTTAATTTGTCAAGGGTTAATTTCTCTATCACAGAAATATTATTACTGGCTTTAGGGTATAGAAGTGCTTTAACTTCTTTGAGAACCATCTTATTAAACAAATCCAAGGGGCTCCCTGCTACAATAGGGGGGTTAAACCGGGAAGGATTACCTCCAGAAAAACCCTCATTCTCTTCTGTATCATGCCTAGTAAGATCATTTTCAGTAATATCTGCAAGGAACAATGTAAGATCTCGTTCTTCCTTATTAAACTCTGCTGGAATACAAAAACCAAGTGGTCCAATCTTGCAACTACTATCACATACACATGCTACTATATCTTTATTAACATTTTTACTGGTAGAAATGTTTTTTTTTTAATTCACTTTACGAATGCCCTTAAATAAGTCCTCCTGAAATTGAACAAAATCAAATTGTTCAGGGGGACCAAAATTCAGTCCTTCATTAAGTATCATAATGGTGTCCTCATCTAGCTCTTCATCTGTGAGGTTCAACACCAGATTATCAGAATTCACTTGTGCCAGGTCACATTCTTGCATTTCATGCGTTTTCTCAAATTTCTTCGCTTTCCCTCTCCCTCTGTGGGTTCTGGATCTAAAGGGACCACAGTGGTATTCTCTACTACATTCGCAGCTTCTGAAGCAGATTTGTTAGACCTGCTGCTATCTGTATCTGTTGTCATGAAATCTCAACTCTTGGTTTTATTCTTATTTTTATTTCTTTTAGTAGAGGTTTTAGAAAATAATCTCTGGTTGTTATTTTTCCTTTTATTCCATGTGAATATTTGTTGATCAACATTCTTCTTGTCTTTGATAAATTTATCACGTTTGACAATTTAAATTTTTTCATTTTTTTCTCTAAATTCTGCATAAATGTGGTAAATTGTTGATTTGAAAATCTTGTTCTTAATTCACATTTTGCCTTACATAAATTGGTAGTCACTACTTCATATTCAGTTTTATTCCTTTCCAAAACTAATTCCTGAATTTTCAGGGAATGCTGCAGGTGTAATTCATCCCATGTTTTGACAAATTAATTGTCCTCCATGTATTGTGAGGGGGATTTATATATATACACGTAAGCCTCTCGGAATACGGTGATTAAGCACATATGCTTCCAAGGAATTTATAGTCCAAAAAAGCCGAGTTTCCTTATCGGCTAGGGAATGCACTCTGAACTTCAATGACTTGCCCATTTGGGCCTTAAGGACGCAGAAAATTTTTATTTTTACGTTTTCATTTTTTCCTCCTTGCCTTCAAAAAATCATAACTCTTTTATATTTTCATCCACAGACTAGTATGAGGGCTTGTATTTTGCGCGACCAGTTGTCCGTTGTAATGCCATCACTCACTTTACCATAAAATGTATGGCACAACCAAAAAAATACTATTTGTGTGGGGAAATTAAAAAGAAAACCGCAATTTTGCTAATTTTGGAAGGTTTCGTTTTCACGCCGTACAATTCACGGTAAAAGTGACATGTGTTCTTTATTCTTTGGGTCAATACGATTAAAATGATATCAGTCATAACATACTTTTCTATTACTGTTAAAAAACTTAAAAAACAAATCACAAACTTTTTAACCAAATTAGTACGTTTAAGATGCCCCTATTTTGAAGACCTAAGATAAGCGGCGGTATGGGGGCTCATTTTTTGCGCTGTGATCTGTGCTTTTTATAGATACCATATTTGCTTATATAAAACTTTTAATACATTTTTATGAATTTTTTTTCTGAATAAAATGTTATAAAAAAGCAGCTATTTTGGACTTTTCTTTTTACGTTCACGCTGTTCACTGTACGATATCATTAACATTTTATTTTAATAGTTCAGATATTTACGCACGCGACGATACCAAATATGTATATAAAATATTTTTTTAACACTTTTTGGGGGTGAAATAGAGAAAATGGGTCAATTTATGTTTTTATTGGGGGAGGGAGTTTTTCACATTTTTTTTACTTAATTTTTTACTTTTTTACTTTTATTTTTACACTTTAATAGTCCTAATAGGGGACTATCTAAAGCAAACATTCGATTGCTAATCCTGCTCAGTGCTATGTATAGGACATAGCACTGATCAGGGTTATCGGTCATCTTCTGCTCTGGTCTGCGGGAAGGCAGATCAGAGCAGAAGACTCCCGGAAGGCAGCAGAGCCCGGTGAGGGGACCTCCGGGTGCCGTGCAGGATGATCGGATCGCCACGGCAGCGCTGTGGGCGATCCGATCATCCAATTAAGTGACCGCGATGCTGCAGATGCCGTGACCTGTATTGATCACGGCATCTGAGGGGTCAATGGCGGACATCCGCTGGATCGCGGGTGTCCGCCATTATCGGCGGGTCCCTGGCTGCGATCAACAGCCGGGACCTGCCGCGCATGATTCGGGCATCGCTCCGATGCCCGTGGTTATGCTTAGGACGTAAATGTACGTCCTGGTGCATTAAGTACCGCATCACCAGGACGTACATTTACGTCCTTCGATGTTAAGGGGTTAAAAGTGATAAATTATCCTTTAGCTCGCAAGACACGAAAAACATCCCCGCATCCACCCGTCCTGCACTGACAGCCGTCTCTGAGGTACAATTGAGAGTATCCATCTCCATGATAAATGCCACAAATTATGGGTTTTAAAACGTGCTCAGAGCGTATAAAGAAAAGTCCAACACAATCTTCTCATATAGAAAAAAAAAACATACACTCGGCACTGCTACCCACTCAATTAGCAACGAACTTATTCGTACCTCTGTTAGCTGATCCACGCCAGGTGGTGCTCTTTGTCTTGTGCAACGAATGGTTCATTGTAACTGTGTCTCTCCAATAAAATGCAAGATTTTAACTAGATTACCTAGTGCTAAACATCTGTCTTTATGTTTGTATGATTGGTATATTTGTGTCGGTATAAGTCTGTTCACAAGAGGACTAGTTAGAGAGCACTTCCATATTCCTTCCTACGCCCTTGTATTTACCTATTCTTTATTACTTGTACTTCTTTCCTTAAGGTAGGTAGTTTTTCCTTTGTTTCCTTTATTTGTAGCTTGTAATAAACTCAATTAAAGATTCAGTTGTCCTCAATCAATTTTTATGGCACTGGCAAAACCAAGCAGTTTCTACATTGCTGATCCTCAATGATCACACCCCTATAAAATTGTCAGTAAATGTGGCTCACGGTGACATTCACAGTTACACAAGCCCGTTAAATATCAGGGTAATACAGACAGTACCCACAAATTATGTCATGGACACAGTACTGGCTCAGATAAAAAAGACAGGAAAAGCGATTGACTCTCAACAGAGAAGATGCCACCTCTAATAACTGGATGTAACTGCCACGGCCTCAATCATACCCACGTCTAATCACTAGTTAAAGGGGTACTTCGGTGGAAAACATGTTTTTTTTAAATCAACTGGTGCCAGAAAGTTTAACAGATTTGTAAATGACTTCTATTAAAAAATCTTTACCCTTCCAGTACTTTTTAGCAGCTGTATGCTTCAGAGGAAATTCTTTTCTTTTTTAAATTCTTTTTTGTCTTGTCCACAGTGCTGGAAGGGTAATTTTTTAATAGAAGTCATTTACAAAATCTGTTTAACTTTCTGGCACCAGTTGATTTAAAAAAAAAAATGTTTTCCACCGGAGTACCCCTTTAATGTATTTGAGGGGCCCCACTTTTAATTTTGCCCAGAGCCACACCAAATCTAAAACTGGCCTGACTGCACGGGGAAGTGCTCACTGCAGTTATGCAGACTGGCCTCAGAGATTTCCATACAAAAACACAGCTGATCACACAAGAGGATCAACCAGGGCAAGTGCTACTGAGATGTCCCAGTACGGGATATAGTCCTGTACAGTACTTAGGCCCTTTCAGGTTGAGTCCCTTTGTCCTAGGGGCCCTCCTGCAGTGTCTCCCCCCATAGTAATATATATTATGCATAGTGTTATGTGTGTTATATATAAAGAACCTTTGAGTTAGTCACATCATAATGTGTTCACCTGATGTGTTTGTTACCCAGGGAGCACAAGCTAACCAGGTGACCTGCAGCTTCACCTATTGGCTCCTTGCTCAGCCCCCCTTTATAAGACAGACAGCCATTACAATCTCTCTCTTATGACTCCTGCTGAGGTACAGTAAAGACCAGACGTCTCAGAGCCAGTGTCCAGCACATCTGGAGGCCTCAAGCCTAACCAGCAACCACATGTCAGTAAGTCAAGTCATCTATGTCTGCTGTCACTACCTACAGTCAAGTCAAGTCTTTAGTAAGTCTATTATAGTCAGCGTGGCTGCGTTGAAGTCTGTCCAAGCATTGAAAGTCCCAGCAAGCTGCAAGGTCCCCTCTGTGTTACTGCCACCTTTCTGGGATCCTGGCCTATCTGTAAAGACTGTTACAATCTGTCTACCTCAGTAAAGCTACCGTTAACCCTAACCTGGTCTTGGACAATTATTACCCTGCCTAACCTAGGGATAGCAGAGTTACCTTCGGGTGGTTACTTAGGAAAACCACGCCCTGGCATCATGAACATTTAGGGGTTAATAAAAATCTGCCCCATACACCTCATCGCACCCCCTTGGCACACGACACTACAAATAGAAGCAGCGCCCATCAATGTAATCTGCAGCAGGAAACTTGATAAACATTTGCCCATGTGGAAAAACCCTGATGCAGGGCAGCAGCATTTTGTATAGCAGCTCCTGTCTGTACCATACTAATTTATTATCCATAACTTGCTAAAAAAAATACAACAAAACACTTCAACAGTCTTATGTTAGGTAAATGAAGTATTACAGCTTGCATCAGGTCACACAGCAGTTTTCCAAACTGTGACTGTAATGCTAAGAATACCTATGAAAAGTACTTTTGTGTACGATGGTGCTCTAGCCCTCTGAGCTGCATACCTGTTATAGTGTCTTTCCTAGAAGTATGTTCTCCTTTGTAGGTAGCATTTGATCCTGCTTCATAGTCCACTTTTTTTTCCTTCATGCCGATTACTTCCCGAGGGGATGCTGGGGCACTTGCTTCAACAGAAAAAATACACACATTAGAATACTGTAAGAGCATGATATTCTTTGAAAATGGAAATGTCATTTTGGATAATTTTCTCAATACGCTGTCATTAGTGTACACAAGGAGTAGCACAATTTCTGGCTATTATATAACTTGTATATGGAATTTTCCACCAGTTTTACCCATTTACAGGCTGACAGGCTGCAAGTCTTTTAGTTTTTCCTAAACTAAGTTTTAGAGTGGTTAAGGACTAGCTTTAAGATCAATATAGACAGAACATAAAAATAACAGGATATTCAGCTTTATTTCCTCTGTGGCATGGCTGGGTTAGTATCTCTGCATCTCTAGCTTTTGCCCTACCCCCTCCTCTCCTTCCTGCTACCCTCTCCAAAGACAAGGGCAGAGCAGTGGCGTAGCTATAGAGGTCAAAATAGGTCCCCCCCCTTGCCACTACACTGTATGTTTTTGGCCTTCAGCTGGGACAGACCGACAGGTCGGGCCCTCAGGTACTGCCCAAGGGCCCAGACCTAGGAGGGTACCTGCCGCCAGCATTTTTAACTTTTTATTTTTTAACCATATTTAAGCCTGCTGGCCATTTTAACTTAGCGCACAGCGGGCCACAGTGGTGCTGACTCCTGTGCAGGGGAGCAGAGAGGGCTGCTTCTCTTTCTCCCCCGCCTGCTGTCCTTTTGGTGGAGCAGGTGTGCACTGTGAGTGCTTTGCTATCTGCTCCCCCACATACCATGACGCCTGCCCGCCCGTGAAGACTTCCCCTGCTTATCGCTGGTGAGTAGGTAACTCTATGGAGATTGAGGGAAGGGGAGGGGGAAGGCCAGGGGATGGAAGGGCAGGGGGTTTGCAGTGTTTGCCAACTAAGGTGCCTCCAGCTGTTACAAAACTACACCTCCAAGCATGCCCGGACAGCCAAAGGTCCTGTCCTGATATGCTGGGAGTTGTAGTTTTGCAACAGCTGGAGGTACCCTGGTTGGAAAACACTGATCTGTCTATATAAATCCGTGTTTCCTGACTATGGCGCCTCCAGCTGTTGCAAAACTACAACTCCCACCATGCAAGAACAGCCTTTGGCTGTCTGGGCATGCTGGGAGTTGTAGTTTTGCAACAGCAGGAAGCACCCTGTTTGGGAAACTCTAAGATAGATAGATAGATAGATAGTTTTGCAACATCTGGATGCACTATCTGTCTCATTGTTTCTCAACCAGGGTGCCAAAGGCTGTCTGGGCATGCTGTAGTTTTGCAACAGCTGTAGGCACCCTGGTTGGAAGACACTGATCTATGTTTAATCTATCTATTCATTTATCTTTTCCAACCAGGGTGCCTACAGCTGTTGCAAAACTACAATTCCCAGCGTGCCTGAATATTGGAAGGCTGCATCCTGCGATTTTGAAAAAGCTAAGCCTGAGCATTTTTTCCTATTGAGCTTAATCACAAAAATCAATAGCAGAATGGCAGTATATTTTTCCCTTCTCCTTCCAAAGTGTTAAAGGGGTACTCTGCTGCCAGACATCTTATTGCCTATCTGAATCATAGGGTGTAAGATGTCTGATTGCAGGGGTCCAGCCACAGGGACCTCTGTGATCTCCGTGCAGCATCCGGGGTTCTGAACAAATGCTGGGTTCTGGTAGAAGTGGTGATGATGTCACTCCACACCCCCTCCATTCATGTCTATGGGAGGGGGCGTGGTGGCTGGCATGCCCCCTTACATTGAAATTAATGGAGGTGACGTGGCGTGATGTCATGATGTCACCCTGCGTTAAGAAAATGAAATTCAGACTGCTGGGTGCTGCGGGGATCGGCGGAGTACCCCTTTAATAAATGTTGATCTATGTTATTTGTATCCAAATAATATCCGTGTAAAAAGGGTGCCCAAGCTGATGTTTTCCACCGGGGCCCATGAGCTTCTAGCTACGCCCCTGGGGCGGAGTAATCTGAATTATACGTGAATTTGAAAGTCTATGCACACTTCATTTGCTCTGCAGACTCCATTTAATAATTAATGAGCAAGTGAACAGTTAAGAAGGCAAGAGGAAGCAAAAAAAAAAAAAAAAGAGCCTCGTAAGGGAAGAAAAAGGCATTTTTTTCTAATATAAAATGAAACCATTTTTACATTTGCTTGAACTTTTGTTTTATGCAAAGTTGGTAATAACTAGAGATGAGCAAATCTCGTTTCAAATTTCAGGAAATATTCGATTTGCAACGAATGCGAATATCACTGCGATTCTATTGCGCAAATTCCTTCATTAAACTCCATTTTACAGCGTTCCAGGCTCCAGGGCATCTAAAATGGTGGATCCACATGTCAGTACATGAGGCAAGGGACGCTGGGAAGGCAGGAAGGCAAGGCAGGAAGTAGGCGGTATGATCCTGAATCACATGCAGGATGCAGCCTGTCAGCAGCCAGTCACCCCTGTGATGTCACAACCCTATATAATCGGCAGCCATATTGCGGCCAGCCACTTCATTCATTACACTGCAGAGAGATAGGACGGACAGCCTGTGTGTGTGTTACAGCAGAGAAAAGTGCATTCCAGCAGCGTTTAACATCCTCCTAATCACATCAGCGTTCTCGTGGATGGAGAGCATTGTTTTTTTCACTGAAAAGGATTTTTACTGCAACTGCAGGCGTTAACCTCCCAGTCACTTTATTCGGCATAGTATTACAGAGAGAGGCAGATAGCTTTGTGTTGCCTCATACATTTCAACAAGCTGCCTCAACTTCATAAACCTTAGCAGAGGAGGCAGGAATAATTTTTCAGTGCAATTCATTGTCTTTGTTCCACAAAAAATCATCTACTGCGTATACTAGTCTGTAGATGGTATAATAACCAGCAGTCCATTCCTAATAGTCTGTGACAGAGTGCAATTTTGTGTTTAGTACACAGCTTTTTTTTGCCTGAAGCACTGTTGTGTACTGCTGGTGTTTTAAAAAAAATATATATTTTTTTTAAGGGTACTGTAGAGCATTTTTCTGCCCTCATCAGTGCATACTACATACCCACATCTAAGTAGTGTACTATTTTGTACCTGTTAATCTGTCAAGGGCCTACACACTGTGAAAGGAGAGTCAAAACGAATCACCGGCTGGTGTTTTACAAAAATACAGAATTTTTAGGCATATTGTAGCACATTTTTCTGCCCTCATCAGTGCATACCGCATACGTACATCTAAGTAGTGTACTATTTTGTACCTTTTAATCTGTCAAGGGCTTACATACTGTGAAAGGACAGACAAAAGTAATCTCCTGCTGGTGTTTTACAAAAATACAGAGTTTTTAGGCGTATTATAGTGCATTTTTCTGCCCTCATCAGTGCATACCGCATACGTACATCTAAGTAGATTATTATTTTTTAGCTGTTAATCTGTCAAGGGCCTACATACTGTAAAAGTCAAGGCAAAAGTACTCACTGGCTGATGTTGTACTCAGATACTTTTTTAAGTGTACTGTAGAGCATTTTTCTGCCCTCATCAGTGCATACTACATACATACATCTATGAGTGTACTATTTTGTACCTGTTAATCTGTCAAGGGCCTACATACTGTGAAAGGACAGACAAAAGCAATCACTGGTTGGTGTTTTACAAAAAAAATGAGTTTTTAGGCGTATTGTAGACCTTTTTTCTGCCCTTGTCAGTGCATACCACATACCTACACCTAAGTAGTGTACTATTTTGTTCCTGTTAATCTGTCAAAGGCCTAGATACTGTGAAAGGCCAGCCAAAAGTGCACACCTGCTGCTGTTCTAGACAAATACTGTGTTGCAGCGAGAGGCCTGAGCTCCCGTTATCAGCTAGTGGTCGTGTCTCGACCAGCAACCCATCTGCCATCATCGATTGGTTAACACGGTCATCCACTTCATCACAAGTGACATCGGCCACCCCCAGTCAACAGTCGGTGGGTTCCTCAGACACAACCCTCAGTTGGCATGGCCCGGGAGCAGTCCTTGTCCTCCCATTTCCTCTGTCCTATGCTGTTCCCTCTCCTACAGAAGTATCTTATGCTGTGGGTTCAGCTCCACTATTTACTGAGGACGATCTAATAGAGGACAGTTGGCAGCTACTGCCCAGCCAAGAAGTGGAAGAGACATCCGCCGCTTCCTTCGCTAGGCGGGCAAGTAGTGATGAGGGAGTGACGTGGGAGGCGGTGTTGCCAGGGTTCAGGGTCCTGAAGCAGACACTGTTGAGGAACCTGAGGAGGACACCAGTAACATGCAGACACTTGTTGATGATGATGATGAAGCTGATCGCAATTGGGAGCCGCGTGCAGAAGGGGCTTCATCATCATCAGGAGAAGAGAGTTGCAGGTTGAACGTGAGGCAGCACCTGAGCCAACAAGGCAGTAGTGAAACCAGTTACAAACATTCCAGCCACCTTCGTCACCTGGTACTGGTATTGCCACCCACCGCACCACTCTGTCACCAGGTCACTTTCAGGACTCCTGATGCTGCTGCTGCCACCTCCAGGCTGTTTCATTCAGCCACTATTTTGTCTCCTTATGCTTCTGCCAACTCCAGGCTGTGCCTTTCAGACACTATATAGTCTCCTCATGCTTCGGCCAACTCCAGGCTGTACCATTCAGACACTATATGGGCTCCTTATAATTTCCCCAACTCCAGGCTGTGTCATTCAGCCAATATATTGTTGTCTGATGCTGCTGGGACTATCTTGGATATTACTTACAATTATTTTATGGTAGCACTAGCAAACATACATGCTCAATAGAGATTTCAACATTGATCTTTTAATGTTAGGGGTTGTGAAGCCCACTTATGTACGCATCCTGCTGCCTGCTCCAGGCTGTGTGTTTCGGAACTATATGGTTTAGTGATGCTGCTGGGCCTGTCCCTACATTTTTTTGATGTTAGCACTAGCTAACATACATCTTCTATACAGATTTCAACATTAACATTGTAATGTTAGGGGTTGTGAAGCCCTCTTGTAAACTTATGCTGATGCCTGCTCCAGGAACTACTGTGCTTAGTGATGCTGCTGGGCTTGGGCCTTGAATTCTTTGATGATAGCACGAGTTAACATACCTCTCCAATAGAAATTTCAACAGTGATCTTTCAATCTTAGGGGTTATGAAACCCTCTTGTGCACTGCAGCTGCCTGCTCCTGACTGTGTGTTTCAGGAACTACTTGGCTTACTGATGCTGCTGGGCTTGGGCCCAAAATTTTGGGATGTTAGCACTAGCTTACATACATGCTTAATTGAGATTTCAACATTGATCTTTCAATCTTAAGGGTTATTAAACCCTCTTGTGTACTCATGCTGCTGCCTGCTCCTGTATGTGTCATATAGCAACTACATGGTATAGTGATGCTGCTGAGCCTAGGACATTACCTATATATGTTTATGGTAGCACTAGGTACCATACATCTTCAATGGAAATTTCTAAGTTCATCTTTTATTCTTAGAGATTGTGAGGCCCTATTGTCTCCTCATCTGCCGCCAACTCCAGGCTGTGCAATTCAGACACTATATGGTCTCCTCGTGCTTCAGCCCACTCCAGGCTGTGCCATTCAGCCACTATATGGTCTCTTCCTACTGAAGCCACCTCTAGGTTCTGTCATTGTGCTGCCATGTGACATGTGACTCCTTGTTAGATTTGGTCCTTTGTACCAACACCCCGGGGCCCGGGACACTAAAACTTGGGAGTTAAAAGTTCCATTTCAAAATCCTCAATTTCAATATCTTTAATTTCTATTTAATGGGGTTCTCCACCCCTAGACATCTTATCCCTGCGGTCCCGCTGCTGGGGACCCCCGGGATTGCCGCTGCGGCACCCCGCTGTCATTGCTGCACAGAGCGAATTCGCTCTGCACGTAATGACGGGCAGTACAGGGGCCGGAGCATCGTTATGTCAAGGCCCCGCCCCTCGTGACGTCACGTCCCGCCCCCCTCAATATGACTTGTATTACGGGGGCGAGCCGTGATGTCACGATGGGCGGGGCCGTGACGTCACGCTGCTCCGTCCCCTGTATCACCCGTCATTCGCTCCGTCCCCTGTATCACCCGAACTCGCTCCGTCCCCTGTATCACCCGAACTCGCTCTGTGCAGTAATGACAGCGGGGTGCCGCAGCGGCAATCTGGGGGGTCCCCAGCAGTGGGACCGCGGTGATCTGACATCTTATCCCCTATCCTTTGGATAGGGGATAAGATGTCTAGGGGCTGAGTACCCCTTTAAAATTCTTAAATTTCAATGGTCTCCTCATGCTTTTGCCAACTCCAGGCTGTGCCATTCAGACACTATATGGTCTCCTCATGCTTCACCCATCTCCAGGCTGTGTCATTCAGCCACTATATAGTTTCCATATATTGACTGTGTATTGTAGGAAACATGTGGGCATCCTTGAGTTACTCTCCCAGCATTATTGCCATTTTGATACCAGACCAGTAAGGCTAAGTCTCCACTTCCAAGTTTTTTCTGGCAGTTTTTGGAAAACTGCCACTGACGCTTTTGAGCCACAGCCAGAAGTGTATTAAAAAGGAATAGGACATATAAAAGAAGGACTTATACTTCTCCTCCCTTATGGATCCACTTCTGACTTTGGCTCAAAAACTGCAGTGGCAGTTTTTCAAAATCTGCCAGTGAAAAAACCAAGTGGAAACTTAGCCTAATAAAAGGAATATTGCCAAGGACAAGCAGAAACAGGGAACTGTGGATACTGACCACCAGCTGTTGGAATTGACTGACTATCCCAGGTGGTAGATTTACCATTTTGAAGTTCCTTAGTTCCAGTAGGCTTTAAGTAATTCATTCTTTGTTGTGGTTCTTCAGTTGCAGAATTAAGTTGTATCATGTTTTCCAGTTCCTCCGATGAGCTTATGTCACTGGAACACACAATACTCATATTGTCATCTAATGAAGGATCCTTTTCTTCAGAGAACGTATGTATCATTTTATTATTTTGAATGTCAGGTGGTATTCTGACAATTTCTGATTATAAAGAAATTTGGGAATCTGGGACACAGGTGAAAATAAGTATTTTTAAGCGAACTGTAGCACATTTTTCTGCACTCATGAGTGAATACCCCATACCTACATCTAAGTAGTGTTCTATTTTGTACCTGTTCATCTGTCAAGGGTCTATATACTGTGAAAGGACAGCCAATAGTACACACCTGCTGCTGTTCTAGACAAATACTGTTTTAAGCGAAGTGAAGTATATTGTACTCCCCTCAAATACGCAATAAGTATGTCAGGCAGAGTAGTGAAATTTCAATTACAAAATCCATAATATCAATTTAAAAATCTTAAATTTAAAAATCATAAATTTCAATGGTCTTGTCATGCTGCTGCCAACTCCAGGCTGTGCCATTCAGACACTATATGGTCTCCTCATGCTTCAGCCAACTCCAGGCTGTGTCATTCAGGCAATATATGGTTTACTGATGCTACTGGGCCTGGGTATAAAAATGTTGTTATGGAAGCACTAGCTACCCAAAATCTTCGGTTTAAATTTCAGAATTCATCTTATAGTCTTAGGGATTGTGAAGGCCTAGTGTCTACTCATGCTGCTGGCAGCTTCAGGCTGTGTCATTCAGCCCCTATATGGTCTCCTCATGCTGCCAACACCTCCACGCTGTGTCATTCAGCCACTTTATGTCTCCTCATGCTTCAGCCTCATCCAAGCTGTGTCATTCAGTCATTATATGGTCTCCTCATGCTGCCAACACCTCCAAGCTGTGTTATTCAGCCACTATATGGTCTCTTCATACTGATGCCACCTCCAGGCTCTATCATTGTGCCGCTCTGCGGCAGTGATTCGAAAAGCGATGCCGGTAATCTGCATGTCTTTCTGAATAACAGGATTATTTCACTAACCTAGCACACTCCATATGCGTGTTAGAACACAGAAAAGTGTTCTACACCCCTATTGAGGCTCTCTGTAGGCCAGAAATAGACGTTTTTAATATAGCTTCGCCATGAATAAATTCAGATCGAAACAGATTTTTTCGTAAAATTTGGCGAATCATCATCTATAGCTATAACACCAGTTACACTGTAAATGTTACATTATTATTCATAATAATAATAATATTGGTAATAATAATAAATAGTATATCTGAATCTGATTAGGTTTATATCATGATTTGTTTAGCCTGCATCTGTAACAGTTCCTCCCGATCTACTAAATTATAATACAATATAAAACATGGCCTTTAATAGTAGCAGGTAAAAATATCTTATCATAAAGAACAAACACAACAATATGTTGAAAAAATGAATAAGTGTACAATGGTGTCACACAAAAATCAAAAAGTTGTCAAAAAATTAGCCCAGAGGTGTACCATCCCAATATCAGATGAATCTCAGAGACTGACAGCATATAACTCAGATAGCACAATTGCTGGGAGGGGCATAAAGATGTACAGAAGAGATGTATGCATATAACGGATAGCTCCGGGCAGGTATCCTATGTCTACAATTATACAGTCGGATGCTGAGAGGAAGGGGAGAGTGCCCACTCACGGCTAAAATGCCCACTCCTCTGTCCCTGCCTTTTGAGGGACCCACCTCCTTAACAGGGTGGCCTCAACCACGGTGCCGGGCCCTACTCTGTCTAAGTGAGGGAGGAAAACAATAAATAAAGAGGCAGTAGACAGCACTGTAATTATGTGGATGTACACCCCGGGGCTCAAGATATAACCAAAAAACAATGACAAATCGTGCTCAAAAACGTGCCAGAAAACATATTAATATAGTATAAAAATAGCCAAGACAAAAGGTTTCTTTGTCCCAAATTCCTGCCTACGCGTTTCACCTGTCTAGTGCATGCAGAATCATCAGAGAACTACTCTTGGCATGAAATCATTGAAAAAAAAACCAGATAAAGATGTAACACCTTTGATTATACAGTTACAATTTATATGTAACAGCAACAGGTTCAGCAACACAAACAATGATTGAGTATACTAAATAGCTTGATTACATAAGGTATGTGCAATAGCTGGTATAGATAGCACTGATAATATATGAACTATGACAGTCAAAACAGCCACATATAAGAAATAGTATATCCAACCCTCACATAGGTGATACTCCCAATAATATACCAACTGCAAAAGACTAGAGCAACAAAAAGAGTGCCCCTAAGATAGAGATAATATGTATAAACAATGCAACTAGTTATCTCTAGCTATTTAAGTTCAGCTACAATAATTAGATTAACTTATAGATAGTATAGGCCATTTTATATCCACTATCAAACTAATGGGTATCAAAACCATACTATAGTACGGGGGATGTATGGTACATAGAATGCACCAAGATGCCAGACTGATGCTGCAGCCCGTAAAGATATATGAGACATACATATTACATACATACTAATACATACATACTAATGAGACATACATATTCCAAATACACTTCAGATAATGATAGACATAGGTGTGTATGCTAATTAGTAATGCATAGATGAACAAAAGAAATGTGGTGTGTAATGGCACACACGGTATATACTTATACATCCCCGATGATTCGAAGGCCCAAAAAAGATATATGCAGATTCTCAGTTGGTATGCATGGTCATAATGGAGGAGCCCCGCTGTTGCTGTCTATCCCAGTGGCATGATGCACATCTATATGCCCCTCCCAGCAATTGTGCTATCTGAGTTATATGCGGTCAGTCTCTGAGATTCATCTGATATTGGGATGGTACACCTCTGGGCTAATTTTTTGACAACTTTTTGATTTTTGTGTGATACCATTGTACACTTATTCATTATTTCAACATATTGTTGTGTTTGTTCTTTATGATAAGATATTTTAACTGCTACTATTAAAGGCTATGTTTTATATTGTATTATAATTTAGTAGATCAGGAGGAACTGTTTCGGTGATTATATGTTCTAGAATCCTCATGACGTTTATCATTATGGTACTCTGACCATGTTGATTTGCGTACTTAGAGATCAGTGACAATATAGCCTGCATCTGGTAATAAAACAGTCAAATAGAAAAGAACAGTCCTTTCAGCAAACCTAGATAGTATGACCATATACCAGTTAGTTATTTGAATAAAACATTTTTGTTTATTATACTATCTTATCAGCTTAGGAAGTAAAACAATTAATTATATCTTTCATAGTAGTAATGTAGGGAAATAAATGACCTTGATTGGACAATATCAAAGTCCTGTTTAATGGTGCAGTGGTGGGGCAGACAGTATATACACTGCACACAAAAAATAAACTGAACCCTTAAACAACACAATGTAACTCCAAGTCAATCACACTTCTGTGAAATCACACTGTCCACCCAGGAAGCAACACTGATTGACAATCAAATTCACATGCTGTTCACCTGCAAGAAGGTTTGCTGTGTCTGTCAGCGTAGTGTTCAGAGCATGAAGGCTCTACCAGGAGACAGGCCAGTACATCAGGAGACGAGGAGGAGGCCGTAGGAGGGCAACAACCCAGCAGCAGGACCGCTACCTCTGCCTTTGTGCAAAGAGGAGCATTGCCAGAGCCCTGCAAAATGACCTCCAGCAGGCCACAAATGTGCTTGTGTTCATTCAAACTGTCAGAAACAGACTTAATTGAGGGCCCGATGTCCAAAGGTGGGGGTTGTGCTTACAGCTCAACACAGTGCAGGACGTTTGGCATGACGTTTGGTTGCAAGAGAACACCAAGATTGGCAAATTCGCCACTGGGGCACTGTGCTCTTCAGAGATGAAAGCAGGTTCACACTGAGCACATGCGACAGATGTGACAGAGTCTGGAGATGCCGAGGAGAATGTTCTGCTGCCTGCAACATCCTCTAGCATGACCGGTTTGGTGGTGGGTCAGTAATGGTGTGGGGTGGCATTTCTTTGGAGGGCCGCACATCCCTCCATGTGCTTGCCAGAGGTAGCCTGACTGCCATTTGGTACCAAGATGAGATCCTCAGACCCCGTGTGAGACCATATGCTGGTGCAGTTGGCCCTGGGTTTCACCCAGAAAATAGGGATGATCAGAGCTGTCAGTGACAGCCCCGATCATCCTGAGGGATAGGATCGAGGTTGCAGTGCTGCAATCTCCTCCTATCCCCTGCCATTAGTAAGCAATGAATGCTGACCAATGGCAATGGAAGACTGGGGGATTGCCATGGAAACCCCCCGCTCTGCCCACCCCTGGATGTCGGGCAGAACGGGGGGAGAAGATGGCGGCCGGTACCTGAAGAGAAGATACAGTGGGGACCGCCGATCGTCGGTGACAGCAGCGGAGATGAGCGGCGCAGGTAGGGAAGCGAAGGTGGGGGGGGGGGGGAGGGGGTTATGGAAGATGGCAGTAAAGCGATATTTACTGATGCCCTTCTAGTGGTTGCCAAACTGCAACTCCCAGCATGCCCAGACAGCCAAAGGCTGTCTGGGCATGCTGTGAGTTGTAGTTTTGCAACATCTGGAGGGTCACAGTTTGGAGACCACTATTACAGTGGTGCCCAAATGGTAGCCCTCCAGATGTTGCAAAACTACAACTCTCAGTATGCCTAGACTGCCCAGGCATGCTGGGAGTTGTAGTTCTGTAACATCTGTCCCTTCAGATTTTGCAATTTTCATGAAAATTTTGAAAATTGCTGCTATACTTTGAAGCCCTCTAATTTTTTCAAAAAGTAAAAATATGTCCATTTTATGATGCCAACATAAAGTAGACATATTGTATTTGTGAATCAATATAAAATGTATTTGGAATATCCATTTGCCTTACAAGCAGAGAGCTTCAAAGTTAGAAAAATTCAACATTTTCAAAATTTTCATGAAATTTGGGGATTTTTCACCAAGAGAGGATGCAAATAACGACGAAAATTTTACACTAAAATAAAGTAGAATATGTCACGAAAAACTATCTCAGAATCAGAATAATCGGTAAAAGCATCTTAGAGTTATTAATGCAGTGGTCAATGCAGTGGACAGTGGTCAGAATTGCAAAAAAGGGCTGCGTCCTTAAGGTGAAAATGAGCTGCGTCCTTAAGGGGTTAAGCCAATCCAATGCTTTCCTATGGGAAAGCGATGTGATTGACTGAGATCATCAATTTAGATTATGCCTGCCAATTTGGCGCATCCAGCGCTGGCGGACTTGTGCAACTCTAGAATTAAGGTACCTTTTTTCTAAATTTAAAGGGGATGTGGGGTGCCACTATAGGGTCAGGAATACACATTTGTGTTCCTGATTCTACAGTGTTCTTTGAATACCCTGTTGACAACTTTATTTCAGTTTTAGGAGACACCAACAAGAATAACTGAGTAGTCAGTCAAATGTTTTTTTTTTTTAGCTATACCCAATATTTGTGTATAGATATTTTGTAGAATAATTGAATTAGAAAAATAAGATTTCAAGAGCTGTGAATAGCGAGGTTATGATATATATTAAAGTTTGTCTTAAAATATGCAATTTATACAGTTAATTTTAATATATAGTTAGTACAGTCGAAAAAAGACATATGTCCATCAAGTTCAACCAGGGAATTAAGGGGTAGGGGTGTGGCGCGATATTGGGGAAGGGATGAGATTTTATATTATAATATCACCTGCTTACTTTTTTTTTCTTCTTTTTATTGCGCTTGGGGGGCCTTAGATTTATTTTCGCCTTTGGCCTCAAAAAGTCTAGAGCCGCCTCTGGTTACCAGCACTGGCCCGGCCTGCGTCAGCTTCTCCCTCTTCCTTCATATATACAGAACAAAAGAACCCATTCAGTAGCTCCGCTTTCTCTTGATCCCCAGTGACCACCTCCCCATTATCATTATTAAGGGGTCCTACATGCTCTGTCCTTGGATTTTTTTGCATTTATATATTTAAAAAAAAAAAATTGGGATTTGTTTTCCTTTCTTTGGCCACCTGTCTCTCATTGTGATTTTTTGCAGTTTTTATTACACTTTTACAGATTTTATTAAGCTCTTTGTAATTTTGAAATGCTATTTTTTGTTGTTTATTGCTCTTTTAACATCAGCTGTCAGCGATGTGGCATTTAGTTTTAATCGTTTAATAGTTTATAACTTAGCTGTATAGTTATTCAGTGTTTATTTGAAAATTTCTTTTTTTTATCTTTCTTTATCATCTGCATCAGTATTTGACAACAGTTCTTCCCAGTCTATGTCCTGTAGTACAGCTCTTAGCCCAGGGAAATTTGCCTTTTTAAAATTATATGTTTTTGTCCTCCCATCATGTCTTTGTTTTCTACTCTCTCAGTGAAAAGTAACTGTATTGTGGTCGCCATTACCAAGGTTTTCACACAGTTACATTACCAACAAGTGCTGCATTGTTAGAAATAGCCAGATCCAACAAAGCATCACTTCTTGTTGGGTCCTTCACAAACTGGCTCATAAAGTTATCCTGCAAAAAATACAGGAATGTTCTCCCCCTTTTGATTTTAGCCCAACCCCGACCCCAATCAATTTGTGGATAGTTAAAATCCCCCATTATTATCACTGCAGCTGCCCAGGCAGCCCTCTCTATTTCTGTAAGCAGCTAACCTTCTTTCTCCTCAGTGGTGTTGGGGGGGGGGGGGGGTTCTAAAGATTACACCAAAAGTTATCTTTACAGTGTTTACTTCCTTTTGTAATTCTACCCACAATCCTCACATGCATTCTTCACACTGACTTACATATCACATCTAGCATACAGATATACTCCTCCACCTTTCCTGTTCACCCTATCCTTTCGAAACATTGTAAACCCATGCAAACTGACAGCCCAGTCATGTGAGGAGTCTAGCCATAGACAGCATGGGTGCTCCTTAAAGGAAATGTGTCACCAGTGTCACCTGCACTAACCTGACAGTACCGAAAGATAGTGCAGGTGACACTGATGACGACGGTACTCACCTTGTCTCATTCTGTGGTGGGGATCTTCGGTAATCTCCTCTCTTAGCTCCACTCTGGGCACCCGGCTGTTGGCATGGGTGGAGCTTAGTGATGTCACCGCTGCGGTTCTCTCACAGCGGGACCCAGCAGGGAACAGCAGCAGTGACGTCACTAAGCTCCGCCCATGCCCCAAACCACTGCTGCTCTCTGCTGGGTCTCGCAGCAGCGGTGACGTCAGTAAGCTCCGCCCTTGCCCTACGGAGCTAGTGGAGGAGATTACCAGAGATCCCCACCACGGAACGGGACAAAGTGAGTACCGTTGTCATCAGTGTCACCAATACCGACAGGTAATAACAGAAACAAGGGCACTAACCATATCTATTTTCCTCCATTATTTCCTTTTGGACAATGGAGCTGTGGGATGGTGAGGACAGACGTTCACAGGGTGCTCAGAGGCTATGACCATTTCATGCGTAAGGAGGCACTTATGGCCTCATTTTATATTTATGACTAACAAACTGATTGGAATCTATCATTTACTCCATTGAAAAGTAGGGAAAAAGTAGAATTTTTGGACTTAACAATTGTGATAACCCCTACAAGGTTGGATTGTAGAACATCTCATAAGCCTACTGCCAGGAACAGCTTTATTCTATTCTCTAGCTGCCACTTGCCAAGGTGGCTACTAAATGTACCCAGTATCAAATACTAAAAAGAAATTGGTCTGATTCCACACAGTATGAACATGAGGCTTCTGCCATGACACAGAAATTCCTGAAAAAGGAATACCTAGAGAAAATCTTGAAGGAGTCTATGGAGAAGGAGAACAAGTTGAACAGAGCCTCCTTTTTAAAAAAAACATCCCCACACAAGTAACCGGGAAGAATCCAGAAGAAGTTAAATTCATCATCCCCTTCACTAGAGATTAGTAGAACTGAAGGCATAATCAACAAGCACTGGCACTTACTTCGGGTATTCCAGGAAAAAAACTTTTTTTTAATATATTAACTGGCTCCAGAAAGTTAAACAGATTTGTAAATTACTTCTATTAAAAAATCTTCATCCTTTCAATAATTATCAGCTGCTGAAGTTCAGTTGTTGTTTTCTGTCTGGCAACAGTCCTCTCTGCTAACATCTCTGCTTGTCTCGGGAACTGCAAAGAGTAGAAGAGGTTTGCTATGGGGATTTGCTTCTAAACTGGGCGGTTCCCGAGACAGGTGTCATCAGAGACTCAACTTCAGCAGCTCATAAGTACTGAAAGGATTAAAGGGGTATTCCAGGAAAAAACTTTTTTATATATATCAACTGGCTCCAGAAAGTTAAACAGATTTGTAAATTAAAAAATAGAAAAAATCTCAGCTCACCTGGGACTTGCACGGCTGCCTCCAGATATATAGAAAAATTGTAGAAAAGCCAGCAAGTGGAAGTAAAAAATAATAAGTCTTTATTCAGAAATCTTCTTAAAAACCTTGAGCGGTGGCAGACAAACAACGGACGTATCAAAATGTAAAAATTGCACATAAAGATGGGGTTCCCAAGCAAAGCTGACACGTTTATCTTTTGATTCCTACTCATAGCCTATACAACCTCAAATGAGGCACCCTTATATAGCTCAGGGTGTATTCCCCATTCCCACAGGAAGGGGAGGGACAGGTTCACATCACATGTGCACATGATTAAAACCAAAAATCATGGAACCATTACAGATAAAGTATATTTGTTTTAGGAGTAGCATATATTAGTAATGTAATATCAATCCTGTTTTACTATTTAGACCATAGGGTTGTATGCAGTTCAAAAGATAAATCCACATGATTTCCCTATTATGGAGGGATCGAATGTGATCTCCACCCCTTTTACCTAACTTCACCTTCTCAATGCCTGAGAATCTGAGGGAAGTGGTATCTGAATTGTGACATATTAGAAAATGCTTGGATACATTGGAGATGTTTGGGCTTAAAGAGCCAGTAGCATGTCTAATATGCTCTTGAATGCGCTTTTTTAAGGACCTTTTTGTGGATCCCACATATGTTAAATGGCACTTGGTACACACTACTTTGTATATTATAAAGGTGCTATCACAGTTGATAAAATCATGTATAATGTGGCATCTTCCGTCCACTGTGCCTTCTACCTTCTGGCATTTATCGGCAAAAGGACATACCACACATCGCGATTTGCCACATTTGTGGAAACCTTTTGTATTAAGCCACTGTGTGGTGGTGCATGTTGTGTCCACCATACTGGGAACAAGGAGACTCGATAGGGTGGGGGCCCGTCTTGCTGTAAATCTCACCCCCCCCCCCCTTGATAATCTCCCCCACTGTGGGATCAGTAGATAGCAAAGGTAAGTGCTTAGTTATTATACGTTTAATATCATTAAACTCTAAGCTATGTGTTGTAACAAAAGTAGGACAATTTTGTGTCTCAGTCACTTGCTTACTTGCTAGTAGGGACCTACGATCCATGGGATCCACTCTTGAGCGGGCTTTTCTGAGTAACCATCCTGGGTAACCTCGGGCCGCCAAACGTGTGCATACCTGATCGGCTTCCCTAAAATACACTTCCGCGGAAGAACTGTTCCCCTTGATACGTATCAGTTCACCTACTGGTATGGCTTCTATCGTTTTTTTTTGAATGGCAAGAATATGTTCACATATTGCGGTTCTGAGTCTGCACTAGTATCCGTTGTATCCGAGAAATCTGAATTTTCTGTGAATTCCTGATCAGAGGAACTAAAAGTTACATGTTGAGATGCGTTTTGTTGTTTGCGGTTTCTGCTATATTTATTATGTTTTTTGTGGATTGATCTCAGGGTTTTAAACACATTTTCCCAGTGTCCCCAATTGTATTGAATGTTTGTTTCAAAGTCGTGCATGTCCCGTTGAAATTTCACTTTTTTCGTTTGCTTTATGATATCCTCTAATTTCTTTAGTCTCTCTTTTAATTTTTTGTCAAAATCTCCAAACTGCACGGTATTGGCATAAGGTTGTAGATTTTCCTGTGTAGATTTTATATTGATTTTAACCTCCGTGAGTTCCAATTCCTCAAATTCCAAAATCAAATCAATAAGTTTTAATGAACTCTGTTAGTATAAAGTTCCATTTGAATTGAAATTCCTCAGTAAAAACTGACGTGGGAATCTTTAAATATAAATATAAATATGTGACCTGCCCTTATATTCCATTTTGTTTTTTTTATATGAGGACATACTGGGGCCTTGTCCGCTTAGTAAATCCAGTGTCTTTGTGACTGCCCTTGCGTTGGTCACAGAAATATACACATGTGAACCCCCTTCACACCCCCTCCACGCAAGGCACTCACAATCTTTGCACCAGTCAGCCTTTCTTGTGCATATTACTAACTTTGGCCTCAAATGTGCATGGTGCTCTCTCACTCTGGAGCCCTATTGTAATTGCAAGGCAACAGTTCAGGGCCACATACTGGAAGTTATATAGAAATTGTGTTACAAATTAAAATTTTTTACATGAACATGCTGATGTTGTTCCAGCAATTGGTAAGGCAATTGGTAAGACGATCTCCGGGTGCTCAACAGGGCAGAGACGGCTCTATCATCAGGCAAGATAGGTGGCCGCCTAAGGCCTCGCACTGGCAAGGGCCTCAAGGCCGCCCAACTCCCCCCCCCCCCCCACCCCGATGGAAAGGAAACATGAGTGGCAATGCGCACAATGTACGCCCTCCCGGTCAGGGCTTCTAATGCAGGCCATGCGCAATGAGATGACGTCACCGCGCACAGCCTGCATTAGAAGCACTGTGTCGCAATAGACACAAGACCGGGAGAAGAAGCAGCAGCAGCTACAGAGCTCATACCGAGCGCTGCACCAAAGAGTGCAATACAGGCACCGGACTGCAGGGCAGAGGGCCCAAACAGCAGGACAGAAAGAAGAGATGGCAGGCATGTAAAAGGGAGCAGAATAACAATGGGGAAAGAGGGAGGTTTGGGTTGGGGGTATCTAAGTTTATTATGTGTGATATTGTCTGTGAACTTATCTAAGTTTATTATGTGTGATACTGTCTGCCTAGGTATCTAAGCTTATTATGTGTGATATTATCTCCCAAGGTATCTAAGCTTATTATGTGTGATATTATCTGACGAGGTATTTAAGTTTATTATGTGTGATACTGTCTGCTGAGGTATCTAAGCTTATAATGTGTGATAATGTCTGCCAAGATATCTATGCCTATTATGTGTGATACTGTGTGCTGCGGTACCCAAATTAATTATGTGTGATATTCTCTGCCGAAGTACACTGCTCAGAAAAATAAAGGGAACACTAAGATAACACATCCTAGATCTGAATGAACTAATCGTATGAAATACTTTCGTCTTTACATAGTTGAATGTGCAGACAACAAAATCACACAAAAATTATCAATGGAAATCAAATTTATCAACCCATGGAGGTCTGGATATGGTGTCACACTCAAATTCAAAGTGGAAAACCATACTACAAGCTCGTCCAACTTTGATGTAATGTCCTTAAAGGGGAAAACTTTTTTTTTTTTTTTTTTTAAATCAACCGGTTCCAGAAAATTTAACAGATTTGTAAATTACTTCTTTTAAAAGTCTTAATCCTTCCAGTACTTATCAGCTGCTGAATACTACAGAGGAAATTATTTTCTTTTTGGAACACAGAGTTCTCTGCTGAATCACGAGCCCAGTGCTCTCTGCTGACATCTCTGTCCATTTTAAGAACTGCGAAGAGTAGGAGAAAATCCCCATAGCAAACATATGCTGCTGTGGACAGTTCCTACAATGGACAGAGATGTCAGCAGAGAGCACTGTGCTCGTGATGTCAGCAGAGAGCTCTTTGTTTGAAAAAGAAAATAATTTCCTCTGTAGTATTCAGCAGCTAATAAGTACTGGAAGGATTACGATATTTTTATAGAAGTAATTTACAAATCTGTTTGCGGTAACTATCTGGCACCAGTTGATAAAAAAAAAAAAAAAAAAAAAAAGTTTTCCACCGGAGTACCCCTTTAAAACAAGTCAAAATGAAGCTCAGTAGTGTGTGTGGCCTCCACGTGCCCATATGACCTCCCTACAATGCCTGGGCATGCTCTTGATGAGGTGGCAGATGGTCTCCTGAGGGATGTCCCCCCCAGACATGGACTAAAGCATCCGACAACTCCTGGACAGTCTGTGTTGCAACGTGGCGTTGGTGGATGGAGCGAGACATGATGTCCCAGATGTCCTCAATCGGATTCATGTCTGAGCAACGGGTGAGCCAATCCATAGCATCAATGCCTTCCTCTTGCAGGAACTGCTGACACACTCCAGCCACATGAGGTCTAGCACTGTCTTGCATTAGGAGGAACCCAGGGCCAACCGCACCAGCATATGGTCTCACAAGGGGTCTGAGGAGCTCATCTCGGTACCTAATGGCAGTCAGGCTACCTCTGGCAAGCACATTGAGGGATGTGCGGCCCCCCAAAGAAATGCCACCCCACACCATTACTGACCCTCTGCCAAATCGGTCATGCTGGAGGATGTTGCAGACAGTGGAACGTTCTCCACAGCATCTCCAGACTCTGTCACGTCTGTCACATGTGCTCAGTGTGAACCTGTTTTCATCTGTGAAGAGCACAGGGCACCAGTGGCAAATTTGCCAATCTTGGTGTTCTCTGGCAAATGTCAAACATCTTGCACCGGTGTTTGGCTGTAAGCACAACACCCACCTGTGGAAGTCGGGCCCTCATACCATCCTCATGGAGTCTGTTTCTGACCATTTGAGTGGACACATTTTTGGCCTGCTGGAGGTCATTTTACAGGGCTCTGGCAGTGCTCCTCCTTGCACAAAGGCGGAGGTAGCGGTCCTGCTGCTGGGTTGTTTCCCTCCTATGGTCTCCTCCACATCTCCTGATGTACTGGCCTTTCTCCTGGTAGTGCCTCCATGCTCTGAACACTACGCTGACAGATACAGCAAACCATCTTGCAATAGCTTGCATTGATGTGCCATCCTGGATGAGCTGCACTACTGCACTCTCGTAGCCACTTGTGTGGGTTGTAGACTCATTCTCATGCTACCACTAGAGTGAAAGCACCGGCAGCATTCAAAAGTGACCAAAACATCAGCCAGGAAGCATAGGAACTGAGAAGTGGTCTGTGGTCACCACCTGCAGAACCACTCCTTTATTAGGGGCGTCTTGCTAATTGCCTATAATTTTCACTTGTTGTCTGTTCCATTTACACAAGAGCATTTGAAATGGATTGTCAATCAGTGTTGCTTTCTGAGTGGACAGTGTGATTTCACAGAAGTGTGATTGACTTGGAGTTACATTGTGTTGTATAAGTGTTCCCTTAATTTTTTTTTTGAGCAGTGTATATAAGCTTATTATATGTGATATTGTCTGTGAAGGTATCTAAGCTTTTCATATGTTATACTGTCTGCCAAGGTATCTAAGATGTGTGATATTATCTTCTGAGGTATCTAAGCTTATTATGTGTGGGGTGGGTGTGTTTGGGTTGTTCTAAGAGAAGAGGAAGTATTAAATTAATGGGGATAGGAGAGGTCTGTCAGGGGGAGTAAAGGACATGTATTTAAATGAGTGCTCCAGCTTGGCAACAATTAACATAAGTGTCTGATCACAGGGGGGAGTTTGTTTTGGGTCCGACTGCAGGGACTCCGCACGATCTCCCCTGGCACCCCGACTCTCCCAAGAAATGGAGAGTGTTGACCCCCCCCCACACAAAGCGGAAACCGACATGCCCCCTCCATGTATCTATATGGGACAGCTGGAGATACAGCACTTGTGTATCTCTGGCTCTCCCATAGAGATACATGGAGGGGGCGTGTCCATTGCCGCTTCATGTGGGGGTCAATACAGCTCCTTTCATGGTCCTGGTGTGGAGGTATTACCTTGTTTCTGTACCCCAACCCTTGGAATAATCCCACTGCATGCATCATTATTCACTTACAATTAGGGGTGAGGGCATAATACTTTGCCTTGCCCCAGGTGCTGCAAACCCGCACTAGGTTGCGACATCTCGTCAGTGAGGGCCCTGTGCTCGAGTTTCACCTAAGGCCTCCTAAATTCTAGAGCTGCCTCTACAACAGGGCTCAGGAGTTAGAGAGAACCATGTACATTTGAGGCCTTAATTGGTGATTTGCATTGGTTCTCACATTAAAACTTAAAAAAAAAAGTGACCCTATTTAGAAACTACATCCCCCAAGGTATATAATAATAAGGGGTGCAGTAAGCATTTGGACACCTCAAATATTTGGAACAGCGGGACGTCAAAATCAAAAATAAAATTTTTCATATTCACAGCTCACTGTTCCAAAAATCTGTCAAACACCTGAGGTGTCTAAATGCTCACTGCACCCCTTGTTACATTCCTTGAAGGATATAGTTTTCCAAATGGGGTCACATGAGGAGGGTTTTTGCTGTCCTGACACAATGAGGGCATTAACTCCTTAAGCACCAGGCCAATTTTCACTGTAGGACCAGAGCGTTTTTTGCACATCTGACCACTTTCACTTTAAGCATTAATAACTCTGGGATGCTTTTACCTTTCATTCTGATTCAGAGACTGTTTTTTGTGACAGATTCTACTTTATGTTAGTGGTAAAATTTTGTCGATACTTACATCATTTCTTGGTGAAAAATTCCAAAATGTAATGAAAAAAATTGAAAATTTAGCATTTTTCTAACTTTGAAGCTCTCTGCTTGTAAGGAAAATAGACATTCCAAATAAATTATATATTGGTTCACATATACAATATGTCTACTTTATGTTTGCATCATAAAATTGACATCTTTTTACTTTTGGAAGACATCAGAGGGCTTCAAAGTTCAGCAGCAATTTTCCAATTTTTCACAAAATTTTCAAAATCGGAATTTTTCATGGAATAGTTCAGGTTTGAAGTGGATTTGAAGGGCCTTCATATTATAAATACCCCACAAATGACCCCAATATAAAAACTGCACCCCTCAAGGTATTCAAAATGACCCCCTCAAGGTATTCATTCACCTTTAGGTGTTGCACAGGAATAACAGCAAAATAAAGGAGAAAATTCAAAATCTTCATTTTTTTCACTCACAAGTTCTTGTAGACCCAGCTTTTGAATTTTTACAAGAGGTAAAAGGAGACAAATCCTCTCAAAATTTGTAACCCAATTTCTCTCAAGTAAGGAAATACCTCATATGTGTATGTCAAGTGGTCGGTGGGCGCAGTAGAGGGCTCAGAAGGGAAGGAGCGACAATGGGATTTTGGAGAGTGAGTTTTTCTAAAATGGTTTTGTCACATTTAGGAAGCCCCTATGGTGCCAGAACAGCAGAAAACCCACCACATGGCATACCATTTTGGAAACTACACCCCTTAAGGCACCTAACAAGGGGTCCAGTAAGCCTTAACACCCCATAGGTGTTTGATGACTTTTCGTTAAAGTCGGATGTGTAAACTGTACCCCTTATTACATTACTTGAAAGGTGTAGTTTCCAAAATGGGGTCACATGTGGGGGGGTCCATTGTTCTGGCACTATGGGGGCTTTGTAAACACACATGGCCTTCAATTCCGGACAAATTTTCTCTTCAAAATCCCAATGGTGCTCCTTCTCTTCTGAGCATTGTAGTTTGCCCGCAGAGCACTTTACGTCCACATATGGGGCATGTTCTTACTCAGAAGAAATAAGGTTACAAATTTTGGGGGTCTTTTTTCCTATTTTCCCTTGTGAAAATGAAAAGTTTAGGGTAACACCAGCATTTTAGTGAAAACATTTTTTTATTTTTATTTTCCCATCCAAATTTAATGAAAATTCTTGAAACACCTGTGGGGTGTTAAAGTTCACTATACCCCTTGTTACGTTCCATGAGGGGTGTAGTTTCCAAAGTGGGGTCACATGTGGGTATTTATTTTTTGGCGTTTATTTCAGAACCGCTGTAAAATCAGCCACGCCTGTGCAAATCACCAATTTAGGCCTCAAATCTACATGGTGCGCTCTCACTCCTGAGCCTTGTTGTGCGCCCACAGAGCATTTTATGCCCACATATGGGGTATTTCTGTATTCAGGAGAAATTGTGTTACAAATTTTGGGGGTCTTTTTTTCCTTTTACCTCTTGTGAAAATAAAATGTAATGGGCAACACCAGCATGTTATTGTAAAAAATTTTTTTTTTTTACACTAACAGGCTGGTGGAGACCCCAACTTTTCCTTTTCATAAGGGGTAAAAGGAGAAAAAGCCCCCCAAAATTTGTAGTGCAATCTCTCCCGAGTATGGAAATACCCCATATGTGGCACTAAACTGTTTCCTTGAAATACGACAGGGCTCCGAAGTGAGAGAGCGCCATGCGCATTTGTGGATTGAATTAGGGATTACATAGGGGTATTCTACGCCAGTGATTCCCAAACAGGGTGCCTCCAGCTGTTGCTAAACTCCCAGCATGCCTGGACAGTCAGTGGAGGCTGGAGGCTCCGTTTTGGAAACACTGCTGTACAATACGTTTTTCATTTCTATTGGGGGGGCAGTGTAAGGGGGTGTATATGTAGTGTTTTCCCTTTATTATGTGTTAGTGTAGTGTAGTGTTTTTAGGGTACATTCGCACTGGCGGAGGTTTACAGTGAGTTTACCGCTACGAGTTTGCGCTGTGGCGAAAAATTTGCCGCAGCTCATACTTGAATCAGGAAACTTACTGTAAAGCTGCTCGTGTGAATGGACCCTGTACATTCACATGGGGCGGCAAACCTCCAGCTGTTTCAAAACTACAACTCCCAGCATGTACTGACAGACCGTGCATGCTGGGAGTTGCACTTTTGCAACAGCTGGAGGCAAACTGGTTGGAAAACCTTCAGTTAGGTTCTGTTACCTAACTAAGTATTTTCCAACCAGTGTGCCTCCAGCTGTTGCAAAACTACAACTCCCAACATGTACTGATCGCCGAAGTGCATGCTGGGAGAGGTAGTTATGCAACAGCTGGAGGTACGCAACTACAACTACCAGCATGGCGAGACAGCTGTTTGCTGTTTGGGCATGCTGGGATTTGTAGTTTTCCAACATCTGGAGAGCCACAGTTTGAAGATCACTGTGCAGTGGCCTCTTCCAGGTAAAAATTTGTATTAATGTATATAAAGAAGCCAAGGAAAGATGGAAAAATCTCCAAAAGGCATCACATTACAGATTAGACATTCTTATAATATGTCAACAAAAGTTAGATTTTATTTCCATCATTTACACTTTCAAAATAACAGAAAACAAAAAAAGTGGTGTCTGCAAAAGTTTGGGCACCCTGCAGAATTTATAGCATGCACTGCCCCCTTTGCAAAGCTGAGACCTGCCAGTGTCATGGATTGTTCTCAATCATCATCTGAGAAGACCAGATTATGTCAATCTCAAAGGTTTTGAATGCCCAGACTCATCTGACCTTGCCCCAACAATCAGCACCAAGGGTTCTTCTAAGCAGTTGTCTAGAAATCTGAAACTGAAAGTAGTTGATGCTCACAAAACTGGAGAGGTCTATAAGAAGATAACAAAACGTTTTCAGATGTCAATATCCTCTGTTCGGAATGTAATTAAGAAATGGCAGTCATCAGGAACAGTGGAAGTTAAAGCAAGATCAGGAAGACCAAGAAAAATATCAGACAGAACAGCTCGCAGGATTGTGAGAAAAACAATTCAAAACTCACGTTTGACTGCACAATCCCTCCAAAAAGATCTGGCAGACACTGGAGTTGTGGTACACTATTCCACTATAAAGAGATACTTGTACAAATATGGTCTTCATGGAAGAGTCATCAGAAGAAAACCTCTTCTACGTCCTCACCACAAAAATCAGTGTTTGAACTTTGCAAATGAACATATAGACAAGCCTGATGCATTTTGAAAAGTTCTGTGGACCGATGAGGTTAAAATTTAACTTTTTGGCCGTAATGAGCTAAGGTACGTTTGGAGAAGAAGGGGAACAGAATTTAATGAAAAGAACCTCTGTCCAACTGCTAAGCATGGGGGTGGATCAATCATGCTTTGGGGTTGTATTGCAGGGAGTGGCACATGGAACATCTCACAAGTAGAAGAATAAACGGATTCAATAAAATTTCAGCAAATTTTGGATGGTAACTTGATGCCATCTGTGAAAAAGCTGAAGTTAAAGAGAGGATGGCTTCTACAAATGGATAATGATACTAAACACACCTCGAAATCCACAGGGGTTACATCAAGAGGTGTAAACTGAAGGTTTTGTCATGGCCTTCACAATCTCCTGACCTCAACATAATTGAAAATCTATGGATAGACCTTAAAAGAGCAGTGCGTGACAGACAGCCCAGAAATCTCAAAGAACTGGAAGACTTTTGTAAGGAAGAATGGGCAAAGATACCTCAAACAAGAATTGAAAGACTCTTGGTTGGCTACAAAAAGCGTTTACAAGCTGTGATACTTGCCAAAGGGGGCAGTATAAGATATTAACTCTGCAGGGTGCCCAAACTTTTGCAGACGCCATTTTTTGGTTTTCTGTTATTTAGAAAATGTAAATGATGGAAATTAAATCTAACTTTTGTTGACATATTATAAGAATGTCTAATCTGTAATTTGATGCCTTTGGAGATTTTTCCATCTTTCCTTGGCTTCTTTGTGCACATTAATACAAATTTTTACTTGGGGTGCCCAAACTTTTGATCCCCACTGTAATTGTGTAAGAATTTTTACAGACTACGTAAATAACCCATATGTGGCACTAAAATTTTTACTTAAAAAAAAAGAAACATCCATAGTAATACAGCTTCATGCCCATTTTGGATGGGTAACGTACCGAGACGTTTTTTTTTATTTTTTTTGGTGGCTTAACTATTGTTTATGTGCCTGTGGGTGCTCTGCTATCTTCCTTCCCAACGTAAACTCCGGCCTCAACGCAGCGACCACCATCATCACAAAAGGCGGGCTCAAAATTAAACAAAAAAGCCTCCAGAGTACTTATATTCATGGTGCGGCACAGTATGTTTTAAATATTTTTTCATTTATGAGGAGGGTGGATGGGTTGTTGTGGGATAGTTGGAGTGCAGCTATTTAGTGCCAGGCAGGCCAGTCAGGGTGTCACCCGATGCGGTACGCCCCCCTCCCCGTCACTCTCTGGCATATGCTACTGGTAATAAAGGGTAGATAAAGAACTTCAGCTATTAACATAAGGGAAAACTTTTCTGCTTTAAAAAATGGTTTTGTAAGCTGGTTTCCCGGGTTTTGCTTACGTGTAATTTATTTATCAAGGTCGTGCAACTATTTGATAAGTAGGTCGCATATAAGCAAAAGTAAGTTAAAAAAAATTGTCATATAAAAGCCATACATTTGAAAAGAATGATAAATCTCCTTCATAGTTTTTGTGAAAAGAGAGTGGCCTTCATGAGAAGCCAGAAAGGTCCTGTCAGATGCAGCCATATCTGTGAAACGACTGTACGGTAACTATACAATGCTCCAATGATTACACCTATTTCCTCTTTTTCCTATTACTTTGAGTTAGAGGTATCACATATCACATGTATCTGGTAGCATAATAATTCTTATTTGATTAAGAACATTTTAAAATGTGGATGAAATTATATCAATTAGTATGTATGGTGTACAGTTCTTTTCATAATCTTCAGTTTGAGATTGTTGGTTGTAGAATCCACAGGACTCTCCCTTCTTTTGCAGAGAATGGGGCTTGCTCTATACAGACATATGATGCATATGGCATAGTCTTATCTTTCACCATCTAATTGACATAATAAAAATATATCCACAAGGAATCAAAAGTATTCCTCCAAATCTATGAAGATAAAAAAAAAAAAAGATAAATATAGTATTGTACCTAAAAATATGCTACCAGATATTTCCTCCAAATTTAGTACCACAGAACTTAAAAATGTACTACCAGATTTGTGTCATTAGTTAGCAGGGGCTGACAGTTCATTTAAGTCACCTCCATTTAATATATCCAGATATCAAATATTGGTCCATTTTTTATATAATTTGTAATATTCTCTCTTACCATTGTAACTGATGTGTACTGAGACATAGTTATCAAATTGTACTAATTGTGGTTATATACTCTTGTAGGGTTATTAATCATAACCATTAAATCTGCATGTTTTAGAATACCTTTGTATTATTTTTAGTGATGAACATCAGGGGCCATATTCGAATTCGCAATATTTTGCAAATTTATGGATGAATATTTGTCCTATATTCGCGAAATTCCCATATTCACTATATTCGCTCTCTCTTTTTTTTTAATCCGAAAATTCGGAATGAATTGTGCATGCACAATTATATCTTTCATCTAAAAGAAGGGAGGGATCAGTGTTCTCTGCCTGGAAGTGCCGTTATTCGTGAATATTTGCATATTTCCGAATACTTCCATTTTCGCATATTCAAAAAAAAAAAAAAAAACGAAAATTCGTTTTATAGGTTTTCCAATTCCAATATTCCATTTTATAGGTTTTCCAATTACCATCAAGAAAGGAGTTGCTTTTATACAAGGCAACAGCTATCCAATGTTGTCTGCAGCTCTTAGCAGCAAATAAGACTGACAGATTTCCTCAAAGGGGTACTCCCCCCATTAACATCTTATGCCCTATCCAAAGGATAGTAGATAAGATGTCCGATTGCAGGGGGTGGCCGCTGGGACCCACTGCAAACTCTGACGCGGCACCCCAGTCATCTGATGCATGGAGCACACTCTGCTCCTTGCCAGATGACAGGCAAACAAAGCTGTCACGCCCCTTCAATTCATGTCTATTCCAGGAGGCATGACGGCTATGTACTTCCATAGGCATAAATGTAGGGGGCATGGGGTGACATCATGAACACATAGGCTCCAAGAACTCTGTAATGCTGGCTGGAGATCACGGGGGGGAGTCACAATCAGACATCTTATCCCCTATCCTTTAGGGATAAAATGTCTAGGGGCGGAGTCCCCCTTTAAATACTAGTTACTGCTATAAAAACCTATGTGCAAAAACAAAGTAACAATTAATTTTCAAGGGTATAATTGATATCATATTAAGGCATTTACAAATTAAAACAAACACATTTAAGGTAGGGTAACATGTAGCACATTCGCAGAGTATTTTACCCTGCTGGAAATTTAGTAGGCAGCGGAAAATATTGCAGATTCTGCTATGAGCAGACACACAGAGACACCCTGCCTCAGCCCTGTGTGCGCAATAAGGTTTGGAGGTAGGTCCAGCCCGCCAACATGACTGTGACACAAGGTTTGAAGACAGGCCTATGCATAACAGTAACATCAGCATGCTGGACCCTCCTCCAAACCTTATTGAACACACAGTGCTGCGCCAGGGTAGTCCTGTGTGTCTGCTCATAGCAGAATCTGCAACGTATTTTCTGCAGTCCACATTCCAGTACCATGTGGATGTGCTATGTGTGACCCTACCCTTAGGGTGCGTTCGCACATTATTTGTTCTTGCAGGTTTTCCACTGCGTTTTTCAAAGTGGGCGGGCTCTTCTCGGCTGTCTGTAGCAGATTTTCCGCCGCAGTCCCTACTGACTTCAATGGGGCTTGCGGTGGATTTTCTGCAGCGTAAATTCCTCCGTAGAAAATCTGCTGCGGACAGCCGAGAAGAGCCCACCCCCTTTCAAATACGCAGCGGAAAACCCGTAAAAACAAATAGCGTGTGAATGCACCCTGAAACACATTTTAAAAAACTTACCGGATCTGTTATTAGGAGACATGTGAACTGGAGATATGGAGGGAGTTCTTGATGAAGAATAAGGTCGTTGCCTGTCTCTTTCAATTGTCGATGATGATGCTACAAAGTGGTACTGAGACCACCCATCCTGTAGACAACAAAAATAAAAAATAGTCAGTTTTTTCTTTCTAAATTGTTTAATTGGCAATTTAACTTCAATAAAACTTGACTACATTTGCTGGGTTTTACTATGAGCACAACACCAGCAACTGCATGTAACATCAGTTGTGGTGCCCAGCAGCCTGTACTCTGCAATGATCTCCCAATGAGGCGACATGGAGAAGAAGAAAAAAGAAAATGGAAGCACTCTATGATGCTATGCAGGAAAGCTGGATACTTCTTGGTGACGTGCTGGTATAATAAAGTATGTATTTTATTTCACAATTATTTTCAAATTATTTTCTTTTCTGATTCAGAATTTTTAATACAGTCCACAAGCACAGCTCTGAGAAGTATCCAGGTGTCCTGCGGAGCATCATAGAGTGCTTCCATCTTCTTTGTTCTTCTTCTCTGTTTCCACACATTGGGGGATCATGGCAGGGTACAGGCTGCTGGGCGCTGCAACTAATATTACATGAAGTGACTTGTATTGGGCTGATAGCAAAACCCAACAAGGTGAGCAAACTAACTCTATATGACAGTGGCCCTGATTTATCAAACTGTGTAAGAGAAAAAGTGGAGAGATTTTCCCACAGCAACCAATCACAAGCTCAGCTTTCACTTTACCAGAGCTCTTTAGCTGAGCTGTGATTGGTTGCTGTGGAAAAATCTCTCCACTTTTTCTCTCACACAGTTTGATAAATATGGGCCTTTGTGTATACATATCATCACATTTTTTCTTTCATATGCTGCATTATTTGATGTGATTTCTAACATATTTGTAAATAAATTCAGTTTCCAAAAATGACTCTCTACCATATAAAATAGGCCCTAAAGTCTGGGTTACTAGGTGGCTTGCTTCCCTGCTCACAAAATTCTGTCTCTAGCAGGAGACCAAGATGGAACACAGGGCGTGGGAACAAAGCCTTTAGCATTATGTAATGAAGAGATCATAGACTGAATGCATGCACCCTGAACCTGGAAGTGTTCTCCAGTTCTTAAAGGGAAAATGTAAAATAAAATCTTTTGCCCATGTAGTTCTAGGCAGAAAAAAAAGGCAAGTGTCCACTGTTTAGAGGATACTAATTTATGAACGTTTTTGCTATTGACACTGCTAAGTTCTTTGAGTTCCTAACAAAAGAACAAAACTTGGGACAAGACAGGATTACACTACGCTCTCACCCTCTGGAGCCTTGGCAGATAGGAAAAAATGGAACAGTTATGACCTTCTTGTGATGCCTTCAGTAGACACTGGGGATAGAGTAAGAAGATCTGCTATTGACTGGAACTGGGGGAAGAGTAAGAAGATCTGTCTGACAGCTTCTGGTTATCTTCATTATCTGATTCAGCTGCTTATTGCTAATTCTTGGATGATGCTTTTTAGGCTTCTATTTGATGTAATCCTCCCACTGCTGTCCCTCATTAGGGTGAAGGGTGCAGTATAACAATTTGCAGTTAAAAGATTATATATTTATTTAAAATTACTAATATTGCCACGGTTTCCAGTGTAATTGAGTGGGAACCAGTGCGTATTGATTAGGGAGTAACAATGTAGTCCTCCACTCCACTATATAGGGTCACACTGTACAATTAACCACAGGCTGCAGTCCTGAGGCTATGTAATTTACACTGTGGCAACAAAGTACTTTAAAATGCAAACAGTCACAGTCTCCTGACACCCCGTTCAGTAAAAAAAATGTGGTGAAGTAGGAACTATAAACTCTATGCTGCATTTAAAGCGCAACTGTCATGACATTTTGGTGCAATAACATGCACACAGCCTTTGTACTGTGTGCAGGTGGTGGGTATAGCAATGTTTTTACCTGAAATTTGGCGGCTTTCATGAATGTAAAAAAGGCTTTTATTTAAAGCCACTGATGGTCGGATAGGCACGGCGCGAGGTACGCGATGCCCCGCCGCCGCCACGCCCACCCTCTCGCCTACCCTGTATGTCCGCGCTGGGACCTCTGTGTGATTGACACACCCTTCAGCTAATCTAACCTGCGCACTGCTGTGTGTCATCCAGCAAGCGCTCGCTCCCGCCGCCGTCTTCCTCCTCAGTGCGCCTGCGCAGTGCTAGGTGCAGAGAGCGCGCTTCCTCTCTGTACCTAGTATCGAGAACTAACCTGAATGCGCGCTGCTCTGCGCAGGCGCACACAGAGGTCCCAGCGTGGACATACGGGGTAGGCGTGGTGGTGGGCGTGGCTGTGGCGGGACATCGCGTACCTCGCGCCACGCCTATCCGACCGTCAGTGGCTTTAAATAAAAGCCTTTTTTACAGTCATGAAAGCCGCCAAATTTCAGGTAAAACATTGCTATACCCACCACCTGCACACAGTACAAAGGCTGTGTGCAGATTATTGCACCAAAATGTCATGACAGTTGCACTTTAAGCAAGGGTCTAGCAGGTTTGCAGTCTGTATGATGCTGATAGAATGTATGATGCAGCCTGTATGATGCAGCAAAGATTCCTGGCAAACACAGTGTAGTCATGTTATATCACAGCACTGTCACCTCAGATTAAAGCTCTTTTACCCCATATTGTTATATTATGGGTCAGGTACACGTGAATGCTGCAGGCTCAGGAGATGAGCCTGTTCCATACACAATGGGTGCCGATAGTTATCTACAGCTGATAAATGCCATTGATGTCTAGCACTGATGAACATTTAATGTTGGCCATTTAATTATACAGATGCTGCGGCATCTATATAGTCTGTCATTGTTGGTTTAGAGTTTTGACTGGCACCAATTGGCCATCATGATAGCTCGAGGCCTTCTCTTAGCCTCCATGGCTGCTGTCACAGGTTTGCTAATACGATCAGCCTTTGGC
This sequence comes from Hyla sarda, assembly GCF_029499605.1. Taxonomy (NCBI): domain Eukaryota; kingdom Metazoa; phylum Chordata; class Amphibia; order Anura; family Hylidae; genus Hyla; species Hyla sarda. Next base: position 115,343,222 of record NC_079193.1, on the reverse strand, counting down.
ACTAAAAGAATGCCGATCAAATAGATCAATGCAAAACGTGTATTGTAATGAGAAAAAGAAATCAAATGAATGGGGGGGGGGGGTTTAAAAAAGTTGGAGAAATAGTTTACAGAAATATAAAATAACTTCAAATGATCATGATGATGATTTTTTTAAATAAAAAAAGTCCATAAAAATGTACATATTTGGTATCGCTGCATGTGGAGTTGTACCTGTACAATGATCTGCATAGAAGGGAAAAAATACCAAACACCAAATGCAAATTTTTAGGTCACATCACATACCAGAATGAATAAAAATGGTACCAAAAAAAGTATAGATCACCGCGCAAAAAAAGAGCTCCACAGGTAGAAAGAAAAATTAAAAACCTGTTATAAAATATGGTGACTAGTTCGATTCGCCTTGCTTAAACTTTCACACAATGTTTGATTCTTGTCAAACTAGTTTGTCGCAAACTGGCAATGAAATAACCCCCAAACAGGTTTATAATACTGCCTAAGAGCTCTAAAGTCCTGTGAAAACACTGATCGGAATGTATTCAAGTAGTTTTAACCCCTTAAAGGGGTACGCCATTGGAAAATATTTTTTTCAACTGGTGCCAGAAAGTTCAACATATTTGTAAGTTACTTCCATTTAAAAATCTTAACTTTTTAAGGACTCAGGGCATACCTGTATGCCCTGAGCCCGGTCCCGATGTTTAAAACGGGGTCACGCAGTGACCCCCACATCACACCGGGACCCTGGGCTAATAGCACCCTTCAGACGTGGCGATCAAAGTTGACCGCCGCGTCTGAAAGTGAAAGTAAATGCTTCCCGGCAGCTCAGTCGGGCTGATCGGGACATCGCGATAAAATCGCGATGTCCCGATTAGCTAGGACGCGAGCAGAGACCCCCTTACCTTGCTCCGTCACGTCCGATCTGGGTTTGATTGCTCCAAGCCTGAGCTACAGGCTTGAGCAATCGAGCCCCTATCTCGCTGATCCATGCAAAGCTATGGCTTTGCAGGGGTCAGGGTAAAAGATCAGTGTGTGCAGTGCTATAGGTCCCTATGGGAGCTATAGCACTGCAAAAAATGAAGTGAAAAAAAAGTTAACAAAGGTCCTTTAACCCCTTCCCTAATAAAAGTTTGAATCACCCCTTTTTCCCATAAAAAAAAAACCTGTGTTAATAAAAATAAATATATGTGGTATCGCCGCGCGCGCAAATGTCCGCACTATAAAAATATATTGTTAATTAAACCACACGGTCAATGGCGTACGCGGAAAAAAATTCCATAGTCCAAAATAGCGTATTTTTGGTCACTTTTTATATAATAAAAAAATGAATAAAAAGCAATCAAAAAGTCCGATCAATGCAAAAATGGTACCGATAAAAACTTCAGAACACGGCGCAAAAAATGAGCTGTCATACCGGCCCGTACACGGAAAAATTAAAAAGTTATAGGGGTCAGAAAATGACAATTTTGAACATATACATTTTCCTGCATGTAGTTATGATTTTTTTCAGAAATCGACAAATTCAAACCTATATAAGTAGAGTATCATTATAATCGTATGGACCTACAGAACAAAGATAAGGTGTCATTTTTACCGAACAATGCACTGCGTAGAAATGGAAGCCCCCAAAAGTTACAAAATGACATTTTTTCTTAAATTATGTCGCACAACAAATTTATTTTCCGTTGCGCAGTGGATTTTTTGGTAAAATGACTAATGTCACTGCAAAGTAGAATTGGTGGCGCAAAAAATAAGCCATCATATGGAATTTTATGTGCAAAATTTAAAGCGTTTTTAGAAGGTGATGAGGAAAAAATAAAAATGCTAAAATGGAAAAACGCTGAGTCCTTAAGGGGTTAATCCTTCCAGTACTTATCAGCTTCTATATGCTCCACAGGAAGTTCTTTTCTTTTTGAATTTCCTTTCTGTCTGACCACAGTGCTCTCTGCTGACACCTCTGTCCATTTTAGGAACTGTCCAGAGCAGGATAGGTTTGCTATGGGGATTTTCTCCTAATCTCGACAGTTCATAAAATGGACAGAGGTGTCTGCAGAGAGCGCTATGGTCAAACAGAAAGGAATTTCAAAAAGAAAATAAGTACCTGTGGAGAAAATAGCACATAGTAAGTACTGGGAGGATTAAGATTTTTTTTATAGAAATAATTTACAAATATGTTTAACTTTCTGGCACCAGTTGATTAAAAAAAAAAATGATTTCCAGTGGAGTACCCCTTTAAGGACCAATTTTCGTTGTTGCCCTTTAGTTTTTTCCTCTTTGCGCTTTAATAGCTATAACTTTTTTTGTCCAATTGTACTTTGTAATGTCTTCATTGATTTTTCCATAACATATGCTCCAAAACAGGAAGGAAAAATATTTGTGAGGTGAAATTGAAAAAAAAAGCAATTTGTAAAATTTGGGGTGGTTTCATTTTTATGCCATTCACTGTGTGATGAATCTACCATGTAATCTTGATACTTTAGGTCATCACAATTAAAATAATACCAGATTTGTATAGTTTGCATCATATTTTAGTAATTTTAGTTAGTTTCTAGAAAAAAAAATTTAAACTGCCATTTTCTAACCCCTATTATTTTTCCGTAAGCCAGGCTGTTTGGAGGGTATTTTTTGTGCCATAATCTGTTGTTTGAATCGGTACCATATTGTTATTGATCTGACTTTTTGATCGCTTTTTACAACACTTTTTATGGGGTATGATGTGATAAAAAAAAAAAAAACAATTCTGGGGTTTGGATTTTTTTTTTTTACGTTTATGCGATTCACCATAAGGGATAAATAATGTTTAATATTTAATAGTTTGGGCAATTACATACGCGGTGATACCAAATATGTTAATATTTATAGTTTTTTCATATTTTTTATATGGAAAATGAGAAAAGGAGGCGGGGGTGATTTTACTTTTAATATGGAAGGGGGTTAATGGGTTGTTTTTCAAACTTTTATTTAAAGGGGTACTCCGCCCCCAGACATCTTATCCCCTATCCAAAGGATAGGGGATAAGATGTCAGATTGCCGTGGTCCCGCTGCTGGGGAGCCCCGGGATACGCGCTGTGGCACCGCGCTATCATTACAGCACAGAGCGAGTTCGCTCTGTGCCTAATGATGGGCGATACAGGGGACGGAGCAGCGTGATGTCATGGCTCCACCCCTCATGACATCACGGCCCGTCCCCTTAATGCAAGTCTATGGCAGGCCCCTATGTATATTAATGCCCCCTCACATGGCCCATATACATATTAATGCCCCCTCACATGGCCCCTATATATATTAATGCCCCCTAACATGGCCCCTATATATATTAATGCCCCCTAACATGGCCCCTATATATATTTATGCCCCCCTTACATGTCCTCCATATATATTAATGCCTTTAACAAAAACAAAAACACCACTCACCTCTGCCTCGTTCCCCCACAGCTCCTGTTCTCTCCTCTTCTCTCGGCTTCCTGTGCTGACAGCCTACGCAGAGCCGTTGCCACACATGAGGCCCGGGCTGGAGTGACAGGACGGAGCTGCCAGCTCCTTCCTGTTACGTCAGCTGCCGCAGCCAATTGCAGGCTGAGCACTGTGTGCATCTTAAAGGTGCATTCAGTGTTAAAATCTGCGGTCGTTCAGGGATTCGGGACAGGTTTCCCGGATCCGCGGGTGCAACCCCCCTCCCTTGCTGGCCCAGTCGCAGGGGGTATGATGGGGCCCGCAGGTGAAAGGTCTGGTTATGCACATGCAGGGACCATGCCAGCACCGGTTCCAGCATGTTGCAGCCCTAGGGCCCCGGGCTCCCCTGGGTGCCCGGGCCCCTGACTGGGGTACTGGCTGTACCCCCCTAATGGCGGCCCTGGTTGTGGGTCACTCACAGCACCTGGCTGTGTGCTCCTTGCAAGGACCCCTTGCCTCTCTCTGACAGCTACCTTGCTGTCTTCTGGGGAGAGTGCAGACTATTTTGTTTTCTTTGCTTATATACAGACTTCCCACACTTCTGCTGGCCTCATTAATTAGGTACCTGATGAGCATCTCTGCTAGTTCACCTAGGATAAAGGACTGGGAAAAACACCCTTTCATTGCCCTCAATCCTGCCTCAATGCCACATACACCATACACCCACCCCCCGCTTGGACTACCAGGAAGGAGCACTTGACTGCAAAAGACAGTGCACAACTGCCTTTCCTTTTACTTGACCAACTTCATCCAACAGGTTTTAAGGCACTTGGCTTAGTTCTTACTTCAGCCAATTCTATATGCACCACTTCAATGGCGCACCCTTCTTTCATTGGCACTTTCACCAGCCATCGAGCACAAGACTTTTGGTTGTCTTTGCCAAATCCCTTGTAGGAGGCTCCATTCATGTCACGCCGTTCTAATGCCAGATTCTTTATCTTGGTCTGCGCAGTGCTCTGGACACTAGGTGCGAACAAGGTGCGGACAAGGCAGATTATCCAGGCCTTTGTCTTCTTCTGTCAACGGTATGGCCACCGCCCAAACTTTGCTGGTGGCCAACCAAGCCTGTATCACCCATTTGCAGGATTTCTAAGACATTCTCTACAATTTCAGGAGGCTTCCCTATAAAAGGGGTACTCTGGTGGAAAACCTTTTTTTTATATAAATCAACTGGTGCCAGAAAGTTAAACAGATTTGTAAATTACTTCTATTAAAAAATCTTTATCTTTTCAGTACTTATTAGCTGGTGAAAAATACAGAGAAAATTATTTTCTTTTTGGAACAGTGCTCTCTGTTGACATCACAAGCACAGTGCTCTCTGCTGACATCTCTGTTCATTTTAAGAACTCCCGATAGCAAACATATCCTACTCTGGACAGTTCCTAAAATGGACAGAGATGTCATCAGAGAGCACCGTGCTCGTGATGTCAGCAGAGAGCACTGTGTTCCAAAAAGAAAATAATTTTCTCCGTAGTATTCAGCAGCTAATAAGTAATGGAAGGATTAAGACTTTTTAATAGAAGTAATTTACAAATCTGTTTATCTTTCTGGCACCAGTTGATTTAACCCCATAAGGACGCAGCCCTTTTTCACCTTAAGGACTGAGCCCTTTTTCGCAATTCTGACCACCGTCACTTTACACATTAATAACTCTAAAATGCTTTTACGGAATATTCCTTGTATCATTTTTTGGTGAAAAATCCCCAAATTTCATGAAAACTTTGAAAATTTAGCTTTTTTCTAACTTTGTAGCTCTCTGCTTGTAAGGAAAATGGATATTCCAAATAAATTTAATTTTTATTCACAAATACAATAGGTCTACTTTATGTTGGCATCATAAATGTTACGCCGAGCACTCCGGGTCCCTGCTCCTCCCCGGAGCGCTTGCGGCGTTCTCCTCTCTGCAGCGCCCCGGTCAGACCCGCTGACCGGGAGCACTGCACTGACACTGCCGGCGGGGATGCGATTCGCATAGCGGGACTCGCCCGCTCGCGGATCGCATCCCAATCTGCTCACCTGTCCCGGTCCCTGGCTGTCACGTCCTGGCGCGCACGGCTCCGCTCTCTAGGGCGCGCGCGCGCCAGCTCTCTGAGATTTAACCCCTTAAGGACGCAGGACGTAAATGTACGTCCTGGTGAGGTGGTACTTAACGCACCAGGACGTACATTTACGTCCTAAGCATAACCGCGGGCATCGGAGCGATGCCCGTGTCATGCGCGGCTGATCCCGGCTGCTGATCGCAGCCAGGGACCCGCCGGCAATGGCCGACGCCCGCGATCTCGCGGGCGTCCGCCATTAACCCCTCAGGTGCCGGGATCAATACAGATCCCGGCATCTGCGGGAGTTCGCGATTTAAATGAACGATCGGATCGCCCGCAGCGCTGCTGCGGGGATCCGATCATTCATAACGCCGCACGGAGGTCCCCTCTCCTTCCTCCGTGCGGCTCCCGGCGTCTCCTGCTCTGGTCTGAGATCGAGCAGACCAGAGCAGGAGATGACCGATAATACTGATCTGTTCTATGTCCTATACATAGAACAGATCAGTATTAGCAATCATGGTATTGCTATGAATAGTCCCCTGTGGGGACTATTCAAGTGTAAAAAAAAAATGTAAAAAAATGTAAAAGTAAAAGTAAAAAAAAAGTGAAAAATCCCCTCCCCCAATAAAAAAGTAAAACGTCCGTTTTTTCCTATTTTACCCCCAAAAAGCGTAAAAAACATTTTTTATAGACATATTTGGTATCGCCGCGTGCGTAAATGTCCGAACTATTTAAATAAAATGTTAATGATCCCGTACGGTGAACGGCGTGAACGAAAAAAAATTTAAAAAGTCCAAAATTCCTACTTTTTTAATACATTTTATTTAAAAAAATTATAAAAAGTGTATTAAAAGTTTTTTATATGCAAATGTGGTATCAAAAAAAAGTACAGATCATGGCGCAAAAAATGAGCCCTCATACCGCCACTTATACGGAAAAATAAAAAAGTTAGAGGTCATCAAAATAAAGGGATTATAAATGTACTAATTTGGTTAAAAAGTTTGTGATTTTTTTTAAGCGCAACAATAATATAAAAGTATATAATAATGGGTATCATTTTAATCGTATTGACCCTAAGAATAAAGAACACACGTAATTTTTACCATAAATTGTACGGCGTGAAAACAAAACCTTCCAAAATTAGCAAAATTGCGTTTTTCGTTTTAATTTCCCCACAAAAATAGTGTTTTTTGGTTGCGCCATACATTTTATGATATAATGAGTGATGTCATTACAAAGGACAACTGGTCACGCAAAAAATAAGCCCTCATACTAGTCTGTGGATGAAAATATAAAAGTTATGATTTTTAGAAGGCGAGGAGGAAAAAATGAAAACGTAAAAATTAAATTGTCTGAGTCCTTAATGCCAAAATGGGCTGAGTCCTTAAGGGGTTAAAGGGCCAGTGCACCACTGATTGGTGCCTGGCCCAATCAGTGTAATTAGCTCCCACCTGCTCCACGCCTTTATACCTCACTTCCCCTTCCCAGCATTGCCGGATCTTGTTGTCTTGTGCCAGAGAAAGCGTTTTGTGTATGTCCCAAGCCTGTGTTCCAGACCTTCTGCTGATGCCCCTGACTACGACCCTTGCTGCCTGCCCTGACCTTCTGCTACGTCCGACCTTGCTCTTGCCTTGTCCTTCTGTACCGCGCCTGTCTCAGCAGTCAGAGAGGTTGAGCCGTTACCGGTGGATGCGACCTGGTTGCTACCGCATGCTGAGAGTTGTAATTTGGAAACATCTGGAGAGCTACTGTTTGGGCACCACTGTAACAGTGGTCTCCAAACTGTCACCCTCCAGATGTTGCAAAACTACAACTCCCAGCATGCCCAGACAGCCTTTGGCTGTCTGGGCATGCTGGGAGTTGCAGTTTGGCACCCACTAAGAAGGGCAGCAGTAAATATGGCTTATAGCAGTAAATATGGATACGCCCTGCATCCCGAGTCCTTAAGGACCGAGGGCGTATCCATACGCTCGTGGGAATTCCGGCCCCCACCGCTAGCCGGTTGGGGACCGGAGCCGGATGCCTGCTGAAATCGTTCAGCAGGCATCCCGGCATATCGCCCAGGGGGGTCATTATGCCCCCCCATGTCGGCGATCGCCGCAGATCGCTGGACAATTCAGTCCAGCGATCTGCGGCGATTCCGGGTCAATCGGGTCTCCAGTGACCCGATGACCCGGAATTACTGGCTGTTCGGGGCCGTCTCTGACGGCCCCGAACAGCCAGAGCCTTACCGGATTACCGGCCGACCAATCAGGGCGCCTGCTGCGGGTGTCACTCCCGCACCCGCTCCGCCCCTCTTCTGGAGGACGTGAGCGGGTGCGGGACGTGCACCCCGGGTGCTGGGGACCCCGATCCCCGGCGCCCCTGTTGGGATCGGGGCCCCAGGAGCAGCTGCGGCGGCGGGACTGACCTGCAGCGTCTGGATCGTTGGAGGTGAGTGACAGCCTCCTGCTGTTGCTTAGCAACAGCTCCCAGCATGCAAAAAAGGGCATGCTGGGAGCTGTAGTTATGCAACAGCAGGAGGCAGACCACCACAACTCCCAGCATTCCCTTATGGGCATGCTGGGACTTATGGTTTTGCAACAGCTGGAGGCACATTCTTTCTATGGAAAAGTGTACCTTCAGCTGTTGTATAACTACAACTCCCAGCTTGCACAAACAGCTAAAGTGCATGCTGGGAGTTGTAGTGGTGCATCTGCTGGTTGCATAACTACAACTCCCAGCATGCCCGTTGGCTGTCGGTGACTGCTGAGAGTTGTAGTTTTGCAACAGCTGAAGGCACACTGGTTGTGAAACTCAGTTTTTTTTACCTAACTCAGTGTTTCACGACCGGTGTGCCTCCAGCTGTTGCAAACTACAACTCTCAGCAGTCACCGTACACCATGCACCGTACATGCTGGGAGTTGTAGTTTTGCAACAGCTGGAGGCACACTGGTTGTGAAACACTGAGTTAGGTCACAAACTCAGTGATACATAACCAGTGTGCCTACAGTTGTTGCATAACTACAACTCTCAGCAGTCACCGACAGCCAATGGGCATGCTGGGAGTTGTAGTTATGCAACAGCTGGATGTCCCCCCCAATGTGAACGTACAGGGTACACTCACATGGGCGGAGGATTACAGTAAGTATCTGGCTGCAAATTTGAGCTGCCGCAAACTTTCTGCTGCAGCTCAAATTGCCAGCGAGAAACTACTGTGAACCCCCGCCCGTGCGACTGTACCCTAAAAACACTACACTACACTAACACAAAAAATAAAATAAAAAGTAAAAAACACTACATATACACATACCCCTACATAGCCCCCCTCCCCTCCCCAATAAAAATGAAAAACGTCTGGTACGCCACTGTTTCCAGAACGGAGCCTCCAGCTGTTGCAAAACAACTCCCAGTATTGTCGGACAGCCGTCCAGGCATGCTGGGAGTTTTGCAACAGCTGGAGGCACCCTGTTTGGGAATCACTGGCGTAGAATACCCCTATGTCCACCCCTATGCAATCCCTAATTTAGGCCTCAAATGCGCATGGCGCTCTCACTTTGGAGCCCTGTTGTATTTCAAGGCAACAATTTAGGGTCACATATGGGGTATCGCCGTACTCGGGAGAAATTGTGTTACAAATTTTGGGGGGTATTTTCTGCTTTTACCCTTTTTAAAAATGTAAAATTTTTGGGAAAACAAGCATTTTAGGTTAAAAATTTTTTTTTTTTTTACATATGCAAAAGTCGTGAAACACCTGTGGGGTATAAAGGTTCACTTAACCCCTTGTTACGTTCCCCGAGGGGTCTAGTTTCCAAAATGATATGCCATGTGGTTTTTTTTTTGCTGTCCTGGCACCATAGGGGCTTCCTAAATGCGGCATGCCCCCAGAGAAAAATTTGCGTTCAAAAAGCCAAATGTGACTCCTTCTCTTCCGAGACCTGTAGTGCGCCAGCAGAGCACTTCTCACCCCCATATGGGGTGTTTTCTGAATCGGGAGAAATTGGGCTTCAAATTTTTAGGGGTATTTTCTGCTATTACCCTTTTTAAAAATAAAATTTTTTGGGGAAAACAAGCATTTTAGGTAAAATTTTTTTTTTTTTTTTTTTTACATTTGCAAAAGTCGTGAAACACCTGTGGGGTATTAAGGTTCACTTTATCCCATGTTACATTCCCCGAGGGGTCTAGTTTCCAAAATGGTATGCCATGTGTTTTTTTTTTTGCTGTTCTGGCACCATAGGGGCTTCCTAAAGGTAACATGCCCCCAAAAACCATTTCAGAAAAACGTACTTTCCAAAATCCCCTTGTCGCTCCTTCCCTTCTGAGCCCTCTACTGCGCCCGCCGAACACTTTACATAGACATATGAGGTATGTGCTTACTCGAGAGAAATTGGGCTACAAATACAAGCAAAATTTTTGTCCTTTTACCCCTTATAAAAATTCAAAAATTGGGTCTACAAGAACATGTGAGTGTAAAAAATGAAGATTGTGAATTTTCTCCTTCATTTTGCTGCTATTCGTGTGAAACACCTAAAGGGTTAAAACACTGACTGAATGTCATTTTGAATACTTTGGGGGGTGTAGTTTTTATAATGGGGTCATTTATGGGGTATTTCTAATATGAAGACCCTTCAAATCCACTTCAAACCTGAACTGGTCCCTGAAAAATACTGAATTTGAACATTTTGTGAAAAATCGGAAAATTGCTGCTGACCGTTGAAGCCCTCTGGTGTCTTCCAAAAGTAAAAACACGTCAATTTAATGATGCAAACATAAAGTAGACATATTGTATATGTGAACCAAAAAAAAAATGTATTCGGAATATCCATTTTCCTTACAAGCAGAGAGCTTCAAAGTTAGAAAAATGCAAAATTTTCCAATTTTTCATCAAATTTACGGATTTTTCACCAAGAAAGGATGCAAGTATCGACAAAAATTTACCACTATGTTAAAGTAGAATATGTCACGAAAAAACTATCTCGGAATCAGAATGATAACTAAAAGCATTCCAGAGTTATTAATGTTTAAAGTGACAGTGGTCAGATGTGCAAAAAACGCTCCGGTCCTTAAGGCCAAAATGGGCTCCGTCCTGAAGGGGTTAAAATACTCACAGATATATAAGTAAGGATGGAGGGTAGTGGATGGCAACCAAGCTCCGTTTCGCACAGATATGCTTCCTGCGGCCAAATTGCAGAGCCGCAAACTCCCTTTGGTGGAGCTCCATATCTTTCTGCAGATGAAACTCCACTTCTTGCTCTTTCTTCAAGTCTGCAAGCTTTTGTTCTTTCTCCTCCATCAGGTTTTAAACCTCTTTTTTTTTGCGCCAATTTTGCAGAAACCATCTGTAAGGTTTCTTCAAGATTCTGGATCTGCCCCCTTTTCTCACCAATACCAACCTGTTTTTTCCGAGATCTCTTACTTACAGCGGTCTCATCACTCTCGCTGCTGGACCTTGAGACATTCTCTTGTCCTCTAACAGTTACCTGTCCTTGGCCTGTCTCTTCCTTCGAGTAAACTCGATCCGCCTCTTCTCCTCCTTTAGAAGTTGTATTCTCCTTTGAAAGGGTCATTGCCCCTTGGGCCTCAGCGTAGTTCCCGGACAGTCTCTCACTGTCTCTCTGCTCACTCGCAGACTTCTCTTTTACTTCACCTCAGTCTCTCCGCTGCCCAGCAGAGACGTCTAGGGCTCCGGGGTCTGCAACAACATCTGGTTCAGCAGTTCAACCTTCCTGGTCACAATCCTTTTTGATCGCTTTTTATTAATATTTTTATGGTATATGAAGTGACCAAAAATGCACAATTTTGGACTTTGTTATTATTGTACACCATCAACTGTGGGGTTTAGCTAACCTAATATTTTAGTAGTTCGGACATTTACGCACGCGTAATGGGAAGGGGTTAATGAACTTTAATTACATTTTATTTCTTTTTTTACAATTTTTTTTGTCCCCATAGGGGACTAAAACATGCAATCTTCTGATTGCATACACTGACCAGTGCTATGCCCTTGCAAAGCACTGATCAGTGTAACCGGCGATCTGCTGCTCTACCCGTCATCCGGTAAGCTGATCGGGACATCGCGATTTTGTCTAGATAGTCCCGATCCGCTCCGCTGAGCTGCCGGGATTCTTTTACTTTGGTTTTTGACGCCACGATCAACTTAGATCACAGCATCTAACGGGTTAATGCCAGGCATAGGCCCGATCGGCCGTGCCCGTGGGTCCTGACTGGGTTTAACCCGATCTCCACTGGTGAGAAGGTTTAAACCCGTTATACCAGACCAGGGCGTACAGGTATGCCCTGAGTCCTTAAGGATCGGGGATACATGGCGTATGCATATGCCCTGCGTCCACAAGAGGTTAACTGGCGGAATGTTCCTGCACCTGCTCTGTTTCTGTTTCTGTTTCTCACTTGAGGCTTCTGTAGAAAGAAGCAGGAGGTCCCTAAGATCAGCCCACAGATCAAGGCAGTGCTCAGTTTACTGTGAAAGTTTATAGATAAGGGTTAGTGCTCTTATAGATAAGGGTTAGCCTGCTGTGAAGTTTTTTTTTTTTTTTGCTTCTGCAGGATTGCTCTGCTCCCTCACTGGCAGCTGCACACTACATGACATTAAAGCTGTGTAAAGGGCATGTCTTTGAAGCTATTTTTAGGACTATCTCTTATTGGCCTGGGAGCTTATTGACACAGAAACCAGAAAATCATTGTATAACCTTGGGTTATCATGCGATAGTTGCAAGAAATGCTTGTCAACCTGAGGTAGTTTCTGCTACCTTTGGGTGCCAATACGCCATGAATATCTCATCCCTCATGTTATTTAGCACATTTCCTGGTTCGCGTGACCTGCAAGCTGCAGCCATCCTAAAATCCGGGGAGAATCCGAGTTCATGGGGCTCGGCTTGCTCCTCTCTAGTGTTGATACATTTTGTACATGTACGACACAGCTGCCTGGGCTTTATAGACATTTGCTGAGCTTGCTTCATAGCTTTTAGCAACCAACACTAACTGTAAGTCTGGGTTCACACTACAAAATTTCCATGTAGAGTTTTCAGGAAAGCCTAATTTAAACTATAAAACTTTAAAATAACTAAAAGAAGACCATAGAGATGTAAACTAGGATAATGTTCTCAAAAATAAAAGTACACAAGTTAAATGGGACACTTTGTAAAGCATTCTAAATAGGTCCTGGGAACAATATATATCTTATGTGAATAAATATATTAGAAACTGGAGAAAACCAATGTGGCTAAATAAAACTGTTAGGTGACATTATAAATGATAAAAAGAAAATGCCAAAACTACCATCCACAATATAGTTATTTTCAGCTTAAAATTGCTTTTAGCTTGAATTGTAGAAGTAGTGTTGAGAGAATCGAACTTGTAACACCAGTTTCAGGATATGTTTGCTTCGGCACAAAGGTGAACATTGGCCATTTTGCTTTGGCCAAACCTGGTAAATGGCACTGGCACCATGTGAGATTATGGGAAGGAACACCAAGTCAGCATAATGTCATATCCCTTCCCCATATATATTAACCTTATATCCCATTTCCATGATTTGAAAGCCAGAAATAAAAATAAAAGGGGAGTGGCTTCATGTGAGGTGTGTGGCTTGCAAGACGGATCATCGCACAATAAAGGACTAAAATAGAAAGAGGATTTGCTTGTGGGAGGGTTGTGGCTTGCAAAGGCTGGACTGACACATTCACTGAGAGATATAGAGCAGAGCTTGTGGACTAAGGTGGGGCTGAGCTGAAGAGACTGTGGTTGAAGGGCCTGTGATGTGCATTTTAGGCTTGTGGGAGAGGCGTGATTTTTGGCAGGGGTGTGGCTTGCAAGCTGGATTGAAACACTAACCCAGAGATGCAGAGCGGGGCTTGTGAAGTAAGGTAAAGAAAGTCCCATAGACTTACATGAGACTTCAGACAAAAAAACCCCACCCTCAAGTTAAGTGGTGTGATATAAGTAAACAATTCTATAATTTTTATTTCACTTTACCAGAGCTCGTTAAGATATGAAAGCTGATTTGTGATTTCTTGTTAAGGACAAAATCTCTTCAGTTTTTCTCTCACACATTTTGATAAATCAGGGCTCGAGTTTTATATTTGTGGTCGGGTTACTTTATGTGAATAGTAATATGACAACCAACCTATAGAACCATGCCTGATGTGTTCCAGGCCGGCCGATTAGGGTAACCTATGATAAGACCATAAACAACACTTAAGAAGCTAGTTTTACAATTTATTAAAGTCTTAAAAACCTTATAGCAACATAATATTCAATATACCAGTTGCATAAATCAAATAAATAATACAATTCTCCAATGATGAACACCTGTATATCCCTACGAGTTTCCCCGTGTATGCAATAATATACCACGGTTCATCAGGGGATTTCCATATACAGAGAATAGATAATACTAAAAGATCAGGGATAACGCCAGCAACATGACAATGTATGGAGCTAAGTATAGATGAAAAACATAAATTTAGTAGAATATGCAGACATTAACAGTAGCTAGACAGACATAGCATAACAAGAAGCAGGTGGTGTGTCCCTAAATTAGGGCCTTGGAGTTTGGCTTGTAGTATAATCTGACTGTGAATCCTTTCGATACTATGTAGGACTATTGGATGATATTGTCCTCATATGAATCACTTACTCCACACCTGACCAAATATCTCAACTAGATTGTTATCACAGGCTCCAACAGATATGCTGGAACCACAAGAGGTAAAACCTTAAGGGAAATCATATTCCTCCAATGCACATAGGTATCCCTTAGACGATACAGTTATTATTAGCGTCCAAGATTTATAGCCACACAACAACTAGTTAAAGATAAAGGTAATATTAGCCTCCTATACTCCTCCTGCTATGTAGAGATAGCTCCATAAATAAAGCAAATCCCTGACTCACAAAAACTGAAGATATACAACACAACAGCCGACGATCTAGGCTGTAGGTACTCAACCTATGATAAGAAAGGGGCTACCCATAAGGATAAGTTTAAGATGAAATAATCTAAAAAGAGGGAGGGTGGGTGGGTAACACAAACGAATTGCAGAGACCAAAGCACCAAGGGTCCCTGCCTGATATAGTGCCCAGACTCCTCCCACAAATTAGGTTAACTGTTTCAGCTAACCTTCACTTGTGGTTGGGTTACTTGATGTGAATAGTAATAAGACCACCAACCTATAGAACCATGCCTGATGTGTGCCCGGCCGGCCAATTAGGGTAACCTATGATAAGAAGGGGGCAAAACACCAACCTGGTAGGAATATTATTTTATTGAATAATGGTACAAAATTAAAAATTAGCCAACTGACTAAAGGCTTGTGCGATCTCCACCTGAGGGTCAGGAATGTACCTGTGGTAAGGCTAGGTTCACACTAGGTTTTGTAACTACGGTTCCCGTATACGGCTGGGAGGAGGGGGGGCCAGGCTTAATCGCGGCACCCGCACTCAGCCGTATAGGGGAACCGTATTTAATGCATGTCTATGGGCCGACCAGAGTGAACTGCAGCCTCCGGTCGGCTGCGTTTTCGGGCGTATGCTGTTTCCTGCCCGTAGGCAAAAACGCGGTCGACCACGTTTTTGCCTGCGTCCGGGAAACCGCATACAGCCAAAAATGCTGCGATTAAGCACCGCCCCCCTCCCAGCCATATACGTGAACCGTAGTTACAAAACGTAGTGTGAACCCAGCCTAACACGGGTAATTCCAGCTGCCCAACTTCTTGATGACATGTGAAGAGATGGCATGCCTAGAGGCAGATGACGCTGCCCCCATCCTAAATGAGTGCACAGAAATGGTAGCTGGATCCATACCTATGCCACATGCAAGTATGCTGACATGTCTCACAAAGTCCCTGGAGATCAGAGGGGATTACCGGAAATGGAAGTAACGGGGAATCAAGTGGTTTAGCATGTAATAAATTTAACAACTGATGAAGGACTTTAACGGGGCACCATTGATTGTTGGTGGGGTAGAAATTGACCAACTTGTTTTGTTTGTCGAGTTTTGTGCATTCTAATAGCTTGAATCCAGACCCTGAAGGTAGCAAATGTTTGATTAACAGGGCATGGGAATTGTAGGTAGTCTTAGTAAATTCATCCCGTATAAGAAACCCGTAGTAACCCAAATAAATAGCTGCTTTGATCACCATACTGGCAGAAACACCAAACGGGTTACTGTAATGTTTGACTGAATTGCTGGAAGTTAGCGGATACTGGAACTCTGGAAGGTGGCCTAAGGTTTGTCTGTTTTTTTAATTCACTTCAAGGCGGCTTTAACCAAGTGAGCACTAAGAATGGATGGGAGACTAGGATGGCACGGCAGTGTTGTATGCCTGCTAGATATAACTGGATAGAGCTATGTGATAATTTGAGAGATGAGTGGCAAAAGGAGACGAATGCTAGGATGTACTGAATGTCCAGAGGGCAAGGTGATGGGTATATGTGTTGGAACTTGAGGAAAGCGTTCCAAGCTATTTTGTAACACCTAGTGGTCTTATTTGCTAGTGAGTGGTGCATTAGGTAAGGGGTGCTGGCCTGGCCATCCTGTCTGCTTCCGGCATTACTTGGCGGAAGACCTGGAAATTGAAATGAGAGAGTGCGCCAGCAGCGACATTCTTTTTGCCCTCTTTGTGCACACACTCTACATGGAACTTTTGTAACAGGGCTGTATGAGCGAGTCTAAAGTGGGGATCAAAAGTTTGGACACCCCAGGTAAAAATTTGTATTAATGTGCATAAAGAAGCCAAGGAAAGATGGAAAAATCTCCAAAAGGCTTCAAATTACAGATTAGACATTCTTACAATATGTCAACAAAAGTTAGATTTTATTTCCATCGTTTACACTTTCAAAATAACAGAAAACCAAAAAAATGGCATCTGCAAAAGTTTGGGCACCCTGCAGAGTTAATATCTTGTACTGCCCCCTTTCGCAAGTATCACAGCCTGTAAACGCTTTTTGTAGCCAGCCAAGAGTCTTTCAATTCTTGTTTGAGGTATCTTTGCCCATTCTTTCTTACAAAAGTCTTCCGGTTCTTTGAGATTTCTGGGCCGTCTGTCACACACTGCTCTTTTAAGGTCTATCCATAGATTTTCAATTATGTTGAGGTCAGGAGATTGTGAAGGCCATGGCAAAACCTTCAGTTTACGCCTCTTGATGTAATCCCCCATGGATTTCGAGGTGTGTTTAGGATCATTATGCATTTGTAGAAGCCATCCACTCTTTAACTTCAGCTTTTTCACATATGGCATCAAGTTACCATCCAAAATTTGATGAAATTGAGATGTTCCCTGTGCCACTGGCTGCGATACAACCCCAAAGCATGATTGATCTACCCCTATGCTTAACAGTTGGACAGAGGTTCTTTTCATTAAATTCTGTTCCCCTTCTTCTCCAAACGTACCTTTGCTCATTTCGGCCAAAAATATGTTCATTTGCAAAGTTCGAACGCGGATTTTTGTGGTGAGGACGTAGAAGAGGTTTTCTTCTGATGACTCTTCCATGAAGACCATATTTGTACAAGTATCTCTTTATAGTGGAATAGTGTACCACAACTCCAGTCTCTGCCAGATCTTTTTGGAGGGATTGTGCAGTCAAACGGGGGTTTTGAATTGTTTTTCTCACAATCCTGCGAGCTGTTCTGTCTGATATTTGTCTTGGTCTTCCAGATCTTGCTTTAACTTCCACTGTTCCTGATGACTGCCATTTCATAATTACATTCCGAACAGAGGATATTGACATCTGAAAACGTTTTGCTATCTTCTTATAGCCTTCTCCAGCTATGTAACCGTCAACTATTTTCAGATTTCTAGACAACTGCTTAGAAGAACCCATGGCGCTGATTGTTGGGGCAAGGTCAGATGAGTCTGGGCATTTAAAACCTTTGAGATTGACATAACCTGGTCTTCCCAGATGATTACAGTGGTCCCTCAACATACAATGGTAATTCGTTCCTAACGAGCCATTGTTTATCGAATCCATCGTATGTTGAGGGATTCGTGCAATGTAAAGTATAGGAAGCTGTACTCACCTGTCCCCACCGCTCGCGATGGTGTCCCTGCTGCTCCCAATGGTGACCCCGGGCCTCCGCTGGGCTCTCCTAGTCATCTCCGGTTCTTCTGTCTTCTCCGGTCCTCTGCTGTCTTCTCTGGTCCTCCGCTGTCTTCCGCAAGGCCTTACTGGGCCTGCGTAGCGACGTCATTACGCCGCTGCGTACGCCATTCCTATTGGATGACGTGCGCAGCAGCGTATTGACGTCATCAGAGAGGGCCGAGAAGACACCGGAAGACCAGCGCTGGACCCGGAGGGCACCCCGGAGCATCGTGGAGGGGTAAGTAATACTTACCGCACCACACGGGGAACATTAAGCTGCTGTCCGGCAGCAGCTTAAGCATTTTGCGCTGCCGGATAGCACTTAATGTGATGGCCCCGACATAAAAAAGCATCGTATGTCGATGCTGACATCGACATGCGATGGCCTCTGAGAGGCCCTCGTATGTCGATTTGATCATATGTCGGGGCCATCGTAGGTCGGGGGGTCACTGTATTGAGAACAATCCCTTACACTGGCAGGTCTCAGCTTTGCAAAGGGGGCAGTGCATTCTATAAATTCTGCAGGGTGCCCAAACTTTTGCAGACACCATTTTTTTGTTTTCTGTTATTTTGAAAGTGTAAATGATGGAAATAACATCTAACTTTTGTTGACATATTATAAGAGTGTCTAATCTGTAATTTGATGCCTTTTGCAGATTTTTCCATCTTTCCTTGGCTTCTTTATGCACATTAATACAATTTACCTGGGGTACCCAAACTTTTGATCCCCACTGTATGTCTTAATAAAGTTATTTATGACCTATAAACACCTTTTGTTTATGGTATGGAATTTACCTAAAGACAAACTCCTTCCTCTTTCCGTTTTGTCCGATCCTTTCTGAATAGACCATAACCCTGTATGTTGATTGCCAATCATAGCTATTATCCAACCATGTCTCTGTTATACACACAAAGTCATAATCCTCCTCAGACATTATCAACTCCAGTTCATCAGTTTTATTGGTCAGACTTCTGGCATTAGTCAACATGTAATTCAAAGGTGTATGTTTTTTTTTTTCCTTTGAAGCCTATCTATTTTAACTATTCTAACCCCTCCCTCCGCTCTACCCCAAGTACATTAATAAGTCCCACCTCTCTATCTACACTATCTTCCCCCTCTATGTTGTCGGTCCCCCCCCTCCAATCCTTAGTTTAAACACTCCTCCACCCTTCTGGCGATCTTCTCCCCAAGCACAGTTGCACCCTCCCCATTGATGTGCAGCCCGTCCCTACTGTAGATCTGGCATCCGACATAGGAGTCGTCCCAATTCTCCATGAACCCAAACCCCTCCTTCCTACACCAGATTCTGAGCCACTTGTTTACCTCCCTAATTTCCTGCTGCCTCTCTGGTGTGGCTCGTGGTACAGATAATATTTCAGAAAATATTACCTTGGAGGTCCTTGCCTTAAGCTTGTGTCCTAAGTCCCTGAAATCATTTTTAAGGACACTCCACCTCCCTCTTACTTTGTCATTGGTGCCAATGTGTACCATGACTGCTGGGTCTTCTCCAGCCCCACCAAGTGTTAAAACAATTACCGATGGAGATTTTCCGCATTATCCTGTCTTGCATTTATCTTTCGAGGGCGAACAGCCTTCTTGGGGGACTTAAATCAGTTTGAGATGTTGTAAAGATGCAATATTCTAGAAATCACAGACTTGAAATGACCAACTTCTCTTGTTACGGCCGATAGGGTTACCCCTTTGGCCTTCATCTGGACAACCTGCTGCCAGAGGGTTTCAGTCACTTTGGAAAGGCACACCATTTTGGCAAAGTCAGTGAAAATTGGAAAGTTAGGCTGCCAGTTAAATAGAGTTTGTCAGATCATTAAAGGGGTATTCCAGGCAAAAACATCTTATCCCCTATCCTTTGGATAGGGGATAAGATGTCTGATCGTGGGGGGCCCGCTGCTGGGACCCCCCGCCATCTCCCTGCAGCACCCGCATTCTATGCGGGGTGCGTCTCCAGTTTCATAGACATGAAGGAAGGTTTCCAAAACTGGAGACGCAGCCCCCCATAGAATGCGGGTGCTGCAGGGAGATCACGGGGGGTCCCAGCAGCGGGCCCCCGCGATCAAACATCTTACGCCCTATCCTTTGGATAGGGGATAAGATGTTTTTGCCCGGAATACCCCATTAAGGAAATTAACACCAGTTGCCAGATTAACACCAATAACTTGCAGGTATCTGAAAGTGTTCTCTAATTTTGATCAGTGTTCTTTTTCAATTATCTCATTTATATTTTTATTTTCTGCTTTAGAATAAATACAATTTATGAAATAAGCTTAATATACTGCTATTTTACTCATGTTACTATATATTCACATAGGACTACACCGTGAACTTGACATTTAGGAAGTTGTCTGTTGTTCTCTAATTTTGATCTCCAGTGTGAAAATAGCCTGTTGACTGGATGAACTGGGGTCATGTGGTTTTGCAAGGTATGCTGGGCTACACTAGCACAATTTAGGCAACTAATAGGTAGTCTAAACTGACAGTATGAAATGGTGTTCAGACTAAGGCTTAGAAATAATGAACGGAAATTCTGAAGCAGCAGAATCCTCCCATTGCTGTCATTGGGATTATGCTGCACAGTGCACACTCCAGAATATTAGCAATGGAGTTTCTTCTGCTGAAATTTCGCCACTAAAGAAACAATCTCAGTCATTTCTTTGGCAGAATCCCCACAGAGTACATTACCATCTACAGGGACTGCAATATCAGTGTGGTCCTAGCGCCGCTCCTATGTGAACCTCGCCTCAGAATTCAAAAGATTTATCAAACAGCCTTGGCCATGTTGATAAATCTAGCACATTCTTAAAGGGGACAGGAATGGACTCATGTTAACCTAACTCGATAAAGTGGACAAGGCTGGAATGTTTCAATGGTGTTCTGCCCTCTTCATCAGGTCTGAGACAAAAAGATAAAAAATTACAACTTTAATACAGACAAGGACAACACTTGACTGGGAAGGGTTACTGATGTCACTAAAATAGAGTACAAACATATATACCATATTAGACAAGATAAAGTCTCTTGATATGATATATAAAAAACACTAATTGAATTATCACTCTAAAATAAATAAATGCAAGGTAGTTGAAATTTGAAAGGTGAAAGTTATTTAATTAAAATTTATTTAAAAATAAGCTAAATGGGTTTAGGAATAAGTATATAACAAGGATGGGCCAAAATGATGTATATTACTGTGTGTAACGCTCAACGGTCTTATGTTAGTATTATGTACGGTTATCTTTATCATATGTAAAGTGCCTGTTCTCCGGCCATTCATTCTGACGAGTGCCCCCCCCCCTTACTATTATCTCTGGCTCCGGGACTCGCGGTGCGGGACACTCCCACACGCGTGTGCTGGGCATTGCTATTGGTAACGCTCCGGCCGTTCTGTCCGGGCGTGAGCGCACCCCCTCTGCCTGTCTTGGTGGCTCCAGGACTCGCTATGCGGGACGCGCCCACATGCGAGCCCCAGGCATCCCCTCACCTCTCTTGGTCCCCGGCCTGTCTTCTGCTCTGCATCACCGGCACACGCTTCTTCTTTCCTTAGGGTGCGTGCTGGCATTGCTAGATTTAAAGGCCCAGTACACCCTTAATTGGTTCCCTGCTGGGTGGACCCTATATTAGTCTGGCACCTCCCTATCATGGTGCTGGATCTTTGTGCTTAGTGCCCTAGAGAAAGCGTTACTGTGAGTGTGCCATATTAGTGTTTCTGACCTCCAGCTTGTGACCTGACTGCTCCTTTGCCACCGGCCTCCTGACCTTGAGCCTGTGACCCGACTATGCTTCTTTGCTGCCTGCCTTCTGACCCGTACTATGTCTGAATACGCTTCATTCTCTGTGCCAAGTTACATCTGGGCAACCTGTGTGGACGGATCGTGCCAGGGGTAGCGACCTGGTTGCCTCCTGCCGCAGCAAGACCAACCTGCTTTGGGGCATGCTCTGGTGAAAACCAGCGGTACCTTAGACTCCGCTCCGGGGCGCAGTTCAGCCACTGTTCACACAGGACAGCGGATCCACTTCCCAGCTGTTTACGATAAGACCGTTACAGTAAAATCCGGTCATGGATCCAGGCCAAGTTCCTCTGCCAAGTGTTGCCGACCTCTCTACAATTGTGGCTCGACAGTCTGCACAGATAGAACAGCAGATGTATCAGCTTTCTGCACTGGTGCAGCAATTCCTAGCTTCACAACAGCCTCAACCACCACCGGCAGAACCCTCCGCTGCTCCTGCACCTGTTGCTTCAGTTGCTTCTGTTGCATCTGTCTCTGCCTTCTAAATATGATGGTGATTTGAAGTTGTGCAGGGGCTTCATAACTTCATAACTGTTCTATGCACCTAGAACTCCAAGCGGACCAGTTTCCTACTGAGCGTGCCAAAGTGGCATTTGTCATCAGCCTTCTTTCTGGAAAAGCCTTGGCCTGGACTACCCTGCTGTGGGACCACAATGACTCGTTGTCCTCTAATCTCCGGACTTTCCCTGCTGAATTCCGTAATGTATTTGAGGAACTGGCCTGGGCATCTTCTGCGGAGACTGCCTTACTGAATCTCGCTCAAGGAAATTCTTCTGTGGGAGAATATGCAGTACAATTCCGCATCTTGGCCTCCGAACTGGCCTGGAACAATGAGGCTTTGTGTGCTACTTTTAAAAAGGGTCTCTCTAGTAGGATCAAGGACGCCTTGGTGGCTCGAGATCTTCCATCCTTCCTGACTGATCTCATTAATCTTGCCATTCGAATTGACATGCGGTTCTCGGAGAGACAAGAGGAGCTACGTCATAAGAGAGAACCACTCCGTATGGCTCCCATCTTTCAATGTCCACTACAATTCTCTCCTATTCCACCTGCAGAAGAGCCCATGCAGGTGGACCGCATTAGACTTTCTCTGTGCCAAGTTACATCTGGGCAGCCTGTGTGTACAGATCGTGCCAGGGGTAGGTCCTAGATGTGGGTATATAGTAGAGGGTATATTGTGAGGCATCATAGTGGATGTGCTGAGGGGGAACAAGCAGGCCATGATCACACATTAGAAGTTCTTACTGAGAAGAGTGGTGGGGATGATAAAGAGGAGTTTAAAGAGAAGGATGTCAGCAGGCCTTTTGTTCTGAGCAACTGAGGAGCAAGTGAGGGTGACACTAGTGCTGGATTTGAAGGCTTGAGAAAAAAACATTCTAGAAAAGGGGCACAGTACAGTGGTGATGTACCTAGCTATTTACGGTCTCCTGCCATGTGGAAATTCTTTACTATGTGATCAGATGCAGGAAAGCAGGCACAGTGCTGTATCTGCAGAGAAAAAGTAAGACACAGGCAGGGTCTGAATTTAGGAATTAGGCCTCTACGTCAGCACATGGAGAAGCATCACAAAGCTTGGCTTGAAGTAAACCTAGTTCACCAATGGCTGCTGCTTGGTGGCTACAGCTAACTGTACCTCACCACTGCCTGCTGTATGTTGGTTACAGTTACCATTAGTCCCCGCTTTGCACAATCATGTGGCACAGAGGGTAGGCCACTCAATGCAGTTGTCTGCAACACAGTGCACGCAGTGGAAAATTTGACATACCTCAACTCTTATACTCCTGCTGTCCGCTGTCCACAACCCGTCCATGTGGTATACCATCATCCTTGCTGATGCTACTTTGAACCAGGCCTGGGCTGCCTGTCTGAAAATCTCTTCCCCCCCCCCCCCCCCCAAAAAAAAAAAATTATAAAGTTTCTTAACCTCCTATTGTACACAGACTACTAAAACTTCCTCCAGTAAACCGCAATGCCATGATGGTTGCTGGTGCAACCCTCAGCCAGCAAGGACTTTTGTTAATAAAACAGGTTTTTTAACCTCCTGCTGTACGCAGGTTACTACTCCCTCTCCAGTAAACCACTATGCCATGACAGTCCAGCAAGCCAGATCTGGGCCACCTGGCTGGCACAATTTGCCACTCAAAACAGTTTATTAACCTCCTGCTGTACACAGGATACTACAGCTCCCTTCAGTTAACCATTATGCCATGACGGTCCAGCATGCCAGGCCTGGGCCGGCTGGCTGACAATCTTTGCCACTAGAACTGGTTTCAAACTCCTGCTACGGAAAAATTCAAAAGAAATCTGTGGCAAATGACACTGATTACACAGTACTACCACCCCCCTGCTGTACACTAGCTAGTACTAATAACATCAGTCCGCCATCTCATGCTGTATGTTAGTAACATCAGTTAGCCACCACCTGCTGCACGTTGGATACTACTAGAAACACCAAGCCACCATCACCCTACTTCCAGACAGGCCTACCCATCATCCCCTAAAAAAGGGATAATGTCACTTTCCATACAAAAGCTATTTCTTTTTCACTATTTTAGAACACCAATTCTGTTGCTACTCCCAACGGACTGCTTGGAAAAGTCTATGCTGTCTTCTTAACTTGCTAGAATCATAACCTGTTGCTACTCTTATGAAGGGATCATTTTTGGAACGCTTGGAAAAATCCATGCCATCTTCACTTGCCAGACTCAAACCTATTGCTACTCCCATAAAATGTATATTTTTTGGCATACTTGGAAAAAGCCACTGCGTTTTTTGATAGCTCCGTGTGCATTTTCACGCTGGCAGTCATCTATCAACAACCAGGGCTAATTAATGCTGCTTAATTTTGGTGTGATTATGCCTAAAAAATCGTCGATCTGTAATAGTTACCATGGGTTACCGCATGTTACCATTACTGAGCCTTAAAACTCCTTTCAAACTACTTGAATAAATTTCTAGCAGCGTTAGAATCGTGTTTGGAGCTTACTTAATTGCAGGTTCGTGTTTAACTGTGCCAAACGGAACCTGCACTTTTGAAAAAGTTCAGTAAAACTTTTTCAAAAGTTTGCTTATCTCTAATTATAAGGTTTTGTTGTACTAACTACAAAAAGAATGACCTAATTCCAAGTTTGGTAAATGGGCCAAGGAAAAGTGAATATATGGGACACCGCAGTGAGACAACTTTTTTGACTGAATTTGTAATGAGTTTAGGAGCAATTGAGTAGTTAATTGCATGAATGTGTTTTTTATTGCTCTGTGGATTGTGGGGGAGATTTATCAAAACCTGTTCAAAGGAAAATTTGCTGAGTTGCCCATAGCAACCAATCAGATCACTTCTTTCATTTTTCAGAGGCCTTTCCAGAAATTAAAGAAGAAATCTGATCAGTTGCTATGGGCAACTCAGCAATATTTCCTTTAGACAGGTTTTGACAAATCTCCCCCTGTATCACTAGAACACCCTTACTGATTGCTAAATTGATGGCAGTATGCATTTAATTACATTTTGGTCAGGAAGAGCAAGTGTTTAAAGGGGTATTCCAGGCAAAACCTTTTTATATATATATATATATATATCAACTGGCTCTGGAAAGTTAAACAGATTTGTAAATTGTAACAACAAAAAGGAAAAAGAGTCTCAGCTCACCTGGGGCGTGCACGGCTACCTCCAACCAAAGCAGAAAAAAGTAGAAAAAGGCCAGCAAAAAAACCTTCATGGTGGCAGAAAGACACGGACATGTACAAAAGTAGAAAAAATTGCACATGGAAAAACAGTCCCAAACAAGGCTGACGCGTTTCAGGGTGCTATACCCTTACTCATAGCTTGCCAATACTCAAATGAGAACGCCTTATATACTACAAGGCCATCCCTTCCATTAGGAAGGGGAGGGACATCTTATGTCAGTGTGCAATCCAACACAAGTAAAACCAGGAAAATACATGCATAATTAAAAAACTCACATATAAAATCCAATAGGATTATATAACAGCTATGAGAAACAAAACAAATGATGAACTTATTAGTAATGTAGTATTAAGTCCGTCTTATTATTCAGGCCATGCGGATGTGTGCAATTCAACAAATAAATCCACATAATCTCTCTATTGTGAAGAATATGTATAAGATCATCTCCTCTTTTGCTTCTTTTGATTTTTTCAATGCCATAAAAACGCAAGGACAATATGTCTGAATTATGTTTGAGAAAAATTTTTTTTGAGACATTGGACATGCTAGGTGCCAAAGGACCTGCAGCATGCCTGATATGCTCCTGCATTCTCTTTTTTAAGGTGCGTTTAGTGCTACCTACATAATCCATTTTGAAAGTAGTGCAGGTGACTCTATATATTACGAGGGTACTATCGCAGTTGATAAACTCGCGAATCATATGGATTTTACCATCTATTGTACCTTCTATTTTATTGCCCTTTGTTGCATAGGGGCACACTACACACCTTGCGTTACCGCACTTATGAAAACCTTTGTCAGCCAGGTTGACTGCTCCTCCTCTACACAAACCATACTAGGAACAAGCAGGCTTGATAAAGTTGGAGCAAGTCGGGCAGAAAACCGGACCCCTGGTTTAATAATTTCTCCTACTACTGGATCTGCTGCCAGTAGGGGTAGATGTTTATTCACAATCCTTTTGATTTCATTAAATTCCATACTATAAGTGGTGACAAAGGTCACTTGATCATGAGTACTGGAATATTTCCTACCTGTTAAGAGGCTGTTGCGGTCCATATGATCTACCCGAGCCCGGGCTTTGTTCAGAAGCCAAGGGGGATATCCACGCGCTGTCAAGCGGGTGCAAACCCTTTCGGCTTCCCTCTGATACACTTGTGGTGAGGAAATGTTCCGTTTCATACGGATCAATTCCCCAACTGGTATGGCAGAAATAGTATGCTTAGCATGACAAGAATCCGCTCTTAGGATAGTATTGCCTGTAATATCCTTACGGTAAGGTTCAATTTCTACCTTTTTTGTTATAGAGTTACCCCGCAATAACAAATCCAAGAATGGAACCTCCTGTTTGTTGTATGTGTACGTAAATTTCAAATTACAATGATTGTCATTCATATATTGTATGAACGCGGATGCCTCCTTTGGATCGGATTTCCAAACTATAATCACGTCGTCCACATACCTCCCGTACCATGAGAGGCATGTGGAAAACCACCAAAAAACGTAAAGATTGGCTAACGCAGCTGAAGATTTGGCTCCCATTGAAGCACCCGTGCGCTGTAAATAAAAATCCTTGCCAAACAGAAAGTAATTGTGCTTCAAAACATAATCCACCACCTCTATAATAAACTGCTTTAAATCAAAGGAATAGTCTGAAAAACGATCCAAGATTTCCAAAATGGCCACCAGAGCCAAATTTTGGGGGATACACTCAATGTCGCAGGTGATCCACGACAGAGAGTCGCTCCATGTGAATCCATCCATAATACCTAGAAGATGTTTTGTATCTTTGATGTAGCTTGGACAGAGGTTTACAATGGGTTGGAGGACATAATCCAACCATTCACACACACAGAAGGTACAATAGATGGTAAAATCCATATGATTCGCGAGTTTATCAACTGCGATAGTACCCGTAATATATAGAGTCACCTGCACTACTTGCAAAATGGATTATGTAGGTAGCACTAAACGCACCTTAAAAAGAGAATGCAGGAGCATATCAGGCATGCTGCAGGTCCTTTGGCACCTAGCAAGTCCAATGTCTCAAAAAAAAAATTTCTCAAACATAATTCAGACATATCGTCCTTGCGTTTTTATGGCATTGAAAAAATCAAAAGAAGCAAAAGAGGAGATGATCTTATACGTATTCTTCACAATAGAGAGATTATGTGGATTTATTTGTTGAATTGCACACATCCGTATGGCCTGAATAATAAGACGGACTTAATACTACATTACTAATAAGTTCATCATTTGTTTTGTTTCTCATAGCTGTTATATAGTCCTATTGGATTTTATATGTGAGTTTTTTAATAATGCATGTATTTTCCTGGTTTTACTTGTGTTGGATTGCACACTGACATAAGATGTCCCTCCCCTTCCTAATGGAAGGGATGGCCTTGTAGTATATAAGGCGTTCTCATTTCAGTATTGGCAAGCTATGAGTAAGGGTATAGCAACCTGAAACGCGTCAGCCTTGTTTGGGACTGTTTTTCCATGTGCAATTTTTTCTACTTTTGTACATGTCCGTGTCTTTCTGCCACCATGAAGGTTTTTAACGAGGATTCGTGAATAAAGCTTTTGAAGATTTCATTCAGCCGTGCTGGCCTTTTTCTACTTTTTTCAGATTTGTAAATTACTTCTATTAAAAAATGTTAATCCTTCCAACAGTTATTAGCTTCTGAAGTTTTCTGTCTAACTGCTCAATGATGATGTCACGTCCCGGGAGCTGTGCATGATGGGAGAATATCCCCATAGGAACTGCACAGCTCCCGGGACGTGAGTCATCAGTGAGCAGTTAGACAGAAAACAACAACTCAACTTCAGAAGCTAATAACTATTGGAAGGATTAAGATTTTTTAATAGAAGTAATTTACAAATCTGTTTAACTTTCCAGAGCCAGTTGATATATAGAAAAAAAGTTTTGGCCTGGAATACCCCTTTAACTGATTTGTGGTTTGTGTTTTTTGTGTATATAGTAATTGCAGTAAATGGCCTGTAGATGTTTTCATAGGATAGAAGTGAATTCATTGTAATATGAGTGGATACTAAAAATAAACCAATTAAACATATTAATTAGCTCATAGAAAAAAATAAAATATTATTTTAAGGTATGATGGGCTATTTATTATTTAAATTATAAATATATTAAGTCTTTTTGTTGAGATATCTAATAAGTTGGATTACTTCATTCAGACCCAGAGGATGCAGCGTTTATAAATGGAAGATTCAGTACATCTCTTTTCTATTTAGAACTCCTAATTTATTGGAAGCTGGGGAAAGAGTGATTAATGGGATACATTGTAATGGGGTTTGGATAATATATACCAAATCCACAGTGGCTCATAGCTTGCAAAAAAAATTGACTGATGTAAAAAAAAATAACTAGATGAAAAATAGGTAAGTATTCAATGCTACTTTAATGTAAAGAAAATTGAGTAAATGTATACAGTGCTCACATGATTGCTACCAACAATTACAATAAAATTGTATAAATGATGCCCTACTGAAAATCTAAAATAATTTGTCATAATAATTCATAATAATTCACTTAATAAATAGAGAACAAAAAATTGGCTACTGGACCATAGAAAATACCACAAAAATGATATATCAAGAACAAAGTTCATTAATTGTTAAAGGGGTACTCCCATGGAAAACTTTTTTTTTTAAATAAACTGGTGCCAAAAAGTTAAACAGATTTGTAAATTACTTCTATTAACCCCTTAACGACGCAGGACGTATATTTACGTCCTGCGCCGACTCCCGCGATATGAAGCGGGATCGCGCCGCGATCCCGCATCATATTGCGTCGGTCTCATCAACAGCCGGGACCCGCAGCTAATACCACATATCGCCGATCGCGGCAATGTGCGGTATTAACCCTTCTAAAGCGAAAGTGAAAGTCGGGCTGTTCGGGACCGCCGCGGTGAAATCGTGGCGTCCCGAACAGCTGACCGGACACCGGGAGGGCCCTTATCTGCCTCCTCGGTGTCCGATCTGCGAATGACTGCTCCGTGTCTGAGATCCAGGCAGGAGCAGTCAAGCGCCGATAACACTGATCACAGGCGTGTTAATGCACGCCTGTGATCAGGATGAGAGATCAGTGTGTGCAGTGTTATGGGTCCCTATGGGACCTATAACACTGCAAAAAAAATGTGAAAAAAAAGTGTTAATAAAGGTCATTTAACCCCTTCCCTAATAAAAGTTTGAATCACCCCCCTTTTCCCATAAAAAAAATAAAACTGTGTAAAAAAAAATAAAAATAAATATATGTTGTATCGCCGCGTGCGTAAATGTCCGAACTATAAAAATATATCATTAATTAAACCGCACGGTCAATGGCGTACGCGCAAAAAAATTCCAAAGTCCAAAAAAGCGTATTTTGGTCACTTTTTAAACTAAAAAAGTTATAGGGGTCAGAAGATGACATTTTTTAAACGTATACATTTTCCTGCATGTAGTTATGATTTTTTCCAGAAGTGCGACAAAATCAAACCTATATAAGTAGGGTATCATTTTAACCGTATGGACCTACAGAATAATGATAAGGCGTAATTTTTACCGAAATATGCACTGCGTAGAAACGGAAGCCCCCAAAATTTACAAAATTGCGTTTTTTCTTCGATTTTGTCGCACAATGATTTTTTTTTTCCGTTTCGCCGTGCATTTTT
Source organism: Hyla sarda (assembly GCF_029499605.1). Lineage (NCBI taxonomy): Eukaryota > Metazoa > Chordata > Amphibia > Anura > Hylidae > Hyla > Hyla sarda. The sequence continues at coordinate 115,313,497 of NC_079193.1, read as the reverse complement.
GGGTAAAATGACTAATGTCACTGCAAAGTAGAATTGGCAACGCAAAAAATAAGCCATAATATGGATTTTTAGGTGGAAAATTGAAAGGGTTATGATTTTTAAAAGGTAAGGAGGAAAAAAGAAAGTGCAAAAACGGAAAAACCCTGAGTCCTTAAGGGGTTAAAAAAATCTTAATCCTTCCAGTACTTTTTAGGGGCTATATACCACAGAGGAAATATTTTGCTTTTTAGATTTCTCTGATGTCATGACCACCGTGCTCTCTGCTGACCTCTGCTATCCATTTTAGGAACTGTCCAGAGCAGGAAAAAAAATCCCCATAGCAAACATCTGCTGCTCTAGACAGTTCCTAAAATGGACAGTAGAGAGCACTGTGGTCATGACATCAGTATATATAGTATATAGCCCCTAAAAAGTACTGGAAGGATTAAGATTTTTTAAAAGAAGTAATTTACAAATCTGTTTAACTTTCTGGCACCAGTTGATTTAAAAAAAAAAAAAAAATTCCACGGGAGTACCCCTTTAAGTAAACATGAACCCAGCAATTGCTTTGTGAAAAGAACGGTTGCATTTATAAAGGACCAGGACAAAAACATTCATGTAGCAAACACTCTCCGTGAGTACACAGAGTTTCATTCTCTGGTTATCCGGCTATCCTTTTCACTAGCTTCAGTTCCAGTGCTGACTTGGAGCATGGGGGGAGCTTTGTGACGTCACCACTGCTGTTCTCTGCATGGTCCCGCAGCTGGCAAACAGCAGCAGTTACGTCACAAAGTTCCGCCCATGCACCAAGTTGGCCACGGAACAGAAGATACTGAAGAGAAAAGCCAGAGAACCAGAGAATGGAATGGGATCAGGTAAGTATCATAGTCATCAGTGTCACTGATGACAGATTTCCTTTAACTGTTCTTCAACCGTCCATCATACCAAGACAACCATCAAAGAACAGCTGTCCCTCAGAACCAGACCCAACACATTGTTTGGGCTGGCTCCAGGGCAGAGCCCAAAATACACCTAATGGCTAGTCTGTACATGGCCTACATTTAAACTGGGATAGTGTCTCCAACAGTTAGCAAACTTTATCATTTAGGGCAAGTTGTTTTTTTATGTGAGTTTTTCTTCATGACATCACTGACAGTGGCTCGGTAACCTTTAGTCCAATACAATTATTCATTGTTGGTGTTATACCAAATAGGCTGTGTATAGTAGGTTGCATAAATACAAGGCGGACAATAGAATGTGTGACATGCATGAAGACCCTGTCCCAGGTAAAATGTAGGCCAAGTAAGGACTAGCCATTAGGTGTATTTTGGGCTCTGCCCTGGAGCCAGCCCAAACCATGGGGGAAAACCTGTCCAGAGGAAAAGTTGTTGAGTTGCCCATAGCATTAATCAGATTGCTTCTTTCATTTTAAAAAAAGGCCTCTGAAAAATGAAAGATGCGATCTGATTGGTTGCTATGGGCAACTCAGCAACTTTTCCTCTGGACAGATTTTGATAAATTCCCCCCCATATGTTAGGTTTGTTTCTGAGGGACAGCTGTTCTTTGTCAGTTGTTTTGGTATGATGGCTGGTCGAAAAACAGTCAACCAATTAGAAACATAGAGTGTGTCGGCCGATAAGAACCATTTGGCCCATCTAGTTTGCCCATTTAGACGCTAACATTGGTGACTGCAGTGTACTCACAGTGAGTGTTTGCTACATGAATTTTTGTCCTGGCCCTTAACAAATGCAACCGTTATATTCACAAAGCAATTTCTGGGTTAAAGTTTACTTAACAATTATTGAACTTTGTTCTTGATATAAAATCTTTATGGTATTTTCTATAGTCTGGTAGCCATATGATTGGAAATGTCACTCAGAAACCACTCTTAATTCTCTATTTAATAATTGAATTATTATGAATTGTAGATCTTAAATTATTTTATATATTTAGTAGGGCACCATTTATAGCTTCACATATGGCCACGTTTTATTGTAATTTTTCGTAGCAATCATGTGGGTACTGTATACATTTACTTAATTTTCTTTAGATTATTGTAGTATTGAACACTTACCTATTTTTCATCTAGTGATTATTTTTATTTCATTCAATTTTTGAGCAAGCTATGTGCCACTGTGGATCAAGGATATATTTAAAATTTTAAGTGTGGGCACGCTCTAAAGGGGAATAGAAGTTAGCTGTTACAAGATGGTGTGATCATGCTGCGTGGTGGTTATGCGCATGCATGAACATGCTGGCTTGAATGTAATGATAGTTCCCGTTTGAGACATGGCTGCAATTGCGCCGTTCTAGTTGGTTGTGCAGGCGCGATATATGGACTAGCATCTGCGTTTCCGACTTTAAGTTTAATCATTTATTATAATGATTGCGTTCCCCAGTTGTATAGTAAGCCATGGGTCTTTAATAATAACAGATTAGTGTTTTTAATTCATTTCATGAATCACATGTGGATAGAAACAATATATATATATGACTTGTAATAGGCACAAACACTTTATAATTGTATGACTATGATCATTTTAACTGATGCAGCTTTTCTATATGATTATACACATTTATGAATTTGATTGCCACTTGTTTTATCCTAATTGTTAACTGTTCAAGATGGAATACATTTTTCTTGATTTTTTTCACTTTATTTGGAGTGCTGCATTGGATTCTTGTTTTGTTTGCTGAAAGGGACCTAGCGAACCTTATCCCTAACTTTTGCCTGCACCAGCACCTTATGAACACATACACACACAATTATTTATATATATATATATATATATATATATATATATATATATATATATATATATACACACCGATTTTTTTAATTACATTTCTTATGTACATTCATGATATCTTCTTAGTTTGGGCTGGTACTCCCGCCCAACTACAGGATTTTAACTGTTATTTAAAGTCCATCACTGAACATATCCAATTCACGTTAACATCTTCTACTACCGAAGTACAGTTACTTGACACACTAGTACGAGTAAAGGAAACATGTCTCACCATCTCTCTCTATGTCAAACCTACCGACTGCAATTCAGTCCTTAGATTCGACAGTGGACATCCCAAATCCACTGTCCGATCTTTGCCATTCAGCCAGATGATCCGAGCCAAACGGATCATCAGTACTGAAACGCAACTTGAACCCACCCTTGACAAAATGGCGGATAATTTCATCAAATGTGGGTACCATAAAAAGTTGATATCTGAGAGTAAATCTTCAGTTATGCAACTTGACGAAGACTCCTTACTGGCTGTTAACAGAAAGGAGTCTGCTATATCCAGGCTTGCTTTTATTTCATCCTTTTCAGGTATGTCGCACAAAACTGCGGGCATCATCAGAAAATATTGGAGTATTCTAACTAAAAACATCAATGTTTTGGAATTTCAACAACCTCCATTTGTCATACCGTAGGCCGAGGAATCTTAGAAACCAACTCATTAAATCAGACGTGTCATTAAGAAAAAAACAACAAAAATTCTTATCTGTATAAAGTGTATGGTCATTCCCTTACCGTTCCTGTATCAACTGCAAATATATGAGTAAAGGTAGCTGTTTCCGTCATCCAACTACAGGGAAGGAGTTCAAAATTTCCCATTACCTCACCTGCACTAGTGATTATGTTCTTTATGTATTGTAGTGTCCTTGCAATTTACTGTATGTGTGTGAAAAAACCCGTGACTTTAAAACTCGTTTTAACCAACACTGGCACACTATTCGCTAACATAGATTGGACCTTCCGGTCCCTAAACATTTTGTGGAGGCTGGACACGTGGAACGTGATCCCACCCCCTTAAAAGAGGAGGCGACAGGGTCAGTCTTTCGAATAAAAAACAATTGAGATAGATTTTTCATTCACAGTGTCTTAGGCCCAATGGGCTCAATGTTGACTTAAAAATTTTCCAGAATACTTGTAATGCGTGATGTAATGTGATCCGTGCCTGCTTTCATTCTCTGTGTCGGCATTTGTATATTAAATTTTTTTTTCTTTTTCTTTTAGATTTTGGTCGGGAGCTCAGGAAGGACCCCACGCATCAATATTGGAGTATTAATGTTTGATTCTTATGTAGGATGTTATCCTTTTATTTGTGCAGATAAGTGACATCAAACACTATAGAGAGGATTTTGTTCTGAGTTTCCTTCTTTTTGGCACCATTTTCACATATTTGCACATTACTCTGAAATTAGTGCCCTAATTATGGACCAGTGTCCGGATAGTGCTCACCTGTCCTCCGTCTAGGGGAACAGGTGGACACTGCCTGTTATGTCTCTGCCACACTCTCTGAGATGCTCGGAGATCGCGTGCACTGACTGACACACAGTGTGTGCTAGGGGCGCTTTGTCTGGTTGCAAGCTGCAACAGCTACACTAGGTGCCCATACCTTTACCATTATCTATCATGGCAATCGTGTTATCTATTATCAGTGCGCACACAACAATACTATATGCCAACACTATTGCCCATACTTGCAATGGTGTTTGCTTTGAGCTGAACCAGCGCGCATGCGCTGATATCCTCTGGTGCGTGACCTCAATTCCGCCTGAGACCGGAAATACACGTAAGCGGTCTCCAGCATTCTTGCTGATATCTCTATGTTTCTAATATGCGTGTTCCGTTTCGTATACTCCATGTGGCGGCCGGAATGTCCTCCTCCTGACTTCAGGTATCGCTGTTTCTTTCACCTTTGTCACGATCACGCTGAACACTGCATATAATGCTATGTATCTGAGTATTTGAATTATCACTGTATATTTTATTATGGTATGTACTTGAATATTTGACTATACACTGTTTATATGTAATCATGGTACTTCTGTTCACTTTACTAATATAATGTTTATTAATATATGTTAATTACATTATGATGTCAGAGGAAATGACATCATTATGCACCTCCTATTTAAATCAGCCATCATGTTCAATGTATTGCTTGACAAAGGTCACGTGAGGTGACCGAAATGTCGCACACCTGTTGATGAAAATAAAGCAACTTATTTGATTCACCGTCTGGAGTGCTACTGCACATGTGTCCCTTTTGTTTTCTCTACTTTCTGAGACATTCTTAAAGGGGGTCATCCAGCATTAGATAAAAAAAAGAGCTGATATATATCTATATATATATAAAACTCAATGGGGAAGATTTATCAAAACCTGTGCAGAGGAAAACTTTCCCAGTTGCAGATAGCAACCAATCAGATCGCTTCTTTCATTTTGCAGAGGCCTTGGTAAAAATGAAAGGAGCGATCTGATTGGTTGCTATGGGCAACTGGGCAGCTTTTCCTCTACACAGATTTTGATAAATCTCCCACAATATGTGTGTATGTGTTTGTATGTATGTGTGTATGTTCTACAAAAACATCAAAACGGCTAAAGATATTAACATGAAACTTGGCACACATGTTAATTATATGTCAACAACAAACATAGGATAGGTAATTTAACCCTTACTCACCCCCATTTTCCAGGGGCGGGGTTTATGTTTAAAGTCCCATACAAGTCTATAGGAAATATATGTTACTGCATAACTTCCAAACGGCTGGAGATATTTCGATAATACTTGGTCACATGTTATATGTCCACTTAACCCCTTAAGGACACATGACGTTCTCATACGTCTCCATTTCCGAGTCCTTAAGGACACATGATGTATGAGAACGTCATGTGTTTTACCGGCCCCCCGCAACCATCTGGAGTGGAGCCGGTGCCCGATGCCTGCTCAAATCGTTCAGCAGGCATCGGGGCATATCCCCCAGGGGGGTCATGATGACCCCCCCATGTCGGCGATGGCCGCAGATCGCTGGACAATTCAGTCCAGCGATCTGCGGCGGATTCCGGGTCAATCGGGTCTCCAGTGACCCGGAATTATTGGCTGATCGGGGCCGTCAGAGACGGCCCCGAACAGCCATAGCCAGCAGCCATAGCCACGATCGCCCTGATTCGTCGGCCGGACTCCCGCAACCCGCTCCGCCCCTCTTCCGGAGGACGTGAGAGGGTGCGGGACGTGCACCCCGGGTGCTGGGGACCCCGATCCCCGGCTTCCCTGTTGGGATCAGGGCCCCAGGAGCAGCGGCGGCGGCGACGAGGGACTGACCTGATGTGGCTGGATCGTTGGAGGTGAGTGACAGCCTCCTGCTGTTGCTTAGCAACAGCTCCCAGCATGCAAAAAGGGCATGCTGGGAGCTGTAGTTATGCAAAAGCAGGAGGCAGACCACCACAACTCCCAGCATTCCCTTATGGGCATGCTGGGACTTGTAGTTTTGCAACAGCTGGAGGCACATTCTTTCTATGGAAAAGTGTACCTTCAGCTGTTGTATAACTACAACTCCCAGCTTGCACAATCAGCTAAAGTGCATTCTGGGAGTTGTAGTGGTGCATCTGGTGGTTGCATAACTACAACTCCCAGCATGCCCGTTGGCTGTCGGTGACTGCTGAGAGTTGTAGTTTTGCAACAGCTGAAGGCACACTGAGTTAAGTAGCAAACCAGTGTGTCTCCAGCTGATGCATAACTACAATCCGCAGCATCCCCAGCCAAAGTAGTATGCCTCCAGCTGTTGCATAACTACAAGACCCAGCATGCCCTTCCGCTGTCCGTACATGCTGGGGGTTGTAGCTTTTGCAACAGCTGAAGGCACACTGGTTGCAAAACACTGAGTTTGTTACCAAACTCTGTGTTTCACAACCAGTGTGCCTCCAGCTGTTGCAAAACTACAACTCCCAGCATGCACTGATAGACTGTACATGCTGGGAGTTGTAGTTTTGCAACAGCTGGATGTCCCCCCCCCCAATGTGAATGTACAGGGTACACTCACATGGGCGGAGGATTACAGTAAGTATCCGGCTGCAAGTTTGAGGTGCGGCAAAATTTCTGCCGCAGCTCAAACTGCCAGCGAGAAACTACTGTGAATCCCCGCCCGTGCGACTGTACCCTAAAAACACTACACTACACTAACACACAATAAAATAAAAAGTAAAAAACACTACGTATACACATACCCCTACACAGCCCCCCTCCCCTCCCCAATAAAAATTAAAAACGTCTGGTACGCCACTGTTTCCAAAACGGAGCGTCCAGCGGTTGCAAAACTACAACTCCCAGTATGCACTGATAGACCGTACATGCTGGGAGTTGTAGTTTTGCAACAGCTGGATGTCCCCCCCCCCCCAATGTGAACATACAGGGTACACTCACATGGGCGGAGGATTACAGTAAGTATCCGGCTGCAAATTTGAGCTGCGTCAAATTTTCTGCCGCAGCTCAAACTGCCAGCGAGAAACTACTGTGAACCCCCGCCCGTGTGACTGTACTCCAAAAACACTACACTACACTAACACAAAATAAAATAAAAAGTAAAAAACACTACATATACACAACCCCCCTCCCCTCCCCAATAAAAATGAAAAACGTCTGGTACGCCACTGTTTCCAAAACGGAGTCTCCAGCTGTTGCAAAACAGCTACTCCCAGTATTGCCAGATAGCCGTTGACTGTCTAAGCATGCTGGGAGTTTTACAACAGCTGGAGGCACCCTGTTTGGGAATCACTGGTGTAGAATACCCCTATGTCCACCCCTATGCAAGTCCCTAATTTAGGCCTCAAATGCGCATGGCGCTCTCACTTTGGAGCCCTGTCTTATTTCAAGGCAACAGTGTAGGGCCACATATGGGGTTTGGCCGTACTCGGGAGAAATTGCCTAACAAATTTTGGGGGGTATTTTCTGCTATTACCCTTTTTAAAAATGGAAAATTTTGGGGAAAACAAGCATTTTAGGTAAAAAAAATATATATTTTTTTTACATATGCAAAAGTCGTGAAACACCTGTAGGGTATTAAGGTTCAAATTACCCCTTCTTACGTTCCCCGAGGGGTCTAGTTTCCAAAATGGTATGCCATGTGTTTTTTTTTGCTGTTCTGGCACCATAGGGGCTTCCTAAAGGCGGCATGCCCCCGGAGCAAAATTTGCTTTCAAAAAGCCAAATGTGACTCCTTCTCTTCTGAGACATGTAGTGCGCCAGCAGAGCACTTTTCACCCCCATATGGGGTGTTTTCTGAATCGGGAGAAATTGGGCTTCAAATTTTGGGGGGTATTTTCTGCTATTACCCTTTTTAAAAATGTAAACATTTTGGGAAAACAAGCATTTTAGGTTAAAAAAATTGTTTTTTTACATATGCAAAAGTCGTGAAACACCTGTAGGGTATTAAGGTTCACGTTACCCCTTGTTACGTTCCCCGAGGGGTCTAGTTTCCAAAATGGTATGCATGTGTTTTTTTTTGCTGTTCTGGCACCATAGGGGCTTCCTAAATGCGGCATGCCCCCAGAGCAAAATTTGCTTTCAAAAAGCCAAATGTGACTCCTTCTCTTCTGAGACCTGTAGTGCGCCAGCAGAGAACTTTTCACCCCCATATGAGGTGTCTTCTGTATCGGGAGAAATTGGGCTTCAAATTTTGGGGGGTATTTTCTGCTATTACCCTTTTTAAAAATGTAAAATTTTTGGGAAACCAAGCATTTTAGGTTAAAAAAATATATATTTTTTTTACATATGCAAAAGTCGTGAATCACTTGTGGGGTATTAAGGTTCACTTTATCCCTTGTTATGTTCCCTGAGGGGTCTAGTTTCCAAAATGGTATGCCATGTGTTTTTTTTTGCTGTCCTGGCACCATAGGGGCTTCCTAAATGCGGCATGCCCCCCAAAAACCATTTGTCGCTCCTTCCCTTCTGAGCCCTCTACTGCGCCCGCTGAACAATTAACATAGACATATGAGGTATGTGCTTACTCGAGAAAAATTGGGTTTCAAATACAAGTAAAAATTTTCTCCTTTTTACCCCTTGCAAAAATTCAAAAATTGGGTCTACAAGAACATGCGAGTGTAAAAAATGAAGATTTTGAATTTTCTCCTTCACTTTGCTGCTATTCCTGTGAAACACCTAAAGGGTTAATACACTTACTGAATGTCATTTTGAATACTTTGGGGGGTGCAGTTTTTATAATGGGGTAATTTATGGGGTATTTCTAATATGAAGACCCTTCAAATCCACTTCAAACCTGAACTGGTCCCTGAAAAATAGTGAGTTTGAAAATTTTGTGAAAAATTTCAAAATTGCTGCTGATCTTTGAAGCCCTCTGGTGTCTTCCAAAAGTAAAAACTCATAAATTTTATGATGCAAACATAAAGTAGACATAATGTATATGTGAACCCCAAAAAAATATATATTTTGAATATCCATTTTCCTTACAAGCAGAGAGCTTCAAAGTTAGAAAAATGCTAAATTTTCATTTTTTTCATCAAATTTTGGGATTTTTCACCAAGAAAGGATGCAAGTTACCATAAAATTTTACCACTAAGTTAAAGTAGAATATGTCACGAAAAAACAATCTCGGAATCAGAATGATAACTAGAAGCATCCCAGAGTTATTAATGTTTAAAGTGACAGTGGTCAGAATTGCAAAAAACGCTCGGGTCCTTAAGGTGTAAAATGGCCTGGTCCTTAAGGGGTTAAAATATAGGATAGTTAATTTAACCCTTAACCACCCCCATTTGTGAGTGTCGGAGTTTTTGTTTAAAGTCCCATGAAAATCAGTGGGAAATGTATGTTCTCACATAACTTCTGTACGGCTGGAGATATTTCAATATCTGGTGCACATATTACGGGTCGGGATAGGAGGTCGAGTTAGGAGGTCAGGATTTGAGGACGGAATTTGAGAATGGGATGGGAGGTCGGGATATGAGGACGGGATAGGAGGTCAGGATAGGAGGTCGGGAGAGGAGGTCGAGAGAGCAGGTCGAGATAGGAGGACGGGATAGGAGGATGGGAATGGAGGTCAGGATAGGAGGTCGAGATAGGTGGTCGGGATAGGAGGTCGGGATAGGAGGTCGGGATATGAGGGCGGGATATGGGGTCGGGATAGGAGGTCGGGATAGGAGGTCGGGATAGGAGGTGGGGATAGGAGGACGGCATAGGAGGTCGGGATAGGAGGTCGAGATAGGAGGTCGAGATAGGAGGTCGGAATAGGAGGTCTAGTTAGGAGGACGGGATAAGAGGAGGGGATAGGAGGTGGAGATAGGAGGACAGGATAGGAGGTCGGGATAGGAGGAGGGGATAGGAGGGTGGGATAGGAGGTCGAGTTAGGAGGTCAGGATATGAGGGGGAGATAGGAGGTGGAGATAGGCGGACGGGATAGGAGGTCAGGATAGGAGGTCAGGATAGGAGGACAGGATAGGAGGTTGAGATAGGTCGGGGTAGGAGGACGGAATATGGGGTTGGGATATGAAAACAATATATGGGGATTGGATATGAAGTCAAAAGCTTCCTCCTCTGTTGATTTTCCTCCCCAACAAGGATGAGGAAGGAAAAACTGGGCAATGCCGGGTACTCAGCTAGTATAAAATAAAAAACTGGACCACATTTGTGTGCCGGCTGGGTGTGGTTTTACAGCTTAATTACATTAAAGTGAATAAAGCCAAGTAATTATACCACAAGCAACCTGCACACAGATGTGGTTCTGTTTTTGGAAAATAGCTTTGTTTTTCTATTTCTGGATAACCTCTTTAAGTTGTCTAGTCTACACTGAATTAAATAGTTTTAGTAAATCTGGGCCATTGTTCACATTCAGAGGCTACCTAGTTATGTGCTTGCTGAATAGTGAACACAGTTGCCATTTGTCTAGCCTTTTGTTGTATTTTTGAGGTCCTCTGCATTTTATTTTCAAAATGCACAGTGTTCCAGGTATGTAATTTTTCTCATTTTTCCCATAGGCTTCTATATAGTACTTGAAAAATGTTTGTTACAAAGGTGAATAATACAAAAAATGGCACATGTAAACATGTACATGCATTTGTATTTATTTTTTTTAAGCTCCACAAAATGAACCTATGTAAATGGAGTAATGCATTTATTTATCAAGACATTTATTAGCTCAATAAAGTTATTATTAAATTTCTAGTTTGGTACGACTAAGGTCCAGGCTGAATTACTATAATCTTTTAAAAACAAACAAACAAAAAAACAGCTGTTCATTTTAAAGGGGTTAAATATCTTTTTACGGCAATTATTATACGTAATAGAAATAGAATTTTATACCTAAAACAAAATGTTGTTCAAAGGTGGACATTCCTTTTAAATGAGCACTGTCAGATTTAAAAACTTTTTATTTGTTGTACATCTTTGCAAAACATTAACTTTTCTAATATACTTCATAAGAACATTTTATTTCCTTTTTATAGAAATCATGGCTTATAAAATCATGGCTTTGTCCGAGCTGAAGCACAGGCTTGGACAAAGTCCAGTAAGTGAGGGTGGGATAGCACTAGTCTGTGCTCCCTCCTGTCTCATAGTACTCCTTTGTGGTCTCTCCTGTCTGACAGTAATCCACTGTGCTCTCTCCTGTATGATAGCATTCCTCTGAGCACTTACCTGTCTGATAGCACTCCTCTGTGCGCTCACCTGTCTGATAGTACTCCTCTGCGCTCTCTCCTGTCTGATAGCACTCCTCTGCGCTCTATCCTGACAGATAGGACTCCTCTGTGCTCGCTCCTGTCTGATAGGACTCCTCTGTGCTCTTTCCTGTCTGATAGCACTCCTCTGTTCTCTCTCCTGTCTGATAGCACTCCTCTGTGCTCTCTCCTGTCTGATAGCACTCCTCTGTGCTCTCTCCTGTCTGATTTCACTCCTCTGTGCTCTCTCCTGTCTGATAGTACCCCTCTGTGCTCTCTCCTGTCTGATAGTACTCCTCTGTGCTCTCTCCTGTCTGATAGTACCCCTCTGTGCTCTCTCCTGTCTGATAGTACTCCTCTGTGCTCTCTCCTGTCTGATAGTACTCCTCTGTGCTTTCTCCTGTCTGATAGTACTCCTCTGTGCTCTCTCCTGTCTGATAGTACTCCTCTGTGCTTTCTCCTGTCTGATAGTACCCCTCTGTGCTCTCTCCTGTCTGATAGTACTCCTCTGTGCTCTCTCCTGTCTGATAGTACTCCTCTGTGCTCTCTCCTGTCTGATAGTACTCCTCTGTGCTCTCTCCTGTCTGACACAGACAAGTGCTAGCCCACCCTCACTTACTGGACTTTGTCCATGCCTGTGCTTCAGCTTGGACAAAACAATAATTTTATAAGCCATGATTTCTATAAAAAGGAAATAACATTTTCTAGAAAGGTTAATGTTTTGCCAAGATGTACAAACATATAAAAAGTTTTTGTATTTGACAGTGCCCATTTAAGCATTTTCATAACATATCACTACTGCAATACCTTGAGAACAATGGAAAGTATAACTGAATGTCCCTTTTTTGTTTCTGTATATTCATAGTTTTTTAATCCTATGTTACAAACAGACAGAGAAATATATGGATGCTATTCATTAATAAAGTAGAGAAAAAGATAAATAGAAAGAGGTGCTTTATCATTTGGAACATAGACTACAAAATTTAGTGTGAAATAAAATTTTTAGTGAATATAGAAAAAATATTTTGATTTAATAATTTTGCTTGTACATCAAACATATTGTACTATAACAATAACAAGTTGATGGACAGCCAGAATACCTGAATTTGGGAATTGATTCTGGTCGCTTGGCCCTGGGAGAGTGTATACAGAGCGTTGTCTGGCTCACACTGAAGGGTGGGTGAATATCCGCTTTCCTCATTCACTGTCAAGCCTGGGGAATCCTGCTACCACAAATCAATGAGTCATTTGTCAATCATTACAATCATTACACTATTTTATACACCACATTTATTTGCTGGTATCTAACAAATTGATTACTCACAGTTAAAAAGATTATTTGATGGCACAATTCATAAAAACACATGACAAATGACCTCATTAATACTGTGCAGTGATCACATTTACGTTATAAACATGATATATAACATTTCTCAAAAGAGCATCCACAATACTATTTGCCATGAGTTCATAAACTATATAAGCAAGCATCTGTCTACAATGTTTCTAGTAAAACATCCAAAACTATAGTGTACTAAAACTTATGTTTTACAATAGATTTAAAATAACTATATATGGTGATAATGGCAGAGGACTAAATATGTATGTTAAAACAATATATTTAGTTGCCTATTTTGATCAGTATGACAGTAAATGTAAGAGCAGGATAAATAATGTCCAAGACACCAGAAATTTCAACACAATTTAGCATTTATTTCTAACTTTATGTCACCAATGCCAAAACAGTGACATTTTGGCTATGTAGGGCCTTTATCAAGGCATAATAAAACAAAAGAAGCAGACATATGTGCACATCTGACATTTAACTCCTTAACGACGCAGGATGTATATATACGTCCTGCGCCAGCTCCCGGGATATAACGCGGGGTCACCCGGTGACTCCGCATCATATCGGGTCGGTCCAGCCATCAACGGCCAGGACCCGCAGCTAATACCGGACATCCCTGATCGTGGTGATGCCCGGTATTAACCCTTCAGATTCGGCGATCAAAGTTGACCGCCGCATCTGAAGTGAAACCTAAAGCATCCCGGCAGCTAGAACCGGAGATGCTCTGGTTTGACAGGATTCACAGAGCCCTTGCCAGACCCAAGAACCCCAGGGATGCTATTTGTTTGCAGGAAACGCATTTTACCAGAGAATCAAAGCCTCAGTTTTTCCATAAGTCATATACCATTTCTATATGTCTTCTTATGTAACTAAATGTAGGGGGGGGGGGGGGGGGGTTATGATTCTCTTGGATAACTAATTACCTTTCCAGGTTCAAGATGTTCAGACCGACCCGGAAGGCAGATATCTAATGTTATTGGGCTCCTTGTATGAGAACATTTTATGTCTTGTTAACTCTTATGCTCCCACTGACTCTCCAATTCTCTTCTTTCAGAACCTTTGTGGCACTGTTGCATCCCTGACCTATGACACTCTGATTTGGGCTGGAGACTTCAATGTGGTCTATAATGGTAAGCTAGATCGTTCTAATACTGCCCTGTTTCGCAGATCAAGAAAGCAGCAACGGCTTCTAACTTCCCTCTTCACAGACGGTTCCTTGGTGGATGCGTGGTGTGAACATAATTGTAATGCTTGTGGCTACTCTTACTACTCCCCTGCTCAACATCACTACTCTAGAATAGATTGGATTGTCACGAATATACGCGCTTTACCAGAATTGCTTTATGCTCGACACATTCCGTCAGCTTGGTCAGATCACGATATGGTCATGGTGGCTATTAACTTTATGTGCACCCTCTCTTATCCCTTCAGATGGTGACTTAATGAGTCGCTCCTGACCATGCCTAGAGTAAAACTACAACTTGAGGAAGACCTACTTCCTACTTTACAGCTAATGCGCAACCTGCCTCAGATGCCAAGTGAGTATGGTTGGCTCACAAATCGTTTATCAGGGGCCGCATAATTTCTTTAGCAACTGGGATTAAGCGTGATCGGACAGAGACTCAACGGGCATTAGTGGCTAAACTTCAAAGGTTAACGTTTGCTCACCAACAGGACCCTTCTCCCTATCTTTACAGATTACTCCAGGACACCAGGTAGTTGAAAAAGCTTTGAGGTGGACCAAAGCCACGTATTATAAGTTCGCTAATAAGCCTGATCGTCTCTTGGCATCTATGTTAAAGAAGACAACGCCTTTTAACCTGTTGGGGACAGAGGGTGTACAGGTACGCCCTTGCGTCCTGGTACTTAAGGATGGAGGGTGTACCTGTACGCCCTCCATATTTCCGATTACCACCAGGCGCCGGGCGGTGATCGGACCAGGATGACTCCCCATGTCAATTCAGATTTGTAGCGATTCTGGGCCAATTGGGTCACTGGTGACCCGATCGCCTGGAAAATAAGAGTGATCAGAGCGGTCACAGACAGCTTCGACCATTCTAAAGGATAGGTGCGAAGTGGCAGGGGTCCCCTGCCATTGGTCGATCAGGACTGACCGACCAATGGCATTTGGGGACAGGGGGGGGGGGGGATAAAGTTCATTTCCCCCGCTCTGCCCACCGATCGAAGTCTGGGCAGAGCGGGGGGACATGGCCGGCGGCATCGGATCGGCGGTGGCGGCATCGGATTGGCGGTGGCGGCATGGGAGCGCCGGAGGCTGCAGGAGGAAGCATGCAGTAATGTGCGGCGGTGGAGGAGGCTGCAGTGAAGATCGCTGGTAAGTGATCTTTACTGTGGCCTTCTAAAAGTTGCAAAACTACAACTCCCAACACGCCAGGACAGCCAAAGGCTGTCTGGGCATGCTGGGAGTTGTAGTTTTGCAACATCTGGAGGGCCACAGTTTGGAGACCACTGTGTAGTGGTCTCCAAACTGTGGTCCTCCAGATGTTGCAAAACTACAACTCCCAGCATGCTCTGACTGTTTGGGCATGCTATGAGTTGTAGTTTTGCAACATCTGAAGTGGCACAGTTTGGAGACCACTATATGGTGGTCTACAAACTGTAGACCTCCAGATGTTGCAAAACTACAATTCCCAGCATGCCCAGACAGTGAGTGCATGCTGAAAGTTGTAGTTTTGCAACATCTGGAGGACCACAGTTTGGAGACCACTACACAGTAGTCTCCAAACTGTGGCCCTCCAGATGTTGCAAAACTACAACTCCCAGCATGCCTGGACTGTCTGGGCATGCTTGGAGTTGTAGTTTTGCTACATCTGCCAGATAAATGAGGAATGCTCCAACAAATTTGAGGAACTTGTGAAACGCGAGATGTTCTGGATTTTTCGACTGTGCACGTTGACCCCTAGGGGACTGAATGAGGCCACGAGTTAATCCTCTAAACACCGAGCACAAAAGACTCTTTCCACAAAAAGCACAATCATCTATATGAACATATTTTTTAATACACTCCTTTTGAATACACTCCATTTTATTCCATTTAATTTCCTCCTCCTTCAATATATTCCATTTTGTTCTACGCATAGGTTCTTGTATATATATATATATATATATATATATATATATGTATATATATATATATATATATATTTATATTTAGCAACAAGAGAATACAGCAGCAATATATATATATATATATTTAGATTTTTTTATATTCGTATTTATATTTATGTTCATATCTATATGTATGTATTTACAAGTTAAATTTTCATCTTCATTCTTTTTATGTACCACACACCATCACACTATCCTCTTCCATCTCCAATCACTTTTATACCGTATTTTTATCATCCCTCCTTCTGCCCATTTGTACCCGTCTATTTGTACCTGCCCATTTGTACCTAACTGAGTCCAGCCACTACAGAGCCACATATCCGGCCATTCAAAATATACAAACTAAATTAAGAACTAAACAAGGAGGACCAATCAACATCCACCATGCCAGCCAATCATCTTCCACCTATGCATTTTGCACAAAAGAATTATCCCGATACCGCCATATAAATTATACAACGTACCAGCCATCATAGAAGAACCTATCACCACCCTGCTGTACAGAACATACAGCATAGCGAGTATCATAGGTTAACCAATCACTATCCAGCCACCTTTCTGCCGTACGATATAGTACATAGTGAATATCACTGAAGAACCAATCGCCATCCTGCCATACAGAATATACGGCATAGCGACTACCGCAGGAGAGCCAATCACCATCCAGCCCTGTGCCCTACGTATACAAACGCCAACCAGTCTCCTGCTACATGAATGAAGAAATACCCTACTCCGCCGATCTAGTCTAAATATACGGAACAACCAATCAGCGCCCACCCCAAGGACCAATCATCCTTCACCCACGTACCGGACACAAAAAGTCATGCTCAACCTGTGGTCCCTGCCGTACAAACCCACAAAAATGAATTCCCCCACATTTCCCAAACCAGACCAATGTACAAAGCACACGCTGGTTTATAAATAATGCAAAAAAAATAAAATTAATTTCATGATCGCTCCACCAAACAGCACATACAAGCTATAACTCTGCAAAATAGAAATATTACATGCTAACACAGAAAAAACAGTCCACACAAGGTTTTCAATCTCTCCTTTAATGTATCGCTCGTCTTTTAATGTATCGCTTTGCTTTTTTTAATGGTTAAATGTATTATCTATCATCCATGTCAGCATACCACTTCCGGCCTCGAAATTACATCATCATGAAGTCTGCCTTTTCCCGCATTTAAAAAAAAATTGCTACATGTATTAAAACAATGAAGCTGTACCCATATATATGACCTGATGAAATGCATAGTCTTTTAAGCCAAATAAAGAAAAGAATATCAAAATACCACATGTTTCCTGACAGTTTACTGTCTTTTGGGACACGGGAGAACTACCCCAAGGCGCCCGGAGCTGCATCCACTTTTCCACATGCCGGACCTGAGACCTTGAAGTCCAGAAACAGCACATGCCACAGAGTCTGTTTCCTAAGTCAGTGATTCCAACCCGTGTGCCTCCATCTGTTGCAAAACTGAGGAGGATTATGACATAGTGGGTATAACAGAGACTTGGTTGGATGATACCTGTGACTGGGCGGTCAACATACAGGGTTATAGTCTATTCAGGAAGGATCGAACAAAATGGAAAGGGGGAGGAGTTTGTCTTTATGTAAAGTACAGTCTGAAGGCCGCACTGCGGGAGGATATATGGGAGGGAAACGATAATGTGGAGTCATTATGGGTAGAAATATATGGAGATAAAAATAATAAAATTCTGATAGGGGTTTACTAAAAGCCACCAAACATAATGGAAGAAGGAGAAGATCAATAAATCTCATAAAGGAAACAGGTTTCTGACTATAGCTTAAGACAATTATCTGTCCCAAATTGTGCAGAGCCCGACCAGAGGGGGCGCCATACTAGACTTAATATTAACCAACAGATCTGACAGAGTAACTAATGTGCAAGTTGAAGGACACCTTGGAAATAGTGATCATAATATAATACCTTATAACTTGTTCTTCAATAAGGGAATCTATCGAGGGGCCACAAAAACAATGAACTTTAGGAAGGCAAAGTTTGACCAACTCAGAGAAGCCCTTAACAATATAAAATGGGATAATGTCCTCAAAAACAAGAATACTGACACTAAATGGGAGACTTTTAAAAATATCAAAAATATCTCACTGTAAGATGTATATATCTTATGGGAATAAAAGGGTCAGAAATAAAAGAAAACCAATATGGATGAATAAAAATGTTAAGGGGGCAATAAATGACAAAAATAAAGCATTTAAACTACTAAATGGCAGTCAAGAAGCATTAAAAAGCAATAGAGAAAAATGTAAAATATGTAAAAAAAAAAAAAAAGATAAAAGCCGCAAAAATAGAGACAGAAACACTCATTGCCAAAGAGAGTAAAACTAACCCCAAAATGTTTTTTAACTATATAAATAGCAAAAAGTTCAAAAATGAAAGTGTAGGCCCTTTAAAAAATGATAAAGAAGAAATTATAAACGGGGATCAGGAAAAAGCAAACATATTAAACAAATTCTTCTCCATTGATTCACTGAGGAAAATAAAATGCCAGGTGAAATACAGCGAGATAAGGTAAACTCCCCTTTACAGGTCACCTGTCTAACCCGGGAAGAAGTACAGTGCCGCCTACAAAAAATCTAAATAGACAAATCACCAGGTCCAGATGGCATTCACCCCCGTGTTCTATAGGAATTAAGTAGTGTAATAGACAGACCTCTATTTTTAATATTCATGGACTCTATAGTAACAGGGACTGTTCCCCAGGACTGGCGCATGGCATATGTGGTGCCAATATTTAAAAAGGGGACAAAAGGTAACCCCGGGAATTATAGACCTGTTAGTTTAACCTCTGTTGTATGTAAAATGTTTGAGGGTTTTCTAAGAGATGTACCGAACAGAAGAAGAAGAGATACGGATCACACACCTGAATATCTTGCTGTGCAGTTAATTACTGAAGTAGTCTAATACACTTCAACATCCCGACACCCCTTGACCGTGCAGAGCTGGAGCGGCAGGAGCTACACACTTGGACGACAGCACTGTTTCACGCACAAAGGCGTTTCTTCAGGTCCCTGGTTTTCTAAGAGATGCTATTTTGGAATATCTTGATACGAATAAATGTATGACTCCATATCAGCATGGCTTTATGAGGGATCGGTCCTGTCAAACTAACCTGATCAGCTTTTATGAGGAGGTGAGCTCCAGACTGGACCATGGGCAATTGCTGGATGTCGTATATCTGGATTTTTCCAAAGCATTTGATACGGTTCCACATAAACGGTTGGTGCATAAAATGAGATGGATGGGGCTGGGGGAGAATGTGTGTAAGTGGGTAAGTAACTGGCTCGGTGATAGGAAACAGAGGGTGGTTATTATTAGTACTTATTCTGATTGGGTGACTGTAACAAGTTGGGTACCACAGGGGTCAGTATTGGGCCCTGTCCTATTTAATATATTCATTAACCCCTTGGGGACGGAGCCCATCATGACCCTAAGGACGGGAGCATTTGTTGCAAATCTGACCACTGTCACTTTAAGCATTAATAACTCTGGAATGCTTTTACTTATAAATTTGATTCAGAGATTGTTTTTTCGTGACATATTCTACTTTATGTTAGTGGTAAATTTTCGGCGATACTTGCATCCTTTCTTGGTGAAAAATGTGAAAATTTCATGAAAAATTTGAAAATTTAGCATTTTTCTAACTTTGAAGCTCTCTGCTTATAAGGAATATGGATATTCCAAATAAATTATATATTGATTCACATAAACAATATGTCTACTTTATGTTTGCATCATAAAATTTTTGAGTTTTTACTTTTGGAAGACACCAGAGGGCTTCAAAGTTCAGCAACAATTTTCCAATTTTTCGCAAAATTTTCAAAATCGGAATTTTTCAGGGACCAGTTCAGGATTGAAGTGGATTTGAAGGGTCTTCTGGTTAGAAATACCCGATAAATGACCCCATTATAAAAACTGCACCCCTCAAAGTATTCAAAATGACATTCAGTAAGTGTGTTAACCCTTTAGGTGTTTCACAGGAATAGCAGCAAAGTGAATGAGAAAATTCAAAATCTTCATTTTTTACACTGGCATGTTCTTGTAGACCCAGTTTTTGAATTTTTACAAGGGGTAAAAGGAAAAAAATCCTCTCAAAATTTGTAACCCAATTTCTCTTGAGTAAGAAAATACCTCATATGTGTATGTCAAGTGTTCGGCGGGCGCAGTAGAGGGCTCAGAAGCGAAGGAGCAACAATGGGATTTAGGAGAGTGAGTTTTTCTGAAATGGTTTTTGGGGGGCATGTCCCATTTAGGAAGCCCCTATGGTGCCAGGACAGCAAAAAAAAACACATCGCACACTATTATGGAAACGACACCCCTCAAGGAACGTAACAAGGGGTACGGTGAGGTGGTACTCAGGAGAAATTGAGTTACAAATTTTGGGGGTCTTTTTTTCCTTTTACCTCTTTTACCTCTTTTGGGGGTCTTTTTTTTTACACTAACAGGCTGGTGTAGACCCCAACTTTTCCTTTTCATAAGGGGTAAAAGGAGAAAAAGCCCCCCCAAAATTTGTAGTGCAATTTCTCCCGAGTACGGAAATACCCCATATGTGGCCCTAAACTGTTTCCTTGAAATACGACAGGGCTCCAAAGTGAGAGAGCTCCATGCGCATTTGAGGACTAAATTAGGGATTGCATAGGGGTGGACATAGGGGTATTCTACGCCAGTGATTCCCAAACAGGGTGCCTCCAGCTGTTGCTAAACTCCCAGCATGCCTGGACAATCAGTGGCTGTCTGGAAATGCTGGGAGTTGTAGTTTTGCAACAGCTGGAGGCTCCGTTTTGGAAACACTGCTGTACAATACGTTTTTCATTTTTATTGGGGGGGGGGGACAGTGTAAGGGGGTGTATATGTAGTGTTTTACTCTTTATTAGGTGTTAGTGTAATTTAGTGTTTTTAGGGTACATTCGCACTGGCGGGTTACGGTGAGTTTCCCGCTAGGAATTTGCGCTGCGGCGAAAAATTTGCCACAGCTCATACTTGAAACAGGAAACTTGCTGTAAACCCGCCCGTGTGAATGTACCCTGTACGTTCACATGGGGGGGGGGGGGCAAACCTCCAGCTGTTTCAAAACTACAACTCCCAGCATGCACGGTCTGTCAGTACATGCTGGGAGTTGTAGTTTTGAAACAGCTGGAGGCACACTGGTTGGAAAATACTGAGTTGGGTTCTGTTACCTAACCCAGTATTTTCCAACCAGTGTGCCTCCAGCTGTTGCAAAACTACAATTCCCAGCATGTCTGATCACAGAAGGGCATGCTGGGAGATGTAGTTATGCAACAGCTGGAGGTACGCAACTACAACTCCCAGCATGCCGAGACAGCTGTTTTCTGTGCAGTGGTCTCTAAACTGCAGACCTCCAGCTGTTGCAAAACTACAAATTCCAGCATGCCCACACAGCAAACAGCTGTCTGGGCATGCTGGTAGTTGTAGTTTTGCAACATCTGGAGGGCTACAGTCTAGAGACCACTATAGTGGTCTCAGACTGTAGCCCTCTAGATGTTGCTAGGCAACTACTCACCGGCTTCCGTCGCATCCGGGAGCCGTCCTCTTCTGCCGCACGCCGCCGCGGATCTCCGTCGCCACCCGCCGATCCCCGTCGCTCTGCTGCCTCCGGAGGGGTAAGTGGACTCCGGCGCCGCTCCTCTTCGTTTTCCCCGTTCTGCCCCGTTCTATTGTGGGTGGGCAGGACGGGGAAAACGAAAATAAACCCCCCGCCCCAGATCTGCTATTGGTGGTCGCGTCTAGACCACCAACAGCAGAGATAGGAGGGGTGGCAACTCTGCCACCTCACTCCTATCGCTTTAGGGGGATCGTGGGTGTCTTAGACACCCGCGATCCCCCTTCTATTCCGGGTCACCGGGTCACCATAGACCCGTAATGACCCGGAATCGGCGCAAATCGCAAGTGTGAATTCACTTGCGATTTGCGCCGATCGCCGACATGGGGGGGGTCTAATGACCTCCCTGGGCATTTGCACGGGGTGCCTGCTGATAGATATCAGCAGTCACCCTGGCCCGGTCCCCGCCCAGCGCGCGGCGGGGGCCGAAATTCCCACGGGCGTATGGATACGCCCTTCGTCCTTAAGTACCCTGACGCAAGGGCGTATGCATACGCCCTTCGTCCCCAACAGGTTAAAGACCTTGTAGAGGGGTTGAATAGTAAAGTAGCAATCTTTGCAGATGATACTAAACTCTGTAAAGCTGTAAACACAATAGAGGACAGGACACTGTTAAAAATAGATCTGGATAAGTTGGAGGCTTGGGCTGGAAAGTGGCACATGAGGTTCAACACTGATAAATGTAAGGTAATGCACATGGGGAGGAAAAATCCAGCCTGGGATTATTGATTAAATGGGAGCACACTAGGGACGACTGACGTGGAAAAGGACTTGGGAGTTATAGTTAACAGTAAATTTAGCTGTAGCGACCAGTGTCGGGCAGCTGCTGCCAAGGCAAATAAAATCATGGGGTGCATTAATAGGGGTATAGATGCCCACGACAAGGAAATTATTCTACCGCTGTACAAATCACTAGTCAGACCACACATAGAATACTGTGTACAGTACTGGGCACCAGTGTACAAGAAAGACATAGTGGAGCTGGAGAGGGTTCAAAGACGGGTAACAAGGGTAATACAGGGAATGGGAGGACTGCAGTACCCAGAAACATTATCAGAATTAGGGTCATTTAGTTTAGAAAAAAGAAGGCTTAGGGGAGACCTAATAACTATGTATAAATCTATCAGGGGGCAGTACAGAGATCTTTCCCATGATCTATTTATACCCAGGACTGTATCAATAACAAGGGGGCATCCTCTCCGTTTAGAGGAAAGAAGGTTTCTACACCAGCACAGACGAGGGTTCTTTACTGTAAAAGCAGTGAGACTATGGAATTCTCTCCCGGAGGAGGTGGTCATGGGGAACTCTGTAAAAGAATTTAAAAGGGGTCTGGATGCATTTTTGGAGAGTAAGAACAATGCTGGTTATGTACATTAGAATTATAGGGACAGAACGTCGATCCAGGGATTTATTTTGACTGACATATTTGGAGTCGGGAAGGAATTTTTTTACCTCTAGTATGAGTTTTTTTTTTTGCCTTCCTCTGGATTAACTCAGTAGGGAATCATTAGGGATATAGGTTGAACGAGATGGACTCTGGTCTTTTTTCAACCTTATGAACTATGTTACTAATTCCCAGAATGCACTGACAGACCTTACATGCTGGGAGTTGTAGTTTTGCAACAGCTGGAGGCACACGGGTTGTAATCACTGAGCTAGAGTCTCTTTCCTAACTCAGTGGTTCCCCACCAGTGTGCCTACAGCTGTTGCAAAACTACAACTCCCAGCATGTATGGTTTGGCAGTGCATCCTGGGAGATGTAGTTTTGCAACAGCTGAAGGTTTGGGGTGCCCCCCCCCCCCATGTGAATGTACAGGGTTTACAGTGGGGGTTTACAGTGGGTTTCCTTCTACAAGTTTGAGCTGTGGCAAATTTGCCGCCGCTGCTCAAACTCCCAGCGGAGAACTCACTGTGAACCCCTGCCAGTGCGAATGTACCCTAAAAACATTACACTAACAAATAATAAAAAGTAAAACACTACATATACACCCCCTTACACGTCCACGCCCCCAATCAAAATTAAAAAGGTCTCATACGGCAGTGTTTCCTAATCGGAGCCTCCAGCTGTTGTAAAACAACAACTCCCAGTTTTGTCGGACAGCGATTGACTGTCCTGGCAGGCTGGGAGTCTTGCAACAGCTGAAGGCACCCCGTTTGGGAAACACTGCTGTAGGGTTTTGGTGGAGACAAGCGCCATCCTTGTATCCAGGTCCGCCCCTATTGCACATTCCTCATTCAGTTCTCAAATGCGCATGGCGCTCTCACTTCAGAGCCCTGTCATATTTCAAGGCAACAGTTTAGGGCCACATATGGGGTATTTCCGTACTCAGGAGAAATTGTGTTACAAATTTTGGGGGGGGATTTTTCTCCTTTTACCCCTTATGAAACGCAATTTCTTCCGAGTATGGAAATACCACATATGGGGATGTAAAATGCTCTGCAGACAAACTGCATGGCTCAGGAGTGAGAGCGCACTATGTACATTTGAGGCCTAAATTGGTGATTTGCACAGAGGTGGCTGATCGTTACAGCGGTTCTGACATAAATGCAAAAAAACACCCACATGTGACCCCATTTTGGAAACTACACCCCTCACGGAACGTAACAAGGGGTAAAATGAGCCTTAACACCCCACGGGTCTTTGACAAATTTGGACATGAAAATTAAAAATGTGTTTTTACCCTGAACCTGAAAGTTACTGCAAATTTTTCATTTTCACAAGGGGTAATAGGGAAAAAGCCTCCCAAAATGTGTAACCCCATTCCTTCTGAGTAAGAAAATACCCCATATGTGGATGTAAAGTGTTCTGCATGTGCACTACAATGCTCAGTAGAGAAGCACCATTGGAATTTTGGAGAGAGAATGTGTCTGGAATTGAAGGCCATGTGTGTTTACAAAGCCCCCTGTGGTGCCAGAACAGTGGACCCCCCCCACACATGGGACCCCATTTTGGAAACTACACCCCTCAAGGAATGTAATAAGGCGTACAGTGAGCATTTACACCCCACAGGTGTCTCGCTGATTTCTGGAGCAATGGTCCGTGAAAATGAAAAATTACATTTTTTATTTGCACAGACCACTGTTTCAAAGATCTATCAAACACCAGTGGGGTGTAAATGCTCACTGCACCCCTTATTACGTTCCTTGAGGGGTGTAGTTTCCCAAATAGTGTGCCATGTGGGGTGTTTTTCACTGTTTTGGCACCATGGGGGCTTCCTAAATGTGACATGCCCCCCAAAAACCATTTCAGCAAAATTTGCTTTCCAAAAGCCCAATCTCGCTCCCTTCTGAGCCCTCTAGTGCGCCCACAGATCACTTTACATCCACATATGAGGTATTTCCTTACTCGAGAGAAATGGGTTTTCAAATTTTGGGGGACATTTTCACCTATTACCCCTTGTGAAAATGAAAAATTTGGGGTAACAGCATTTTGGTGAAAAAAAATGTATTTTTCATTTTCACGTCCAAATTTATTGAAAATTCGTCAAACACCTGTGGGATGTTAAGGCTCACTGTACCCCTTGTTATATTCCTTGAGGGGTGTAGTCTCCCAAATA
The DNA here is from genome assembly GCF_029499605.1 of Hyla sarda. Taxonomy (NCBI): domain Eukaryota; kingdom Metazoa; phylum Chordata; class Amphibia; order Anura; family Hylidae; genus Hyla; species Hyla sarda. The sequence continues at coordinate 115,288,370 of NC_079193.1, read as the reverse complement.
GTATACCAGGTGGGGTGTTTTTCGCTGTCCTGGCACCATAGGGGCTTCCTAAATGCAAAATGCCCTCCCAAAAACCAATTCAGCAAAATTCGCCCTCCAAAATCCCATTGTCGCTCCTTCCCATCTGAGCCCTCTAATGCGCCCGCAGAACACTTTACATCCACATATGAGATATTTCCTTACTCGAGAGAAATTGGGTTACATATTTTAAGGGGCTTTTTCTCCTTTTACCCCTTGTAAAAAAAAAATGGGTCTACAAGAACATGTTACTGTAAAAAAAAATTAAGATTTTGAATTTTCTCCTCCACTTTGCTGCTATTCCTGTGAAACACATAAAGGGTAAACAAACTTTCTGAATGTCATTTTTAATACCTTGAGGGGTGCAGTTTTCATAATGGGGTCCATTATTGGGTATTTCTAACATAAAGACCCTCAAATTCACTTCAAAACTGAACTGGTCCCTGAAAAATTCAGATTTTGAAGTTTACTTGAAAAATTGGAAAATTGCTGCTATTGAAGCCCTCTAATGTGTTCAAAAAGGAAAAATATGTCAACTTTATGATGCAAACATGAAGTAGACATATTGTATATGTGAATCAATATATAATTTATTTGGTATGTCTATTTTATTTACAAGCAGAGAGCTTCAAAGTTATAAAAATGCAAAATGTTTTAATTTTTCATGAAATTTTCAAATTTTTCACCAAGAAATGATGCAAGGATCGACGAAAATTTACCACTACCATAAAGTAGAATGTCATGAAAAAACAATCTCGGAATCAAATTCATAAGTACAAGCATCCTAGAGTTATTAATGCTTAAAGAGGTACTCCGGTAAAAAAACCTTTTTTTTTTTTTTTTTTTTAAATCAACTGGTGCCAGAAAGTTAAACAGATTTGTAAATTACTTCTATTAAAAAATCTTAATCCTTCCTGTACTTATTAGCTGCTGAATACTACAGTGGAAATTATTTTCCGTTTGAAACACAGAGCTGTCTGCTGACATCATGATCACAGTGCTCTCTGCTGACATCTCTGTCCACTTTATGAACTGTCCAGGGTAAAAGGAAATCCCCATAGCAAACATATGCTGTTCTGGACAGTTTATAAAATGGACAGAGATGTCAGCAGAGAGCACTGTGCTCATGATGTCAGCAGACAGCTCTGTGTTTCAAACAGAAAAGAATTTCCACTGTAGTAATCAGCAGCTAATAAGTACAGGAAGGATTAAGATTTTTTAATAGAAGTAATTTACAAATCTGTTTCTGGCACCAGTTGATTAAAAAAAAAAAAAGTTTTTCACCGGACGTAAATGTACGTCCTGGTGCGGTGGTACTTAACGCACCAGAATGTAAATTTACGTCCTGTACATAACCGCGGTATAAAAAAAAAGTACAGATCATGGCGCAAAAAATGAGCCCTCATACTGCCGCTTATACGGAAAAATGAAAAAGTTATAGGTCATCAAAATAAAGGGATTATAAACGTACTAATTTGGTTAAAAAGTTTGTGATTTTTTTAAGCACAACAATAATATAAAAGTATGTAATAATGGGTATCATTTTAATCGTATTGACCCTCAGAATAAAGAACACATGTCATTTTTACCATAAATTGTACGGCGTGAAAACGAAACCTTCCAAAATTGCATTTTTCTTTTTAATTTCACCACAAAAATAGTGTTTTTTGGTTGCGCCATACATTTTATGATATAATGAGTGATTTCATTACAAAGGACAACTGGTCATGCAAAAAACAAGCCCTCATACTAGTCTGTGGATGAAAATATAAAAGAGTTATGATTTTTAGAAGGCGAGGAGGAAAAAACAAAAACGTAAAAATTAAATTGTCTGAGTCCTTAAGGCCAAAATGGGCTGAGTCCTTAAGGGGTTAAAGTGACAGTGGTCAGATGTGCAAAAAATGCTCTGGTCCTTAGGGTCAAAATGGGCTCAGTCCCCAAGGGGTTAAAAAGTTAAGAAAGTACAGAGGCCACAATTAAATTTATACTATGAAAGGTTCCCAAAAAATAAATTTATATTATACATTGAACCCAGAAATTAATTTATAATATATACTGTCCCACCAGAGCCATATTTACAATTCCTGCTGCACTAGACACTGCCTGAAAAAAAAAATATATACATTTTCACCTGCAAGTTATCATGATTCACAAATCATAATGATAATTGGTCAGTGTTTGGCTGTGTTCACACGTTTAGGTTTTACCACAATTTTGGCCAAAAAGATGCTATTTTACAGTGATAATGCAAATTACATTATAAATGAGTTGTTTATGGTATGCTTTGCTTAATAGCGGATTTTTGCCTCAATATTGGGAAAATTTTTTGTAAAACTGCAATGTGTGAACACAAATAAATACCAATAACACAAGCATAGGTGCCCAATCTGTAAGGAGGGGGAAAGTCTAAATGAATGACACCCCTATGTACTCCCAGGGTCTATGTGGATGGACCATGTAATGTCTGCTAATACAGCAAAATGCAAATACCAAAAATAGAAAAAAACGTGGCAGACTAGCGTAGCAAAAAATTAACAACTTTATTGTTAAAATACAGTTGAAAAGACACAGAGGAATGGCAACTGAAAAAGGATGAAATACATAATGATGCTAAAGTGGCAAGGTGCCATAAGCTGGATAATTAATAAAGTAGTGGAATGGGTATATACATTCACAGATTGCACTTCATAAATATGTGTCAGAATAGATGAAAATTATTGCAATTTAAGCAGCAGTGCATATACATTACAAAAAGGTATTACACATCCTGACAAAGGTGCATTGGTGCAAAAGGTGCAAGCTGAAACAATACCCACATATGTAAAGCAATAAGAGGGTAACCAGGAGACGTCCACTCCTACAACCATTTCGGACTTGCATTCTTCTTCCGGAATGGCCATCTCATAATGGGGGTGAGTAAGTATGGGGACGGTAAGCCAATCATAATAGACATGTAATACAGGCATATATTAAAGGCAGCTGTGTACCTGGTTGATCCTGCCGCATCTCGTGCCTTGGCCCTATAATCTCCCCGGGCCCTGTGAAAAGAGAAAAAAAGAGAGGAGAGGACAGCGCCTCGTGTATTATCCAAGACGCCAAGGTCCCAGGAGGGACTAGGAAAGCGACGTCTCTTTAAAATGGCCGCTCACCAGATAGATAGTAAAACAGGCATATCACCCCTCAGGGGTACTAGACGTGGAGACAGGACCGAACTGCAAGGCCCCGGGTCCAACAGGAGAGGATAAAATCTTCTCCCATGTAGTAAGAAAAGGAGCAAGAAAAAACGGAACCTTGTCTAGGCGCTGTTCGCAAATCCAGGACAGTCAAACACAATTGTGTAAGAAGAAAGTGCCAGGAGGCACTGTATTTATTAGTATAATTGTAATGACGCGTTTCGGAGGGTATTTTCTCCTTCCTCAGATTGGCAGGAGGCGTCTTCTTGGAGTCCTTCTTTTATCTATTCTTCTCTGATTTGCTCAGGCTGTCATGAACTCTTCTCCCAACCATGAGTAGTCACTGCAGAATTGTACATGGCATCAGCTGTGGGCAGGGGAAGGCTTCCTCTTCACAGCAGTGTGGGCAGCTCAGAGTCTGTGGTGGAGCAGGAAATACAGCATGATTCTGCTCCAATAGAACTGCACACAGGGTATCATGTCATCTCCCGGGGCCCGGTGGCCCGATCAGGTGACCGCCGGCATGAAGAGAATAGTGAGAAGTGTAAAAAAGAGGTGCCAAGTGGTGAACTGTGAACAAGAAAAAAGAGAGAAAAAGAAAAAGGGAGAAAAGAAGAAGAAGAAATCCCATAATCCCCACATGCATAACAACATTAAAGATTCTAATACCACATAATCGTAAAAAAAATAATAAATAATGAATAATAAATAGAAAATCATGAATCATATTTAATATGGGCAAAAGAGCCTATACACAACATATATAAATTCATTATAAACCAACACAGATACACAGCTTCAAGTATGTCATACATGTTGTGCAAATACATATATTTGTCATATATTTTCAGATATAAATGGCTCCTTGTGTATTTGGATGAAGTATCTTGCCTATATACCATCTATCCCTCTATCCATCCATAATTTAATACTTTTTATCACACTTTTCCATCATTTATTTATTTTGCGTAATTTCATCACTGTTATTGTCTAACTGACAGGTGGTGTATTTGCACAACATGTATGACATAATTGCAGCTGTGTATCTGTGTTGGTTTATAATGAATTTATATTTGTTGTATATAGGCTATTTTGCACATATTAAATATGATTCATGATTTTCTATTTATTATTCACTATTTATTATTTTTTACGATTATGTGGTATTAGAATCTTTAATGTTGTTATGCATGTGGGGATAATGTGCTTTACTTCTTCTTTTCTCCCTTTTTCTTTTTCTCTCTTTTTTCTTGTTCACAGTTCACCACTTGGCACCTCTTTTTCACGCTTCTCACTATTCTCTTCAAGCTATACTGTTTGAAAGTCCGGGATGTTGCAATATTTCATATTACCACTAGATGTCAGTGTTTTCTATGATGTGGTTCCTATGTGTAATGTTTACCTCCGGACAGCAGATGGGGATTCTGTGTTTCTGTACAATGTGTAATGCTGCCTGCGGCGCTATCGCCTCCCTGGCTCCCGACGTCACACGCTGGTGGTGACGTGATCGTGCCACCGGGCTCGGGGAGATGACAGGGCTGAGGCGCGAGATGTGGCGGGATCAACCAGGTACACAGCTGACTTTAATATATGCCTGTATTACATGTCTATTATGATTGGCTTACCTTCCCCATATATACTCACCCCCATTATGAGATGGCCACTCCGGAAGAAGAATGCAAGTCCGAAACGGTCGTAGGAGTGGACGTCTCCTGGTTACCCTCTTATTGCTTTACATATGTGGGTATTGTTTCAGCTTGCACCTTTTGCACCAATGCACCTTTGTCAGGATGTGTAATACCTTTTTGTAATGTATATGCACTGCTGCTTAAATTACAATTATTTTTATCTATTCTGACATATTTATGACATGCAATCTGTGAATGTATATACCCATTCCACTACTTTATTAATTATCCAGTTTATGGCACCTTGCCACTTTAGCATCATTATGTATTTCATCCAGGAGATGTCCTTTTTTCAGTTGCCATTCCTCTGTGTCACTTATGTATTTTAAATTTAATTTTAACAATAAAGTTGTTAATTATTTTTTGCTACGCTAATCTGTCACAGTTTGTTCTATTTTTGGAATGTGTGAACACACAGCCTTAACCCCCCCTTAAGGACTGAAGGGCTAATTTTTTTGCACCGTGATCTGTACTTTTTATTGATACCACATTTGCATATATATATATATATATATATATATATATATATAACTTTTGATCAATTTTTTGGGAATAAAATGTTATTAAAAAAAAAGCAGCAATTTCGGACTATTTTTTTTTTTTACGTTCACGCTGTTTACCGTACGTGATCATTAACATTATATTTTAATAGTTCGGATATTTACACATGCAGCGATACCAAATGTTCATTAATTTTTTATTTATTTTTTTACACTTTTTGGGGGTAAAATGGGAAAATGGGACAATTTACATTTTTATTGGGGGAGGGGATTTTTCAAATTTTTTTTTACTCTTATTTTTTACACTTCAATAGTCCCTCATTTGATTGCTAATACTGTTTAGTGCTATGCATAGGGCATAGCACTGATCAATATTATCAGTCATCTTCTGCTCTGGTCTGCTCAATCTCAGACCAGAGCAGAAGACCCGTGGAAGGCGGCGGAGGCAGGTGAGGGGACCTCTGTCCGCCATTATGGATGATCGGATCCCCGCCTCAGCGCTGTGGGCTATCTGATCATCCATTTAAGTGATCGCACTCCCGCAGATGCCATGATCTGTATTGATCACGGCATCTGAGGGGTTAATGGCGGACATCCGCATTATCACGGATGTCGGCCATTACGGGCAGGTCCCCGGCTGCTATCATCAGCCAGGACCTGCCACGCATTACCTGAGCATTGCTCCGATGCTCGCGGTCATGTACAGGATGTAAATGTACGTCCTGGTGCGTTAAGTACAAGCGCACCAGGATGTACATTTATGTCCTGCGTCGTTAAGGGGTTAAAAAAAGAACATTAAAAATAACATTAACAATTGTATTTTATTATAACAACAATTGTTATTAGCATCAAACCATCTCTGTGCCCCAGTAGCCCAATCTGTATACAGAGTTTAGCTCTACCTCAAACAACACTGTAACTGAACACACCTATACCATGACTGAATAACACTACCATACCAGAACTGAACAATACCCCAATACCATGACTGAATGACACTGCCATACCAGAACTGAACAATACCATTAAACCATGACTGGATAACGCTGCCATACCAGAACTCAACAATATGCCCATACCATGACTGAATAACATCGCCATGCCAGCACTTAACAATACCACCATACCATGAATGAATGACACTGCCATACCAGAACTGAACAATACCCCCATACCATGACAAGATAACACCAATATACCATAACCAAACAATACACCTATATCGTGACTGGATAACCCAGCCATACCAAAATTGATCAATACCCCCATACCGTAAAACTCAATCGTACCGTTAGAGTCAATATTAAGAAGATGCCACACATGATGCCACAAAAAAAATCAGATCAGAAATGATGCCACACATGATGCCACAAAAAAAATCAGAAGCGTACCATCTACTGCAGACTGGACAAATTATTAACCCTTTCCCAGAACAGCAACTTTGCCTTTCTTTTGCTTTCGCTTCTAAAATTTGACATTTCTACCTGTGGGAATACCATAGCGCTTTGCAGTTTAGGGACTTGTAATAACCATGATTCTGCATAATGGTAGGGTCACATGTAGCGCATCCGCAGCTTATTTGATGCTGCTGATATGCCCCTTGTGACCCTGCCCTTTCTCAGTCTGCTGTTCTGCCAATATCCTTCCATCCATCTCCCTATCAGCGACATGGTAAGTAATGTGTTACTTACAGGGGCTGCAGTCACTGAGTGTAGCATCAGGGGAGCCAGGAATGGGTAAATTCTTCTTCCCCAGCTGTGCTCTGTGTAGGTAAATGACAGGCCTGAGAGCAGGGCTCTCTATGTCTGAGGGAGAAGTTTCTTCCCCAATCAGAGCTGAATTCCCACTGACTGGAAGAGGCACGAGGCGGGGGAAGCTCTCTCCTTCTCCATCTCTGCATATCAAGTGCTAGCAGAATGGGACCTGCTATATAAAAGAAAAATAAGCTCAGTGTCAGAAAGCTCGGTTTGCGTCCTAGATCTTGGGTCTTCCAGTAGGACAATGAATCCAATAAGCACCCAGAAATGGATGGCAACAAAGCGCTGGAGAGTTCTGAAGTAGTTAGCAATGAGTCCAGATCTAAATTCCATTGAACACCTGTGGAGAGATCTTAAAGTTGCTGTTGGGAAAAGTCACCCTTCCAATAAGAGAGACCTGGAGCAGTTTGCAAAGGAAGAGTGGTCCAACAGAGGTGTAAGAAGCTTATTGATGGTTATAGGAAGCGAGTGATTTCAGTTATTTTTTCCAAAGTTATTTTTTCCAACCAAATATTAAGTTAAGGGTGCCAATCATTTTGTCCAGCTTATTTTTGGAGTTTGGTGTGATATTACCGTATGTTCAATTTGCTTTTTTTCCTCCCTTTTTTGGTTTAGTTCCAATACACACACAAATGGAATAAAAATGTGTATAGCAAACCATGTGTTACTGCAAACCATGTATTACTGTTGTGCTGGCTGTGAGAGGGTGGTTCGAATGCTGACTGTCTAAGTTTCTTGCAGCCCTCAGAGCAGCACCCCCCTAAAGGAGGCACTCTAGGCGGCCACCTATTTATCCTATAGGCAGAGCCAGCCCTGAGCTTAAGACTGGACCAGGTGGAATAGCTGGATGTCATATATATATATTTTTTTTGTCGTATATCTTTATATTTCTAAAGCATTTGATAAGGTGCCACATAAAAGGTTGGAAAATAAAATGAGAATGCATGAGCTGCGAGAAAATGTGTGTAAGTGGGTAAGTAACTGGCTCAGGAAACAGAGGGTAGTTATTAATGGTACTTACTCTGATTGGATGACTTACCAGTGGGCTACCACAGGGGTAAGTTTTGTTCCTGTACTTTTTAATATATTTATTAAAGGGGTACTCCGGCCCTAATACATCTTATCCCCTATCCAAAGGATGGGGGATAAGATGTATGATCGTGGGGGGTCCCGCCGCTGGGGACCCCTGCAATCTGTCATTGCGTACCCACCTTTGTGAGCTCTGCAGCGCTGGAGGCTCCAAGTGTGTAGCCCCCTCCCATAGACTTGCATTGAGGGGGGCGGGGAGTGACGTCACACGGGGGCTGGAGGTGAGATGTCTCTCCACTAGGTGCACAGTTCATCTTTTCTATTGCTGATGCCAGTATGTAGGCAGGTAGCCTTCTTTCTTTGCAGTCAATGTTTTCTGTTTGTCCTATTTGTATACCCCTACATATGCATACTTATGATATTGTATTGAACATGTACCGCCTATATGTTATCTAGTACATCCCTCCATTTTTTTCTGTTCGTGCTACTAGCCATGCCTGAGTACACATATTTTATGTGTCTTTGTATCACTATGCTTTTCATGCTTGTTTTTTGTTTTAACCAATAAAATTTGTTATAATTTGATACATTCCAGTATCATGTGGTCTGGTTTTTTGGTGATGATATATTGGATATGACCACAGTGTTATCACAAGCCAAAAACTTTTCGGTGGTTATGGGGGAGGAGTTGTGACATCACGATACTTTTCTTTCTTGTTTTTTGTTTTAACCAATAAAGTTTGTTATAATTTGATACATTCCAGTATCATGTGGTCTGGTTTTTTGGTGATGATATATTGGATATGACCACAGTGTTATCACAAGCCAAAAACTTTTCGGTGGTTATGGGGGAGGAGTTGTGATGTCACGCTATACTCAGAGTTTCCAGCGCTGGCGAGAGCTCACAAAGGTGGGTGCGCAATGACAGATTGCGGGGGTCCCCAGCGATCATACATCTTATCCCTTATCCTTTGGATAGGGGCTAAGATGTATTAGGGCCAGAGTACCCCTTTAATGACCTTGTAGATGGATTGTATAGTAATGTATCAATCTTTTCAGATTATACTAAGCTCTGTAAAGTGGTTAACACAATAGAGGACAGTGCACTGTTACAAATGGATCTGGATAGGTTGGAGGCTTGGGCTGAGAAGTGGTAGATGAGGTTTGATAAATGTAAGGTTATGCACATGGGGAGGAAAAATCTACCCTGGGAATATGTATTAAATGAAGGGGCAAGCTGTGCCTTATCCAGCTTGCCCCCTGACTGATGTGCCTGTCCATTTAAATATTAGGCTTTAGCAAGTCCCCTCCCCTTGCTGCTAACCTTTGAAGGGGAGGTGGGCAAGAGCTTGAGATGCCAAACCAATCAGCTGCCCTAGTTTCCCCAGGGTTTTTGGTGCCCTCCCCCGATATAAACTGCACTCCCTGTCAGCGTGGCATTCCCCCCCTTGGAACCCGGAGGTCTTGTGTCTGCTTACTATCTGGCCATCATGGATATTGCAGAGGTACTGTGCAACTGGGCAGCGCAGGAGGGTTGGCTTGCTCAGCTTTTCGCAGAGCTCTGCTCCCCTCCTGTTGCTGTGTCGGCTAATTATGTGCTGCGTAAGGCAGGCAGTCTGCGCGACAGTCCCATCCTCCCTACCTTCTTAGTCCCATTTCTTCTGCCCAGCCTGCTACCGGCTGGGGTCTGTGGTCCCGTAGTAAGGCTCCCACTGGCACGGGTGTGCTGCACCCTCTTACTCGCTCTGCCCCCATCCTCCCACTCCTCCTCTCCTTCTCCCTTTCCCTCTTCACAGAGTCCCTTCTGCTTCCTCTGCTGGCCTCTCCGTTCCTGCTCCATCCAGTGCCACCATGGGAGTACAGTCCAGCTCTGAATTCTCGGATGAAGCTGGGATCCCCGCCACTCAGCAGCCTCCCCTGAAGCTGGGCTTGCCTACTCCTGCCCTGGATCCTTCCTTCTTTTCTCTGCTGTTCCCTCCCTCCCCAGCGCTGCTGAGTGCTCCCCAGCTACTGCACCCTTCTCAGGCTGTGTTCCTGACCCACCTCCCCCCACTCTCCCACCCAGTCCACTGCCCCCAACTCTGCTGCTGCTTCTGTGTTCATATTCCCTCCTGCTCCCCTGGTGAAGCTCGGGGAGCGCAGGGAACACTACTCCTTCAGAGCCCGACCTTACACCCCCCCCTCTACGTTCCCTGGGGTGCGCAAGCGTAGTCGCCGCCGCTCTCCTAGCAGGTTCAGGAGGCGGTCGAGGTGCTCTTCAAGGTCTTCTCTGTCCTCCAGGAGGTCGCCGTGGTGGAGGTCCCCTTCTTCTTCGTCTGGATCATCCAAAGCCTGTTTATTCCAGCGGAGTTTCCCGGTGCCGTTTCAGATGGCGCTTCCAATCAAGTGCACAGCCGGCCACTGGAAGTGGTCTAGATGTTGTCGTGGAAATATTTTCTGGCTTGTCACATTGCCTTCATGGTGAGCGTAATGTTGTGCAGTGTGGTTTGTTGTTATTGGCTATTGGCACAGCTGCAGATGTGTTGGTGGTCAGTGACATATAGGCCTCAGTGCACAGTGTTGTAGCCTGGATCACCATTTTGTAACTTGTCTGTGTCCACTGTGGGAGTGTCTTTGATACAGCGGCTGTAGGCGTGACACCTGACACTGTATATGTGGGAGTGGCTACTGTAACCCCTCCCTCTTTGTTGTGTATATAAATAAACTGGACACTGACCTCCCTCAGGTATTCTTTCTATGCTGGAGGAGGAATCAGTTGCTGGATCACTGACACTGTCTGTCTGTGTTTTTCCAACTATTGCGAATTCGCTATCCTGGCAGACACCACTGAGCCCGAATTATTACAAGTCTGGATTTTCTACAACAATGTGCCTGCTGCTGTTCCTGACGTGGTTCCTTCCGTGTCTTCAGGAGTTGATACGTACAACTACTCTGGGGCTTAGGTCCTAGTTTGGTTCCGGCCCTTAGGGCTCTAGCGGATCAGTTGTCCTCCCCGGAGTCGGTTTTTGCCTGCCCCTCCGCACTCTGTTCCCTCCCACCTTTGATATATTCCTCGTACAAGTCCCATGGGGGTTCTGCTTGGTGGAGGTATGATAAAGAGTTCAGGAGGCATCTGGCCCTTCAACTGAAGATGAGCTGGGATGTTAAAGAGGTACCATGGAAATTATTATTTTTTTAAATCAACTGGGGCCAGAAAGTTAAACAGATTTGTAAATCACTTCTATAAAAAAAAAATCTTAATCCTTCCAGTACTTTTTAGGGGCTGCATTCCAAAAATGAAATGCATTTCCTCTGATGTCATGACCACAGTGCTCTCTGCTGACCTCTGAGTTCCATTTTAGGAACTGTCCAGAGCAGCATATAATTGCTATGGGGATTTTCTCCTGCTCTGGACAGTACCTAAAATGGACAGCAGAGGTCAGCAGAGAGCACTGCATTTCATCAGAGGATTCTGAGAAGTCTGGATTTTCTACAACATTTGGCGAGCGCAGGTAGGAGGCACCTATTTTTCAACAGCTGCATTTAATGGATAATCTGTATGTTTTGAAGCCGTAACTCTGACTGGTCTTTTAAAGTAAGAAACATTGTATTTATTTTTGTAACTTTTGGTTCAGCTCATATGGCCTAACTGGCCAGAGGCTGCCTTAGTTATAGCCAGTGATTGTGTCTGCCATTAAGGGAAATTACCAGCATTGTGGCCAATATTTGTATATAGATTGTGTTGTCTGTGTTTTTAGAGTATTTCTGATAAGTGATAAGCACTGGAGTATGTTTTTAGAGTATTTTTGATAAGTGATCAGTACTGGAGTGTGTTTTTAGAGTATTTCTAATAAGCAGAGTGTTCACATTGACCATATTGTTGGAATATTAGAATTGTGTATAGGTGTTTGGTTGTCTTTAGTCACATTGTGCTGGAGAGAAGGTGATTTGAGCAAAGTGTTTGCACAAACCCATTGTGTTGGTGTATTCACTTTGTTTAAAGTGTAATTTTGCTCTTTTTGTATTTTCTTGTAATCTCTTCTATGTTCTAACTTTTAAACATTTTTCCCGACTTTTTGTAATCTCTTTGCGTAAACAGTTTTTTCCCGCCTCTTTTTGTATTCTCTTTGTTTAATAGTAGTTTCCCACCCATCTGTCTCCTTTGTTTGTGTGATTGGCGGCCATTTTAAGTCATTATAAAAAATTTCTGTAGCTGAATATTTATACAAAGAATTTGCTGCACATTTGAGCTGACTACTTTGAGCCCTCTCCCTATGTTGATACTCCATGAACTTTAATTGAATAAGTGCTCCACTACCAGACCCATTCGCTTTCGTGTTCACAAAAGTAAGAGTTTTAGCTTGTGTTCACGAAAGTAAGAGTAATTTGCTAAGAGCGGTTACTTTTATTTGTCCCCTGTGTGGGGTAGGTTTCCCTGTGTGGGTAGTTCATTTTTTTCCCTGTGTGGGATAGGTTTCCCCTGTGAGGTAGTTCAATTGTCCCCTGTGTGGGGTTTAGAATAGAAGAGGTATCCCTGGTGGAGTACTGATTCAGAGTTATATGGAATTTTTTGGTAAAACAAACCCCTATAGTTAAACTCCCTAGGGGGGGCCTTGGTTTTGTCTTAAAGAGTTCAATAAACAGGATATACAGCAAATGGTCAATGTGAAACAAAGACCCCATATTGGAGGGTTGCAGAAGATAGAAATGTTTAGTTTTCTAAGTGTCAGTAACAAGTATGTCTTAGTAGAGAAAGAGATGAGTGCATATATTGTATTGTGCCCACTTTGTTCCGTATCTGCATTGCTACCTTTGTAGGGATGTAAAGGAGTTTAAACTGTAATGTTTTTGTTCCGTTTTGTAATTGAAATTCTTTATATTTGAATTTGACCATGTGGGGAGCACATAGTGTGAGTTTAGGCCTAGACTAATTTACATAGGAAGAGGTCTTTGTATCAGTAAATAATTGGAAAGACAGGGGAGGAGCATTTCTTTGTGTTGGAGACAGTTGATTTTACCTGTAAGAATTACCATGCGTTTATCTGACCTTTCGTATTTAGCATATCTTTCAGGAATCACAATGCATGTGGATATGGATAACGGTAATCGGTAGACACCAGCTGGTAACACTAACTATAGCCATAATATCTATCCTGCTTTCAGATGATGTTCCGACATTTAATCAGATGATTCAGGCCTCATCACCCCAACAGGTATTGTGGTGGCCGGTGCGCTTATGGATGAAAGGATATGCACCATTGTTGCAATTCCTTGCATCCAGGAACCAGACAGCCTGATCCCACTAGAGATTATAGTGGAAGTAAGCCCGAAACTTTGGGCGGTAGATGAGTATGACGTGGGTTTGCTCCCTGTGTCTCTAGTGGCGGTCGGGACAAGGTCTGGGTCTACACTCACTTGGCTGCCATAATATCCCGTTAGTGTAGAGCAAATGGATAGTACGAAGGTGCAGATAGACCGTTATATTAAAAGTGTAGATTAATCAAGGTCCAGTCCCCTTTGTAACACGTCCCTATTCCCAGGAGGTCACTGATAGGCTTGTATATATCAATGAGATTATCTTGAATGACACCCCATTGGTCCCTGATCCACACACACTACTGGCCTCTATACCACCTGATTCATCCTGTCTTGGTGTGACTGACCTCACTAATGTATTTTTCTTTATTTGACTGGACTCACAATGTCATTACCTTTTTGCTTTCTCATTACAGGGTCAGCAGTAGAGTTGGACACGTTTACCGCAGGGCTTGGTGACCAGACCATATGAGTATAGTGACTGAAGCTGGTGTTAGACTAGTGGATGTCTGACAATAGTCATGTCTTTCTCCCACAGTGTGTCAATAATCTGTTGATCTGTTGTCCATACTTATCGACTTGTTATTGTCATACTGTGTCTCTGATAAATCTACTAACATAAACAGGAACATGAGGTCACCTTCCTGGGACATTGCATATTGCAGGGCAGTCAATATCTGACAGCCCAAAGGGTACAAGCTTTGATAGATTTTCCTAGGCCGCAAACCTTCTATAAACTGAGCTATTCTGGGGTAAATTAATTATTGTAGTGAACGGGTACCGAACATTGCCACAACCCTAGGTCCTCTGTACAAGAAAGCCTCCGCAACACCTTTTGCTTTGACAGATGATGACTGGTGACACTACAAACACTGGTTTAAGAACTAACAGAATAACAGAATGTCTTCTGAATACTCTTAATCCAGTATGAAATGTTCATTAATGTCCCCACAGTTTATCCCTGTACAAAATTTTGTTTGTGAATAGGCATAAAACATAGTTACATAGTTCATAAGGTTAAAAATAAAAAAAATTAGAGTCCATCAAGTTCAGCCTTTATCCTTATTGTGCCCCTACTGAATTCATACATAAAAAAAATATATATATAATAATCCTTAAATGGCTGATGGTAATTGCCACATACTAGTGAGGAAAAAAAAAATTTAATCCAAATAGCATCAGAATAAATTTCTGGATAATCGTTCTTACTCCAGTATCAATGACCTGTAATGTTATTATCTCCAGAAATGTATCCAGGCCCTTTTCTGACTCTCTTACAGAGTTCACCATGACCACGTCTTCTGGCAGAGTCCCATAGTCTCACTGCTCTTACACTCTGTGCTGGTGTAAAAATCAAATTTTATTCCTTGTTATAGATACAGTCCTGGGTATAAATAGATCATGTAGAGATCTCTGTGCTGCCCCCAATAAATTAATACATAGTTATTAGGTCGGCCCTAAGACAGGACTGTACTGCTGACTGAGAGTATGCAGCCCCTGTGACACAGGCTTTCTATGATCCACCATCATATCCATGTATCTATCCCTGACCTACATTCAATAACTGGTTTACATTCCATCCAACCAGGTGATTGGGTCGTAATTATAAAGTTCCAACAGAAGGGGGTAGAAGCTACACTGGTCTTTCCAAGTGCTGATACATCACCAATATCTAAAGCTTCAGGACAAGGACATCTGGATCCGCGCCGGTCACTGCAAGAAGCTGCAGAAATATACGGGAAATTGGTCTAAGTATCAGTGTCAGCTACTGTCTTGTTTTTGTAACCCTAGGTTTGTGTATGAGTGACCGTCCTAATCTGTTATTCAGAATACATGTGCAGTTGGCTAAAGCCGCCAATCTTACCAACTGTTGGGTGTGCTCCATCCCGCCCCTAGTCAGAGCACATTGGCCATGGCTGCAATCTACGACAGATATAGTTTTGGGTTGTCCATGGGAGGTGGTAGGGATCTAACAATTGAAACCCAACAGCACATTTCTGGATGACAGAATGGGAAGGGGGGGGGGGGGGTCTGTATATCTTTAGCCATGACCCTAACTCCTGCATAACCCTCAGCCAGGTTTTTCCAGAAGTCTGGGTGATTGTTTTTATTTCAGCTTTGGAGTCAATGACTTGGAAATCACAGTGTGTGAAAATTATGTTGAAGTCAGTTTAGCAAACCATTAGGTGAGTGTGGAGATTTGGCCCACTGGTGATTGGTTAAAGCGAGTTGGAGTATATATGTATATATATATATATATATTAATACTATTCTTTTCTATCCTAATTTTATATGTACTTGCCCAATTGTTCTGCGGCCTGATGGATAGAATTGCCAGGATCAAGCAACATACCACCCCATGACATCAAGATCAATTCACTGTAAAGATCAAGCCATCTTATCACAAGTTTGAAGCCGGAAGTTTGAAGCAAGAAGATCATTAACCTTCAATTTGGGACTATTTTATTACATTTCTGGACTTCCTGGTGGGAATGGCCCTTGGGTTAGCCTTCATTGGGGTGGCTGACTTGGCTTATCTAGTTCTTCTTCCCTCTAGGTAATATACCACTAGGAAGGAATATGACAAAAAGTGGGGAACTGTCGTGGAAATATTTTCTGGTTTTTCACATTGCCTTCATGGTGAGCGTACTGTTGTGCAGTGTGGTTTGTTGTTATTGGCTATTGGCACAGCTGCAGATGTGTTGGTGGTCAGTGACATATAGGCCTCAGTGCACAGTGTTGTAGCCTGGATCACCATTTTGTAACTTGTCTGTGTCCACTGTGGGAGTGTCTTTGATACAGTGGCTGTAGGTGTGACACCTGACACTGTATATGTGGGAGTGGCTACTGTAACCCCTCCCTCTTTGTTGTGTACATAAATAAACTGGACACTGACCTCCCCCAGGTATTCTTTCTATGCTGGAGGAGGAATCAGTTGCTGGATCACTGACACTGTCTGTCTGTGTTTTTCCGACTATTGCGAATTCGCTATCCTGGCAGACACCACTGAGCCCGAATCATTACAAGTCTGGATTTTCTACAACAATGTGCCTTCTGCTGTTCCTGATGCGGTTCCTTCCGTGTCTTCAGGAGTTGATACGTACAACTACTCTGGGGCTTAGGTCCTAGTTTGGTTCCGGCCCTTAGGGCTCTAGCGGATCAGTTGTCCTCCCCGGAGTCGGTTTTTGCCTGCCCCTCCGCACTCTGCTCCCTCCCCCCTTTGATATATTCCTCGTACAAGTTCCATGGGGGTTCTGCTTGGTGGAGGTATAAAGAGTTCAGGAGGCATCTGGCCCTTCAACTGAAGATGAGCTGGGATGTTAAAGGGGTACCATGGAAAAAAAATTTTTTAAATCAACTGGGGCCAGAAAGTTAAACAGATTTGTAAATCACTTCTATATAAAAAATCTTAATCCTTCCAGTACTTTTTAGGGGCTGTATACTAATAAATCCAAAAATGAAATGCATTTCCTCTGATGTCATGACCACAGTGTTCTCTGCTGACCTCTGCGTTCCATTTTAGAAACTGTCCAGAGCAGCATATATTTGCTATGGGGAATTTATCCTGCTCTGGACAGTACCTAAAATGGACAGCAGAGGTCAGCAGAGAGCACTGCATTTCATCAGAGGAAATGCATTTCTTTTTTGGATTTCTCTTTAGGATACAGCCCTTAAAAAGTACTGGAAGGGTTAAGATTTTTTTAATAGAAGTGATTTACAAATCTGTTTAACTTTCTGGCACCAGTTGATTTAAAAAAAAAACGTTTTCCACGGGAGTACCCCTTTAAGGCCGCTAATGTGTTGCGGTAATGGTAGTTATGAGAAGTACCTACTTTTATTAGTTTTAAGCTTCTATTTTCTCACTGCGTAGTTATAAATCACAATATGGAGCTTGCTTCCTGTAACACATCCTGCTAAAATAGAAACTAGCTAGTGACTTTGAAGGTATTGAAGCCCAAATGTACTGGGTTGCTGAGCAGACAATAAAGTTCGTGACCAATGAGCTGACAGCATTACCCGCTTATAAGTTATGATGTAACTGCTTACTTGCTTTGATAAAAGTTGCTGAATGCCTTTGTTCAGGGGATTCCTCACTTGACTTTCTCTATTTAAGGATCGCCCATACATCGATCTATGTAATAAACCTATTACCCTGATGATATCGGGAGTTGACTGATCTCAGAGTTATCCTGTCATTAAAGGTCCTTTGATCCCAAAATCGATTCATTGGGTTCAGAGATGATGAACCCATAATGCCGACCGTAAGGTAGTGAGTAACCGGCGAAGTCTCTCCCCTCCCAAAATCTTCTGGGTGGGCATATTAAAATCCCCATACCGTGAAAAAGAGGTCAGTTGGCATCAGACCTCCCTTCCCAGGATCCAGTTTCGAACCAGTGAGCTCCAGTCCTTCCAATGTCCGATAAGGTAAAGGAGATTCTTATCTTTAACTGTCCTTTGTCTGTCCTATTGGTTGTTGAAATTTCATTAAAGTGGAATATAAAGAAATACCAGTAAGATGCTGCAGTCATAAGGGGCTGTAGACTGAAGAGGGCAGGGAGTGTGAGCAGGCACAGACCTGACCCCTAACAGTGTACCAATACTGAAACGCTCGTATTAAACCTAGGGGTTTCAGTAGCCAAAGACAGAGGCACGTGGGGACATTGCCTAAGGTAAACATATGTAGCCTGCTGTCCAGGACAGATAACAAAAGATCTGAGGTACCGTATAGAGATAGATGTTTTGCGTAAAGTAACTACAAGTAATCCGGGATTATGGAGAGTTGCTTCCTCTTTTGAGAATTTCCTGCTGCATAACTGAGAAGCAGGAGTAAATGCATAATTACAGTTCTTTGTTTAATGAGACCAATCTGTATACTTTTCCTGCTGAACTTAATTTCTTTTTCTGCTTTCCAATAGTGTTAGGAGTATTATTTCTTTATTTGTGTATTGGATTTGTTACAGGAGTCCTACAGCTCTTTTGCCGGTTTTGTACCACCCTCTCCGGACACCTAGAACAAACCAGGATGGGGAATCAAGCCTGTAAAGGTGCTGCTTGTGCTTGCTCATGCTGTTGCTGTATACGCTACGCCCCATTAGGAGGAGAAAAAAAATTATGCATAGTAAGGATCCTAAAAATGTTAAATACTGTAATAAGTGGGAGAAGCAGTTTGGGTTTAATAACAGATTGACTGTAAAATGATGGCAAGCTTTAAGTGGTAGGATTAAGGGATTGGGTCCGACAGAACAAAAGAGTATGGGTGTGGGGCACTGGCTGGTGCAGGGAAAGAGCCAAGGCAGATCTAACTCAAGAAAAAAATGCCTCTAGTGGATAAAGAACATGAAAATACACTCCAAGAGGCAGCCCCACCCTATGTGGAGGTGTGGCCTCCCCATACTCGGAAGACCATAGAGACTCCCACTGTGTCCTGAGTCCATCCTGCCAAAGTAGACCCTCCCACTGAATAAAACCCAGTTACTACTACTTATGTGGCACCAGTTACCACCACACTTCAAGGGAGGCAGAAACATCGTACCTGAGAGAGAATTTCCCCCCCCCCCCCCCCAATCTCTAGTGACTCTGAGTCCGAATTATTGGATTATGGGAGCGGGAACTCGGACTTAAGCCCTTGTATCCCTTGCATGAACCGCACCGTGATGGAAACAGTGGCCGAGGCCCTAAGGGTTATCCCCAGACTTTTAGACAAAAAGAGTAGAAATAAAAATCCCTGTAAATTGCTGCAGTTACCATTAAACCAGAGGAGAAGCCAATTGCATGGTCAAGGAGGAGATGTTACTGAACATGTCGAACATAAAAAAAAAAAAAAAATAAATCAGTCCCCAATGTATTTGTAAAAGTAATACAGGGGTTACAAGACAGTTATAGCTAAAAGGCAAAGAAAAATGCAAAAATGACAGTGTGTGTCTAAGAGGATGAGTAACAGTATGTTACAGTAAAAAGGAAGTATATCAGGAAGTGGTAGGGTTAAAGAAGAATGAAGAAGAAAATATAAAGTGTGTTGGTACTGTATAAAATGTCGACACTTTGCTCAAGAATGTACTGAAGGAGTCAGGGGCCCACAGGGGTCCCCTGGAATCAATTAATAGAATAAAGAAGTGAATATTTTCCCTTATAATGGATCTTTTCAAACTAGCAAAAATGCCAAACAAAATCCCTGTTGTATTAATTGAATTTTATGTGAATATATTAGCATCAATTTCCTAATAAGTTTTGCTTTGCAGCTAATGTTTTACTTTGTTTTTTAAATGACAAATAATGCATATTATTAGTAATTTTTTTGGAAGAGCTCTGTTTTTTTTAATCCTTTTATATTTTTTGTGAATGTGTGGAGAACCCTAATGCCTAATAAGTTTAGGACCAGGAACCAAATGACAGCAGGGTTTGAGTCTGTGTTCTTCTGGTGGAGTACAACAGACAAAAAAAATGTGGACTTGATAAATGATATCTATTATAATCAACAAAGGTTTGTAAACTACACTAGAGATGTAGTCAAAGGGTTAGCAGAACAGTTATCCCCTACCTCTTTGATGCATAAGATATGATATTAGCAGAAAGAGGAGGGATAAAAAATGTCTGGAAGTTTGTGTTGTACGTCTATTCTGTCCAATGAGTTAGCAGAAAACACCGAAATAAATGACCCTTTCATGAACTGGCTTGAAGGATGGTTTGGGAGATGGACTGGATTAATAATCTCAGCTTTAGTTTCAATTGCTAGTGTTGGCTCTCCTGGTACGCTGCAGATGTTGCCACATACCTTGTATAAGAGGACTTTCACAAAAACTGATTAAGACTGCAATGACAAGAACTATGTATCAAACTGTCCCTCCATCTGATGAACTTTATGGTGATGCTGACATGCCGACGGAGGACAAACAGTCTAAAAGTGCATCAAACAGAGGAACTGTATTCGAAAATACTCTGTAATAAAAGTAGACAATAGAGGAGGGACTGTTATTGGAGTTATGAGATGTACTTACTTTTATTAGTTTTAACCCCTTAAGGACCCCATTTTGACCTTAAGGACCAGGCCAATATTTTGTTTTTGCACTTTCGTTTTTTCCTCCACCCCTTCTAAAAATCATAACACTTTAAATTTTGCACCTACAGACCCATATAATGGCTTTTTTATGGGACTTTTTGATTGCTTTTTATAAATTTTTTATTGTATATGAAGTGAGCAAAATGCACAATTTTGGACTTTGGTATTTTTTTTTATGTATACGCCATCAACTGTGTGGTTTAGCTATCCTTATAATTTTAATAGTTCAGACATTTAAGCACACGGCGGTACCACATATGATTATTTTTATTACATTATTTTATATAAAAAATGGGAGAAGGAGGGTGATTTAAACTTTTAATAGGGAAGGGGTTAATTAACTTTTTTATTTTTTACACATTTTTATTTTTTTAGCCCCCCATAGGGGGCTATACCATGCAATCTTCTGATTGCATATACTGATCAATGCAATACCATAGCATATCACTGATCAGTGTTATCAGCGCTATGCTGCGCTAGGCTTGGGGCAGCTGATCACTGATCGGATGATGAGGAGGCCGCGGATGTCCCAAACAGCTCCACTGAGCTACTGGCATGGTTAACCTCGCATTTTAGACACCGCAATCAACTTCGGTGGTGCCCGGGATTAGCCATGGGTCATGGTTGCCTTTAGCAACCAGGAACAGGTACACCCTGAGCCCTCAAGTACCAGGACGCCAGGACATACCTGTACGCCCTGTGTCCTGGACAGATTAAGCTTCCATTTTCTCACTGCGTAGTTATAAATCACAATATGGCGCTTGCTTCCTGTAACTCACCCTGCTAAAAATTGAAACTAGCTAGTGACCTTGACGGCGTTGAAGCCCGAATGTACTGGCTTGCTGAGCAAACAAAGTTCTTGACCAATGAGCTGACAGCATTACCCGCTTATCCGTTATGATGTAACTGCTTACTTGCTTTGAAAAAAGTTGCTGGATGCCTTAGCTCAGGGGATTCTTCACTTAACTTCCTCTATGTAAGGATCACCCATACATCAATGTATGTAATAAACCAACTACCTTGACAATATTGGGAGTTGACTGATCTCAGGAGAAGAGATATCCTGTCAGTGGCTGCATCTGATACTTTTGCCTAAGCCTACTTCCTTTCAGCCAGGAGACACTGCCGCCAGACAACCATCTGGGCAATAAGCAGTGGCCATGCATCGCCCCCGGGGGCTTGCTGGCTCTTCAACGAGGGCCACTGTTAATTTTTCGGGCTTTGTAAATACAAAGCATAAGTGCTCCTCTTGCGGGGTGCCCATGGTGCAGTCATATGCCCTTGCCCTGCCTCTCTAAGCAGCCAGGCAATCCCCCTGGCTCCGGTGTGCAAAAGGATCCCGATGAGCGTAGCCGTGATGGGGCCGAAATCTGGTTCTGTTAGAACGGTTTCCTATTGTTGCTGCTGTTGAGCTCTGGGGCAGAGACTTTAGGAATCAAAGGATTTGTTTTTGGTCTGAAAATCTGGGTGTGGTGCAAGCAATCAATGGCTTTTCCACCAGCTCTCCTCCAGTGCTCAATTTGCTGCGTCATTTGGTTTTGTGACATTTGGAGCTTAATATTTGGTTCAGGACCAAACACGTTTCTGGGGTGCAACACCATGTGGCTGAAGTTTTGTCTCGCTTTCTTTGGCAGGACTTTGGATGGCTGCTTCCTCAGGCGGAGGAGGAGGGGCACTCATGCCCGGCCATTCTCTGGGGCATCGTGGGGAGTACCTGATGTCCTTTGTCTGTTCTTCCTTGGCCCTCGCCACTTAGGCTTCTCATGGTAAGGTGTGGGTGGAGTGGTTGAAGTTGGTGGGTTTCTGGTGTGTGGACAGTGTGGTGCCTGACAGGTTGAAAGTCAAGCGTGGTTATCTGAAAGCACTGCGTCAGCGCAGTTTTTCGGGCGCAATGGCTGCTTGGCGCATTGCTTCTTACTTTCAGCTTCAGGTCTGGGCAGATGTTATGAAATATTTTGTGGTTCGCCAGGCCCTGAAGGGTTAGGCCCAAGGGCGAGTGAGTGTGGATGTCCGTCGGCCCCGTGTTTTTTCTGCTTTTATGTCGTCTAGTCAAAGCAACGGGTCAGGTTTGTTCATCCCCCTTTGAGTTGGCTATATTTTTTGCAGGTTTTGCGCTTGCTTTTTTCGGGTGTTGTGGGTTTCCGAATTGCTTCCTCCTTTGCGTTTCAAACCCAACAGTCTCGGTGCAGACAACGTTTTTCTTGGGAATGGTTTTATGCGCTATGGCCACAGGTCGAAGACTGATCAGGACGGTTGTGGGTTATGGCTACTGCTTTATGTGGTGTCTGGGGAAGTGTGCCCCTTTCATTTGGTTTCTGTTTTTTCGGCCCCGTGGCCTTGTGGCCCCCTTTTTTTGCTGCACACGGATTCTGGCCCTCTTACTTGTCTTCAATTTCAGTCCGTGTTTTGGCGTTGCCAGTTTTTTGGGGGGCTTGATCCTCGGGAGTTCGGGACCCACTCTTTTCGGATCGGGGGGGCTATGGAGGCTGTGAGGGCGGGTCTCCCCGAATCTGAGGTGCAGAGGGTGGGGCTCATGCGCTCTGCATGTTATGCGCGTTTTGTCCGTCCGGAGCTGCTGATTGATGTTTGAGTTTTGTTTTGCAGGTGTGTCCCGGTGGTTTGGATATTGGGGCACTCATATATTTTTCGAGCATCTTAGCGGGCAGGGGTGGGTCCTGGCGGCAGGCAACTGGGTTTAGTCGAGGTTTTTAGTCTAGGTGGACTTTGCTGGCCTCACGTTTTGGCCGAAGTTGTCAGCAATAGTCGTCAGGTGCATCTCTGTTCCATTTGTATGAAGGAGCTCTTCACCATGATGAGAGCGGACATAGCGCGTTTTCTGTGTTTTTTCTCGAAGCTCGGTGTTGTGGCATGGAGCCAGGGATGCTGGAGCTGTGGAGTGGGTCCACCGGATGGTTAACCCCTTAACGACTTTGGACATAAATGTACGTCCTGGTGCGTTGGTACTTAAAGGGGTACTCCGGTGAAAAAATTTTTTCTTTTAAATCAACTGGAGGAAGAAAGTTAAACATATTTGTAAATTGCGTCTATTAAAAAATCTTAATCCTTCCAGTACTTATTAGCTGCTGAATGCTACAGAGGAAATTCCTTTCTCTTTGGAACACTGATGACATCACGAGCACAGTGCTCTCTGCTGACATCTCTGTCCATTTTAGCAACCATGCATAGCAGATGTATGCTCAGGGCAGCATGGTGGCTCAGTGGTTAGCACTGCTGCATTGCAGTGCTGGGGACTTGGGTTCAAATCCCACTAAGGACAACAATAAATAAAGCATTATTATTATAATAACATCAGCAGAGAGAACTGTGCTCGTGATGTCATCAGAGAGCATTCCAAAAAGAAAAGAATTTCCTCTGTAGTATTCAGCAGCTAATAAGTACAGGAAGGATTAAGATTTTTAAATAGAAGTAATTTACAAATATGTAGTGTACGTGTTATAAATATAAGATATATTTATAGATACCAGTCCTCAAAAGTACTGCAGGTACAGAGTGAAATAAAGTGATTATAGCGAAGAATGAAGAGATAGAACAGATAGTAAAATGAATGCAAAATTTATTTATAGCAAATGATGTATGTCGTCACCTTTAGCAGGGCCCTTGCGTGGGGTGAACGGCAATACTGTTTAATAACAAAAATATGTATAGTATATAGTAATAATTTAAAAAGTTATAATATTCACTAGCATTATAAAATTAGTAAAATATCGCTTGGATAGATAAGCTATATGTAGAAATATTCTCACTCGCTATTGCACTTAGTCCATTTGATGAATTAGATCCGTATGATATAGTTCGTAGAAATATATTTAGTGGATGCAGTTCAGTGGATACAGTTCATAGGTATAGTTCGTTGGTGATATAGTGCCGATTATGATGGTAACTTGGAAGAGTTCTGATTGTGTATCGCTAGTAATAATCTACGGTGCACAGCACCACTCACCCACTGCAGGATAGATTACTGCTTCGGCTGGCACAGCTGTCCTGGCTGTCACGACTGCGTCCTGTGCTGGGGACGGCTCCGTCCTGTGTGAGCCCATCTGTGTAATGGGTGAGTGGTTCTCCGGTGGTTCGTGGGTCCCGGGCTGGCACGGCAGGCGTCCGGCCTGTGGATGAGATGTCCGGGACTCACGTAGGTAAACCGGGGCTATGAGGATGGATTAAAGAGAGCGTTCCACGTGTGTGAACGCGGCACTATGTGCGCGCGGGCTGCAGTGGTCTCCTGTCACTATATAGCACTATATAGCTACTGAAGAAAATGTCCGTGACATTGAAACGCGTCTAGTTTGCCACAGCCTAAACGCTATTGCACAAAGACTATTACTATTGCCATCATTTAATTCATTTGACTTACTATCATTTTGAACAGCTGGATGCCCTTTATTTGGAGACCACTGCAGCCCGCGCACACATAGTGCCGCGTTCACACACGTGGAACGCTCTCTTTAATCCATCCTCACAGCCCCGGCTTACCTACGTGAGTCCCGGACATCTCATCCACAGGCCGGACACCTGCCGTGCCAGCCCGGGACCCACGAACCACCGGAGAACCACTCACCCATTACACAGACGGGCTCACACAGGACAGAGCCATCCCAAGCACAGGACGCAGTCGTGACAGCCGTGCCAGCCGAAGTAGTAATCTATCCTGCAGTGGGTGAGTGGTGCTGTGCACCGTAGATTATTACTAGCGATACACAATCAGTACGCTTCCAAGTTACCGTCATATTCGGCACTATATCACCAACGAACTATACCTATGAACTGTATCCACTGAACTGCATCCACTTAATATATTTCTACGAACTATATCATATGGATCTAATTCATCAAATGGACTAAGTGCAATAGCGAGTGAGAATATTTCTACATATAGCTTATCTATCCAAGCGATATTTTACTAATTTTATAATGCTAGTGAATATTATAACTTTTTAAATTATTACTATATACTATACATATTTTTGTTATTAAACAGTATTGCCGTTCACCCCACGCAAGGGCCCTGCTAAAGGTGACGACATACATCATTTGCTATAAATAAATTTAGCATTCATTTTACTATCTGTTCTATCTCTTCATTCTTCGCTATAATCACTTTATTTCACTCTGTACCTGCAGTACTTTTGAGGACTGGTATCTATAAATATATCTTATATTTATAACACGTACACTACATATCTATAGGCCTTTTGGGTGAAGGTAACACCGTTAACCTCAAGTACTATCTCTATCCTAGGTGAGCTACACACACCACATATTCTAATTTACAAATATGTTTAACTTTCTGCCACCAGTTGATGTAAAAGAAAAAAGGTTTTCACCGGAGTACCCCTTTAAGGCACCAGGAGTACATTTACGTCCTATACATGACGCGAGCACCAGATCGGTGCTCGCATCATGAACGGCAGATCGCGGCTGCTATCGGCAGCCAAGGACCCGTTGGTAATGGGGGACATCACCGATCACGCTGATGCCCACCATTAACCCCTAAGATGCCTTGATCAATACTGATCACGGCTTCTGTGGCAGTGCGGCACTTTGAACGGGCGATCGGATCACCCAAGATGGCAGGCAGAGGTCTCCTCACCTGCATCCCGCCGTCATCCTGGTGTCTTTCTGCGCTGGTCTGCAATCGAGCAGTTTTAATGATCCCGTACAGTGAACAGCGTAAATGTAAAAAAATAAAAAAGTTCAGAAATTGCTGCATTTTGGTTACATCACATCCCAGATGTATGTAATAAAAAAGTGTAATAAAAAGTGATCAAAAGTCACATATAAGCAAAAGGGGTACCGATAAAAACTACAGATCATGGAGCAAAGAATGAGCCCTCATACAGCCCTGTATAAGAAAAAATGAGAAGGCAATAGGCGTTATAATAGGGCAACCTAAAACATACATATTTTGTTTAAAAAAGTTTGAGATTCTTTTTAATTGGTAAAATAATAGTAAAAGGTGTTAATCATTTTAATCGTATTGACCCAAAGAATATATAGAACATGTCATTTTTAAAGTAAAAGTGGACTGCGTAAAAACGAAACCCCCCAAAAGTTGCAAAATTGCAGTTTTCTTTTTAATTTATCTACAAAATAAATTATTTTTGGTTGCCCCGTACATTTTATGGTAAAGTAAAAGGTGTCAATACAAAGTACAATTGGTCACACCAAAAATAAGCCCTCATATGGGTTTGTGGATGGATTTTAGAAGGTAAGAAGGAATAAACGAAAACGCAAAAATTGGCTGAGTCCTTAAAGGAAAACGGTCACCCGTTCACCCGCACTATAACCCGATACACCAGGTTATAGTGCGGGTGAACAGGAGAACGATGTGGGGTCTCGGAGTGCTTTGCCTACCTGCAGTCCGGAGCCCCAATCTCCCGAAGGTCCTCCTTTTCCATCGCTGACTTGTGCTCTGAGGCGGGCCAGCCGGCTGAATTTAAACATTTATAAGCGCTGGTCACATGAGCGCTAAATCTAGCCACCTCAAAGCGGAAGTCAGCGCTGGAAGAGGAGGACCTTCAGGGGATTGGGGCTCCGGACTGCAGGTAGGTATAGCAGTCCAAGACCCCGCATCGGTCTCCTGTTCACCCGCACTATATCCCGGTGTATCGGGTTATAGTGCGGGTAAACGGGTGACCGTTTTCCTTTAAGGCCCAAATGGGCTTAGTCCTTAAGGGGTTAATGCTCGCATGTCTTGCTTTGTGTGTCTGAAGTAGTGGGAGACATCGCTAGTTGGAAGGCAACAACAGCAGTTTGGTAAAACACTGGGAACGACTGAAATTGAAAAGGACTTTTAGTTATTAGTAAATTTAACT
This sequence comes from Hyla sarda, assembly GCF_029499605.1. NCBI lineage: Eukaryota > Metazoa > Chordata > Amphibia > Anura > Hylidae > Hyla > Hyla sarda. The sequence continues at coordinate 115,261,020 of NC_079193.1, read as the reverse complement.
GTAGCAACCAATGTCAGTCAGCTGCTGCCAAGGCAAATAAAATCAAAAGGGTCACCCCTACAACAAGAAAATAATTGTCTACCACTGTACAAATCACTAGTCAGACCTAACATGGAATAGTGTATACAGTACTGGGCACCAGTGTACAAGAAAGTTATAGTGGAGCTGGAGAGGGTTCAAAGACGGGCAACCTTAGTAATAAGGGGAATGAGAGGACTACAGTACCCAGAAAGATTACCAGAATTACCATTACTTAGTTTAGAAAAAAGAAGGCTTGGGGCCATCTAATAACTATGTATAAGTATATCTGTGCTGTATTGCCATAAAGAAATTTCTCCCATGACTATTTATGCCCAGAATTGTATCTATAACAAGGGGGCATCCTCTACGTCAAGAGGAAAAAAGGTTTCTACACCAGCACAGATGAGAGTTCTTTATTGTATGCGCAGTGAGACTATGGAACGCTGTTCTGGAGGAAGTGGTCATGATGAGCTTATTAAAAAGAGTTCAAAAGGGGCCTGAATGCATTTCTGGAGCGCAATAAAATTACAGGTTATGGATACTAGATTAATAGGGACAGAACATTGATCCAGGGATTTTTTCTGATTGCCATATTTGGAGTTGGGAAGGAATGTTTACCCCTAGAATCAAGTTTTTTTTTTTTTTTGCCTTCCTCCTGATCCACTTAGTAGGGACACAATAGGCATATACAACAAGAGAAGGAATAAAAAACGTGTTCCTCAATGAAGGCGCTGGTCCGTAGGTACATTTAAATGTTTAATTATGACATAAAAAGCAACGCGTTTCGACCCCGGACAGGGGTCTTCATCAGATGCCTGATTAAGACCTCTGGGGTCGAAACGCGTTGCTTTATATGTCATAATTAAACATATAAATGTACCTACGGACCAGCGCCTTCATTGAGGAACAAGTTTTTTATTCCTTCTCTTGTTGTTCTGCTACCGGTTAGACTGACGTCACTCCGGGAAGTTCCTTGTGGCAGCTGTCCGGCTTTCCTCTATCCCAGACGCTACTGTAGGTGTTGTGCTCTTAGCGCAACACCCAAGGGTAAGGACCCATCTTTTCTTTTACCTGGATTCATCTGTCCTCACCCAGGGGCGCACCTTTGGCTTTGTTTTTTTTCTTTGCATTACAATAGGCATATAGGTTGAACTTGATGAACTCTGGTCTTTTTTCAACCTTATGAACTATGTTACTATGTTGCTATGTTACCATCAACTTCTGTGGAGTCTTATCTCCCGTCTACAAGATCTCATGTGGATTATAATTTTCAAAAAAAATCAGACCTCACCCTAAATCACAGAAACATCTTCTTGGAATGTTTCTGGTTTCCAGAAAAGCCCCCTTCCTTCCAACAGACAAAATGACCCCCTTTCCGGTCATGGGAGAACATTCTAGAAGCTTAAAAATATTACACTCAGATAAACAAGTTATATATGTCATGCATTTCTATTGTGCAATGGAGCAATTTCAATCATGTCTACCACAATCCCTGATACTCTCTTCATGGAACAGATCATGTTTCTTTCTGGAAAAGAAAATCCACCTTTCTACTCTGGTGAATAGATCACTGAACTGACAGAGAAAGAAAAAAAAATAATCAGTTCAATTGGATTCTGTGGATCAGTTCTTCTCCTTGAATCCCAGAGACAAACTACAAGCATAGATGCATTAAAGGGGTACCCCGCCCCTAGACATCTTATCCCCTATCCAAAGAATAGGGGATAAGATGTCTGACCGCAAGGGTCTGGCTGCTGGGAACCCCCGCAATCTCTCCTGCAGCACCCTGTGTCATCTGCTGCACAGAGCGAACTTTGCTCTGTGCCTGATGACGGGCAATACAGGGGACGGAGGATCGTGACATCACGGCCCTGCCCCCTCATGATTTCATGCCCCACCTCCTAGTGCTGGGTGGTATCACGGTATTTTTTCAGGTTATGGCGGTATCACGGTATTACCGTGGTACCATGTGGGAAACAGTGTAGAAGTGCAGTGGCTGACAGTTAACCCCTTCCCCACAATGGGGTCCGTGCGCACGGCCCCTATAGCGGGGAAGGGGTTAACTGTCAGCCACAGCACTATTGTGATTCCCCCCACGGGCGCACTGTCAGCTATTTACATACATTGTCCGCCGCTGCAGTTTATAATCCCCGTCCCCAGCCGCTGCAGAGCCTTCTCCCCCTGTGACAGAAAGGCACAGGACATCTTATCTTCATCTCCGCTCTGTTCTTTGATCCCCCAGCAGGGATGGGAATGTAAGAATCAGCAGAGCCTTCTCCTCCTGCAAGTGCTGAATGTACGGGCGCGGCAGAGCTTCTGATCCCCGTGCCTGCTCGGGGATCAGAGAACAGAGCGGGGATGAAGATAAGATGTCCTGTGCCTGCCTGTCACATTTAGTGCTTGCAGAGGGAAGGAGGTCCTACAGAGCCTGCGCCTGGGGACTGGTATGATAAACAAATGAAATATGATAAAAGCATGCTCGGGGCTGAGGGAAACAGCAGAGCCAGGGGTTGAAGTTTCTGCGCTTTCCCCTGGGGAGCGGGGATGTGCACCGCACGTGAGCTCAGCGGCTCCCGCTCCTGCACATCCCGCGGCTCCGTCACAAGTAATTCATTCGGGGGTGGGGGGAGGGGCCCGGCCGGTATGTCGGTATGGGCAAAAATTGATATTGTGCAACGAAAAAAAAACGGTATCCGGTATGAACCGGTATACCGCCCAGCCCTACCACCTCCTCAATGCAAGTCTATGGGAGGGGATGTGGCGGCCGTCATGCCCACTCCCATAGACTTGTATTGAGGGGGTGGAGCATGACATCCTCCGGCCCCTGTATCGCCCGTCATCAGGTACGGGGTGAAGTTCGCTCCGTGCAGCAGATGACACAGGGTGCTGTAGGAGAGATTGCGGGGGTTCCCAGCGGCCGGAGCCCCGCAATCAGACATCTTATCCCCTATCCTTTGGATAGGGGATAAGATGTGTAGGGGCAGAGTACCCCTTTAATGCAGGAGTGGAACATCAGCCTAGCTTATGCTTTCTCTCCATTAGGACTAATCTTAAGAGCCCAGTGAAGATCCAAGATGGCAACAGCAAAATTATTTTCATAGGAAAATTACAGCCAAAGAGAAGCTAGTTCAGCCTTCTGAGGATGTTAGCATTAGTAAAGCTGCTAATTCTTCCCAAAACAGATGATTTCCTGTTCTAAAGAGTAGTGGCTTATCAGGGTCTAAAAAAGCATGGATATTAGAAAGTTTATCTTGAAGAACAAAGAGTTAACAGTAAAAGTTATTTCTACATGACACCTATTAGCTAGTTTGGAGAATTATTTTTTAAATTGATGCAATTATGAAAAACCAGACCAATTAGAAAAACTCCAAACAAATAGCCCAGAGATTCTAAGATTTCCACAAGCTGGACTGGAGAAAGGCCTCTCTTCTAACACATTAACAGTACAGGTCAGAGCTTCAGGTTCCATATTTGACAGACAACTGGAAGAATAACTTGTCTGGCATTAAGCCCTGAATCCATAATAAAACTCCTTCTTGAAATGTAAATTGGGTTTTATGAGGCTTCACTCAGAAACCCTTTAAACCTCTGGAAGATGCATCCATTAAATTCCTCACCTTAAAAACTGTTTTTTCTAGGTGCAATGCCCTCTGCATGCCAGGTGAGTAAAAACTAAGCATTACCTATCCAAGAGCCATATATGGTTTTAACCGATGAAAGTTTCAAATTCCAAATAAAGGGAAGAAATCATCAAAGTTCTGTACATGGTGGCTTAATACTGCTATCCTTAAGGCTTACCAGAAACCCAAACCAAAAAGACTTAAGGCTCATTCTACGCAAGCAATGGCAGACTACTGGGCAGAAAATGTTTCAACATCTCTTAAGTAGATGTGTGCAACCCTCTGACATGGCCCACGTCTCACACTTTCTTTAAATACTGCACACTTGATGTGTTAAAGTCTTAAACTGTATCATTTGGCAGGAGTGCTACCTGCTGTTATTTGGTATAACTTGCCTCACAGATAATTTGCTTTTCATGAGTCTACCATGACAAAACAAATATATACCCTCCCCCTTTGTTAAAAATAATTGTTTTTGTAGTCATTTGTAACACACTGAGGAAGTGGTAGGGGGAGGAGCTTTTAACATCTTCCTTTTCTTTTCCTAATGGGTTCAAGGGGCTAATCTCTCAGGTAGTTCTGTTATAGGGGTCTCAAGAAAACTTACAGATCATAGATATTAATGCATAAATACAGTATGGGACATGTAAATATTTGGCATATATAAAAAAAATATGCACAGGTAATTACAATTCTTTAGTATACTACATAGAAACAAAGCATGCTGGGTAATAGTCATTAATGATCGTGTTAAAGGGGGAAGTAAGTGTGTGCAATCCATTTACATTTTTACAAAAGTAAATTAAATGTACAACTTAGATGCAGCAAAAAAACTAACAAAAAACAAATAAAACTAGAATACTTTATTACAACCGTATAATACACGCTGAATGTTCTTGTGCACAAGCATGAAATGTTTTACTGTACTAGTGCATTACACTACGTGACAAAAAGTTATTGTGTAATGTTGATGTTTTCCATGAGCAATTACTTCCAATGACTAGTCTAAACCTTACATTTACATAGAACAATAAAAGGAAGATATGCTAATAGAAGCTACAGTAAGTATAACAAACTAAAAAGAAGCAACTCAAAAAATAAATAAGCCTACCTTTTTGTAAAGACTTCTGAGGTCTCTGTACTGCCACATGCTGTTTAGGACTTGAGATGCTGCTTTTACTACTTTTGGAGAATGCCTGTTATAATGTAGGGAGAATTTATATCAGAAAAATAACTAAAATATGAATTTGCATACTATGAAATATTTAGCAATAGGAAACGTATTACATGTTATTATTTTACAGTGCCGTACAAAAATGATATTTTTTACACCAATCCCTGTCTTCAGTGGGGTTCATAATACAGTATAGTTTCCTTATCACAGATGAAAGGATGGGGACACAAAGTGACCATACAAGTATCCCACGAGTATCACATATACAGCAGGTGAAATAAGTATTGAACAGTTATAGTTACATAGTTCAAAAGGTTAAAAGTTTAACCTATATCCCTATTGTGTCCTTACTGTATTAATACAGAGAAAGGCAAAAAATCCTTATAAGACTGATGAAAAATTCCTTCCCGAAACTAAATATGGCAATTAGAATAGATCTCTGGATTAACATTCTGTCCCTGTAAATCTAGTGTCCATAACCTCTAATGTCATCAGAAACACGTCCATATCCTTTTTGAACTCTCCTATTGAGTTCACCATAACCACTTCTTCTGGCAGAGTGTTCCATAGTCTTACTGCTCTTACAGTAAAAAATCCTTTATCTGTGCTGGCGTAGAAATTTTCTTTCCTCTTGACAGCGGTTCTCAACCTGTGGTACATGTCCCCCGAGAGGGACACAGGAGTGCTCCTGGGGGTACACATAAAAAAAATCCTTAATATAATGCCAATTCACTTAAGGTCTGGCAAAATACTGTCACCACCACATTAAATGCCTCCAACCATGCTGATATTCTCCCAGTCTTCACATGAATAAGCATTACAGCGGGAGGTGTATCCGGAAAAGTTGTGGGCAGCGGAGGAGGTTTGGGGGAGGTGATAGCTCTGCAGTCACTATTAGTTTGCTGCCGAAGCTGTGCTGTGAGCACTTGTTTTCTCCCTGCACCATTCAGACAGCTGTGCTTCATACATGACATGGATATAACGTATGTCATATGAAAAAAACAACGCAGCCCAAACCTGCAGCACAAAACTCACAGGTAATCCATTTGAGTGAATGTACCCTTTTGCCCCAGAGCTGTACTCTGGGGCAAAAGGGTACATTACAATTTTAAACAATAACATAATAATACAAACAACAAAAACCTGAACAATATATACAAAAATGAGTCCATAAATGTCCATCAAAGTATTTTCTGGTCTAGCCTCACTTTCATAAAACACACAGACCACTATAATAACTACCTCACACGTGTAAACCAAACACTACTTCCTCCAAACAAAGTAACCCTAATAGTAATAACAACAAAAATAATCATAATAACAACAATAATAATCAAAATGTAAACCTTAATACTAAAACTGTACTAAAATCCCAAGTCCGTTTGCATTTTTCCAACCCCAATTAACTAGTTTGTGTCACAAGCTAACAAACCAAAAACTTTTTTTTTTTTAACCCAGAGCTGGCCCCGCATCCCATCATCCCAGTACATAACAGACATCCATGAACCAGCCCAGGATTTTCTGTATATAAAGTCCCACAGAACCCCCCTCCCCCCAAGAATTATTTTTTAATAATAATAATACACAAACACTAAATAAATATAAAAAAAAAAAATATATATATATATATATATATATATATATATATATATATATACACATATACAAAAGATATTACAAACTATGGGGGAGATTTATCAAAACCTGTGCAGAGGAAAACTTGCCCAGTTGCCCATAGCAACCAATCAGCTTGCTGCTTTCATTTTTATGAAGGCCTGTGAAAAATGAAAGAAGCGATCTGATTGGTTGCTATGGGCAACTGGGCAAGTTTTCCTCTGCACAGGTTTTGATAAATCTCCCCCTATGTGAACCAAACAAACAACAATGAGGCTTTTCAACCACACACAACCCCTATGGCCCATGTTCAGCGCCTGCAAGCCCTTTATTACCATATCTCTACAACACAAAACAAAAAGACTAAGGGGGAGTTTTATTAAAACCTGTCCAGTGGAAAAGTTGCTGAGTTGCCCATAGCAACCAATCAGATTGCTTCTTTCATTTTTCAGATACCTTTTCAAAAAGGAAAGAGGAGATTTGATTGGTTGCTATGAGCAACTCAGCAACTTTTCCTCTGGACAGGCTTTGATAAATCTCCCCCTAAATGTATCAGCATCAGAGACAACAGGCTAAGGCACTTAGACAAGAGGCTCTGCCAGCACCCAGGTGTGTTTCTAACCAACTCATCCACAGGGAGGATTTTACACTGTGCATTCCATGTGTATTACCTGACTACTAAGCTGACTAGGAAAAAAAAAGTGCTGCGGTCCCAGCCTCCAAGGTTTCTGAATATCCCATAGGCCCATTCTGAATAGGAGACTGGCTAACTTAGGCCAACCAATGGAAACACCCACCCTGTTGTAAACCTCTGTATTAAAGGGACAATGAAGAAGAAAATGCTCCATGCTTTCAAACATGCCTCCACACTCCTATCGAGGAGATCTCTGGTCCTGAGAGCTCCTGCACTTCAGATTGTCATTCACACACAGTTTCCCATAGAAGTAGTGCCAAGTCAAGTCCCAAAACTTCAAGGAGATTCTGATAAAAAGCGGAAATAATATACGATGATATCATAGGGCCTATGGATGCATCCTCATCACTAGTGTACAGCAACATATCTTCTGCATGCAGTAAAACTAGTTCCTCGCCATCGTGGCTACCGGAAATCCCCTCATACCCAAAGCAGAGGGGAGAAGAGATGCCAACGGTTCTAGAGCAGGGATGACAAAGGGCACCCCTGCCTCATGCCCCGACCCAAACTAAACAGTTCAGTAAACCCACCATTGGCCCTTGCCCCTGGTCATATATATAAAAGACACACCCAATGCAGGAAAGTAGAGCCAAACCCCATTAATTGCATCACTGCCCAGAGAAAGTACCACGCGACAAAAGCCCTGGCAGCGTCGAGTGAATGGCGGATTCCCCCCCCCACCCCCCCCAATATGCTTGGAGATTTGAATGTAGCCTTCTCAGGTTATGGGAAGTAGATTGGTTAGGCATAAAACATAATTGATCAGGGTGAATGAGGTAGGAAATGACCAAAGAAAGGCTATGTGCTGACGTCCAAATCAACAACTTAACGTCAGACCTCAGCAGTGAGATTGGGCGGTAGAAATCAGGTAAGCTCAGGTCCTTCCAAGGCTTTGGGAGTACCCCAAAAACCGCCTCCCTCATAGAGGGTGGCAACTCACCTGCCTGCAGGGCATCCCTAAACACCTCAAATAGACGTAGAGAAGGACCTCACAATGCAGTTTATAGAATTTCACCCTGGAGACCGTCCACTCCCAGAGCTTTGTAATTGGCTAGCTCCAATTCTTCCACTGTGAGTGGGTTGTCAAGTAGCTGAGCCTGAGCAGAGGTGAGAGATGGCAAAAGGATATCAACAACATTGGCATGTAAAGCATCCATGCTTACATCAGACAATCTAGAAGTATACAAATTGCTACAGAAGTCTTGCAAACAAGTGAGAATGTCAGAGTCTGCTGTCAGTCTAACTCCGTCCAGGGAGACCAGCTCGGCAATATGTGACGGACTGGTCTGAGCACACATCCCTGTGGCAAACCTGCGACTGGCACTCTCACCTTCCTGGAAGAAGGCCTGCTTAATAAGCAATGTTTATCAACTACATGAAGGAGTGGTCTTTAAGAAGTGTCTACAGCTCTCTCCAGTGCTGTTCAGAGCCAGAAGAAGGGTCCGCCACACAAGGCCGATTCTGTTTCCACCACCCTACACTGATATGCCTCCGTTAATTCCCTGGACTTAATTTTATGATGGCTAATTCATTAAATATAGAGTCCATGCATATATGCTTTCATCACCTCCCAAGTCACAGAGACAGAGGAGGTCTCCAGATTAAACAGATAATCTTCCCTTAGAGCCACATCAATTTTCTCACAAGAATCCATCAATTGTAGCCAGAAAGGGTGAAGGCGTCATAGGGATCCCTTTGACCAAGAGGTCTTGCCCCACTGTACCCTAACATGCACAGGAGAATGGTCAGAGATGCTACGTGGAAGGTTTTCCAAGTCACCTATATAGGGTAGCATGGAGTGGGTGTCAGGAGCAAGATCAATGAAAGAAAGGGATCTGTTTGGGCTAGAATAACAAGAAAAATGACAAGTGTCAGGATTGTGAACCCTCCACAAGTGCCAGATACTCCGCAAGAAGAATGGCCATAGGAGAACGCATTGCCAGGCTTTCCATGGGCACTGCATGATGTCTATCCAACTGTGGGGAGAATACTCCATTGACGTTACCAATTAACAGGGTGGGTACCTGTGGTAGCGTAAAGAGCCCTGCAATAATTTTCTTAAGGACTTTTTTTTCTCTAAAATACTGCAATTATACAATGCAGGCAAATAAATCTACCACCTAGATCAGATTGCAAAAACAGGCAAACAAAGGGTATTGCCCTATGCACAAATATGGATGCTTCCCTAGCATGAGTAGAATACGTGGAGCGAAAGGCCTGGGAGACTAACGAGAGGAGGGGAATCTTTCAGAAGGTTAAATATGGCACAACACTTATTGGCATCTCCCAAACTCCTCACATTCCACGATATTATATGAACCTGATTATCCATGCGTACAGCATAAAAAAAGAAAGAAATGCACACAGACAAACAGAATAGAGGAAAGAGAAAAAAGGAAAACACCATAACAGATACCAAAAAGACTTGTCCCCGATTTTGGAGACCAGCAGGGTCATTAAACATATCTCCAACCAGGAGTAAAAACATGTTGTAACTGAGATAAGGCACATGCGTCTTACCATTAGTACAGAAGGGATCCCGCTGCAACACCTGACATTCCCACCTGCCACCCCACCATCTGAGAAGAAAAAAACAAACCCCCAGACGAAAAAGGGCCAGGTATGCGTCCAACCACCAGAACTTTGTAAGAAAACCGCAGAGGAAAATCAGTCCATCATATGGTAACCATAGTTTAACAGGGAAGGATCCGCAGAGCGTCCCAGCAACCTCCAGGCAAGAACAAACAGATCAGCCATCAACAGGACCACAGCATATGCGAACTTCATTGGCATCCAGCCACTCCATGGCCAACGTTCCCAGGGCCACCACACGTAGCCTGGCAGGATAGAGCATAGAGTAGAAAACATTTAACGCGTGAAGCCACCTATTGACATCAAGAAATTGCACCCTCCGCTTCTGAGGCTCAGTAGAGAAATCGGGAAAGATGGAGATACAAGCACCCTCAATAGTAAGGTCAGCATGATCTCAAGAAGCACAGAGAACAGCGCCCTGGTCTTTAAAGTGGAGGATCCTAAGAAGCATGGGACGTGAAGGTTCCCCAGGTGGTGGCTGTCGGAAGGGTAGCCTGTTCGCCCGTTGTCAGGATCCGGACTGGTATGCAGCGAGGATACTGGTGGTGGATCCTCTGTGTCAGTGGGGTGATGACGTGGGCCGTACCAGGGGAACGGAGTCTAAGGGGTTACTGGTTTTCACCAGAGCCCGCCGCAAAGCGGGATGGACTTGCAGCAGCAGGTAACCCCCAGGTCGTTCCACCCGATAGCAACTCAACCCCAGCTGACAGCTGAGACAGGCGTGGTACACAGGGACAAGGCAAGAGCAAGGTCGGATGTAGCAGAAGGTCAGGGCAGGCAGCAAGAGTCGTAGTCAGGGGCAACAGCAGAAGGTCTGGGAACACAGGCTTGGGAACACACTAAACGCTTTCACAGGGCACAAGGCAACAAGATCCGGCAAGGACAGGAAGGGGAAGTGGGTTTTTATATGCAAGGCACAGGTGCAGGTACTGATTGGGCCAGGCACCAATCAATGGCACACTGGCCCTTTAAATCTCAGAGAGCCGGCACGCGCATGCCCTAGAGAGCGGGGCCGCGCGTGCCAGGACTGAGCAGACAGAGGACGGGGCAGGTGAGGAGATTGGGATGCGACCCGCGGGCGGGCGCGTCTCGCTACACAGATCGCATCCCCGCCGGAGACACTAGTGCAGCGCTCCCGGTCAGCGGGTCTGACCGGGGCGCTGCACGGAGACGAATGCCCCGAGCGCTCCTGGGAGGAGCAGGGACCCGGAGCGCTCGGCGTAACACTCGTTCTATAGCAAACTTATCAGTAAGCCACCGCTCAAAGAAGTTCCTTCCTCTTTCCCCTCAGCGTGCTCAGGAACTCCAATAAGTCACTAAATATTTATGCAGAGGTGATTCTCCCAGTCATCTGACTTAGATATTAGCTGTGAGACATTGTGTACAACCTTCTTCAGATCTTTCTGAACAGTGGGGAAATGGTCTTCTAGATTACCAACTCTTCCCTCCACTATGGTCATGTGCTCATTTGTTTTTTGCAAATCATGCCTGATGAGAGAGAGTTCTTCCTTAATAGAGCCAGTATCAGCCCCTAAGGCCAGTACAGCAGTGTAGAAATCCCTCAGAGTGGGTTCATGGAGGGGGAAACATTATCAGGAGATGAGGCACTTGCTCCAGCACTAGCCTCCTCAAGCCTCCTTGAGGCTGTGGCCTGGCGTTGCGGGCAAGACGCTGAGGGATCTACCACTCGGCATGGCTGGGGATCGAAGGAGGAGGATCAGCAGTGAAGCAGCGCCGGGTTAAAAGCTCGGGCAGGCTGAGATCAGAAACGGGGAACAGCTTTTACAGGATGGCTAAGCAGGATCTCTTGGCCGTATGTCTGCTCACATCGCCAGCAGACAACATACGACTTTTTTGTCTTTTTTATTATCATTAGTTTGTAATGAAAGAGAAGAACACAATGATTTAAATTTACTAGGTGCAACCTAATTCTGAACATTTTTGGATCTTCTGAAAGTGATCCCTGGTTGTTGAGGGAGCATCTCCTTTAGGATAGGGTCATCTTTCACAGTGGGCCAGTGTCGCGATAGGATATTCCTTATTTGCTGTACAAGCAATATCCGTAATGAAATTATATTTATAATTGGAATTTTCTTTTTCCTTACTTTTGTCATGATTTTCTTCACTGGCTGCAGAAGTGGACAATTTAAGACCCATCAAATCACTTTGTTTTTAATTTTTACCTTATTATATGCCTGTGATAAAACTAAATTAGGATAACCCTTACTTTCAAATAATTGCTGTAAAACCATGGATTGTTTAATAAAATCACTGTGCCTATATGGCACATTAACAAGCCATTTTGGGTAATGAAAGTTTTAAAATCTATAAAACAATTAACATCAGATTTGAAAAAAAGTACTAATATTGCCTCATTCATCCCTCTTGACCAAAAAGTCCAAAAATCCATCTCGGTTTGAGAGAAGTGCAAGGCATATTTTAGATCACATTGTCATTGGAATCCTGAAAAAAATCTATTGCCTGTTGAGTAGTGCCCATCCAAATAAAAAAAGAAATCATCAATAAAGCGCCTATAATAGATGGTATATTGACCATACAGGGGATGCTGTGCACTGTACTGGTACTCGCATCACCCCACAAAAAAATGTGCATACCTTGGGGCAAAATGAGTACCCATTGCACAGCCTGATTAGCTGATGGTAACTTTTTATGGGTAAAAAAACCTGAGCAGAACAGTGTGTTTGTCCCGATTATGGGGATAGGGACACACACAACGCTCTGCTAAGTGTCCCTTACCTGTCCCGAGCTCTAAATGTTGCGCCCTCCAGCATTCTTCACTTTTGGGTGAAGCGATTTATTTTTTTCATTTCTAAATAAGCTGTTAATTGGTACAACAGTATTTGCAACTGCATATTTTGTGCTTGGCAGTGCAGGCACAGGACACTAGGGGGAGCTGTTGTACAGAAAAAAATAAATTATATATATTTTTTAAAGTCACAACACCATAGAGCACTTCCTTTTTGCATTTTAGCTTTCTGTCTTAGATAACAACCACAATGCAGTGCATAGAGTTTTATCAGCCTCTTAAACCCACCCCTATGCTGTTTCCTAATTGGCTAATCTGAATGATTGGCTAATCTGGGGTCCTATAATCGTGCTGAAAGGTATGCCGGGCTACCTTTACATCATTTCAGTGTTACACGTACATCCTTTATTCATGTGTCAAAATGCTATGTGTTCTTAATCCCTTCTGACGAGCTGAGCCTGGCAAAGTTCAAATGCTCAGAGAGCAGCTTTTATCTTTCATCATCAAGTTCGGCTCACTCAACTCTAGTTCTTATATAACAAGTTCATTTAATCCAGCAAATAAATGATAGTGGCACTCACCAGTTTTCCATTATTCTTTTTCTTATTGCGTTACACAAGTGCAGGTAAAAACATTAATCGTCATGCCGTTCCTGGCATGGATGCCAGTGCGTTCAGCCTGACTGAACAATTGTTTCCCGCAGTGATGCGCTTTAACAGATTCTCCCACCTCTCAACTCCTTCCCCCATTAAGTACAGCGATCCCTGCTGACATTCCGGGCTGGGAGGAGACATCAAAACAACATATTTAAAAACAAAAAATTTTTAAAAACTTTCAGGTTCAGAAGAAGATTCCTAAGTCAATTCTATCATTTAAGCCTGCAAGTTCCTGGGCATTTGTTTTCAGGATCCAACAGGCTTCTAATTCTTGTAAAACTTTCAAGTTATCTGCACCTTCCTGATACCTTAACTGTTTAATGACTGTAAAACTCAGAGCTCACTCTTCTCCATTATGTTATTATCTGATGTGCTCACCTCGTCTAATAGTCAGAAGAGAGCATAATGAAGATGCAAGAGCTTTACATTTTACAGACATTAAATGGTTAAGGTGTTAGGAAGGTGCAGATAACTTAAAAGTTTTGTGAGAATTAGAAGCCCTTAGATCCTGAAAACAAACGCTCAGGGAACTTGCGGGCTTAAATGAGAGAATTGACTTGTTTCCTCCCAGCCGAAACGTCAGCGGGGATCGCTGTACTTAATGGGGGAAGGAGTTGAGAGGTGGGAGGGTTTGATGAAGCACATAGCTGCGTGAAACAATTGTTACCTACCTGTCCATCAAGCTGAACACATTGGTGTCTATGCCAGGAATCACATGACGATGAATGTTTTTACCTGCACTTTTGTAACGCAATAAAGAAAAGAATAACGTAACACTGGTGAGTGCCACTATCATTTCTTATTTGCTGGATTCAATTCATTTTTATTCTTGGAAGTAGAGCACAATCAGTGGTGAGCAAGTGATCCCGAGCAGGGGAAGCCACAAAGGCAGTGAAGAAAATTAGCAGTGCCGACCAGCTGTTTCATAGTTGAGGTCTCTAATATAACAAGAAAATGTATTTTAAAAGAAAGAAAATGTAAAACAGAAAGTTTGCTTACTTGTCTCCCTTGCTCTTTGAAATGGCAACTAATTTTTCAATGCCTCCTGCATCTCTTAGGGCTTTAGCATTCTCCATATTCTTAGTAATAACTTCATGTAGAGTGCAGCAGATAGCAGTAACAGTGTCATCAGACATAGTCTTGCTAGTTAAGGTGTTACAGTTGTTTCCTCCAGGAAGACGATGCACCAAGTCTCTCATAGCATATTTTCCTACATTTAAAAACAACAAAATTACATTCAGGGGTAAAAAAAGTAATAATTTAACTTCTTCACTAACAGAGGTTCCTAGAAAATGGTCACCACATCTGTCATTCACAAATTAATCTAAATTGATATTAGATAATTCATATTATATTGTCAAGTATTTCCTTAAAGGGGTATTCCAGGATTTTTTTTTTTTATTTGACTGTGCTACAGGGGCTGTAAAGTTCATGTAGTTCATAATATAGTGTCTGTACCTGTGTGTGACGGTTTTCTCACAATTCTTATGTGATTTTCACCCCAGGATTTATTTTTAACAGCACACAAATTGACTGTTGTCTCAGATTTTTCCCAGGTTGCAATGTGGCCGAGACCTGACCTCACTAGTCAGCTGATAATAGGGAGCATGTCTGCTTCAATGGGTGGAGCGATCACTTGGTGGGAGAGATCAATCTGCAACTAATGCAACAGATGTAGACACCCTAATTGAAAACCATAGGTCTTTTGAATGGATACAGCTCATTTATGTTTCAATGGGTGGGGTGGCTGATGTGTGGGAGGTAAGAAAATTGAATTATGGGATTTGTAGGCAAAAGAAGAAAACTCAAACAGGAAATACCAGTTCACAAAAAGCTAGCCACAATATTATGGTAATCTCACAGCCATTTAGCCCCAAGACAAGCGCAGATCCTTCCTAAGCATGTCCAGTACTGTCTGCCATGTATGTTCTAAAATCACCTTATGGTGGATAACTCAACACCACACCCAGCACTTCACAATCAAAGATACTGTTATTTTAATTTGCCTCAAAATGTAAAATATGAATGCCTCCATTCATTTGTATGGCAATGCTGGAGATGCCCGAGTGTAATATGAGGCTGGTCCCTGGTGAATAGCCCTGTTTTTTTTTTACTGAAGAGAATTGTTAAAGGGGCTGTGTCATCTTGTAAAGTTACCCTCAGTCCACATGATAGGGGAAATCTAGCTGATTATTGTGGGTTCGACTTCTGTGGTCTCAAAAACACTGAACCTGACTGTTTCTATGGCTCCCATCACCTGGCAGGTTGTGTTCCCTTCTAACGAGATTGGGGTGTGTAGAATGTGTAATCTTTATGTTCTAGCTTTTGGATTCTTCCTGGGTCTATTAAATGAAGGTCCGAAAGGGCATGTTCTTCTGGGGAACACAGCACTGTCATTATATAGGTGAGATCATCAGGGTGTTGGTGTTGAGTACTAGGAATACAATGGCAATATTGATTGACATGTATATACACCTGAACTACAAGGAGTCGCCAGGTTCTAAAAAATAGCTCACTCTCTCCAAAGTGTATCACAATTATTATAGATAATCAACTCATAATGACTTATGATACCACAGTGGTGCCCATAGTGCAGTTTGGTATGAATATGATATGATATCCTGTGGAAACAAAAGAAAACAATGGTTGCAGTAGGATAATGGAGCAGTGGCTCCTTTTTATCAATGGCATGAATGCTCAGGTCCCATCAGATAACTTCTGACCTTAACAGAAAACAAAACCAAAAGACCCTATCAGCCACCTGTGGAGAAAGAAACAGATCTCTGGTTCATAAGTTATGTGATACCCTTACTCACGGTTATGGTCTTCATGGAGTTTAAAGGCTGAGCCCAGCGGAGCGTACCTGACAAGCAGGGAGCCAGTATGGTGCCCGCTCTTGCGCTCACTGCGGGGAAGCTGCCTGTTTGCAGCGGCAAGCTGCATATCCATTTCAGAACAGCGCGTCATAGGGAACCGCCCCGCACATAACGCACTGTGGGGGATGTGGTTAGAGTCAATCCTTGACTCCGGTCACTATGATTCTCATTACTGTCCGTAAAATAGATATGATTACTGTCACAGAACAAAATATTATAGTATTCGTGGCCATGATCTTAAAAGGCCGGATTGAGGGATGGCAAGTTATATTCTCAAGCTAGCATTAATACCTTGGACTTGTCTTACACATATCGATATATCAAAAAGATTATCGGGTAAAACTGAGACATGAGGGATATAACAGCTAAATTAGCCTAATTAACATATCGCCCGGCAGTTAAACCTTAGCCCTAGGGATGTAGTTCTCACTAATAGAAAGGAGGTTGCCTATCTTAGAGGAGATTTAATATGGGGTAATTGGCATCATTGCCTTCCTCTGGATCAACACAGTAGGGTTTTAGGTGGAACTCGATGGATTCTTGTCTTTTTTTCAACCTTACAAACTATGGCCGGCATTTATCATTGTAGGCGTAAGTGAGGCTTTTTCTACACTTTTTTTTTGTGTGCTGGCGATGTGTAGGAGCACCACATTTATTAAATGGTCGCGGAGCATTTGATAAATTTTGTGCAGGTACACATTTTCTGAAATTTCTTTCCCTCTCTTTCTCTGGGAGGATTACAGGTGGAGAGAGGGTGGAGTAACTGAATTAGCAGCTGATAGCAGCGGATAAATTGCAGCTGTTTGCAGACAGCTGGCCATTTGCATTCACTTCCAGGCCACTGGAAGAGAGAGGTGGATTGTGGTAAATATAAAAAACAAGTACACTAAGCGATTGTTGAGCTAGCGATTGTGTGTCTGTATACAAGAGTGTGAAGCATACAAGTGAGTAGTATAAAAGTGAGGGGACTTAAAATTAAGGGAGTGAAATATTTGATTTTTTTTTTCTGTAAAATTTAGCAATCCCCAAATCTAGTATGGCCTCCATGTTGGAAAAGGCAGTTCAGTGTGCATCTTTCACATGTATGCAATCCTTGAAAAGCAGTTTGAGGGTGCATATTGTTGTGTGAGATGTGTGCGAGTTGTTCATTTGGAAGCCCAGATACTGGATCTAGAGGAGCAACTAGCAACAATTAGACGCATTGACAACCTGGAGAGGAGTCTCCTGCTCACTGAGCAAGTACTCTCTGGGGTAGAGGTGGGGAAGGATAGTAGGACGGAGGTGCAGGACAGTCAGGCAGTTAGCTGGGTTACAGTTAGAAAACGGGGTAGAGGGAAAAGTGTCAGGGAGGCTAGTCCTGATCTGGCACACCCCAACAAGTTTGCCCGGTTGGCAGATGAGGGGGATGCCATTTCAGAGCTAGCAGTACTGCAGCAGGACCCCTCCTCTGACTACCAGGGGGGGTGGCCTGCTCCAGTAAGGAGGGAGGGAGGAGTGCAGGGCAGGCCAGACAGGTATTGGTAGTGGGGGACTCAATTATTAGGGGGACAGAAAGGGCGATCTGTCACAAAGACCAGGATCGTTGAAGAGTGTGTTGTCTTCCTGGGGCTAGAGTTCGGCACATCACGGATCGGGTTGACAGGTTGCTGGGTGGGGCTGGAGAGGACCCAGCAGTCATGGTACATATTGGCACCAATGACAAAGTAAGAGGTAGGTGGAGTGTCTTTAAAAATTATTTCAGGGACTTAGGCCGCAAGCTTAAGGCAAGGTAGTATTTTCTGAAATATTACCTGTACCACGAGCCACACCAGAGAGGCAGCGGGAGATTAGGGAGGTAAATAAGTGGCTCAGAAGTTGGTGTAGGAAGGAGGGGTTTGGGTTCGTGGAGAACAGGGCCGACTTTGCGGTCGGATACCGGCTCTACCGTAGGGACGGGCTGCACCTCAATGGGGAGGGTGCAGCTGTGCTTGGGGAGAAGATGGCTAGAAGGGTGGAGGAGTGTTTAAACTAGGGACTGGGGGGGAGGGAACCTACAACAAAGAGTGGAAAGATAGTGTAGATAGAGGGGGACTTAATAATGTACCTGGGGGTGGAGCTGAGGGAGGGGTAAGAATAGTTATTAGGGATAGGCGTGATAGGAAAAAAACACACACCATTGAATTGCATGTTGACTAATGCCAGAAGTCTGTCCAATAAAACTAACGAACTGGAGTTGAACATTTCTGAGGAGGATTATGACATAGTGGGTATAACAGAGACTTGGTTGGACAATAGCTGCAACTGGGCATTCAACATACAGGGTTATAGTCTATTCAGGAAGGATCAGACAAAATGGAAAGGGGGAGGAGTTTGTCTTTATGTAAAGTCCAGTCTGAAGGCCGCACTGCGGGAGTATATTTGGGAGGGAAACGATGTGGAGTCACATAAACAAAATAAATAAATAAACAAGGCAGCAAATCGAAAAGATGTGATAATAATGGGGGACTTTAACTATCCTAATATAAACCTGGAGACTGAGACCTGTGAATCTCATAAAGGAAACAGGTTTCTGAATATAGCTAAAGACAATTATCTGTCCCAAATGGTGCAGGGAGCAACCAGAGGGGGCGCCTTACTAGACTTAATGTTAACCAACGTATCTGAGAGAGTAATTAATGTGCAAGTAGAAGGACACCTAGGAAATAGTGATCATAATATAATATATTATAAATTGCTCTTCAATAAGGGAATCTCTCGAGGGGCCACAAAAACAATGAACTTTAGGAAGGCAAAGTTCGATCAACTCAGAGAAGCCCTTAACAATATAAAATGGGATAATGTCCTCAAAAAGAACAATACTAACACTAAATGGGAGACTGTTAAAAAATATCTTAAATTCTCACTGTAAGATGTATATACCTTATGGGAATAAAAGGGTCAGAAATAAAAGAAAACCAATTTGGATGAATAAAAATGTTAAGGGGGCAATAAATGACAAAAATGAAGCATTTAAACTACTAAAACAGGACAACAGCGAAGAAGCATTAAAAAGATACAGAGAAAAATTTTAAATATGTAAAAAACTGATAAAAGCCGCAAAAATAGAGACAGAAAGACTCATTGCCAAAAAAAGTAAAACTAACCTCAAAATGTTCTTTAATTATATAAATAGCAAAATATAAAAAGTCAAAAATGAAAGTGTTGGCCCTTTAAAAAATGATGAGGAAGAAATTATAAACGGGGTTCAGGAAAAAGCTAATATATTAAACAAATTCTTCTCCACTGTAGTCACAGAGGAAAATGAAATGCCAGGTGAAATATAGTGTGATAAGGTAAACTCCCCTTTACAGGTCACCTGTCTAACCCAGGATGAAGTACAGTCCCGCCTACAAAAAATCTAAATAGACAAATCACCTGGTCCTAATGGCATTCACCCCTCCGTGTTCTAAAGGAACTAAGTAATGTAATAGACAGACCCCTATTTTTAATATTCAGGGACTCTATAGTGACAGGGACTGTTCTCCAGGACTGGTGCATGGCAAATGTGGTGCCAATATTTAAAAAAGGGTCAAAAGGTGACCACGGGAATTCTAGACCTGTTAGTTTAACCTCCGTTGTATGTAAATTGTTTGAGGGTTTTCTAAGAGATGCTATTTTGGAATATCTTGATAAAAATAAATGTATGACTCCATATCAGCATGGCTTTATGAGGGATCGGTCCTGTCAAACTAACCTGATCAGCTTTTATGAGGAGGTGAGCTCCAGACTGGACCAGGGGCAATCGCTGGATGTCGTATATATGGATTTTTCCAAAGCATTTGATACGGTGCACCATAAAAGGTTGGTGCATAAAATGAGAGGGATTGGGCTGGGGGAGAATGTGTGCAAGTGGATAAGTAACTGGCTCAGAGGTTGGTTATTAATGGTACTTATTCTGATTGGGTGACTGTTACTAGTGGGGTACCACAGAGGTCAGTCTTGGGTCCTGTTCTATTTAATATATTTATTAATGACCTTGCAGAGGGGTTGAATAGTAAAGTAGCAATCTTTGCAGATGATACTAAACTCTGTAAAGCGATAAACACTATAGAGGACAGTGGACTGTTACAAATGGATCTGGATAGGTTGGAAGTTTGGGCTGGGAAGTGGCAAATGAGGTTCAACACTGATAAATTTAAGGTAATGCACATGGGGAAGAAAAATCCGGGCTGGGATTATGTATTAAATGGGAGAACACTTGGGATGACTGGCATGGAAAAGGACTTGGGAGTTTTAGTTAACAGTATAGCTGTAGTGACCAGTGTCTGGCAGCTGCTGCCAAGGCAAATTAAATCATGGGGTGCATCAATAGGGGCATAGATGCTCACGGCAAGGAAATAATTCTACCGCTGTACAAATCACTAGTCAGACCACACATAGAATACTGTGTACAGTACTGGGCACCAGTGTACAAGAAAGATATAGTGGAGCTGGAGAGGGTTGAAAGATGGGCAACCAGAGTAATATGGGGAATGGGAGGACTACAGTACCCAGAAAGATTATCAGAATTAGGGTTATTTAGTTTAGAAAAAAGAAGGCTTAGGGGCGACCTAATAACTATGTATAAATATATCAGGGGGCAGTACAGAGATCTCTCCCATGATCTATTCATACCCAGGACTAATATATATATATATATATATATATATATATATAGATATATATATATATCTTTAACAAGGGGGCATCCTCTACGTCTTGAGGAAAGAAGGTTTCTACACCAGCACAGACGGGGGTTCTTTACTGTAAGAGCAGTGAGACTATGGAACTCTCTGCCAGAGGAGGTGGTCATGGTGAACTCTGTAATAGAGTTCAAAAAGGGGCTGGGTGCATTTTTGGAGAGTAATAACATTGCTGGTTATGTATACTAGATTTACAGGGACAGAACGTTGATCCAGGGATTTATTCTGACTGCCATATTTGGAGTTGGGAAGGAGTTTTCACCTCTAGTATGAGCAGTGGCGTACCAAGGGGGGGACGGGGGGAGGGGGGGGCGGCCCGCCCCGGGTGCCACTCTCAAGGGGGGTGCCAGGGGCGGACTGACCCGCCGCCGCCGCCGCTGCTGAGGTCCGGGACACTCGTCCCAGATCCCTAGCTGACAGCGCTACATTCTCCTGTATACACGCACATACAGAAGAAGGCGTCCCCTCTGTGTGAGCCGCGTCTGCAGCTACACAGAGGAGACGTGACCTCTGCCCCCCACGCAGCACGCAGTACAGGCGCCGGTGACGTCACTCATCGGCGCCTGTACTGTGGAGGGGAGAAGATGCGGGCCCTGCAGCTGAGGAGATCGCTGCGTGGGACGTCAGGTGAGCATCCTTTTTTTTCCTTTGCATATACCTACAGGGAAGGGAGGGGGGTGCTCTGCATTTACCCATAGGGAAGGGGGGGGGGAGAGGGGGGGTGCGCTCTGCATTTACCTATAGGAAAGGGGGGGGTGCTCTGCATTTACCTATAGGGAAGGGGGGGAGCGGGGGAGGGGGTGCTCTGCATTTACCTATAGGGAGGGGGGGGGAGAGGGAGGGGGGTTCTCTGCATTTACCTATAGGAAAGGGGGGAGAGGGGGGGGGCTCTGCATTTACCTATAGGGAAGGGGGGAGAGGGGGGGTGCTCTGTATTTACCTATAGGGAAGGGGGGGTGCTCTGCATTTACCTATAGGGAAGGGGGGGAGAGGGAGGGGGGTGCTCTGCATTTACCTATAGGGGAGGGGGGGTGCTCTCCATTTACCTAGAGGGACGGGGGGGGGGTGCTCTGCATTTACCTATAAGGAAGGGGGGAGGGGGGGTGCTCTGCATTTACCTATAGGGAGGGGGAATGCTCTGCATTTACCTATAGGGAAGGGGGGGAGGGGGGGTGCTCTGCATTTACCTAAAGGGAAAGGGGGGAGAGGGGGGGTGCTCTCCATTTACCTATAGGGGAGAGGGGGGGTGCTGTGCATTTACCTATAGGGAAGGGGGGAGGGGGGGTGCTCTGCATATACCTATAGGGAAGGGGGGAGAGGGGGGGTGCTCTGCATTTACCTATAGGGAAGGGGGGAGGGGGGTGCTCTGCATATACCTATAGGGAAGGGGGGAGAAGGGGGGTGCTCTGCATATACCTAGGGCTGAGCGGTATGACCATATATGTGTATCACGGTATTTTTTTTAACTTTCGGCAGTTCCACGGTATATAACGGTATTCCCCCCCCCCCCCCCCAAAATCATGTGACCTGCCAGCGCTATTCTGCTCCCCCCAGCGGGGTACTACTCACATATGTCAAGCACTACCCTCCTCCTCTTTGTTGGGGGCCTCCGGCGATGGAACTCACTGTACGCCAGTGGTCTCCAACCTGCGGACCTCCAGTTGTTGCAAAACTACAACTCCCAGTATGGCTGTCCGGGCATGCTGGGAGTTGTAGTTTTGCAACAGCTGGAGGTCCGCAGGTTTGAGACCACTGCTGTACGCTGTATACCTATGCCCGGGCTGCAAAAGATACAGAAAATAAACTTAACTCACCCACGTCGGCCGCACGCTGTGGACGGGAACGCCGGACAGCCGTCAGCCTATCACCAGCCAGAGCGATGCCTCGACCCTGCCAGTGATAGGCTGAGCCCACTGTCATGTAAGAAGCCGGCTTCATACATGACAGTGGGCTCAGCCTATCACTGGCCAAGGCGGGGCATCGCTCTGGCCGGTGATAGGCTGACAGCTGTCCGGCATTCCCGTCCCCAGCGTGCGGCCGACGTGGGTGAGTTAAGTTTATTTTCTGTATCTTTTGCAGGCCGGGCATAGGTATACAGCGTACAGCAGTGGTCTCAAACCTGCGAACCTCCAGCTGTGGCAAAACTACAACTCCCAGCATGCCCGGACAGCCAACATGCTGGGAGTTGTAGTTTTGCAACAACTGGAGGTCCGCAGGTTGGAGACCACTGGCGTACAGAGAGTTACATCGCCGGCTGTCCAGGAATGCTGGGAGTTGTAGTTTTGCAACATCTGGAGGTCTGCAGGTTGGAGACCACTGTCGTACAGTATAGAGTTCCGGCGTCCGGCGGAGGAGGAGGGCAGTGCTTGACATATGTGAGTAGTACCCCGCTGGGCTGATCATTAATTGGGGGGAGCAGAACAGTGCTGGCGGGTAACATAGGATTAGTTCCCCGATGTGGGGACAGCGCTGTGCTAGGCTGATAATACATTCCCGAGGGGGAGGGGCCCAACCGATATTGCGGTATGGGGGAAAATCCATATCCTGCAGCCCAAAAAATTTGGTATTCGGTATGAACCAGCCCTAAATATACTTATGGGAAAGAGGGGGGGGGGGGGGGTAACTCTGCATATACCTATGGGAAAGAGGGGGGGGGGTTGTAGCTCTGCATATACCTATGGGAAAGAGGGGGGTGTAACTCTGCATATACCTATGGGAAAGAGGGGGTTACCTGGCTACCTACCTACCTGCCCTTTTACTGTGCAGGACAACAAGGAGGGCATTATTACAGTTTGTGGGCCTATAGATGGGAAGATTGTGTAGAGGAGGGCACTGAATATATGCAGAGTCTGACATGTTTTTCCTGCAGATGTTAAGAGATCCACATGGCGGTCTTCACCGGACAGAGAAGAAAAGGAAAGAGGACGCCGCTGATCAGAAAAGATGTAATTGTGAGTCCCAAAATGTAACTGTAATCACTTATATGGTATATACATCCTGTGTACAGCTGAGATCTACCGCCATATGGTCCTGTATATAATCACTTATATTCTATACAGATCCTTTATAGTATACTGGTCTGTGTATAGTGGTATTATTCAGTACAGTATGGCGGTATTATCCAGTTATTGTGTGGTGGTATATATTTACTCCTTGTATACCAGTATTATTGGTCATGGAATTTTACCGACGTTAAAGTGTTTCTTATATATATAAATTTTAGTTTATTGTGTGTGGAATTTGGGTGGAATAGGGGCGTGGCAGAAGATTGACGAGCTGCAGAGCCTAGCAGGGGACCTTGCCTTTTTTTGGTCCGGGGGCCCCGAGTGTTGTCAGTCCGCTCCTGGGGGGAGGGGAGGGAGGGGGTGTAATTAAGGGGGGGTGCGTGTGTTTGTGTGTGTGTGTGTGTGGGGGGTGCCAAACAAAGGGTCCGCCCCGGGTGCCAAATGCTCTAGGTACGCCCCTGAGTATGAGGGTTTTTTGCCTTCCTCTGAATCAACTCAGTAGGGACTCTTTAGGGTTATAGGTTGAACTTGATGGACTCTGGTCTTTTTCAACCTTATGAACTATGGGGGAGATTTATCAAAACCCATCCAGAGAAAAAGTTGCTGAGTTGCCCATAGCAACCAATCAGATTGCTTCTTTCATTTTGCCGAGGCCTTGTTAAAAATGAAAGAAGTGAGTTGATTGGTTGCTATGGGCAACTGGGCAACTTGGCAACTTTTCCTTATGGACAGGTTTTGATCAATCTCTCTCTATGTTACTATGTTGCATACACCAAAAAGATGAGCTAAGTCTGGGCTGGTGTAGTTTTAGAGACTTTTCAGTGACTTTGCGCCTTTTTTGCTCCTTTTAACAAAAAGGCGCAGTTCATGAAACCCTACCAGATCATGTGTATTGCCAAAAATCAGTGGATTGCAACTCAAAATCAGCGGAAATGTGTAAACCAAAAGGCGCAAATAAACCCTGCTTGCGCCTGTCAAGCGTGTGCTGTGGCAACCAGGTGGGGAGTGCCAAGACAAATGTATATTGCCTACAGTCAAGCATGGTGGTGGGAGTGTCATGGACTAGGCCTGCATGAGTGCTGCTGGCACCTGGGAGCTACAGTTCATTAAGGGAATCAAGAATGCCAACATGTAATGAAACATACTTATGCAGAGCATGATCCCTTCCCTTTGAAGACTGGGCCACAGGGCAGTATTCCAATATGAAAACATACCCAAACACACCTTAAACACAACCACTGCCTGACTAAAGACACTGAGAGTAAAGGTGATGAACGTGCCAAGCATGTCTATAGGCCTAAACCCTATTAAGTACCGGGCATCTCTAAATGGAAGTTGTGGGAGCGCAAGGTCTTAAAGGGGTACTCTGGTGGAATTTTTTTTTTAAATCAACTGGTGCCAGAAATTTAAACAGATTTGTAAATTACTTCAATTAAAAAAATCTTAATCCTTCCAGTACTTATCAGCTGCTGTATGCTACAAAGGAAGTTCTTTTCTTTTTTTACGTTCTTTTCTGTCTGACCAGAGTGCTCTCTGCTGACACTTCTGTCCATGTCAGGAACTGTCTGGAGAAGTTTGCTATGGGAATTTGCTTCAACTCAGGACAGTTCCTGACATGGACAGGGGTGGCAGCAGAGAGCACTGTGGTCAGACAGAAAAGAACAACTTCCTGTGGAGCATACAGCAGCTGATAAGTGCTGGAAGGATTAAGATTTTTTTAATAGAAGCAATTTACAAATGTGTATAACTTTCTGGAACCAGTCAATTTGAAAAAAAAAAAATTCCCACTGGAGTACCCCTTTAACCCTGTTTTTGCACTTTTGTTTTTTCCTCCTTACCTTTAAAAAATCATAACCCTTTCAATTTTGCACCTAAAAATCCATATGATGGCTTAGTTTTTGCGCCACCAATTCTTCTTTGTAATGACATCAGTCATTTTACCCAAAAATCTACGGCGAAACGGAAAAGAAAATCATTGTGAGACAACATTGAAAAAAAAAACGCCATTTTGTTACTTTTGGGGGCTTCTGTTTCTACACAGTAAATTTTTCGATATAAATAACACCTGATCTTGATTCTGTAGTTCCATACGGTTAAAATAATACCCTACTTATATCAGTTTCATTTTGTTGTACTTCTGAAAAAAATCGTAACTACATGCAGGAAAATTTATATGTTTAAAATTGTCATCTTCTGACCCCTATAACTTTTTTATTATACCGCGTATGGTCATGAGGGCTCATCTTTTGCGCCCTAATCTGAAGTTTTTAGCGGTACCCTTTTTGTATTGATCAGACTTGTTGATCACTTTTTATTCATTTTTTCATGATATAAAAAGTGACCAAAAATACACTATTTTGGACTTTGGAATTTTTTTTGCGCGTACGCCATTGACCGTGCGCTTTAATTAACAATATCTTTTATAATTCGGACATTTCAGCACGCGGCGATACCACATATGTTTATTTTTATTTAGACAGTTTTTTTTTTAAATGGGAAAAGGGGGGTGATTCAAACTTTTAATAGGGGAGGTGTTAAATGATCTATGACTTTTTTTTTTCACTTTTTTTTTTGTGGTGTTATAGCTCCCATTTCGCCGCAGCGATCATGAACAGCTCCCTGAGCTTACCGGCATAGTTTCACTTTCACTTTAGACGCAGCGTTCAACTTTGTACGCCGTGTCTAAAGGGTTAATAGCACGCGGCACCGCAATCATTGCCGCGCGCTATTAACAACGTGCCTGACCCGCTATGGGGCGGAATGAGGGCAAATTTTTTGCGCCATGATCTGTAGTTTTTATCAGTACTACTTTTGCTTAGGTTTTACTTTTTATAAAAAAAATTTGGAATAAAATGTGACAAAAAAGCAGCAAATTTGGACTTTTTGTTTTTTTTAATGTTTACACTGTTCACCTTACGTGACAATTAACAATATGTTTTAATAATTCTGACTTTTACGCACGTGGCAATACCAAATATGTGTATTAATTTTGTTTTACGCTTTTTTGGGGGATAAAATGGGAAAAACTGAAATTTTTCCTTTTTATTGGGGGGAGTGGATTTTTCCCATTTTTTCTTTTTTCTTTTACATTTTTTTACTTTTTTTTTTTTTTTACACTTTGATAATCCATAGGGGACTATTTATAGCAATCATTTGATTGCTAATACTGTTCAGTGCTATGCATAGGACATAGCACTGATCATTATTATCGGTGATCTTCTGCTCTGGTCTGCTCGATCTCAGACCAGAGCAGAATACCCCGGGAGACAGGTGAGAGGACCTCCGGCTGCCATGCTGGATGATCGGATCCCCGCGGCAGTGCTGTGGGCGATCCGATCATCCTTTTAAAGATACCATGATCTGTGTTGATCACAGCATCAGAGGGGTTAATGGCGGACATACGTGCTGGTGCGTTAAGTACCAAGGCACCATGACGTACATTTACGTCCATTGTCTTTAAGGGGTTAAACATCCACCAGCTCTGTGATGTCATTATGGAGGAGTAAAAAAGCTTATGTGGCAACCTGTAAAGCTCTGGTGAATTCCATGCCCAAAAGGTGGGGAGAAATAGTGGAAAAAAGCCGGTACAGTGGAGGCGCTGCTCAAGTGGTGAAATTACTGGGAAACTCAGGCGGTGCAGGATATCGATTTTTATTGAAAGTATTAGGACAACGCGTTTCGGCATCTGCTGATGCCTTCCTCAGGTCCACTTAACAATTCCCAAACTCCATTGGTGTTCAATGTGAGAGAGCTGAAAGATGATCCTCTCCGGTGTCTGCACCGCTGCTGGTATGCCTACCAGCAGCGGTGCAGACGCCGGACAGGATCATCTTTCAGCTATCTCACATTGAACACCAATGGAGTTTGGGAATTGTTAAGTGGACCCGAGGAAGGCATCAGCAGATGCCGAAATGCGTTGTCCTAATACTTTCAATAAAAATCGATATCCTGCACCACCTGAGTTTCCCAGTAATTTCACCTCTTGAGCAGCGCCTCCACTGTACCGGCTTTTTTCCACTATTTCTCCCCACATTGCATATTGGCTTCTTACTTAGGAGTCCGATGCTGGTGGGAGAGCTGCAGCTCATCCAATATTAGGGCTGCACAGATCCCAGTGCAGCCCATCCAAGGTCGGTATATCACTGTTGGTGTGGTGGAGGGTGCACATCAGTGAATACACTTTCTCAGGGAGCGCCCCCTGCACCTTTTTCTCTCCCCTCGTCTCCTATGCCCAAAAGGTTTAACCCCTTAAGGACCTAGGACGTATGGATACGCCCTGGCTTCCTGGTACTTAAGGATCCAGGACGTATCCATAAGCCCGTGGGAATTTCGGTCCCCGGACCGGGATTACTGCTGATATCTATCAGTAGGCACCCCGCGCAAATGCCAAGCGGGGGGGGGAGGGGGTCATCAGACCCCCCATTTCGGCGATCAATGCAAATTGCCGGTGAATTCACACAGGCGATTTACACCGATTCTAGGTCATTACGGGTCTATGGTGACCTGAAATATAAGACACCCACGATCCCCCTGAAGGGATAGGAGTGAGGTGCCACCCCTCCTATCCCTGCTATTGGTCGTCAAGGAGCGACGACCAATAGCAGATCGGGGGCGGGGGGTTAACTTTCAGTTTCTCCGTTCTTCCCACTCACAATAGGCAGGGCAGAACGGAGAAACCGACAGGGAACGGCGGCAGAAGATCCACTTACCCATCCGGAGGCTGCGGGCGCCGATGTCATGCGGCTGGCTCACTGGATCCTACGGAAGCCGGTGAGTTGCCTAGCAACATCTGGAGTTCTACAGTTTGAGACCACTATACAGTGGTCTCTAAACTGAAGCCTTCCAGATGTTGCAAAACTACAACTCCCAGCATGCCCACGCTGCAGTTTGCTGTCTGGGCATGCTGGGATTTGTAGTTTTGCAACATCTGGAGCGCCACAGTTTGGAGATCACTGTGCAGCTGTTGCAAAACTGCAAATCCCAGCATGCCCAAACAGCTGTCTCGGCATGCTGGGAGTTGTAGTTGCGTACCTCCAGCTGTTGCATAACTACATCTCCCAGCAAGCCCTTCGGCGATCAGTACATGCTGGGAGTTTTAGTTTTGCAACAGCTGGAGGAACACTGGTTGGAAAATACTGAGTTAGGTAATAGAACCTAACTGCCAGTGCGAATGTACCCTAAAAACACTACACTACACTACAATAACACAAAATAAAGGGTAAAACACAACATATACACCCTTTACACTGTCTCCCCCCCCCCCCCCAATAAAAATGAAAAACGTATTGTACGGCAGTGTTTCCAAAACGGAGCCTCCAGCTGTTGCAAAACAACAACTCCCAGCATTTCCAGACAGCCACTGACTTTCCAGGCATGCTGGGAGTTTAGGAACAGCTGGAGGCACCCTGTTTGGGAATCACTGGCGTAGAATACCCCTATGTCCACCCCAATCAATCCCTAATGTAGTCCTCAAATGCGCATGGTGCTCTCTCACTTCGGAACCCTATCATATTTCAAGGAAACAGTTTAGAGCCACATATGGGGTATTTACGTACTTGGGAGAAATTGCACTACACATTTTGGGGAGCTTTTTCTCCTTTTACCCCTTATGAAAGGGAAAAGTTGGGGGATACACCAGCCTGTTAGTGTAAAAAAAATTAAATTTTTTTAAATAACATGCTGGTGTTGCCCCATACTTTTTATTTTCACAAGAGTCCTGAAATACCCCATATGTGGGCGTAAAATGATCTGCAGGCGCACAACAAGGCTCAGGAGTGAGAGTGAACCATGTACATTTGAGGCCTAAATTGGTGATTTGCACAGGGGTGGCTGATTTTACAGCGGTTCTGACATAAACGCAAAAAAAGAAATACCCACATGTGGCACCATTTTGGAAACTACACCCCTCACGGAACGTAACAAGGGGTATAGTGAGCCTTAACACTGCATAGGTGTTTGAAGAATTTTCATTAAAGTTGGATGGGAAAATGAAAATGCTGGTGTTACCCTAAATTTTTTCATTTCCACAAGGTAAAATAGGAAAATAAAGCCCCCCAAAATTTGTAACCCCATTTCTTCTGAGTAAGAAAATACCCCATATGTGGATGTAAAGTGCTCTGCGGGTGCACTACAATGCTCAGAAGAGAAGGAGCCCCATTGGGATTTTGAAAAGCAAATTTGTCCGGAATTGAAGGCCACGTGGGTTTACAAAGCCCCCATAGTGCCAGAACAATGGAACCCCCCACATGTGACCCCATTTTGGAAACTACACCCCTCACGTAATATAATAAGGGGTGCAGTGAGCAATTACCCCCTACAGGTGTCTGACAGATTTTTGGTGGTCCGTGAAAATGAAAAATGTCATTTTTTATTTGCACAGCCCACCATTCCAAAGATCTGTCAAACGCCAGTGGAGTGTAAATACTCACTGCACCCCTTATTAAATTCTGTGAGGGGTGTAGTTTCCAAAATGGGGTCACATGTGGGGGGTCCACTGTTCTGGCACCATGGGGGGGGGGGGGGGTTGTAAACGCACATGGCCCCTGACTACCATTCCAAACAAATTCTCTTTCCAAAAGATCAATGGCGCTCCTCCTCTTCTGAGCATTGTAGTGCGCCAGCAGAGCACTTGATGTCCACACATGGGGTATTTCCATACTAAGAAGAAATGGGGTTGCAAATTTTGTGGGTCATTTTCTCCTATTACCCCTTGTAAAAATGTAAAATCATTGACACATCCAACTTTAACAAAAAGTCGTCAAACACCTGTGGGGTGTTTAGGCTTACTGTACCCCTTTTACGTTCCTTAAGAGGTGTAGTTTCCAAAATAGTAGGCCATGTTTTTTTTTCCTGTTCTGACACCACAGGGGCTTCCTAAATGCGACATGCCCCCCAAAAAACATTTCAGCTAAATTTTCTTGCCAAAAGCCAAATGTGACTCCTTCTCTTCTGAGTATTGTAGTTTTTCCCCAGTGCATTTTATGTCCTAACATGGGGTATTTCCATACTCAGTAGAGATGGGGTTCAAAATTTTGGGGGGCATTTTCTCCCATTACCCTTTGTAAAAATGCTAAATTTGGGGAAAAAACTGCACTTTAGTGACATTTTTTTCTTCTTCATTTACACATCCAACTTTAAGGAAAAGTCGTCAAACACACCTGTGGGGTGTTAAGGCTCACTGGAGAGCCTTGTTACGTGCCTTGAGGGGTGTAGTTTCCAAAATGGTATGCCATGTGGGGGTTTTCTGCTGTTCTGGCACCATAGGGGCTTCCTAAATGCGACATGCCCCCTTCCCTTCTGAGCCCTCTACTGCGCCCGCCGAACACTTGACATACACATATGAGGTATTTTCTTACTCGAGAGAAATTGGGTTACAAATTTTTGGGGACTTTTTCTCCTATTACTCCTTGTAAAAATACAAAAACTGGGTCTACAAGAACATGCGGGTGTAAAAAGTGAAGATTTTGAATTTTCTCCTTCACTTTGCTGCTATTCCTGTGAAACACCTAAAGGGTTAGCACACTTACTGAATGTCATTTTGGATACCTTGAGGGGTGCAGTTTTTATAATGGGGTCATTTGTGGGGTATTACTAATATGAAGGCCCTTCAAATCCACTTCAAAACCGAACTGGTCCCTGAAAAATTCTGATTTTTAAAATTGTGTGAAAAATTGGAAAATTGCTGCTGAACTTTGAAGCCCTCTGATGTTTTCCTACAGTAAAAACATGTCAACTTTGATTGCAGATAACACTGATCAGTGCTATTCATATGCATAGCACTATTCAGTATTTGCAATCCAAAGATTACAAAAAATAGTCCCCTGTGGGGACAAAAAAAGATAAAATGTTTTGTAAGAAAGGTACATAAACCCATCCCCAAATAAAGAATTCTCTTTTCCCATTTAAAGAGTAGCTGTCACCAAACTAAACTTTTTATATATTGTTCTCTATGTAATCATAAGACACTTTGCTATTTACTTGCTGTTAAAATTCACAACCTTTATATGTTTTTAATGTGATTAAAAAAACAGCCACTAGGTGGCTCTGTTCTGTTCCCTGCTGCAAGTCAAACAGTTAGTTTGGTCTCCTCCCAGCCTGGCAAAAGACCAATCTCAGGAAGTGCGTGCGGTGCATGGCAAGACACAGCTCTCACAGGCTTCAGTGATATTGCATTTGCTGGGGAACGCCCACATTCTCCTGATGGGAGCTCACACAATGTGAGCAAGGGGAAAGGTATGATACAGAGCTTTTTAAAACGTGGAGAAGAATTTTAAGGCAGGGGTGTTAGGAATAATTAGGGAATATAATCTGAGTTAGTTTAGAAAATATGGTTTGATGACAGATGGTCTTTAACAAAGTCAAAAATTGCTACTATTAGTCACATCACATCTCAGAATTTTTTTTTTTTTTTTTTTTTAAAGCAGTACAAGAATAGAAAAGCACACTGTATAACCATGGGTATCATTTTTAATCATATTGAATAAAGTAATCATGTTAGTTTTACCATAAAGTGTACAGCGTAAAAAAGTTGAGGTTTTCTTATCGATTTTCTCACACAAATAATATTTTTTGATTGTGCTATAAACTCTATGGTAAAATGAAAGGTGTCAATACAAAGTTTGACAGGTTGCGCTAAAAACATGCACTCATATGGGTCTATGGATTGAAAAATAAAAAAGTTATGCCTCTTGGAAGACGAGGAGGAAAAAAAACGAAAAGTCAAAAATGAAATTGTCTGTGTCCTTAACCCCTTAACGACGCAGGACGTATATTTACGTCCTGTGCCGGCTCCCGCGATATGAAGCGGGATCGCGCCGCGATCCCGCATCATATCGCGTGGGTCCCGGCGCTAATCAACGGCCGGGACCCGCGGCTAATACCACACATCGCCGATCGCGGCGATGTGCGGTATTAACCCTTTAGAAGCGGCGGTCAAAGCTGACCGTCGCTTCTAAAGTGAAACTGAAAGTATCCCGGCTGCTCAGTCGGGCTGTTCGTGACCGCCGCGGTGAAATCGCGGTGTCCCGAACAGCTGATCGGACACCGGGAGGGCTCTTACCTGCCTCCTCGGTGTCCGATCGATGAATGACTGCTCCGTGCCTGAGATCCAGGCAGGAGCAGTCAAGCGCCGATAATGCTGATCACAGGCGTGTTAATACACGCCTGTGATCAGGATGAGAGATCAGTGTGTGCAGTGTTATAGGTCCCTATGGGACCTATAACACTGCAAAAAAAAAGTAAAAAAAAAGTGTTAATAAAGGTCATTTAACCCCTTCCCTAATAAAAGTTTGAATCACCCCCCTTTTCCCATAAAAAAAATAAAACTGTAAAAAAAATAAATAAATAAACATATGTGGTATCGCCGCGTGCGTAAATGTCCGAACTATAAAAATATATCATTAATTAAGCCGTACGGTCAATGGCGTACACGCAAAAAAATTCCAAAGTCCAAAAAAGCGTATTTTGGTAACTTTTTATAACATAAAAAAATGAATAAAAAGTGATCAAAAAGTCAGATCAAAACAAAAATCATACCAATAAAAACTTCAGATCACGGCGCAAAAAATGAGTCCTCATACCGCCCCGTACGTGGAAAAATAAAAAAGTTATAGGGGTCAGAAGATGACATTTTTAAACGTATAAATTTTCCTGCATGTAGTTATGATTTTTTCCAGAAGTGCGACAAAATCAAACCTATATAAGTAGGGTATCATTTTAATCGTATGGACCTACAGAATAATGATAAGGTGTAATTTTTACCGAAATATGCACTGCGTAGAAACGGAAGCCCCCAAAAGTTACAAAATGGCGTTTTTTTTTTCGATTTTGTCACACAATGATTTTTTTTTTCCGTTTCGCCGTGCATTTTTGGGTAAAATGACTGATGTCACTGCAAAGTAGAATTGGCGACGCAAAAAATAAGCCATAATATGGATTTTTAGATGGAAAATTGAAAGGGTTATGATTTTTAAAAGGTAAGGAGGAAAAAACGAAAGTGCAAAAACGGAAAAACCCTGAGTCCTTAAGGGGTTAAAGGGTACCTGTCGTTAACAAAATCTTTTTATATAATTTAGACAATACCATTATAAGTATATTTGTAATATACATTGGTACATTTTTTAAATATTTTTGGGTAAAAAAAATGCTGTCCCGGCAGCTATTGCACGTGTGTCTCTGTGAGGAGTCCAAATACAAGTGAGGGCAGAACAAGCAGCGCTGGCTTGTCAATCAATTCTGCTTTGTGAGTCGGGAGCGTGTAATAGAGCCCAAGTGCACAGAGCCCTGCTTGTCCACCCTCACTTCCTGTATTTGATCTACTCACAGAGACTCACAGGCGCTGCATGGACAAAAATATACCATTTTTTTTAACCAATGTATATTGCAAAAATACATATAATGTTGTTTTCTACATAAAATTTTCTACATTTCACCCAAAATTCATACAACATCCGCATTTAGCAGAATAAAAAGCCCCATTCACTTCAATGGGCTTCCGCAGTGACATTCTGCAAAAATGTAAGACATGACAATTTTTACGGAAAGCTGTATGTTAGCTGCGGAACGTACCGCTGAAGTGTGAATAGGACTGTGGAATCCTATTGAACACAATAGGCTGTAAACACATGCAGAATTTCCATGCTTAAATCCATGCAGAAATACTGCCACGTGAACATAGCCTAAAAGTGCTGAAAATCTAATGTGGATAGCTCAGGGTAGCTGATCGGGACACCTGTAGCGAAATTGCAGGGTCCCGATCAGCTGGGAGGACAGCGGGAGGGCACTTGCCTGCCTCCTCGCTGTCTGATCAGCACTCCAATGCTGCAGCAAGCCATGGCAGGCTGTAGCAATGGTGTGCCAATAACACTGATCAATGCTGTTCAATGGAACAACACTGATCAGTGTATGCAATCTGGAGAATTGAATAAATGTAAATTAATCCCTTCCCTAAAAAAAGTTTAAATCACCTCTCTTTAAAATTATGTAAAGAAAAAAAATAAACATATGTAATATTGCAGCGTGTGTAAATGTCCGAACTATTAATATATAGCACAACTATTAAAATATCAATAGCATAATCATAAAAAAAAACTACCACAAGTCATAATTACATATTTTTGGTCACTTCTAGAGATGAGCGAACTTACAGTAAATTCGATTCATCACGAACTGCATAAATTAGTTCAGCTGCCAGGTGCTCCGGTGGGCTGGAAAAGGTGGATACAGTCCTAGGAGACTCTTTCCTAGGAATGTATCCACCTTTTCCAGCCCACCGGAGCACCTGAAGACTGAACTAATTTACGCAGGATAAGTCATCAACTGCCGAGCCGAGAAGTTCGTGACGAATCGAATTTACTGTAAGTTCGCTCATCCCTAGTCACTTCATATGACAGAAAAAAGTTAATAAAAAGCAAATGGTTTGTGCGATGTGGTCCATATCCCATATTTTCCTTTAAGATGCAGCATCTCAGGATGAAAAGACAACGTTGACTTTGTTCCACCCACATGAGCAGTATACCCCATGTCTTAGTATATTTAAGAGGTGTTTTTGAATATGATAAATGAATTGCCCTAAGTATTTTAGGAAGTGCCCTCTTTCTCTTTCCAGTTCTTTCTCTTCTTTTTTTCTTTTCTTCTTTCTCTCTCTTTTCCTCTCTTTCTTTCTTTTTTAGGTTTTTTGCACATTATTATTTTGTAGTGGTATTTTCAGTATTCACATAAGCATTTTGGTCACAGTTGGTAATCATTTTTTATACACTATAGTATGTATATATTCATATATATATATATATATATATATATACACTTTTTTCTCATGTATGTAAAAATAAGCACTTCACCCTTGATCACAATTTATTTATTTATAGATGTACATCTATAATCCTACTCTACATTTTTTCTTTTTCCTTTGTACATTGATGCTTTTACCACTGATTGTGATCACTTTCAGAGGCTTTTTGTATGATAATTGGTCTTACTCTATCACTCTGAGTTCATCACTGGTCTATATTCCTTTTTTCTTTTTCCTTTGTTCTCTTCTTGCTTTCTGTTTTCGTATTTTTTTTCCTTTTTTTTTTTTTCTTGGTTTCTTCTTAATCTAGTACACATTTTTTTGATAAAATTACATTTAACCAGGATTATGATATGGTGGGCATGGGTAGGGATAACATACAATGGGAGGGAATGTGATTATAAGATAATTATTGGTGATTTTCATATATTTATTTCGTATAGTTGGTGTCTACTTATTGCCCATCATGTATTGAAAAATATTTTATGTATAGTTACATATAGTTTTATTATGCACTGGAGTAGCACTAATCAATTTTTTCTCACGCAGTATTTACCCGTGGCACAATTGCACTTTACTAGTATGGTTTAAAAACTTATTGTAAATTATTAGTATGGTTTACAAACTTATTGTAAATTATTTTTATAGATGAGCCACTTACGGATATATATGTTTAATATTGATATATTTTTTACGGTAATTTATTTAACACAATTAATTTATTTAATTTATCTTATTTAATTTGTTCAATACAGTATTATCTGTTCAATATTATTGGATATGAACTGGTGGGGAATATATTTTTGTGGGTTTCTAATGTATGGTGGGCAAGAGATTAGGATTAAATCAAAGTATTGAGATATTATTGTACTTAACATGTATATATTTGTAAATTAATTATCTATTTTTCTGTATTGTTTACTGTTTGTTTAACCCCCGGCTTGTGTAATTTTGCTCTTGTATATGTATTTATACCAATTTAATAGCAATGTGGTGTGTGGACCACTCTGTTTCTAACTATACTGTGTTAGGGTGGGTTCACACTACGTTTTCTCCCATACGGGAGCGCATACGGCAGGGGGGAGCGAAAAACCTTGCGCTCCCGTATGCCTTCGTATGCGCTCCCGTATGTCATTCATTTCAATGAGCCGGCCAGAGTGAAACGTTCGGTTGGCTCATTTTTGCGCCGTATGCGCTTTTACAACCGGACCTAAAACCGTGGTTGACCACAGTTTTAGGTCCAGTTGTAAAAGCGCATACGGCGCAAAAATGAGCCGACCGGACCGAACGTTTCACTCCGGCCGGCTCATTGAAATGAATGACATACGGGAGCGCATATGAAGGCATACGGGAGCGCAAGGTTTTAGCTCCCCCCTGCTGTATGCGCTCCCGTATGGGAGAAAACGTAGTGTGAAGTTTGTAAATGAATACTATGTTATGCCACTAGAGGGCAATATGCCCCTCATGTGCAGTTTAACTGGATTTCCAGCCGCTGCCTCTACCAGTAGTGCGCATGCGCCGCCCTGGTTCCCGCTCGGCGTCCTTGTCGGCCGCGTCTCTCGCGCGATCCGAGTCACGTGACTGGTCATGTAATCGGGTTGTATAACGCGGCCTTCCGGGACGCCGGGTGGAGTATCCGATGCGGTGAACATGCACCGAAATACGTGTGTGGAATGAGGACACATACAAGGTGGGTGGCAACTTTGTTTTAATTGGTTCTATGTTTGTATAAATAGAAGAGAGGTTGAGGGTAGCATCACTCCCGGACGATGGCTTGAACGTGCCAAAACGCGCGTTGGGGTGACGCTGCCTTGGACCCTGTGAGCTGTCTGCTGCTTACATTCTGCACTTGCACATTGCACTTTTCTGGGTTGGTAATTTCTTGATGTTTACTACAGCACTTTATGCATTTATCTTTCACACTCCCCTTAGTCCACCTTATAGTGTGACTTATGTATATACTGCCATCTAGTTACAGGGGTTAGTGCAATATCAACTATAGCTACCTTCCCTAGTGCAATATTGTCATCATACTCTTGCCATAGCTTTATTCCATGTGACAGCGCAGGTTCCGGGGCAGTGTTTTTGCTTTTCCCATGTGTTGTTATTTTCCTCCTTTGCATATTATGTGCCTGTTTTTATGAGTTTTTGATCTAATAAAGTTTATAATTATTTTGAAATGACTCCATTTTTCTTTCTGGTTGTATACTTTACATTGTGGCAGAGCGTAATTTCTTTAGAATTGTGACATGAAAAGATATAATAAAATATTTACAAAATATGTGACATACCTGTACTGTATTTTGTGTGCATATAAGTTGGCAAACATAACATTCTTTCCATGAACATACAGTTATTCCTCAAGGCTAATATGTTAATTATTATAGGTGTAGCCTGATTAGACACTTGGTCTTGCCACAAGAGGGTGTAAAATTGCTTCCAAAGATGCCCTATAAAATGGCTCTCAGAGGCTACTATTGGGAAGCATACCTCTTGTTTAGAAATAATTGACTGCTAGACATGCCTCTACGATGCGCTCAAAGATACTTTGAGAGGGGGTATATCATTCACCCCTAGAGGATGCAGGGTTTAAATGCAACAGCTCCCGGACTATGATGCGCGCTCATGAGCTGAATGTGCTTCATAATTGGTTGGCAGCTGATCAGGGTGATGTCTGGCATTAACCCAACTTTGCTTGTGGTATCTAGAAGTGCCAAAAATCATTGCTGTTAGCTGAGTGGAGCTGATCTGGACCACCACGGCAAAATCATAGGAAAGCTAAAAGGACAGGCAAAGGGTACCTAATTGCCACTTTCCCATCTGATTGTCCCTCTTTCACTGCAAGAAGCCTGACTAGTCTGAAGTAATGAAGAGGCGATAACATTGATCAATTCGGTGCTATGGCACAGCATTGTTTAGTGTATGCAATTGATAGACTGCAAATAGTAATTTAAAAAAATCACCCCCTTTTTCCATTTTTCAAATAAAGTAATGTAAACAAAAATAAACTCCAAGGATTCCAGGATTGCAGATTTTTGGTCAGTTTTAAGGATGAGCGAATCGAACCTGAGGAATCCGAATTCGTTACGAATTTCAGGAAAAATTTGAATCCCAACGAATGCGGATTTCGCTGCGATTCGATTGCGAAAATCGCTTCATTAAACTCCATTTAGTGCGGTCCAGACTCCAGGGCATCTGAAATGGCTGATCCACATGTGAGGACATGGGCCAAGAAATCCTGGGAAGGCGGGAAAAAGGGTAGGTGGGATGACCCTGAAAAACATACAGCCTATCAGCAACCAATCACCCCTGTGATGTCACAGCACTATATAATCTGCAGCCATATTGTGGCTAGTCACTTCAGCCTTTCATTGCAGAGAGATGAAATGGGACAGACAGCGCTGTGTGTTGCCCAGAAAAGCATTTTTGCATCAGCGATTCCCCTCTTATTCACATCAGCGTTCTGTTGCACAGAGAGAGGGACAGAGAGGAGTGTGTGTTGCCAAGAAAAGCATTTTTGCATCAGCGATTCACCTCCTAGTCACAGCAGCATTCTGTTGCACAGAGAGAGTGACAGAGAGGAGTGTGTGGTGCACAGAAAAGCATTTTTACAGCAGCGATTCACCTCCCAATCACTACAGCGTTCGATTACAGAGAGGGACAGAGAGCAGTGTGTTACACAGAACAGCAGCAATTCACCTCAAACCCAAATCTTGCCAAGAAGCACTGATAGGGAAGGGAGAGAGAGATTGAGAGAGAAAGTGCAATTTTGGGTGTAGTACACAGCGACAGTGTGCTGCCGCACTGTTGTGTACTGCTGGTGTTGTACACAAATACTTTTTTAAGCGTACTGGAGTGCATCCTCCTCCCCTCATAAGTGCATACAACATACGTACATCTAAGTGGTGTACCATATTGTGCCTATTAAAGTCTCAAGGGCCTAAATACTGTGAAAGGCCAGGCAAAAGTACACACCTGCTGGTGTTGTAGACAAATACTGTTTTAAGGGTAGAGGAGCGTATTGTACTCCCCTAATATACGCACTAAGTCTGTCGGGCAGAGAAGTGCCAGGACCTGCACTGAGTAGTGGCAGATACCTACATTCATCAGGTAGAGGTCGCAGCAGACTAGGGGCGAGTGGCAGCAGGAGTTGCAGCGAGAGGCCTGAGCTCCCGGTATCAGCTAGCGGTCGTGTCTTGACCAGCAAACCATCTGCCATCATCGATTGTTTAACATGGTCATCCACTTCATCACAAGTGACATCTGACACCCCCAGTCAACAGTCAATGGGTTCCCCAGAGGAGGAGGAACCTGAGGAGAACATCAGAGATGATGAAGCCGATCGCACTTGGGAGCCGGGTGCAGAAGGGGCTTCATCATCATCAGGAGAAGAGGGTTGCAGGTTGTCCGTGAGGCAGCAGCTGAGCCAGCAAGGTGGTAGCATGGTTGGCAGTGAGCATGATGGCAGACGTGGAATGTCTGGAGCCAAATGTGCCCGGGGTAGACCACCTGCTTCGCGACAGCCTACCTTCCCGGTAGGTAGTGAAACAGGGGTTCATGGAGTCGGCGGCAGTAGCAGTCAATCAGTGCGGCATGTTGTTGGGAAAAACAGGTACTCTGTGGTGTGGCAGTTTTTCATCAAGCATCCGGAGGAGGTTAACATGGCCACATTTAAGATGTGTCTGCAGAAGGTGAAGCATGGCCAGGGTCCCAATGTTGGCATCACGGTCCTGTCATACTCATCTTCTGTCGCTCCAGATGCTCCTGCTCCTCCTACTTCGAGTCAGTCATTCAGCCAGCAATCCATCAAAGAAGCCATGTCCAAGAGACAACAGTAGGCGCCCACTCATCCAATGGCGCAGAAGCTGAATGTGCTCCTGTCCAAGTTGCTAGTGTAGCAGTCCTTCCCTTTTCAAGTGGTGGACTCTTCACCTTTCAGAGAACTGATGGCTTGTGCCGAGCCGAGATGGAGAGTCCCAAGCCGGCATTTCTTTGCGAATAAGGCAGTACCAGCCCTGCACAATTTTGTGGAACAGAAGGTGGGCAAGTCCTTGAGCCTGTCGGTGTGTACCAAAGTGCATACCAGTGCCGACGTGTGGAGCTGCAACTACGGTCAAGGAAAATACATCAGGTCATGCAGCTTTCGCCTCCACGCTCTCAGGCCGTTGGTGCTGTGACAGTGTGCGACTCCGCCTCCTCATCCTCCACCGTGTCCTCAGCCTCCACTGCACGGACAAGTCTCAGTGCCCCTCCAGCATACCATGTGTGCAGGGGCACGGCGGTGTCACGCTGTTCTTCACATGGTTTTCCTTGGCAAACGGAGTCACACAGTGGAGGAACTGCTAAAATTAATTCATCAAGAAATCAAATCAGTCATGGTAATTATATACCCCAAAAATGAATCACTATGTTTAATATGCTTAATAGCATGATGTCGGCCATTTTGTGTATAATCTAAGTAGGCAACAATTCTAAAATCCTTCTCTACAAAAAGTGCCAGTCTTGGAGAAGAATGCTTGTAGTCTCCTTAGATATTTATGGCTGTTTTAGATAAGACAGACAGATAAGGGAACTAGTTACACTCTCTAGATGACACTACTACAATTCCCCCAAGGTAAAGGGGGGGGGGGGTTTAATGGAGAGAACGGGGGTTGAGATAAGAAACTGAGAAATAATTATGTCTCATCCGAATGAACATTAGTTCTCTCTCTCTCTCTCTCTCTCTCTCTCTCTCTCTCTCTCTCTCTCTCTATATATATATATATATATATATATCTATGTTAATCAGCAGAACATATGATATTGTTAGTATTATAAAGGACATCAGTATACCGTATATACTCGAGTATAAGCCGAGTTTTTCAGCACGCTTTCTCGTGCTGAAAACGACCCCCTCGGCTTATACACGAGTGAACTCTCTGAATGTTAATCCCCCTTCATCATCATCTAGACCCCCCTTTAGTCTTCTACTCACCTCCCCTCGGTGGGAAGGAAGGGCGAGCTGCAGGGACCCGGACTAGTGACGTTGCCTTGATGACGACGAACAGGGACGTCCGTGCGCAGCAGACGTCCCTGGTCATGAATGTCCCTGTGCGTCATCATCAAGGCAACGTCACTATTCCGGAGCCGGCCCAGAGCGGAGAAGAGGGCCTCCCGGTGAAGATGGATAGCCCGGATCGACTAACCCTCCCCACCGGACGGTCCCTGCAGCATAGATGGCCTAGACCAGCTAACCCTTCCTTCCCACCGAGGGGAGGTGAGTAGAAAACTAAAGCGGGGTCTGGATGATGACGAAGACCACAGTGGTCTTCAACCTGCGGACCTCCAGATGTTTCAAAACTACAACTCCAAAAACTTATATACCCCGAGATGGGTCAGGGTCAAATTGACAAACACCTTTGACCCAAGGATAACCCCTGGGCCACTAATACCCTTATTAGATCCCACCCCTAAAACTTTGCTTTTATTGAGCACTAAATAAAATAATGTAGAAATTATAATAGTGAGAAATTGTTAAAACCACAGTCTCCAGTGATGTATTGTGAGCATTCACTTCATGTCACTGATAGTGATCAATTGTATTAGAATAGTATAACCAGTGGTCTGCAGCTCCACTGGGATAATTAGCACCACCAGAGACAGTTTTAAAAGCAGAGATTATGCCCCCTCTACATGTTTCGCCACTACTGCGGCGTCCTCAGGAGGAACGGGCATCAACCCGAGCTGACAGAGATCTTCCTATTTATAAACCCAAAGGTAATTGGATGCCACCCCCATTCAAACAATCAGCCAATGCAGATCGTCATTACAGCTACTACCTTCGCTTCCTCCTATCCACATCTACGCTCCTTATTCATCATCCACTCACCGTATCGCCCGTCATCAGATCGCGTCATCTGACGCTTTATCATCGCGCCGACATCCTCTTTTACGCCGCGTCTGCGCTATGCGTCCGGATTGCGCCTGCGTGTTGCTGTTAACTAACCTTCTCCTTCGCGCAGGCGCATTAGATGAATTCTCGGACTTAGTCTCCGGGCCTATATTCACAAATGTGCATGCGCCGAGGGTTCCACCGCTCTCCATCTCTACTGCATCTCAGAGCTACTGCATAAGCAGTGAGACTGGACTGGATCTCCAACATTCCTCTTATTACATATAGGGTGAATGATGTCAATTAGATATTCATAGGAAATGGTCCAATATTATATGCAGATCTTATTAAAACCCGGCACATAGTGCATACAGTGAGTGTATATGAATGTGGGTATATATTTTTTCAATAACAAAGTATGCTGATTTTGTATGTATATATTAAATATATTTTCCAACATTAAATATATTGATTTTATATGTGTGTATTACTCATCATAACAGGTGAGACATCAGTCACCTGACATAACAAGTTACTATTATTATTGTTAACCACTTCTCATCCTAAGAAGTGATACTATCCTCATTAGTTGGTTAATTGGTGCATCCAATCTAATAGGAAGATATAGAGATAAAAACCTATTTCTGGCAGCAAACTTGTTGACCTCACTTAACAATCTATTGTTACAATCAAAAATCCATAACTGTCCTACTACGATATCCAAATGCTCTCCAAGAGAGTAATATTGAACTATCCTCTACCAGCTACCATGGACAAAAATACATCCCACCTCTAACCATAATAAGTCCTAATATTCCCTGATATATATAGGGTGAATGCTAAAGGAATGCAGCAAATGAAAAGCCTTCATTAAGGCCATTGGGTGACAGGCTCTTAAGCCTGTAGATCCACTTGGCCTCCTCCTTGAGTAACAGTTTATTAATGTCGCCCTTTCTAGGGCCCAACTTAAGCTGGCATAGTCCCCAGAATTTCAGATCTTGTAATCGACCGTCATGTGTCTCGATATGGGTGTATCGGCAGCAGTTCTTATGCTGCTCAAATGTTGGCAGATCCGTCTCCTAAACTCTTGCGTGGTTTTACCCACGTAGAGTTTAGGGCACCCACAGCATGCTATGTAGATGATATTCCTAGATTTACAGTTAATAAACTGTCTTATCTCAAATACACGTTTATCCACCGGATTCGTGAAACACTTAATTCTGGGTAAGTATGCACAGAAAGTGCACTGTCCACAACTATAAGATCCAACAGTCTTACTCCTAAGCCAATTCCCTGCCATGTTCTCCTCTTGTGGGAGATGGCTTCTGACCAAAGTTCTCTCAGATTTGGTCCTTTGGTGATGATGATGGGGGTGTTAATAACGGGGGTCTGGATGATGACAGGGGAGGGTGATGTATTTGCCACCCTAGGCTGATAGTCGAGTCAATAACTTTTCCTGGGTTTTTGGGGTGAAATTATAGGCTTCGGCTTATATTCGGGTCAGCTTATAC
Organism: Hyla sarda; assembly: GCF_029499605.1. Lineage (NCBI taxonomy): Eukaryota > Metazoa > Chordata > Amphibia > Anura > Hylidae > Hyla > Hyla sarda. The sequence goes on along the minus strand of NC_079193.1, from coordinate 115,217,131 downwards.
TCGAGTATATAAGGTATATCTATTATCTTGTATATGATTCTCATAGGGCTCAGTGTTTATATTCCTAAGACCTGGTGGAAAGGTCTCAAGTATAGACTTTAAGAATGGGCTAGTTTGCCAGTCTTGTGAATGTTATTGTAACTAATAATCAATTACCAAAACTAGACAGACAGAGAGTTTCACACATCTGTATGAAAGAGACCTCCATGGTATGCTTATATTTCCAATAAATTTAAATGTCTAGTTGGTGACTCTGTCTATGAGAATCCAGGTTTTGATTACTTATATGTGTCACACCTATTAAATTATGACTTCATAAGTAAAGTGTGGAATGTGGGTTTAAGACCAGTTATTCACAGTTAACCCTTAATGGTAATTATGCTAATTGCTTATGCAATAGCACCCCCTAGTGTATGGGTAGTTGACATTACACCGTCAGGAAAGGCATAATGGGTGATTTGTAGTGTTGGGCGCGAATATTCGCATTTTGATTTTTTATCACGAATATCGCAAATTTGCGAATATTGCAAATATATTCGATATATATTTGAAATTACAAATATTCACTTTTTTCCGCATATTCGCATACGTGCATATTCGCATATGTGAATATTTGCATATTCCTTCTTTTCACTGGTGGGCCAACTAAAATGATGCAAATACACGTGTCAGAGGTTAACAAAAACATCCATAGCAACCAATAGTAAAGTTGCCCAGCCCCTCACTGTTTTCTTCCTCGAATATGCGAATATAGCGAATACGCGAAATTCGCGAATATAGGACGAATATTCATCTATATATTCGCGAAATATCGCAAATTTGAATATGGGCAATGCCGCTCATCACTAGTGATATGCTCAATGCATTCTGAGTATTATAGTGATGTCATAGTCATTACCATATGTACACGCTCAACCTACATTCATTGGGGAATTCCAATTTAGGAGGGTGTGTCTAACGAATTAAAAAGTCTGGTAAACCAGATGTTAGGAACTGTAGACGGTAGACTGGAAAGACTTAGACACAAAGGAAAGAGGTCCACAAGCTGGAAGCCACGAAAGCCATGTGAGATCCCAGAAGCTGGACTGGTCACATGGTACCAGACCAATGGCTATTCATGACGATGAGATGGACCGTTCAGTGTTCCTAAGAGCCGAAGCGAGGTTCTTACATAGACTTGGTAAGAGACACAAAAATGGTATTCAATATAATTAAGACTAATTTGGATAATGTGGATGGAATTATACCATTTAGAATAATTAAAATAATTAATTATCTCCATATTGAGATTATAGTTTAGGATATTGTGAGACTTCATTCTACCTGCAGAAGAATCAAGACTCAATCTATGAAAGCATGAAATAATTGCTTAGACATATTGATAGAATTCCGACTCGCCAGACTAAGTGTGTATAAGTATATTTCCCACACAGGAAACTTGTTTCAAGTTCATCCTCCTAAAATATAGAGCAATATCATATATCTCTGCTATCAGTCTTAATGTCTTACCAAGATCATGTATAGAAAATAGTTCAGAATGGGGCGGACGTATTCTTCCATGTTTACATCCTTATTGATTTGCTCATTCTTGGAGTCATGTGATTTGTAGTTGGTTAGAAGGGGGTGGGGAGTGTATTTTGCATTCCATATTGATATGTCTATGATTAGATATTGCCCATCTTAATATCATGAGGTTCCTCTGGATAGAGTGATATGTAACCTTTTTATCATATGATATTCCTAACCTAGTAGCTTTTGTTGTAACAAGTTACTTACTACTCACATGTATTGTTCTACTTATATGTAGTCAATTAACAAACTTTTACTGTTTACTAATATATCTAATTGATATTCATTTGCATATATCATTGTGTTTATTACTCATTTATGCTTATAATCTTATAACCAATAAATCTGCATACTTTATAATACCTGTGTATTATTGTATATTGCAAAACTACAGGGTGGGCCATTTATATGGATACACCTTAATAAAATGGGAATGGTTGGTGATATTAACTTCCTGTTTGTGGCACATTTGTATATGTGAGGGGGGAAACTTTTCAAGATGGGTGGTGACCATGGTGGGCATTTTGAAATCGGCCATTTTGAATCCAAGTTTAGTTTTTTCAATAGGAAGAGGGTCATGTGACATGAAACTTATTGGGAATTTCAGAAGAAAAACAATGATGGGCTTGGTTTTAACGTAACTTTATTCTTTCATGAGTTATTTACAAGTTTCTGACCACTTATAAAATGTGTTCAATGTGCTGCCCATTGTGTTGGATTGTCAATGCAACCCTCTTCTCCAACTCTTCACACACTGATAGCAACACCGCACGAGAAATGCTAGAACAGGCTTCCAGTATCCGTAGTTTCAGGTGCTGCAGAATGGGCAAAACTAAAATTGGAACAGGACCCTCAGTTTACGCAGAAGATTTTGTTCAGTGATGAGGCAAACTTTTATGTGAATGGTGAAGTTAACAAACAAAACCACCGCTATTGGTCTGACACTAACCCACATTGGATAGATCCCTCCAAGACTGTTGCAACAAAAAAATTGATGGTGTGCTATATGGGGTAAAAAGATAGTGGGGCCATTCTTCATCAATGGAAACCTCAAGGCCACTGGATATGTGAAATTGCTACATGATGATGTGTTTCCCTCTTTATGCACTGAAGCTGGAATGTTCCCTGAGTTTTTCCAGCAAGATCGTGCACCACCACCTTATGGGTGTCAGGTCCGAGCATTCCTAGATGAACAGTTTCCTGGAAAGTGGATTGGTCGTCGTGGGCCAGTTGAATGGCCCCCAAGGTCTCCCGATCTGACCCCCTTAGACTTTTATCTTTGGGGTCATCTGAAGGCAATTGTCTAGTCTGTGAAGATACGAGATGTGCAGCACTTGAAACTACAGATACTGGAAGTGTGCTGTTACACAGTTAATATTTTCATTATTGTAGATGCAATTTACATAGTTTATTCTGTGATTTATTTACCATGTATTTTTCTATGGGTAGGTATTTGCTGCCACCTTCTGGCCTATTTTGGTAATGCTCTTGTTCCTCCTGTGAGCATGATTCATCATTTCCTTGTATGTAAACTCCTCCCCTGCTCTTGCTGTACTTCCTGTGTCATGGCTGCTTGCATTTGCCTCATGTAACAGGGACTCTTGTACTCCACATGATAAGCTAAGGAAAGCACCATCTTTTGACCGCATAATACTGAAATACATTCATTCTACTATATTCCTGTTGTGTGATGTTCAGAATAAACCAGCTTTTGGATGAAACCAGTATTGGTGAGTTCAGCTATCTGAGGAGGATTGTCCGCAGTGACCGTATCTGCATATACAGGCCAGACACAGAGGTCTCACAAGGGTTAGATCACTATCACAACAATCCGAGTCAGAATAGTCAAAAGATGCATAGAATTCCTGCAGCCGCTGTGTTTATGTGAGAACCTTATCTACAATCCAGATCAGTCCCATCCCACATCTTGTGAAGCACATGGATGCTGAAGCTCACTGCACTTCATATGATCTGTTCTTACTGCATTCTAACTGCACTTCATGTGAACATTGAAACTGTTTCTCTAAACTGAACTGTGTTACCTGTCTAAGCTGTCGTCTAAGCTGCTGTGTGGTTTCTTAACAAGACAGTACCATTTTTTGCAAAATAATATAAAATGTCTAGCCAAGGCTCTGAACACTCTTTTATGGCAGAAACAACACAGATACATCATGCCTCTGAACCAAAAGGTGCACAGGGAACAGATCCAGCAGATATTACAGAACAAAGTGTAAAAGCCAAACGTATAATAAAACCGACACATAAAATCAGAGAAAACTATGAAGCCATTAGAGATGAGTTCTCCAGTAATCTGTCAGACCTCTGGGACAGAACCTCACACTGCATGTCAGTTTTGGCAAACTTTACTGATCAACCGGCTGAATTAAGAGACTCTGTAAATTGCCTGTGTGCCAAATATGAACGCTACAAGCGGTTATCTGTAAAATACTCAGCCTTCTTGCACGACTCTAATATAGAGGATTCTTCAGCAGAACTGACCAGGACCAATGCACTAAACCAACAAAGGGATCTTGAAGTGCAAAATGCTAAGCTTAAGGCAGAACTCCGCATTACTCATTTACTGGAGACCAGATCTCACAGATCCACCTCAACCAAGCGCACTGCACCTTCTTCTAGATCCTCTCAATCCAGAAATTCAACATTAAGTGATAAGCTTATTGAGGCCCGCGCTGATGCCGAAGCAAAAAAGGCGCAAAGCCCTTTTATCAGAAAGCAAGCAGAGGAAGAAGCACGCAAGGCAGCGCATCAAGCAGAGGAAGAAGAAGCACTGAGATGGCAGCGCAGCAAGCAGAGGTAGATTCCCAAATAAAGATTCTGCAAATGGAAGGTGAGAAAGCAGCTTCCCTGGCAAGACTAAAGGTCCTTGAATAAGCAATGGGACAAAGCACTAGTCTGGACTGTCTTATCCCAGCAGAACTGGACGATCCAGTTGAACGCACCAGTGAAAATATACTAAAGCATAACATTTGCAAAGATACAGAGTCATCTCCTGTACCTCCTACAAACAACACTCTTCTGACTCTCAACACGGAAACCTCTCAACACAATATGCCTGAGCCTCTTCAAGTCTACAATACAAGTACATCTATGCAGCCAACCACATCTTCTCCTGCAAACAACAATGTGACTTTCGGTGACAAGCTGCATCTGAAGCCACTGCCAGCACAAGCCTTAGAGACTAAACCAAAGTTAAACGCTCATGCAACATCATTCTACCCTGGTGAACCTCACCCTACATCACCAGAGAAATTTCCCAACCAAGGGGTTCCACAAGTTACTTTGGTACCAAAGAGTGAGAAATCAGATTTGAAAGACTTTGCCAGATATATGGTGCGCCGTGAGCTCATTAACACAAGCCTCTCAAGGTTTGACGATTGTGCAGAGAGCTACAGGGCCTGTAGAGCAACATTCAAGGCTGCTATTGTTGATCTCAACCTTACTGCTAAGGAAGAACTTGATTTGATCATAAAATGGTTGGGACCAGAATCTTCTGATCGTGTTAAAAGACTAAGAACAGTACACGTTGACCACCCAGATGTGGGTCTTTCTGCTGCATGGGCAAGACTTGAGCAAACTTATGGTAGCTCTGAAGCCATAGAAAGCGCTCTATTGAAGAGACTGCAAAAATTTCCAAAAATAGCAAACAAAGACCATCGCAAGCTCCAAGATCTAAGTGACCTCCTCATGGAGTTAGAGTTGGCAAAGAGAGATCCACGTCTACCTGGACTAAGCTTCCTGGACACCGCTCATATTGTCAACCCAGTGGTGTCTAAACTGCCATACAGCCTACAAGAGAAATGGGCACAACAGGGATCAAAGTATAAAAGAGACTATAATGTATCTTTTCCTCCATTCTCATACTTTTGCAGGTTCATTAGTGATCAAGCTTGGATGAGAAATGACCCCAGCTTCAGCTTCAGTGAACCCAACATGCCTGCTTCATCCTCATCCTCATCAAGGTATGATAACACAGCACCTAAACGTAGAGACTTTAATAAAGCAATATCTGTCAAGAGGACAGACATCTCACCCTCCGTCACCTCACCTAGTGATGAGTGCGTGGTTGACAAAGATAAAGACCCTAATCGCCAGTGTCCTATTCACAAGAAGCCTCACCCTCTTAACAAATGTTGTGGATTTAGGGAAAAGACTCTACAAGAGGGCAGGGAGATTCTCCAGAAACTTGGAATATGCTTCAAGTGCTGTGCTTCTTATAGCCATCTTGCTAAAGACTCTAAAGCCCTCATCAAGTGCACAGAATGCAGCAGCGACAAACATGTTACAGCTATGCATCCTACTCCACTTCCAGACAAGTTACAGCAGCCACCTACCTCCTCACCTGCCTCAAGTCATGCTCCAGTCAAGGATAATGTTCTCTCTTCATGCACAGAAGTCTGTGGAGAGGGCTTGGATCACAAATGCTGCGCCAAGGTATGCCTAGTCAAGATATACCCAAAGGGCCATCCTGAGAAAGCTACTAAGATGTATGCCATAATAGATGAACAGAGCAATAGATCCCTGGTTAAGCCTAAATTCTTTGAGATCTTTGGCATAGAGGGTCATCCCATACCGTATACTCTTAGAACCTGTTCTGGTCGTGTAGAGGCCTTTGGCAGAAGAGTGGATGGGTTCATGGTTTCTCACATCAAAGGGGGAAAGGGTATACCCCTACCAACATTAGTTGAGTGTGACCAGATACCAGATGAAAGGCAAGAGATTCCCACTCCAGAAGCCGCATACCACCATCCTCACATAAGGCACCTTGTTGATGAGATTCCTGCAATGGACATGAATGCTGAAATTTTGTCCTCCTAGGAAGAGACATCCTCAGAGTACATAAAGTACGTGACCAGTGTAATGGACCTGATGACGCCCCTTATGCACAAAGACTTGACCTAGGCTGGGTAATAGTGGGCGATGTATGCTCAGACAGGAAGCGTACGCCATCTGAGATCCGCTCCTTCAAAACTTACATATTGGGGAATGGACGTGCCTCCCACTTCACACAATGCCCTCACCATTATGAAGTAAAGGAAAAGCCTCTTGACAACATCCAAGTGCGGCATGCTACTTCTGTCCTTTCTTATGACAACCTAGGTGCTGCAGTGTTTAGTACTACAAGTGATGACAACAAATTAGCCTTGTCGATTGAAGACAAAGAATTCATCAAAATAATGGACAAAGAATGGCATTATGTCCCATCTGAAATGAATCCTGCAGATCATGCCACCAGGCCAGTGTCTGCAAGTGCTTTTGCTAATTCTTCTTGGATAACAGGTCCTGAATTCCTGCTGGATCAGCCAGAAGAAACCACATCTGATGTCTTCAGTATACTAGAACCTGATAAAGATCCAGAGATTCGTCCAGAAGTGAAAACCCTCGTCACTCAAACTAAACAAAGACTCATCTTAGATTGTCAGCGATTTGAACGATTTTCCAAGTGGATAAAGCTTGTACGCACCATCACAAGGTTAGTCCACATTGTACGCTGCTTTCACACAAAGCCCGCTGATCCTCAATGTCAAGGTTGGCACATATGTCAAAGGTTTCTTTCTGCAAAGGACATTGCTGAAGGTGAAATGGTCATAATACACATTGTACAGCAGGAAGTCTTTGGCTCAGACATTAAATGTATCCGTGACAAGAGGGACATTCCAAAAACCAGTGCAATTGCTAATCTAAACCCATTCATTGACAACGATGGCATGTTTAGAGTTGGTGGACGTTTAAACAAGGCCGAGTTGGGAGAGAAAGAACAGAATCCTCTCATTATGCCTGCTCGCCATCACATTACCACTCTGCTTATACGGCACTACCACGAAGGGGTTAAGCACCCTAAGAGCTGCAGGAGCAAAAAGACAAATTACAGCTATACTGCACAGCTGAATTCACTGCCGCAAACTAAGAGGTAAACATCAGCAACAGCAAATGTCAGATCTGCCAGCTGACAGGTTAAGTACTGACCCACCATTCACTCATGTTGGTCTGGATGTTTTTGGACCATGGATGGTAACAGCCCACAGAACTAGAGGTGGTCAAGCAAACAGCAAATGATGGGCAGTGTTG